>NC_138174.1:39577460-40220179 GCF_964165515.1 Mesoplodon bidens | reverse complement strand
AAGATTACCCTAGCTGTTTTAGATGAAGTGAACGTGGACTTGGATTGTGGAGATGGAGATGGTGTGTGTGTGGGTGTGTCTGTGTATGTAAATATGTGGTGTGATCAAGATCACCTCTTGATGGATTAGAGGAGGCTGGTGAGAGAGATGGAGGTTTTAAGAATGTCTCCCAGTTTGTGAACATGAGCAACTGAATAAACAGCATTGCAATTTCCTGAGGTGGAAAAACGAGATTAAAAAGAAGTTGTTAGAAGGATCAGAAGTTAAGATACATAGATGATAAATGTAAAGATATATATGTGTGTATGTATACATATAGTGTTACATGTATATGTGTATATATAAACACTATAATATATATAGTATTGTGGTACAGTATGATATGTATAGTATATATTAATGTGGATATCACTGCCAAATAAGTGGTATTAAAAGCAATGAGAATAGAAGATCTCACCTTTTGGGAAAAATGAAAGAATTACTCCAAGCTGAGCTAGTAAGAGTTTCAGAAGTCAGTAGTTAATAGAAGAGAATGAAATAGGAAAGAAAATCAAAGAGAGACAGGCCAAGGAGTAGGAGAAAATAACTAGTAGGTGGTGAGTGAAAAAAAGCCAAAAAGAGAAACTGAAGGAGAGAGGAAGGAGAGAGGGAGAGGGAAGGAGAGAAGGAGAGAGAAGGGGAGGTGATGGGTAGAGGTTCAAGTATAATATGGTTAATTGTGTAAAATGAGAACTGAAAAGCATCCATATGATTTGAGACACATGGAGATTATTGGCAGTCTTACACATGTAGTTTTTGGAATTATAAGGGAGAGAATCTGATTAGAAAAAAAATGATTCTTGCAAGAACTTTAAACATGACTGAAAGAAGAGAAAGTAGGTGATTTTTTGATGGAAATGTGGCGTGGAATACAATTGGTTGTGTTTGTTTTAAAATGAAAGCCACTGTGGAATGTTTGTATGTTGTTAAAATGATCATCAGAGAAGGATGCTTAAGATTCATGGGAAAGAAGTGTTTAAGAATGTTTGGAGGCTGGGCTTGGTTCCAGAAAGGATATTTATATCAGCTTTTGATAGGAAGAAAGATAGTTCTACCATTATTAATGAGGAAGATGATGGACTCAAGAACCATGTAGATTTACAGACTTTTTGGATAAAATATTAGAAAGTTTCTGTCAAATGGCTCTTATTTTCTCAATGAAATATGATGTGAAGTCTTTCTTTTTCACTGGAATCCATACAAGGGAATTCTGTTACATAAGTAACAGACCCACATAAGTAAAGGACCTATTTCTAAGAAAATTTACCTAAGGTCTATTTTTGCATAGACTGTAAGTCTGGACCATTCAAAGGCAGTAAAATCTCCAAAGTTTGTAGTTTTATTTTTTGTGTAAACTTTAATCTCTTTGCTCTGATAAGGACATTTAATATCAACTCAACACTTAACGACGTGTAGTAAAAGAAAAAAAAGAAAAGAAAAATAAAAAACAAGTCATTCTTTGCTAACCAAATATAGATGTTGACTATAAAAGATAATTTTATGCCATTTTTATTAATAAAAATGTGTATGGTGTTTCAGACCTTATAATTTAAATAGCTATATGTATATATTCTCATGGAAGATAATTAATATATTAAAATAAGAAAACAGCAATATATGTATGGGTCTCTGATCTATGATTCACTTCTATACAGGAAGACTCTTTTGTAGATGATGTGGAAAATTTCAACTGGAACATATGTTAATGTCTCATAATAAATTTTACTTTATAAACAATAGGTGCCTTTCAGAAATGTGTAATATAGTATGGTAGGTAATATTATCTATTTTCTTGTAATCATTCAGAAATTACAGTAGCTTTTATTTTGCAGATGGATAATCCTGAGCAAGAAGAAAATCCATATTGGTTTTTCCCCCATTTTTGATTTGCAGAGAAACTTTACCCTAAATATCTTACCAGCTGTACCTGTAAATTATTTAAACAGACTCAAACTTCAGCATCTGAAAATAAGTTTCCTGTTCTCTTATGGTTAATGACAGCAACAATAACAGAACCCCAAAACTAATAAAAATAATAATATAAGACAAAAACATAAATGTCATATATCTGAATGTATACATCTAAATCATCATTCCTATATTTGGTAGGCTAGTCTTTAATATGTTAGTTTAATGAAAAAGTTGGACAGCTTTGGGGTTTTCATTCCATTTAGATTATGAAAAGATTTAGATTACATTAAAGGTTCAACAGTTATGAACAATGATTAATTTAGCACATTTTCTCTTAACATTATTGACATCTATCCAGATTATGTACTTTCTTCAAAAATTACAGTTTTGCCTTTAAAATCAGGATTCTTTTAATTTTGCCATAGTTATTTTCTGTAGGAAATCTGGTGGTATGGAACATTTCCAGTGAGGAGATCAGATTTCACCAGGAGCATTATTTCCCAGCACTCCTTTCTGGTAGTCTAGGTTCCTACTGGAAATGCTGCTGCTATTAGGATCATCTGAAGTATTCTGGAGAGAGACCTTCTGCTCAGTTACCAGTCAAGCTGGAACCTACTATGACAGTTGTCAACAGTGTCCTTTCTGATGTCTCCCAGTTGTGCTCCATTTAGAAGAAGTACTTAAAGAGACACCTGCTAGGAAAGACAGAAGAGAGAAGCTGCATGCTTCTGGCAAACATATGTAGACAATAATATCCCTTTCCTACCTTGAGCAATAACTTAATAAAGCCTTTAAGACAACAGAATCTTAAGTAGTCATCCTTTTTTGTTGTTGATGAAGAAGAGGGATATGGATACCAACATCGAAACTTTCTTTGTGTGACTGCAGCTGTGATCTGGGCACTGCCACACTTTCCTGCTGCTATGACTCTCCAGCCATATGCTGCCGTTTAAAGTACAGCCTATGACTCAGGCAGCAACGCTTGTGAAATTGGCATACAGGCTGTCATCACTGTACTCTAAACACCCTGCAAGCCAGATTTTTCTTCTTCCTATGAACATTAGACAAGATCCTCCAAGTGTCAAGCATATAGATAGTATATATTCTAAATATGTAAAGAGAGGTGTACTATTTAAGAAGAATGAAATATTAATTATTACCTAAGGAAAAGTATAATGATCTCAGAAAATTATTACTAGAATGAGAAATAAAATGACACACCCCAAATCTATTATAGGTTTCCAGTGAATTAAAGGAAAATGATACGTCCAACAAATCATTTAAACCTGACAGATTAGGTGTTTGGATCACTGGGGGTGGGGGCCATGGTCTACTTTTCAGAATTTGGGTAGTGTTTAAATGGGGAACAAAAATGAAAAATGAGTTTCAAATTTCCAAAAGATCTGTCTGATTTTAGATTTTTTTCTTCATCCTCAAGAATTTTAAGAAAGAAAAATGTTATAGTGAGATGGATTTACAGGTAGAAACAAAGGTAAAATAAACTCTCTTCACTCCCTCAAAACATCATATTTGTTCTTTTTCTCTTATTTGATTACAGATAAAAATATAATCTCTTGGAGTGGATAAAGGTCATACAAACGAAAAATGACAGTTGGTATTCGGTTTGGGCTATCCCTTAAGGCTCAGATTTACTCCCAACTTAGCCTTGCCTAAATATTGACTTCTGTTGTCCATATTGGTCTTGAGGTTTGTTGGGTTTACTTAATTGCAATCCCCAGTAAAATACTGTATGCATGGGAATAAGGTGTGTTTCTTGGCTAGGGGGAATCTATTCATGAAACCAAAAATCATTTGAAACTCAAGGAATTATTTTACTGGTAGTATTTCAGGCTCTGAGAGATTTCATAGAGGAAATGAGTTTTCACCAAAGGGCCTGTATAGTCCTCCTCAAATTAGACCCATGGAAGAGCCGCAAAGTGGAACTTTAAATACGTCTCTAGTTTGTGTGTTCCTTAGGTTGGCCATTCTATAAATAAGTACTGTATCTTCTACACATTTCTTTCTACTAATGCTTTAAGATGAATAATCAATATTTTTTCCTCCAAAGTTTAAAATTTTTGAAGAGGAAAAGGAAAAAAAAAAACAATTGCTTGTAACTGAAATGAAATTTTCTCGCGGGTGGATTTTAGGATTGAAGGATATCTAAGAGATTGATTGAAATAGACAGTAGTTAATAGTCACTTTGATATTTTTCCCCAAAGGACAAAGAGAATATTTCCTGTCTCACTTGGTACATGCCCTATCTTTCAGAAGAATTTTTTTTTTTCTCAATACTTCCTTTCTCTCTTCCAATCCCAGTGTAGCAAAAACTCACTATAGACTAATTCGTGTGATTAACTGTATCTTACTGATGCTGAATTGCTCTTCCACACAATTTTACTTAGAAATATATTAGTTTTTATTCACTGTAAAATTTGCTTTTGGAGGAGGATGGTATTATAGCACTTGGTATATAAATACATTTCTTCTTACCATAGCTTATGTAATTATTTCTATTTCCTTTACTACACTGGGATCCCCACAAGGTCAAGTACATTAATTTCGTATTCCTGGCGCCTAGTTATCTCGGTCCTGGCACATAGTGTGCATTCGATAAAAGTTTGCTGAATGAGAACATTAATAAATATAGAATGCCTGTTGAGTGATTCTTTAATTTATTTGTCCCCTCTTTCACCTACCTACCTTCCGCCTTTATCATTGCTCTGAGTAAAATGTTCAGCATTGACTAAAATTGTTTGAACTTCTCAGAAATAGCTTTTAGCTTCCTAAAGAGTAGTGATTCCATACCGGCACAGTGGATAAAAGCATGCTCCCCTCTCTGCATGCCCCTGGGCAACCTATTACAGTTTTTTTTTTTTTAACATCTTTATTGGAGTATAATTGCTTTACAATAGTGTGTTAGTTTCTGCTTTATAGCAAAGTGAATCAGCTATACATATACCTATATCCCCATATCTCCTCCCTCTTGCGTCTCCCTCCCACCCTCCCTATCCCACCCCTCTAGGTGGTCACAAAGCACCAAGCTGATCTCCCTTTGCTATGCATCTGCTTCCCACTAGCTATCTATTTCACATTTGGTAGTATATATAAGTCCATGCCACTCTCTCATTTGTCCCATCTTACCCTTCCTCCTCCCTGTGTCCTCAAGTCCATTCTCTACATCTGCCTCTTTATTCCTGTCCTGCCCCTTTTGTTTTCCTATCTACAGAATGGGATGGTTTTTAGATTAGATAACTCCACACATATAAAGCACATAGTACAATGTCTAATAGGAAGTAAGTGTTAAGTCAGTGTTAGCAGTTATTATTAAGTCTTACTCTAAAAATTCCACTGAGATAATTTGACATTAGAATGGATTGTCTGTTCCTCTCTGTCTCCAAATTTATATTTTATTTATATCCCTTCACCAAGAAAACTTCATGGTATCAGAAATAATTTTGATTGTTATAATTCAAAAATTTGAGGTAATTCATACCCCTACTTTCTGTAGCCTGGCCTATCCCCTGTCTCTTTTGTTCATTATGAACTTCATGAGGATCTACTGAGATTCATCATGCTGGTTCATGGTGAAGATGTCAACTTTTTAATGGAATTTTAAACCCACAATTTTCTTTTATTAGTTTAGTACAATGAGTAATATTCTCAAAAATAAACAAAGGAGTAAAAGCCTAAGCATATCTAACATCAGACAGGCTTTTATTATTGTCTTATCAAAAGTCATTTAACTACTATGTGGTTAAAACTGTCTTATTTAAACCAGGTTATGTCATAACACTGTTGCAGATAAGGTGAATAGTTCACACAGTACTGTGTGTTCAGTCACTTATAATTAAACTTCACAATGTAAAATTTCACTCTAAAGAGCTGCTTTAGACTCTCAGTTGGCATAAAAGCTGACAATCTCTATATGTGCAGTTTGTCATTTATGAATGGGCATAGTGTGGTTAAGGTCAATCATTTAAAATTAGAAAGCCATTTTACTACCAAGACAATGTATTTTAAGAAGTTAGGTGAATTGGCTAGCTCACAAACCATTTGCCCATAAATTATCTAAAGAAAAAGTTTGGTAGAGTGTTATGAATGCATTACTGTTAAGTGGAAAAATGCTTTCAGAAGTTCAAAATGGGATGCCAAGACTGTCTTTCCCTCCATTCTGGATGATAATTTCCCTGCTTCTTATCTAATATTAATTTCTGTACAGTTGAGCCAAGCCTCCCTCATCTTAAGCATGGAGCTTAGAGCAGGAAGTTGAACAAGGTAGGTGTCAGGATAGCCCTGAGAAAGGGGTGGTGACTAGAGGGAGAGGGAGAGAGTGGGGCTGGCTTAGGGACACAGAAATGAGATTTTCTTTCCTATCACCCCTCACAGCTACTCCTTTACATCAGTAGCTTTTTTTTTTTTTTTTTTTTTTTTGCGGTACGCGGGCCTCTCAGTGTTGTGGCCTCTCCCGTTGCGGAGCACAGGCTCCGGACACACAGGCTCAGTGGCCATGGCTCAGGGGCCTAGCCGCTCCGCGGCATGTGGGATCTTCCCGGACTGGAGCATGAACCCGCATCCCCTGCATTGGCAGGCGGACTCTCAACCACTGCGCCACCAAGGAAGCCCAGCATCAGTAACTTTTAAAGTGGGAAGCACAGTCTCCAGAGGATAGTTGAGATGATGAATTGTAGTGTGGGAAAAGTATTAGAATCACGGTATATTTTTTCTTGAAGAAAATAAAATTTAACTTTCTAACATTTAATATATGGACTGGGACTCTGCTCCCATCACCAAGGTCACTGTGGTCATGTTCACCTTTTTGAGGTAACCTGAGGGAAGAGTGGGAGAACCGTAACATGGAAAAGTGAACAGTGGCATCTTTAGTCACACATTTGATTTCACTGCAACATAGCATGCACTGGTTTCCATACTCCTGTTACATGAAATAATGATTATATTATTCTATTATAATTAAGGTCATCCTCAGTAATCCTCATGTGTCTATTTTCAAATGGACAAAGCACAAACCTGATAATTGAATATAATACAAGTAGATTCAGCAAGCAACAAGAAAATGACGTCTATTCTCAGAATAAACTTTACATCAAATACTTATATATATATATATATATATATATATGTATATATATATATATATATATATATATATTTTTTTTTTTTGCCGTACGCGGGCTTCTCACTGCCGTGGCCTCTCCCGTTGCAGAGCACAGACTCCGGATGTGCAGGCTCAGCGGCCATGGCTCACGGGCCCAGCTGCTCCATGGCATGTGGTATCTCCCCGGACCGGGGCACGAACCCGTGTCCCCTGCATCGGCAGGCGGACTCTTAACCACTGCGCCACCAGGGAAGCCCATATTTTCTAAATTAACTGATGATCTATCTGGTTTGATAAGACATCATACAAAAAATGAACATGTAAAAGATATTTGAAATCAGACGTTAGATTGTCTCATTAATTTTATTGTGCCTTGATAGATTAGCTAACAGTATAAATACATGGATATAATTTTAAATGAATAGATAGTTACATGTAGTAAGTTTATGTTTATATCTTATTTTTTAATCTGGTTGAAGTACATGATCAAAATAGTTTGAAACCACTGGTCTAGATCACCATCCTGTCACTTCTTCATTTTCCTTTGAGGACCTCCGATACATCTGTCCTCTTCCTCTTCCATTGCTCCATCTTATACCTCATAAGTAGAGTTTTTCTCCTTTTGTAGTTGACTGTGGAACACATACCAACCTCATGAGCATTTTTTAAAATAAAATAGTCATGATGTGGTGTCTTGTTATTTGGAAGTTTGCTTTTGTTCTTGCTTGTAAAAACTTACATCATGAGAAGGGGTAAAAAATAAAGATAATCCTTCAGATTTGTGAAGGACTAAAACAGTATTTCAAAAGATCCTATAGCTTTTAGTACATGAGTGAAGGTAATTAGGAACAGAGATGGGTGGTGAGGAGTTGGGTGCAAGGACTACTATGCCCTGGGGAAGCCACAAGGAAGAAAAAACATGGAGATAGGGCTGATTCTCACAGTGATAGTACAATTCACGAACTAGGACCTGAATCCAAGGGAAGTAAAGAGCAATTTTCAGGGATGGTTACAGCTGGTAATGTTAGATAGAGTGTTGATTGGAAAGGAGATGGACATACTACATGAACAATAGGGAAGTTCCCCGAGGCCACTCGTCTGTTCACCTGATACCAAATGAACCTTTATATATAAAGCGTGGACAAAGGGAAGATAGTGACCAGTTTTTTAACTGAGCTTTATTTTTTTGTCTGATTTTACTATTTTAAAGAAACCATGGTAGGACAAGTATGAGTCATAAAGCTTAAGTTCTATTAGAACTACCAGTGACTCAAGTTGATCTTGAGGCTTTTTATTTGCCAAAACCAGATTCTGAATTTCTGTATCAATGTAATGGAGATTAGAACTGTGTCAAAACCTTCTTGTGAAAAGTAAGTGAGATAGTGAACCAGTATTTCAGAAGGATATTTTTGGAAATAGCCATAGATCTCAACAACTAGGTTACAAAGTGATTTCAGGACTTATTGAAAACTATGTTGTAGGATATTGAGAAAAACTAAGTATTGCACGTAGGCTTGGTGCAGAGAGTGGCAGAATCCATTTCTTAAACAGAGGAATGGCTGCAAAAATATAATTTGCATGACGTAAGCCATGTCAATGTTCACTTTCAGTATTTTACACTAGGTTATACAAGGTAAACAAAGGCCCACAAAAAGAATAAGCATTGTATGTGGAAAATACTTTGGACAGCAATTTTTTTTTCTGGGTTTTATGGCAATTGTCTCTCATTCTCCTTCTCCCATTATTTGTGTCTGTGATGATTCTTATGTATTTAGTAGGAAAACATGACTAGTCTGTTTAACGCAGGAGAGAATCCAGGTTTGGATATGTTTTAACAATTCTATTTCTAAGAACTGAAGCAATCACCTTGTGTAAATAGTTTGATTTCTTGCATTGTAGGGTGTGTACGTGTGTGTGTATGTGTGTGTGTATTGGTATACTCAGATGGCCCTCTTCATAATCAGTGTGGATCAGCAAAGTAAGATTAGGAAATAAATATTCATCATAACCTTAGTTTTCTTCCTTGGTGTTAAATATGTTTGCACTCAATTGAGGCTATATACCTAAAATAAAATTTATATTATAGCAACTGTTTTAAGATCATATTTGATGATCTAATATCATCTTTTGGTATAGCACCTTATTGTTTCAGAGTAGCCTGAAGTCTCAACTGCAGTATAATTAGAAATGATTCTTTATGAAGTGTGAATGAGCAAGGAGCTGTTTATTTTTATTCATTTTAACTAAAATATCTTTTGGCCTTCTAAGGTCTCTTGGATATATTATTTGAAAAAACTTCCTCCCATTTTATTATTCCTATTTTGTTTCTTCTCTTCATCAGGACAAACACATGTTCAAGGACACATCTGAAGGATGGAATTTATAGGCTGCCAGTTCCAGTGTGCATTAGATTTGCAGTCAGTGAATAGATTAGTGTCAGTAATTAAAAGAGACACCATATAAACCTTACACAAGCATATAATGATTCCAGAAGACAGTAATGGCCTTGGGAGAATATAAATCAAATAATCTGAATAGGATTATATTGTGGTCCCATTTCAAAAATGCAAGAGAGAAAGCATAAACTTTTCCATGCATTAATTTTGTATCTTATTTAACGTTTTTGAGAAGACAGGAAAGATGTGGTTTTACGAATGGGATTTTTAAGGACACATCAGTAAACATTATTCTGGAGGTTTGTGTTTGGTTTTGCTTATATTCATTTGCATATTATGGACTGCTGTTTGCATAGAAAGTTCACTGTTATTTCTAGTCAGTCTATGGATGATTACACATGTGAATAACACAATTGTGTCTCCTTTGTGATATACATGATTGTAATCTATGAAAGTATCCTGACAGCTCTCTGCGCTGAAGACTAGTGAATCATGCTGCAGTGTTAGATGACAATTCCCCATTTAAAAAGAGAGAGATTATAAAAGCACATAGAATTGTCCAATAGCACTTCAGATCTGCAAAGCTGTGATTAGAAAGCTGATCTCATGCATGGTCAAAGATCTGGGCAGCTTGGCACCCTTTGATCAATATCTAAGACTGACACGATTGTGCAGTGATCTGCATAGATAAGACAGTCAAACAACTAGATGGAAGAGGCAGCAATTCTGACACAGATCATTATAGGCTAGAAAGAAGAATTCAATATGGACTGACCTTTTTTTTTTTTTTTTTTTTAATAAAGGGACACACTCAGAGATCTGAACCATAATAGAGAAGGGGGGTGAGGAATGACGGAAACCTCGCTGTCTGAAACCGTCCTATTAGTTACCCTCTGGAAATGTTAGTATCGGTCTTGTGAGCTAGAAGGGACACAGATTGAGAACTCAGGAGAAGAAAACTGGACATGTGTGAGAAATGGGGCTAAGCCTTTTTTAACTCCATACTTTTTTCCTAAGGTCTGCCAAAGAAATGCCTCACATGCTTGATATTCTCAGTATGCATATAACTTCACATTTCAACAGATTATTTTTTAGATTCTTCTGCAATGAAAATTATGTGAGAGTAATGATCATCACGCCACCTCTAGTTTTTATGCATCTAGAAAGTCTGAAATTCTAATCAGAGTTTCATGAAGCATCGACCTGGAACAACTTCTATAGGTGTGAGATAATCTAATTTTCCGTTACAAGATTATTCTAAGACAGGTTTGCTTTTCTATTTCATTTTCTTTCAAAGAGCACATGTTTATAATTGCAGAAAAGAAAAAAAAGGAGAATTGGATCTAGAATGGCAACTGAATAGTGCACATCTATGCACATACTTTGGACACACAACCAAGACCTAAAATATCATTGCTATCAGTACGATTATTTTAAGACCTATGTTTTTTTTTCCAGGAAACACTTTTTTTACTCTAAGAAAAAGCATAGCTAATTATGCCTCAAGAATATGTACATGCCCCATTTCAGAATTATATAAGAAGAAAAATCTAATAGTTGATATTCAAAATAGATTTAGCTTAATCCAAATTAATTAATTCTGTGTATATCTGTGAAAATATAATTTTGGTAAAAAATACCATTTTAGTTGCTTTAGGTCAAAGCACAAATATTTCTGAGATTTTTTGGAAACAATTGCTAGAAAGTAAATCAATCAATGCTTGTTATTAAAAAAATAGTTTGAAAAAGAGGGTACTTAACTGATGTTCATAATCCTGTATCATGTAGAAAGTGCTGGGCCAAGGAGTCAAATTTAGAGTTTTCAATCTTACTATTGAAGCTGAAGAGTAAGGTGTTCTTTCACGGACAGGATTTTGCTATGAACATAATTGTAGGCATGAGACTAGTGATTTCAATTTATTATAACTTTATAAGCTTCTGGTAAAGCAATACAGTGTTGAAATGGAAAGTGTCTTCATATATCATTTGCTTTGGGTTGGGGGGAGGTCTAAAACTCAAAAAGCGTTAAATGGTGGACTTAAATAAATAAAAACTAATGGACTTAACACTCCATAGCAAAGTATGGAATAGAAAATTGGGTGTGTTGAAAATATTTAGGAAAAGAAATGTAATCAGTTAGAAATACTTACAGAAGCAAGAATGCCAAAAATATTTCATTTTTAATTTTGAAGAGATAGTTTGGCAGCTTACTGGAATGCTATAGAAATAAACTGGTGATGTCAGCATGTTTTTTGCCAGTCTTTATTAGATATATTTCAGGAAGAGAACAGATAAACATGTTCTAGGTATTAGATCTAAGGGGATCCAGCTGTACTTGAAGGGAGTGAGTGCCATGTGGTAACAGGCAGGCTTTGCAGTGAGAAGATCCCTGTTGCAATTCCAGTTCTGGTATTGCCCAGTTACCTGCTATTGATGAAATCCTTCACATTTTCCATCTTTCTCTATGAAATGAAGATAGCATATTAAAGAGTTGTTATAAGAGTTAAAGATCACATATATGTGGTTCTTAAAACATCATAAGTGATCAAAAATGGTAAATGTAAGTATCATCTTAGAAGGAGGTTTCTGGTATTGTGATACAGGCATTTGCCCTTGGACTATTTTTGTCAGTGATTTTGATGTAGACATATAGGCTATGCTTATCACATTTGCACTCAACATAAAGCTGAATTGATAGCTAATATATTAGATGATTGACACAATCAAAGTTTAGAAAATCTTGACTGATGGAAACAACATGCTCAAACCATCAGCATGAAATAAGGTCTTCCTCTCAAACACAAGAAACCAACTAGAAGAACCAAGGACAAAAGAGTCATGATTTGACATCACATCTTAAAGACTTAGGAACTCCTAGTTGATTGTAAATGGACTGTGAGTCATCTGTGATGAGAATGCCAAGAAAAGCTAATGGAATCTTGGGCATCCTGAATAGAAATACACTGCACAGAGCCATGGAGGAAATTCCCACAGTTCTCTGCACTGATCAGAACAACTGGTAGATAATGCAATGTTCTGGACATTGCTCTTTGAGAGAGGAAACATTAAAAGAGAACAAAGAAGTATCTGGAAGTGATACGTTATGAGGAGAGTTGGTATGTTGTGTTATAGTCAGCTACAAGTACTTCAAAGGCTTTTACATGGAAAAAGAAACTTCTTTCAAACTTTATCTGGTAAAATGTAGGATTAATGGGAGTTATATAAGCAGGTAAATTTGGATTTTCTTGTAATGAAGACACTTCTTTCTGAGTCGTTAAAAATGGAATGCTTTCTCTTATGAGGTGGCAAATCTCTTGCCAGCGTTAGTGTTGAAGCAGATGCTGACTGATTTCCTGTTAGAACTGGATGAGAGTCTCCCTCATTTCACAAACCTGTACTGAGTACATGCTGGATACCAGGGTTACAAGATGATGAACAGAGACTAGTAAATGACATGAGTTTTAAAGTAGCAGTATGTGCACAGATGAAAGGAAGGGGCACCCAACCCACCCCAAGACCTCCCACTATCCTGCAAATGTGAAAGACTGTAATAAAGTCTAACAGGTAAAAATAAAATGATCGTTTTAAGCCCTTGATATCAAAATTTAGTTTGTTTTAGTTTTTAGATAGCATTTATTATAAGGGAAATTCTTACACGTTTTTGTATTCTTTGTTTTTATATTGCATTCATTATTGTTATAGTTATATATTAGGCTTATCTCTGATTTTAGATGACCCTATCACTTGTGAAATATGCTTCTGCACCTCAATATTTGGGAAAACTGTATTACAATAAAGCCGTGCTGTCCAAAAAACTTTCTGATATGAGAGAAATGTCTCTATCAGTGCTAATGTATACAGTAGACACATATGGCTCCTGAGCACTGTAAGTGTGACTAGTGGGATTGAGGAAATAATTTTTTTAATTTTATTTAAGTTATATTACTTTAAATTTAAATAGACACCTATGGCTATCAATATTGGACAATGATGCTTTAAACAACTGGATTAACTTGATATCACTAAAAAAATTGTATCTCAATTAATAAGCATACATATATAGGACTAAATTTTCTTTATTTTCTTTAGCATTATGAGGAATTAAATTCATGCTACTGTTTGAGTATCACTCATATACTCAAATAACATATCTTGGAAATTGTCTCATCTTTGACAACACAGTACTCTTGAATCTTAAAACCTCATTTTTCTAGTGGTAGATCAGGAGCTATCTTGGGATAGTCCTCCTGCCTTATGCCTTTCCTTTCACATTGGTCTGTAAATTAGGCATTGAAGTTAGCATTTGATACATTTATTGATTCATATGTTGGGGAGTCAGGCTATGGGGCACTTTTAGTTTATCCATTTGGCTTCATGCCTTTGCATTTTATTTGCTGACGTCTTCTGATTCTAAGTCTCTAACAGTTCTGTAGAGAAAATGTTTCCAATTTTCTTCTCTTTTTCACACTCTGTTTACCATTCTCTCACCTCTTCACCAGAGTTCCTTTGTAAACATTCCATTGAATACGCCATTGCATCTATGAGCACGGCCATGTCCTCATGACCCTGCAGCAAAAGACATAGGGCACCAAAATTCTTCTGAATAGTTTTCACCTCACTATGAAGGCAGCTTAAATTGCCATCTAAAGATCATAGAATCATAGAAATTTAGAGCAAACTTGAATTTAAGAAATATTTGAATTTCTCTACTGCTTTGAGATGAAACTGCTTTTATTCTAGCTTCTATCTCAATATTTCCTAATGAATGATTCTATTTTCCTAAGGGCAAAAACACTATGATTTACAGTCCCCACTGAGTGTATGTCATTGTGACCACCATAGAGAGAAGCATACTGAAGACTTTGTATTTTATTTGGCTGTCTTAAAGGTTGGAATTTCTGCTGAACTGTATCACTTGTTTCTTATACAGGTGAGTAAATTTATTTATTAACAAAAATAGAGCAGTTTTAGGTTCACACTGAGGGGAAGATACAGAGATTGCCCGTATACCCCTGCTCTGACACATGAATAGCCTCACCTATTATCAACGTCCCCCACAAGAGGGGTACATTTGCTACAATTGATGAATATACATTGATACATTATAATCACCCAAAGGCCATAGTTTACATTACAGTTCACTCTTGGTGTTGTACATTCTATGGATTTAGACAAATGTATAATGACTTGTACCCATCATTATAGTATCACACAAAGTATTTTCACTGCTCTAAAAATCTATGCTCTGCCTATTCATCCTGCCCAACCACCAACTTCTGGCAACCACTAATCTTTTTACTGTCTCCATAGTTTTCCTTTTCCAGAATATCATATATTGTAGTTGGAATCATTCAGTATGTAACTCTTCAGATGGGCCTCTGTCACTTGGTAATATGCATTTAAGGTTCCTCCATGTCTCTTCATGGCTTGATAGTTCACTTCTTTTTAATGCCCAATAATATTCCAGTGTCTGGGTGTACCACAGTTTATTTATCCATTCACCTGCTGAAGGACATGTTGGTTTCTTCAAAGTTCTGGCCATTACAAGTAAAGGTGCCATAAACATACAACTATGTGCAGGTTTTTGTGTGACATATGTTTTCAACTCCTTTGGGCAAATACAAAGGAACACAGTAGCTGAATCACATGATGAGGGTATATTTAGCTTTGTAAGAAACAGCCAAGCTGTCTCCCAAAGTGGCTGTACCATTTTGCGTTCATTGTCCCACCAGCAATGAATGAGAGTTTCTGTTGCTCCACATCCTTGCCAGCATTTGATGTTGTCAGTGTTTCAGATTTGGGCCATTCTAGTAGGTGTGTTGTGGTACCTTATTATTGTTTTAATTTTTTATCTTTTATAACAATGTTTTATATGTTATCACATTTGATACTTTAAACATCTTTAATAGGTAGGGTAAGCTGGCAATCATTACTACCTCTGTTTACTAAATGAGAAAACCAAAACTCAGAACCTTAAGGGACTTCCCCAAGAGTTTGTGTGTGTTGAGCTGCAGAGATGGGAGAAGAACCAGACCTTCTCTTGCTTAATGCCCCTAATCCTCATGTGAAGAAATAAGAAGGATCATGTGAGTATATGATAAATATTTTTAAAATATGGCATACAATTTAGCAATTTCCTAGTTCATGGCATAGATTAGTTAAAAAGATATAGGTGACCAGACTTCAATTCTTAAATGTGTAAAGTACTTTTTGACCTTGAATTTCTGGCTTCTTCTTAATTTATAATTTGACATTGATTTGTATGTTTTCAAGAAATATATCTAAATCTAAAATATATTTTATATAAGAATTTACACATCTGTTTTCACATATTTTATCTTCTCTTTAATGGAACAACTATAGCTGACATTAAAAATAATCAGAGATCATTCTATTACTGTGGTAATAGTGTTATCACCTTCACTATCTCTTTAGTGCATAATGAGTTGCTGTGATTAAAAATAATCATTCATTCATAAGCATTATAATAAATAAATTATGAAACCTTTTGCAATCGTTTAATAGCAGATTTCTGTTATAAGATGTGATGGCCCTGAGGGGGAAAAAGAAATAGACATTTTAACATAAATAGGAAAAATAGAGATTTGTAAAAGGTCATGACTGTAATGTTTGACTGAGCAGCTTGCTTTTTGGGGCTATATGGAGGAGGCTGCAATAGCTTGATGAGTGTAATCTGGAAGGCTTCCTAAACATATGGAGTGGTGAGAAAAAGTGGCACAGAAATGCTAGCAAGGAAAGATGAAAATTGGATAAATCAAGGGAAAAGCCTGGGGGAAGGGAAATGCCTGAGGGAAGGAGATGAGAACAAATGTAGAGATGGTCACTCTACTCCTGTTACTTTGACATCAGGAGATTATTTTGAGTATGCTCTTTAAAAGAATAAGCTACTAAAATGATTCAATAAGAGGGTAAACTGGCTGGAGTGGTTAAGGGAGGTTTTACATTTAGCAGTTTCCAGTTTCAGCATATTGATTAAAGTAGAATTTAGAATTAAGAATGTCCAGTAATGGGTAAACTGGAGTTTTTAATTTGATGCCTTGCACAGCATCATAATTACTTTATTTTAGAGTGTGTATGTTATTTACCTTCTGTATGTAAGGACATCTACAGTGTATGCAAGATTTTAAATCCTTTTTTTTCTTAAAAGAAATATTTTAAATGTTTTTTTTCCAAAATCTACTAACTTCCTTTAATTATGTGATGCATCACCTCTAGTAAATTAAAAAAATATATATACATATTTAATAGTTTTAGATTTTTAGTTGATGATCTTTAGGCAGATACAAAGCATATAGTTCTATAATGCCCTTGATTTTACATGTGCCCCAGATCTCTCACTCCAAAAATTTACAATGCTAATGAACCTTGAGCATACACCTTTACTTCAAAAGAATATTTATATACAGATGCTTATTCCAGGTAATTGAAGGAATAGTTTGGGAATGACATCTTGCCTATCATTTTGAAACTGGACAGAAATTTTGCCAGGAAAAAACTCAAGAGATTAAAAGGAAAAAATCCTTAATTTAAAGTCTGTTAGAATCCTGGAGAACTTTCTGTTTCATATTTGTCCCAGGAAAGCATCCCATTTCAATAGATTGAACTAGAAAAAGCACATAGTAGATCTACAATGCCTTAGAGTAATCATTTTATTTATTTATTTATTTTTATTTTTCAATTTAAAAACTTTAAAAAAATTTGCACTGGAGTATAGTTGATTTACAATGTTATGTTAGTTTCAGGTGTACAGCAAAGTGAGTTAGTTATATATATTCATATATCCACTCTTTTCTTTTTTTCTTTTAGATTCTTTTCCCATATAAGCCATTACAGAGTATTGAGTAGATTTCCCTTTGCTATACAGCAGGTTCTTATTAGTTATATATTTTATTTTTTATTATTTTTTAAATAAATTTATTTATTTATTTTTGGCTGTGTTGGGTCTTCATTGGTGCACACGGGCTTTCTCTAGTTGAGGCGAGCAGGGGCTACACTTTGTTGCAGTGCACAGGCTTCTCAGTGTGGTGGCTTCTCTTTGTTGCAGAGAATGGCATCTAGGTGCACAGGCTCCAGTAGTTGTGGCACGCAGACTCAGTAGTTGTGGCTCGTGGGCTTAGTTCCTCCACGGCATTTGGGATCTTCCCAGACCAGGACTCGAACCCATGTCACCTGTGTTGGCAAGCAATTCTTAACCACTGTGCCACCAGGGAAGTCCCTAGTTATCTATTTTATATAGAGTAATGTGTATGGGTCAATCCCGACCTCCCAATTTATCCCTTCCCCCCATTCCCTTATAACCATAAGTTTGTTTCCTACATATGTGATTCTGCTTCTGTTTGGTAAATAAGTTCATTTGTACCTTTCTTTTTTTTTTAGATTCCACATATAAGCGATATCATATGATATTTGTCTTTGTATGACTTACTTTTAAGTCAAAGAGTTGAAGCAGAAAATTTGACAAAGCCATTGCTAAAGTATGTAGTCACCACAATTCATTTTCCTTACAGGGTGTTTACTAATATCAGTTTATTTTTGTCTGTTTTTATCTGGTTTTCCTAGCCTTGTCTCAGAGGGAGCAACATATATAACCACAGTGAGAAGTATTCCATTTAAGCCAAATCTTTAAATGCACCAGACAGTGTCATGTTCCCCAGAAAGTGATAGAGAATAAGATTTCAATTCATGTCTGTTTAGTACTTATCCTATTGCCAAAAAAGATATCCATGTTACCATTGGTTTTCTGAATGTAAGTGGCAACTGAGTTTGTACTCTTTATTCATTACATGCAGTTATAAAACTCACAAGTTTTCAACCCAAGAGATAATATATTATTGTTTTCATTATTAAATCTGGAAACTATACATAGTATTACTAGTACTTTTAATACCTATATCACTACAAGTTTAATGTGTTAGCTAACATACAGCAGGAACTCAAACTTTCTCTAAAAAAATGTCTAACACATTATACTTGTTTCCAAAAAATGTTGCCTTACTCAAAATTATTACCCTGTACAAATCAGGAACATACAAGACGCTCTGTTTTTAGATTTATGAAATGAATCCATATGTCCATTGTATATTGACTCATTAAATTTTTTTTGACTCCTCCAAAGAAGGATAATGAACATTTAGAGATTTCAGATGGAGATGCTGCCCCATCTTTGTCACATTTGACCAACAAATGTGTTTGTAAGATTATGTGGATATTTTTATCACATCAGCTCTTCATTATTAGAAAAAAATAACCAAATTTAAAAAGTGCTGACACTTTTAAAGTCATGAAAGCAGTTTTATCAAATTAGTACACTTAGTATGGGAATCATTGAGTATCTAAGTAGTGAATTTTTTAACCTTACTTGTATTTTCACTGGATTTAAACACATCTACTGAATATTCAATTATGAAAATACATTAAACCTAGTAGCAAATATAATATGCTAGAGATAAAAAATTGTACTTAAGAGCCTAGATTAATATGTGAATTCACATGGCATTTTACTCTTCTGGAAACTGAATCTCCTCTTAGCACAATAATCCAATGTTTGATTTTTGCTATAACTTTTTGGTGATGTATATAAAAAGAAGATATCTGCTTATAATTGATGAGACTTTTTTCTTTGGTGGTATTTGTAGTACTTAAGAAACTGTTCTGACTCACGTCCAGTTTTGCAACTTTTCTCAAATACTTAAAGACAACTACTTATGATGCCTGTCTACTTTAATGTGATTCTAAGAGACCGATACATGTCTTGATTTAGAATATTAGAAATCTAGTTGAGCTTATCATCAAACTTTATTCATCAAAAATCCTTTTTCATTATCATTTTCTCCAATGGAACCAAAGTATCTAATACATTATTAAGTAATTACTTGCCTTATGATTTTTATTAACCAAAGACATCTATAGTTTATAATCAGTTTTTGATCAACATAAAAAATCTAATGCTACTTTTCTCAATTGATTCAATTCTATCCAAACAAAAATTCTTGATATTTTAGACTGTGCAGACTTACACTGGATAAACATTTAAATTACATAAGTTTAACTTCAATATTTATTAAATGTTGAAAAAGATACGGACATATTACTCCCTTTGAAAACTCTATGAAGAATTTCATTTACTTTATCAGTTCACTTAGTAACAATTTAGCATTAAGCAATGTGTTTTCTGGGAAAAATGTTGATGCTAAAGTGACTTATTTCTCACCATCATTGTGCTCAAAGTCTAGTGGATATTGTTTCAGAGATATAAATCCCATGTTACATAAATAAACTCAAAAATGAGCTCTTTGCTTGCTTTTATAACACCCTTTAAAATGATACACCAATAGAGTATTGGAACATATGCTTTAAAATTAATCGATATTTCTTTTTCAGTCCATTTTAAATTGCATGGTTGTTTAAAGAAAAATAAAAATGGTAAGGTTTTTGTACTGCAGGTATTATGGTCATGGTATTGTTTGTGCAAATCAGTTGAAGAAACAATAAGTAGAAGATGTTCAGAAGTTTTAAATATATATAAATATTTAAATATATCTCCATCCATTTATATGGATTTTCCACAACTGCTAATGTTTAGATGACCAATAAATAAACTGTGTAACATTTTGCTTATGTTAACAATTGATAGTCTATACAGTATACCTTCCATAGAAACCAAGCCAACCATGGTTACATATGTATGTTTTTTAATAATTAGAAAAATTAATCAACATTGTTTTGAAGTTTTATAAGTTAATTGAATATTATTATTAAGAATTGATTTAGTGAGCCTATTTCCCTTTGAAAAATATTATCTATCTTCATTCTATACGGTACATTAAAACTGTAATGGGTGGGTGGAGGGTGGTGGTGGGATGAATCGGGAGATTGGGTTTGACATATATACACTAATATGTATAAAATAGATAACTAATAAGAACCTGCTGTATAAAATAAATAAATAAAATAAAATTCAAAGAAAGAAACTGTAATGAATGCTGCTATTTTCTGTTTTAACTACCCAATTACATTCTGTTAAAGTAATCTTTGCAACATTAATGGCTAAAATATAATAGATTCTAAAGAAAATTATTTATAATCTTAACTTTATATTAAATCCCAAGAAGTAAATAATAATGTGAGAGTGACCTTCATTATTTCTTGGGAAGAATTTAATTAACAGGAGACCATCTCATTCAATAAACCCACTGCAGCCTTTGAAATTTTTGGAGTGACAGAATTCCTATCACAAATTCTTTATAAGATTTTCAAAATTACTGGAGGAAAGAAAGTGGATAAAATAATTATTGATGTATAGCTTAGATGGTAGTCAACAAGACACTGTAATTCACATGGGATCCAATGATATGGCATTGCTTGGAAAATTTAATTATATATGTCACTTTTAAAAATTAAAAATTCTTTTGTGATTATTTTCTCTTAAACTGATTCTGTAACATGTTTATAGAGCACTAACACCTAATTTGGCTTATGACCAAAAGCTCTGATAGCAATTAAGTATATTTTTAAGTGAACATGAGGTCAGTAGAGGTGTTTGATTTCAGTTCAGTTGCAAAAATATATTCATCTTTATTGGCTATAAATCAATTCACAAACAAAACTTTCAGATAATTCTTTGGGATTTTTTGCTTTATGATTCTTAGTGTCAAAATCACTCCCTGGGGCTTCCCTCGTGGTGCAGTGGTTGAGAGTCCGCCTGCCGTTGCAGGATACATGGGTTCCTGCCCTGGTCTGGGAAGATCCCACATGCCGTGGAGCAGCTGGGCCCGTGAGCCATGGCCACTGAGCCTGCGCGTCCAGAGCCTGTGCTCCGCAGTGAGAGGTCCGCGTACCACACACACACACAAAAATCACTCCCTAATAAATATTGTGGTAAGCTAGATATTGTTCTAGAGTACAGAGTCACTAAGGAAATGACGTAAAAGTCATTTAACTCAGTAAGTGAAATGAGTTCAGAAATCATGGAAAACTTTTGAAACAGAGTCTTAAGCATTTCAGAAAGTCTGTGGATTTCTATTTCATTGACTGAGACTGGATGACTGTTGTTAGTTCTAGCTCTTAGGCCAAAAGAATATCTTTTCTTACTCAAGTCATTTATTAATTGGTATTTTTATTATGGATGGTTTACAGTTGGTTAAATATATTGAGAAATTTTTCTTATTGAGAGAATGCTCTCATTGGTAGTTTACAAATATCAGACACCTTTATAGAGTGATACAAGATGTTGTTTTGTATTTTTTAAAATACTTTAAATTATACTTAATTCATAGCACATGCTATAGCATTCATTTCAGACTTGGAGACTCAGTGCCAGCTCTTACACATACCCAGAGTTATGTGAAGAATACTCTATTCAAATAGATGTTTTTGTTGTGCTCTTTTAAAAATATCATTTGAGGGCTTCCCTGGTGGCGCAGTGGTTGAGAGTCCGCCTGCCGATGCAGGGGACACGGGTTCGTGCCCCGGTCCGGGAAGATCCCACATGCCGCGGAGCGGCTGGGCCCGTGAGCCATGGCCGCTGAGCCTGCGCGTCCAGAGCCTGTGCTCCACAACGGGAGAGGCCACAACAGTGAGAGGCCCATATACAGCAAAAAAAAAAATATATATATATATATATATCATTTGAATATCTCCTGAGATTTTTGAATATTTAAGGATGCAAATCTGTTATCTAAAATTATGTTAACCCACATACGCTCTTAATTTAAAGTATGTACCAACTTTGCCACAAATTGGAATGTTTGTATGGGATCATTTAAAACTCAAGTCATAAAATGAAAGAAACGATAAAGGTTGTTTAGGATAGAAACAACAGCAAGTTTTCAAAGAAAAACTAGACAGAAAATAAGATGGGAAATTTAAATAGTTTCACTTCTGAGAAAAATGTCTAAGTATAAAACACAGCATGACTAATCTCTCTAGAGAGAACCACCTCCTCGCTAGTGTGGGTACTCTGCTGAGTGACACTTCAATGGAAGTGGGGAGAGCTCCTATTTATGTTTGATTTAGCTTAAAAAACAGCGGCAAAGCTCTGTGCCTAATATAGAAATGCTCTGAAAAGATCTAGTTCAATTTCATGAAAAAATAATAGAACAAAAACTTTAAAAAAATACATCAATGAATAGTGTGTCCTAGTTGAACTTGTAAGGGGAACAAATGAATGGAAAAAAAAATAATGGTTTTGTAAAATAAAAGAATACTAATATGGGACCTTAAATATTAACCACTATGTAGTTCATGTCTATAAAATTTGAGTCACTTAAATCAATATTACTGACTCTTCCCCTTTTCTCCACTCTGTTTATCTCTAGTCCCATGTAATTTAAGGATGACATGAAAAACGTACTATATATGCTACTTCCTGACTATTTTGTCATTTGGAACAATTCCTAATTTCTTTGATCATATTGCTTTTAATCTGTGAAATTAGTCACAGAATTCCATGTTCTTATTCAATCTACCTCATAACTCCAACTTTTGAAGCACTCCAGTTTTACTACTCCATCTCCAGGATTGCTCCTTCCATCATTAGTTTTCATTTCAACCATTGAAATATATTTCATGATAATTCTTCCTCTTTTAAACATAAATCATATTTCTCCTTGTTTTAGAGCTAAAGTTCTCCAATTAGATGCTTCCATTATCTTATTCTTACAAATCTTATATTAATCGAGCACCCAAAATGTAATAACTCCTCTCAAGTTTACATGGAACTTCCTTTTCATTTTACTTTTTATTAGTCAGCTTAGGCTGCCAAAAAAACAAAAACAAAAACAAAAAACACAGACTGGGTGAATTAAACAGGAGAAATTTATTTTCTTACGATTCTGGAGGCTTAGAGGTCCAAGACCAGGGCACCAGCATACTGTGGTTCTGGTAAGGACCCTCTCCCTGCCTTGCAATGGCTCTCTTCTTTCTATGTCCTCACATTGCTCTCTGGTATCTCTTTCTACAAGGCCCTAATCCCACTACAAGGTCCACATCCTCATGATTCATTGAAACCTAATTATCTCCCAAAGACCCAATCTCCAAATACCATCATACTAGGGGTTAGAGCTTCAGCTTAGGTATAAATTGTCATTGGTGTGGAGGACACATTTCAGTCCATAGCAACTTTATTGAAGTATTTAATATTCACTGACTGATATTTCTTTAGGAGAAAATCTGTGTTTAACTTCATGACACCTCACCAATGCATCTTCATTTGCTTTCTCTATCAAAAACTTAGTAGGGTCATAGATTCATAACAGGCATCATATTTGCAGATTATGGGAAATTTGGAGGTGCAGTACTCTGTTAGAAGGCTATCTTGTAAGCTGGACAAAAGTAAGGGTAAAAATAGAGTTCAGTGCAGCTAACAGCACAAGTATGGTTGGAGGATTATGAGGCTTATCAGCACAAGTCAGAAAGATGTTGGGATTTTAGTTGCAGGAAGTCTGAATATTAGTCAATAGTGTGATGTGACTGCCAAAGTGCAAATGAAATTTTAAGCTACTTTAATCAGCACACAGCTTCCAGAATAAGGGAGAAAAAAACTTCACTCTCTTCTGTATCTAACTACAAAGCACTGTTACATTAAATTCTGGATGTCACATATTCAATAATACATATTAGGGTGAATCAAAATCATGCCTTATGAGTATCCCCTCTGGAAGTATAGAGTTTCAGTCTAAATAGACACCAACTTGAAAGCCAAGGCTTCAAATTCCTCAAAAACTGGAATATAATGCTACCCCAGATAAAAATAATCCCTGTTCTCCCAGAAAAACAGTGACCTACCTAAATATATAATCATCTAGGGATATAAGGAATAGTCAAATTTGTACTTGCTATATTTAAATAACAGTTATTGCTTTTTCAATATCACATTGCATCAAAAATATTTTAAACTTAATTTAAGCCACATCACTGTCAGTGTCTCAGTCATCATTAATGTTACTTGTGGGCCATCTAACAAGTCATCACCATTTTCAAGTTATTAGAAAGATAGTACTTTTTTTTTTTTTGCAGTATGCAGGCCTCTCACTGTTGTGGCCTCTCCCATTGTGGAGCACAGGCTCTGGACGCGCAGGCTCAGCGGCCATGGCTCATGGGCCTAGATGCTCTGAATCAAGTGGGATCCTCCCGGAATGGGACATGAACCCGTGTACCCTGCATTGGTAGGCGGACTCTCAACCACTGTGCCACCAGGGAAGCCCCAGTGCTTTTTGAAGTTAATGTTTTCACTAGAAATTTTTCTTTCAAACCACAATTAACCATATATTCATTCACTTTTTAGGCAGCAAATGTATTTTGAGCACTGCCTGGCAATCAGGCACTGCTGTAGGTAACAGGGATGACTCAGTGAGCAGTAACAAAGCCCAGCCCTTGCATAACAAGAGAACAATTAGTTTCTCATTCATTGTAGGTATGAGTATGCTTAGGTATACATAGGTGTGCTTAGGTACACTTAGGTATACTTAGGCATACTTAGGTATACATAGGTATACTTAGGTATACTTAGGTGTGCTTAGGTATACTTAGGTATACTTAGGCATACTTAGGTATACTTAGGTGTGCTTAGGTATACTTAGGCATACTTAGGTATATTTAGGTATACTTAGGTATGATTAGGTATGCTTAGGCATACTTAGGTGTTCTTAGGTATGCTTAGGTATACTCAGGTATAGTTAGGTATGCTTAGGTATGTATTCTTCTTTGCCACAACACGCACATTTTGTCCATCGAATTTTTGAAGCGGTCTTTAAAATGTGTCCTTACATAGTTATAGAAAACTGTAAATTTGAATTAATCCCGGGACTAATTATTAAACTGTGTTAAAGTACTTTGTTATTCTTTTTAATGGTTGACCTCTGTAAGCATCCAAAACAGAAATTGATTCAAGCTCTCAAAGGCTGATGTGCCTTCTTCAAACAAGGCTTTTAACATGAAAGAATCCTAAAGAGGCCCAGCATAGTGTGGTTCCTGTGTTCTGAGGGGTAGTCTTGGGAAAAAAAAAAATTACCTTACATTCAAGCATTCATGGTACTTGATGAACCTTAAAAAGAGGGCATTTGGTGGTCAAAATGTACAAAGGTCCACTTAAAAATAAGTCCTAGGGATATAATGTACAGCCAGGTTACTGTAGTTAATATTACTGTATTGTGTACTTGGAAGTTATTAGGAGAGTAGATCCTAAAAGTTATCATCAGAAGAAAAATAATTGTAACTATGTGTGTGATGGATGCTTACTAACTTATTGTGGTGATAACTTTGAAATATATACATATATTGAATCATTATGTTGTCTGCATGAAACATTGTTATATATCAATTGTATATCAATTAAAAGAAAGGGAAGGGGCAAGATGAAATTACTCTTGCTCCAAAGGGCCAATGTTTGGATGGCAGATTGCAGCTGATTTTATTCATTTGAATAATATTCTATTAACTATTCCTATTTTTTTAATAATTGACATAACTCATTAAGAGAGTAAATTTACTATCTCTGAAAATCCTAACAAAGAATTGGATTACTAAATATTCTTTCTTACTTTTCTCCCTCTCTCTTTTAAAGTTCTACTAGTATCTAAAGATACTAGGGAATCTAATCCCTCTGCATTCTAACTTGTTACATAATTTTTAACTTGGTAAAGGGCTTTAAAATAATCAGATCATTGATAGTGAATGCCATGATCAAGAAATGATAAGTGGTGGGATTGGAACAAAGATGGCAGAGTAGAAGGATGTGATCTCACTCCCTCTTGTGAGAACACCAGAATCACAACTAGCTGCTGGACAATCATCGACAAGAAGACACTGAAACTCACCAAAAAAGATACCCCACATCCAAAGACAAAGGAGAAACCACAGTGAGACGATAAGTGGGACAGAATCACAGTAAAATCAAATCCCATAACTGCTGGGTGAGTGACTCACAGACTGGACAAGACTTATAACACAGAAGTCCACGCACGGGAATGAAGGTTCTGAGCCCCATGTCAGGCTTCCCAACCTGGGGGTCTGGCAACGGGAGGAGGAATTCCTAAAGAATCAGATTTTGAAAGCTACTGGGATGTGATTGTAGAACTTTGACAGATCTGGGGGAAACAAAAATTCCACTCTTGGAGGACAAACACAAAGCAGTGTGCACATCAGGACCCAGGGAAAGGAGCAGTGACCCCAGGGGAGACTGAATCAGACCTACCCGCTAGTGTTGGAGGGTCTCCTGCAGAGGTGGGGCGTGGCTGTGGCTCACAGTGGGGACAAGGACACTGGCAGCAGAAGTTCTGGGAAGTAATCCTTGGTGTGCGCCCTCCCAGAGTCTGCCATTAGCCCCACCAAAGAGCCCAGGTAGGCTCCAGTGTTGGTTTGCCTCAGTCCAAACATCCATAAGGGAGGGAACCCAGCCCCACCTATCAGCAGTCAAGTGGATTAAAGTTTTACTGAGCTCCGCTCACCAGAGCAACAGTCAGATCTACACAACACCAGTCCCTCCCATCAGGAAAATTGCACAAGCCTCTTAGATAGCCTCATCCACCAGAGGGGAGACAGCAGAAGCAAGAAGAATTACAATCCTGTAGCCTGTGGAACAAAACTACATTCACAGAAAGATAAGATGAAAAGGCAGAGGGCTATGTACCAGATGAAGGAATGACATAAAACCCCAGAAAAACAACTAAATGAAGTGGAGATAGGCAACCTTCCAGAAAAATAATTCAGAATAATGATAGTAGAGATGAACCTGGACCTGGGAAAAGAATGGAGGCAAAGATCGAGAAGATGCAAGAAAGGTTTAACAAAGGCCTAGAAGAATTAAAGAACAAACAAACAGATATGAACAATACAATAACTGAAATGAAAACTACAGTAAAAGGAATCAATAGCAAAATAACTGAGGCAGAAGAACGGATAAGTGACCAGGAAGACAGAATGGTGGAATTCACTGCTGTGGAGCAGAATAAAGAAAAAAGAATGAAAAGAAATGAAGACAGCCTAAGAGACCTCTGGGAAAATATTAAACACAACAACACTCACATTATAGGGGTTCCAGAAGGAGAAGAGAGAGAGAAGGGACCAAAGGAAATATTTGAAGAGATTATAGTTGAAAACTTCAATAACATAGGAAAGGAAATAGGCACCCAAGTCCAAGAAGAGAGTCCCATACAGGATAAACCCAAGGAGAAACACGCTGAGACACATAGTAATCAAATAGGCAAAAAAATTAAACACAAAGAAAAATTATTAAAAGCATCAAGGGAGGGGTTTCCCTGGTGGTGCAGTGGTTGAGAATCTGCCTGCCAATGCAGGGGCCATGGGTTCCAGCCCTGGTCTGGGAAGATCCCACATGCCGTGGACCAACAGGACCCGTGAGCCACACTACTGGGCCTGCACGTCTGGAGCCTGTGCTCCACTACAAGAGATACCACGACAGTGAGAGGCCCATGCACTGTGATGAAGAGTGGCCCCCGCTCTCCGCAACTAGAGAAAGCCCTCACACAGAAATGGAGACCCAGCACAGCCCTAAATAAATAAATAAATAAATTTATATTTAAAAAAAAAAAGCATCAAGGGAAATAGGACAAATAACATACAAGGGAACTCCCATAAGATTAACAGCTGATTTGTCAGCAGAAGCTCTATAAGCCAGAAGAGAGTGTCGTGATATACTTAAAGTGATGATAGGGAAGAAACTGCAACCAAGGTTACTCTGCCTGGCAAGAAACTCATTGAGATTCAATGGAGAAATCAAAAGATTTACAGACAAGCAAAAGCTAAGAGAATTCAGCACCACAAAACCAGCTCCACAACAAATGCTAAAGGAACTTCTCTAAGTGAGAAACACAAGAGAAGTAAAGGACCTACAAAAACAAACCCAAAATTATTAAGAAAATGATAATAGGAACATACATATCAATAATACTCTAAACGTGAATGGATTAAATGTTCCAACCAAAAGACGCAGGCTTGCTGAATGGATACAAAAACAAGACCCATATATATGCTGTCTACAAGAGACCCACTTCAGACCTAGGGACACATCCAGACTGAGAGTGAGGGGATGGAAAAAGATATTCCATGCAAATGGAAATCAAAAGAAAGCTGGAGTAGCAATACTCATATCAGATAAAATAGACTTTAAAATAAAGAATGTTACAAGAGACAAGGAAGGACACTACATAATGATCAGGGGATCAATCCAAGAAGAAGATATAACAGCTATAAATATATATACACCCAACATAGGAGAACCTCAATGCATAAGGCAACTACTAACAGTTATAAAACAGGAAGTTGAGAGTAACACAATAATAGTGGGGGACTTTAACACCTCGCTTACACTAATGGACAGATCATTAAAAATGAAAATAAATAAGGAAACAGAAGCTTTTAATGACACAATAGACCAGATATATTTAATTGATATTTATAGGACTTTCCATCCAAAAACAGCAGATTACACTTTCTTCTCAAGTGTGAACGGAACAGTCTCCAGGATAGATCACATCTTGGGTCACATATCAAGCCTTAGTAAATTTAAGAAAATTGAAATCATATCAAGCATCTTTTCTGACCATGACACTACGAGATTAGAAATGAATTACAGGTTAAAAAAACGTAAAAAACACAAACACATAGAGGCTAAACAATACATTACTAGAAAACGAAGAGATCACTGAAGAAATCAAAGAGGAAACCAAAAAATACTTGGTGAAAAATGACAATGAAAACACGATGATCCAAAACCTATGTGATACAGCAAAAAACAGTTCTAAGAGGGAAGTTTATAGCTATACAAGCCTACCTCTAGAAACAAGAAAAATCTCAAATAAACAATCTAACCTTACACCTAAATGAACTAGAGCAAGAAGAACAAACAAAACCCAAAATTAGCAAAAGGAAAGAAATCATAAACATCAGAGCAGAAATAAATGAAATAGTAACAAAGAAAACAATAGCAAAGATCAATAATACTAAAAGCTGGTTCTTTGAGAAGATAAACAATATTGATAAACCATTAGACAGACTCATCAAGAAAAAGAGGGAGAGGACTCAAATCAATAAAATTAGAAATGAAAAAGAAGTTGCAACAGACACCGCAGAAATACAAAGCATCCTAAGAGACTACTACAAGCAACTCTATGCCAATAAAATGGACACACTGGAAGAAATGGACAGATTCTTAGAAAGGTATAACCTTCCAAGTCTGAACCAGGAAGAAATAAAAAATAGGAACAGACCAATCACAAATAATGAAATTGAAACTGTGATTAAAAATCTTCCAACAAACAAAAGTCCAGGACCAGTTGGCTTCACAGGTGAATTTTATCAAACATTTAGAGAAGAGCTAACACCCATCCTTCTCAAACTCTTCCAAAAAATTACAGAGGAAGGAATACCCCAAAACTCATTCTATGAGGTCACCATCACCCTGATACCAAAACCAGACAAAGATACTACAAAAAAAGAAAATTACAGACCAATATCAGTGATTATTATAGATGCAAAAATCCTTAACAAAATACTAGCAAAGAGAATTCAACAACACATTAAAAGGATCATACATCAAGATCAAGTGGGATTTATCACAGTGATGTAAGGATTCTTCAGTATATGTAAATCAATCAATGTGATACACCATATTAACAAATGGAAGAATAAAAACCATACGATCATCTCAGTAGATGCAGAAAAGGCTTCTGGCAAAATTCAACACCCATTTATGATAAAAACTCTCTAGAAAGTGGGCATAGAGGGAACCTACCTAAACATAATAAAAGCCATATACGACAAACCCACAGCAAACATCATTCTCAATGGTGAAAAACTGAAAGCATTTCCTCTAAGATCGGAACAAGACAAGGATGTCCACTCTCACCACTATTATTCAACATAGTTTTGGAAGTCTTAACCATGGCAATCAGAGAAGAAAAAGAAATAAAAGGAATCCAAATAGGACAAGAAGAAGTAAAACTGTCACTGTTTGCAGATGGCATGATACTATACATAGAGAATCCTAATGATGCCACCAGAAAACTAGTAGAGCTAATCAATGAATCTGGTAAAGTTGCAGGATACAAAATTAATGCACAGAAATCTCTTGCATTCCTATACACTAATGATGAAAAATCTGAAAGAGAAATTAAGGAAACACTCCCATTTACCATTGCAGCAAAAAGAATAAAATACCTAGGAATAAACTTAATTAGGGAGACAAAAGACCTGTATGCAGAAAACTATAAGACACTGATGAAAGAAATTAAAGATGATATCAACAGATGGAGAGATATACCATGTTCTTGCATTGGAAGAATCAATATTGTGAAAATGACTATACTACCCAAAGTAATCTACAGATTCAATGCAATCCCTATCAAATTACCAATGGAATTTTTCACAGAGCTAAAACAAAAAAAATGTAAAATTTGTATGGAGACACCAAAGACCCCAAATAGCCAAAGCAGTCTCTAGGGAAAAAAAAAAAAAAACAGAGCTGGAGGAATCAGACTCCCTGACTTCTGACTATACTATAAAACCACAGTAATCAAGACAATATGGTACTGGCACAAAAACAGAAACATAGATCATTGGAACAAGACAGAAAGCCCAGAGATAAAACCACACACCTATGGTCAACTAATCTATGGCAAAGGAGGCAAGGATATACAATTGAGAAAAGACAGTCTCTTTAATAAGTGGTGCTTGGAAAACTGGACAGCTACATGTAAAAGAATGAAATTAGAACACTCCCTAACACCATAGACAAAAATAAACACAAAATTGATTAGAGACCTAAATGTAAGACCCGACACTATAAAACTCTTAGAGGAAAACATAGGAAGAACACTTTTTGACATAAATCACAGCAAGATCTTTTTTGATCCACCTCCTAGAGTAATGGAGGTAAAAACAAAAATAAACAAATGGGACCTAATGAAACTTCAAAGCTTTTGCACAGCAAAGGAACCATAAACAATATGAAAAGGCAACCTCACAATGGGAGAAAATATTTGCAAATGAATTAATGGACAAAGGATTAATCTCCAAAATATATAAACTGCTCATGCAGCTCAATATTAAAAGAAACAACCCAATCCAAAAATGGGCAGAAGACCTAAATAGACTTTTCTTCAAAGAAGATATACAGATGGCCAAGAAGCACATGAAAAGCTGCTCAACATCAGTAATTATTAGAGAAATGCAAATCAAAACTACAATGAGGTATCACCTCACACCAGTTAGAATAGGCATCACCAGAAAATCTACAAACAACAAATGTTGGAGAGGGTGTGGAGAAAAGGGAACGCTCTTGCACTGTTGGTGGGAATGTAAATTGATACAGCCACTATGGAGAACAGTATGGAGGTTCCTTAAAAAACTCAAAATAGAATTACCATATGATCCAGCCATCCCACTACTGGGCACATACCCAGAGAAAACCATAATTCAAAAAGACACATGCACCCCAATGTTCATTGCAGCACTATTTACAACAGCCAGGTCATGGAAGAAACCTAAATGTCCATCGACAGATGAATGGATAAAGAAAATGTGATGCATATATACAATGAAATATTACTCAGCCATAAAAAGGAACAAAATTTGGTCATTTGTTGAGACGTGGATGTGTCTAGAGACTGTCATACAGAGTGAAGTAAGTCAGAAAGAGAAAAACACATATCGTATATTAATGCATGTATGTGGAACCTAGAAAAATGGTACAGATGAACTGGTTTGCAGGGCAGAAATTGAGACACAGGTGTAGAGGACAAACGTATGGACACCAAGTGGGGAAAGCGGTGGTGGGGTGGGAGTGGTGGTGTGCTGAATTGGGAGATTGGGATTGACATGTATACACTGATGTGTATAAAATGGATGACTAAAAAGAACCTGCTGTATAAAAAATAAATAAATAAAATAAAATTCAAAAATAAAAAAAATAAATAAAAAAAGAAAAGGTAAGTGGCGATACCAATTGTGATTTAAGATGTTTGATCTGAGGGCCAGGGAGTTTAGGAGGTAGGTTCCTAATCTAAATTTTCTTGTTCTGTGAGATAGACAGGGTATCGTGAAATTACACTTTTTGTGCCCAGAACATGGGCCAAGGCCATCAGCTGAGCTCTGCAGTAATCTACAGCTCCCAGGTTTCAACAAAGAGGCAATAGGGAAGAGCCCAAGTTCCCTTTGCTGATACACTCTAGCACCATTGATGTGTCACAGTTGTCACTCAAACTAATGTTGCTCTTGCAACAACCCAAAAACTCTTTCCTTCAGCTTCAGCCTATCTAATATTTTGGTCAAAAATTTGTAGGAGTCAATGCAACTAGTGTAGATTAGTTGGCCTAGGTTTGAATTCATTTCTCCAATTATTAGTCAAGTGGCTTTGCACAAAGTACATAATCTTTCTAAATACTAGTTTTATGAATAAAGCAGAGAAAATAAGTTTCCATCTTGCAGTGTCATTGTAAGATCACATACATATAATACATATAATGTATATATATACAGCTATGTACATATAGGATTTTATATGTATAAATATAGTACACATACACACACACATAGAGAGAGAGAGTCATAGTGTCATGGTGTCATAAGGCATGGGCTAGAAGCAGTCAGGACAGTAAGAAAAGTAAATAATTGCATTATTTCAAGGTTGCAACAGCTTCTGATACTTGGCAGATGTTACTTTCCAACCCCACTCTTCTAGACTGTTGACCCAGAACTTTCTTCACTTGATAATGTGCCCAGACCAAATTGCACCATCACATGTGAGACATCCTGTGTTGTCACATGGACCAGAAATATCAGTTGGTTTGCTGAGAACTACAGAACCACTATGTTCCAGTTGGAAGCAAAGGGGAAATGTGAAGATGACTATTATGACTCAAGTATCTGCAGGAAATAGAGTGTGTTTTTCTTGATTGTCCATGATTCAATTCCCTTATCCCATATTTAATGTAAGCTCACCCAGTAGAATTCTGAACCCAAGGAGAAAAATACGTGTACTAGATACACTAGGTAAGATTACTGTGAAGAAAGCTATTTCAAACATACACTGCTCATTGGGTTTGTTGTTGAGGAGTGGAAATGGAAAAACGAGGAGTAACAAGTGTGTAATAATAACACCCCCCATATTATTAATGGGTGCACATTAGAGGGTTGACTTGTGATAAGGAAAGAACAAGCAGAAAGGAAAGGATGGAGACTCTGATGTTAGAAATCATTTGTGTAATATTTTTGCAATAATAGCCTGTACTCTAGAATATTTGCCAAGAAATTTTGAGAACAAGTTTATGAGTGTATATAAGTATAAGAAATAAAATAAGTATTTCAATGACCAATCTTTCCATTAAGATATGTAATGAAATATTCATTTATTGGCCCAGCAAGTTTTTTTGAGCATGTTCCGTGTTCCAGTCATTGTAGTCAATGGGGACACAGGGATGAACAAATCCTACTAGGTCCCTGATTTGAGAGAGCATGTAGTGGATAGTTGCAATATTATGACATATGGCTTCAGTGTTAGCATTTTAAAGTAAAATTTAAAAAAACATATATTCTCACCTTTTGATGATTATTCTTAACTAGCAGATTTTTGTAGGATCTAGTGCTTACAGTATACGCATTCCAGTTTTAACATTTTTTTTCTCAAAAATCATAAATCTGGTGACCTGTTTTGGTGTCTCCTGCCTTCACACTGGGGAGGGGATGAGTAGCCAAGATATAATGAAGGCTCCAGCTCATAATTAGTATCCCTTATATCTCTGAGCATATATTTCATACTTTACAGTTGTTGGTTTTAAATTACTACTTACTCCCCAGGTAAACTATTAGACTCTGTTATGAGAATAATTTTATATTGGATGAGAAGAATCAGAAAAAGTTGACCTTAAGAATAAGAACCACATTTCTAGAGTACCTATGATATTCTAGGAACTTTCGTGTACTTGAAATAAACTACTTGCACTATTTTTTTAAACATGTCTGTGAAGCCGTTTAATAACATTGTAGTGAGAAATGTCAGCTTGAATAATTAGGACAGTGTTGTTGTAGATGGCAGGAGGTTGAACATCATTCAATAAATATGGGGAAGCGGGATTTGTATCAATCACCAACCAAGGGGCTTTCCACAATCTATTGTGCTTTTGCTGGAGAAACATTTGTACTTTAGAGTGCGTTGTCAGCACCCAGCTGTTTCATGAAGAAAACTGGTCTCTGCACAACCACGTGAGATGTTCATCCATAGGAATGTGAGTTTAGAAGATGCCACAAAATTCGGAGAAATGACTTGCAGAGTTACTAAGCCTTCAGCAGAGCCAGCTTGCTTACATTAGTACAGATGCTCACCCCCCCACTTTAGTTAGTCATCACTAGTAACAGATGAAAGAAATAATTACAACACACACCACGTTTATTTTATAGGGAGAGGATTAATATACAAATTCACCTTCTCCTTTGATTTTCTTTTAAATGGATAGATAACTGCAGGCACTTAGGAGATAGAAACTGTATCTGCATATAAAAAGGGAATGAGGAAATTAATGGTGTTATCAGAAAAGTGCACCCCCAAAATCCCCTCTCTTTAAACAAATGCTATTGAAAGTTCAGTGAGGAAAATCTAGATAGCATCATCAATTCTGTCTGTTTTTGTTGGGAGCCCTGGTTTGGTGTTTCCACATCTGAGTCATTAAGGATAATGACTCTAGTAGAAGGGGGCGGCACAGGGAGATCGTTTGGCTCAGACACACTCATCCTTGCTCTGTCTTTCCTGCTCATGCCCTCAGCATTTAACATGAGCACCCAGGCTGCTTCTGTGAAAACAGGATCTTTGATGACTTTTTCATTTATGACTGCTGCTTCTTTCTGATTTGAAGTTATGAGTCCAATTATGTCAGCAGTCACTCTTTCTGACGTGTAAGAAAACTCTGTGGCTGAGCGAAATGTAGTCCAGTTTCCTCATCCTCCCCAGGCACCTTTCAGCGTAGGCTTCTTTGGGAGTCTTGCACTTGGTTATGTTGCTATGTATCTTCACCTCATTTGTGGTACCATTTGCCATCACCATGAGCAAATGGTATGTATTTCTAGTGCACTGAAAATCAGAAAAAGAGAAAGAGAGGGAGAGAGGAATAAATTAATACTTACACCCAAATTCTTCATTATTATGAAACATTGGTTAATAACATATTGGACTAGAGGCTTTGCAGAGTAATTTAAGAGCTCATTGCACTATGCTCTATAGCTTTACTGATAACCAAGAAACAGAGTGGAATGGAAGACATTTCACCCAGTAAATGTTGATAAAAATAAATTAAATGATAAAATTCAATATTTTTCTTGCTTACAAGCCAAGGGTTAAGTGTATCTGATAGAAATTCACATCCTACCAGCTGTCCTTAGTAATGAGAAAAAATAAATACACAATGGGAAAACCTGTCCCGTGCCATATGACAGATGGATGGATAGATAGCTTGGAGAAGCAGAGCAGTTTGTTGTTAAGTAGACAATTTTAAGCACTTCACATGGTTTTAATCATTTTGAAAAGTACACATGATCACCTGTCTTGAATGTTTATTTTCCTTGTCAAGGTCTTGGCAGCGCTGAGTAGATATTTTCTAGGAAAGAATTTTCTGTGTACAGATACCTATGATATCCTGTTTTGTATTTTAAAATTCCGCCACTTAAGATTATTAGACATTAAGAAGACAATCTTTTTCTTTTTAATATTTTATTTATTTATTTATTTTTGGCTGCATTAGATCTTAGTTGTGGCTTGCAGGATTTTTCATTGCGGCTTGCAGGTTTCTGTCTAGTTGTAGCATGCAGGCTCAATAGCTGCAGCGCACGGGCTCAATAGTTGCAGCGCACGGGCTTAGTTGCCCCGTGGCACGTGGGATCTTAGCTCCCCGACCAGGGGTTGAACCCATCTCCTCTGCACTGGAAGGCGGATTCTCGACCACTGGACAACCGGATAAGTCCCAAGAGGTCAATCTTTTTTTAACCAAATATACACAACTTAATTTACCAAGAGAAAACAGTATTTTCCCAGAAAAGAAGCTGAAATTTTCATTTAAGTAATAATACTGAGTAAAATATATCACAGACAAATATCCTTTATTGTGAAACTACTGTGTCCCCTAACATTAGATATTCTACATAAATTATCTCGTATTTTCAAAAGAATCCTACCTGGCAGAGCATAGCAATAATGATTAGATGAGGAAATGAACATTTCTAAAGGTTGAATAAAGTGCTACAGATCTCACAGCTATCAAGTGAAAAAACCTAGATTTGAATCTTCTTTCTGATTTTTTTTTTTTTTTTTTTTTTTGTGGTACACGGGCCTCTCAATGTTGTGGCCTCTCCCACGGCAGATCACAGGCTCCGGACGCGCAGGCCCAGTGGCCATGGCTCACGGGCCTAGCCGTTCCATGACATGTGGGATCTTCCCAGACCAGGGCACAAACCTGTGTCCCCTGCATCAGCAGGCGGACTCTCAACCACTATGCCACCAGGGAAGCCCCTTCCTTCTGATTTTACTCCACTGCCGTATGATGTCACAGACACAGGAGAGAGAACTACCAACTTCTGAGGGAATTCTGTGGATTAAATTGGAGGATACACAACTATTTTTGAGTTATAGCCAAATCTGATTTTTGTTAAATATTATTAATTTGTGACACCATATACATCACCTAATTTAATACTTACAGAAATCCTATGGTTGGCATTATTATTTTCCATTTAATATGATAATCTTATTTACCAAGATTAACTGATATTTCCATAGTCATTTAAAAGTAAATAGAATTGATATAGAACTTAGACCTATCAAGGTCAAAAGTCACTTCTTCTAACCACTGGATTTTTCTATTAAATAGAAATTGTTAAAAATTGCTTGAATAGTTCTGTGTCTTTTTCTTTCTTTCACATAAAACCCAGTTTACTCAAAACTGGTACCAGACAAAATTGTGAAATATATAAATTCCTATTTCAGGGTTTTCTCTCTCCTACCAGTATCCCTTTCACCTTTATCTTGTTTCTCTACGCATTTTTTCCAAAACTCTATTCTATTTCTTGTTTCATTCCACTAGTCTACTAAGATGATAGTTGATAAAAGATTAAGGCTCTGCATCTCCCGGGAGTATTTATATTTTAATGGGGGTCTCTTGCTGATCAAAAAAGCCTCCAAGATGCAGAGGAATAAATTCTAAAGGTAGCAGGCGGGAGAGATATTTTTAGATAGGAGCATCTGGCTTGCCCCTCTAATCACATCCCATAAGCTGCCTACTCCATTTATTTGTAAGACCTTGGCTTTGCTGTTTACAGTGAGAAGGTTCTCTGTAATTGCACATGCTCTTTCAGAGGTTTCAATCCTGTCTCAGAGATGGTGTGATATTGGTACCTCAATATTTATTCTCTCTCCTAGTTCCACATTTTTGATGACTGGAACAAATTCCAAAAGCCTTTTTAATGATGATGTAAAGCCTTGAACAAAATGAAAATCTGTTGTTTTAGCATATTTGGAAGAGAATTATTCAGCTGTCACAGGATGAAAGACTTGTCTGGAAATGCCATCTTTCCTTCGATGTGTTATGATGCACACCTAAAAGGGAAATACCATTTTGTATAAATGTCCTCTAAGATACAAAGAAAAGAATGCATAATAAAACACCCAGCAAGCTTTTGTCACTTCACGTGCAGAACTCTCTCTTTAAAGCGTATTAAGCCAAGCTAGGACGCCTACTTGTTTTATCGACTGAAAGAACTGAAAAGATTAAGAGAAAGCTTTTTTTTTTCTTTTAAGCCCTGATTTAGCATATACGCTAGATTAAATTGGGTGCTCTCACATAGCAATTTTCTATGCAAAAATAGACACTCTACTATCTATTTTAGGTAGTTTCAAACCTAAAATGCTGAATAATTTTCAAAACGGCTTAGTAATTAAGTGTGATGATAATGCATTAAAAATGGAAAACAAAGGAGGCTTTCAAACACATTCTTGAAGTAAAGGAAGTTGGGAAGGATCTTGAAAACCTAGGCCTTCCTTTGGTCAGTTAGTTAATATCATGGTATTTGACTGCTAAGTACAGTAGTCTTTCTTGACCAAATGTTAACATTTGCCACTTGTTTTAATATTTGTTTAAAAACCTTGGGCATTTACCTATTTCCTGCTTTACATTATTCATTTTTCCAAACATTCTGAGGATGATTTTGTATTATGGAGCTTACAATTAAAGATAAGCTATTTAATGCCATAATTTATGTTTTTTCTGTATCACTATATATACTCAAGAATGAAGCAAAAAGAAAGAGGCATATAAATCAGGATCCTAAATACAAATTCTGCATTCCAACCTCCTTCCCAAAAGCAGGCATGAATAATTTTGAAGAGTAAAAGGGCAAGCCATCACTATGATATAGCTCATCTAGCAACTGATTTTTTTTTTCAGAAGTCCTTAACTGTTATTTAGATTTATTGGTCAATCATTCATCACCAATAATTCATTAAATTTCTACTGTATGCTTAAATTTCTACAAGTATGAACTGCATCTACTTCTCTTCATATAAATATTAACATTTATGCTGTTGGAAGTCTCCAGATAACCTGTTAGCACAGAATGTCCAAATGACTATGGTAAACCAACCACTTCTCCAGAGTCTCCAGCTTATGTCAAAGTCACCACTATTCTGTGTCATACAACTTCTACTTATGAAAGTATATTTGAAAAGTCCTTTAGCCTCCAGAGGCCCACATTTGTTAATAAGTGTTGTCAATTCTATTTCTGTAGTATCTCTCATACCAATTTTCCCCATTTTTAAAATTCCCTATCATATTTTATTTCCCTCCAGTTTAGGTAGTTCCAGTAACTGCTTGACTTTCCTCTTCATCCAATGTTTCTTGTTCAATCCTCCAACTACTGAAGACAGATTTACCTTATTAAAGAGTACCTTTAATTATGTCAGCCCTCTAATCCCACTGCTTCCTCCTAAAATGTATAAACACCTTAGGCTGGCTGTGCAAGGTCCTGTACAATTTCACTCCTGACATAACTTTTTAATCTTTCTCAAATATTTCCCCTAAGGATAACTTAATTTCAAGCCAAAATGCATTATTTATTCTTCTCTAAATAATGATTCCATACATTTTCATCTCTAAACTCCTACTATAGTTTATTCTCTCCCTCTGTTCCAATCCTTTAATCTTCATTTAAATCTGCCTCCCTGAGGTCTTTTCCCACCAACACTCTGGTCTACCATCAACAACAACAACAAAAAATAAAATTGTATCAATATGTTGTTTTTAAACTCTTAAGGATTTTATCTTCATATTTCCAATGACAATTATATTAAGCCTGTACTGCAGTAATCTGCATACCTTTCATAACACTCATACTTGGGAATACTTTTTGGAAGGAGAACATGTTTATCAGTTCATTTTTACAGCAAAGTTTATTTTTTACAGTGAAATTTATACTAACAACTACTGTCTCTGACTCTTAGTTTTCTTGTTTTTGAAATGGATATAATAATTTGTTATTATCAGGGCTGCTTTGTCAGACAAATAAGGTAACACTATGTGAAAGTACTGTAACATAGGTGTGCTTACTTTACCTCTTATTATGAGATATCAGAGATTGATGTGTACAGAGTGAATATGCAGATGAATTGTCTGACCTTGAATATTCTGACCATTGTACACTTCCCTGCTGTCATGCCAACCAGCTGCCTGCCAAAGAGATGCTTCATGGAAAGGCAAGCTTGCAATTGAGTATGGCTGAATTATATACCCTAAGATCAACCTAGTCAGTATTATTTGATTAACATTGTATATGCTTATGCTAAAATGTGACTTCTTCACTATTTTTTCGTTTTAAAATTAAGGAGACTATTTGAGATAAGGATGAAAAATTTATGGCAAAAACATAGCACATTTTTTGAACATATATTTTGTGCAAGGCATATGGTGGCTTCATTTTGCAGAAAAGTGAACATTTTTGGAGCTTTTCTTGAATGATTCATATTAACTACATATTATCCCCTTCAGGCTACTGAAATTCCATTAGGAATTATTTCTAAAAGATAGAATTTGTGGTAAGGTCAGAAATAGAAGAGATATTTTGCCATAAAATCCATAAAGACTTTATAGCTTTGAGAAGGCCAGTGACTCCTGGATTCCCCAGCTTTCACTCAATTTTATAATTTAGGATTATATATTTATGGCCCTTGTTATGTTTTCTTTTTGATCCTTATTGCTGTTAAATACTCAGTACCATAGTGTGTACTCTTTTCACAGATGTTATATATGACCTTTGCAAAATATTCTTAAGGCAGTAAATTAAAGTAAAATGTGCTCATAAATATAATGGTATAATATTCTTTATATTTTCATATATCTTCAATATATGAAATACATTGAACTCATGATGTCATTGAATATATTATGTGTTATAATATAATGTCAATAAGTTGATATGTTATACATATTCACCCATGTTTCTAATTACTGATTTAATTATACCAATGTTTAAGGAGCATCTAATTTGTACTCAGCTGCTCATCACTCTAATCAATATGCCTTTGCTTAGCATTTTATATCTTTATGCTAAAACGTGATCCCTAAATTTTCCATATGTTTTAAAATTAAGGAGGTAGTTGCATTAAAGGAAGAAAAAATTATGAGGAGAATGTAGAACTCATAATGATATGTATTTTGTGTAAGAAATACAATGGCTCAATTGTTGAAAAATATTGTGGTTTTGAGCAGTTCTTGAATTATTTACAATAAGTACTATTTTAAATATTGCTTAATAATTTTCAAAGTGATTTAATAGTCATTATTTTATTAGCTTCTCATAGTAGCCCTAACATGTAGACATAGAGTCATTATTATTATCCAAATCTGCCTTTGAGAAGAATGAATCGCTGAGTTTTCAAGAGACAAGCCCAGTGTCCTGCAGTTTCTATTTAGGAAGACAAGGACTCATGTCCAACTCATTAGTCTCTGCAATTCACATTTTTACATTGTCTCAAGCAGATTTTCTGGCCCACATTAGTGCCATGCAAACAAGAAGTCTTTTTACAGTCTCCTTCCCCTCTTTCCCCTGCCCACACACGGTAATTGCTTGATGTGTTCTCAAATCTTATATTGGTAGTTAGAAAAAAATTAGACCAAGAGTCCCTTTTCTTTCAATACAAAGCATAATGATAGATATGGATAAGTACACAGGTCCTTTGAGTATGGAGATTTGTATCAATCTCTAGGGTTCTCCAGAGAAAACTATGATGTGACAAGCCTATAGTGAATTTCAAAAAGTTTTCAAAACCTTAGGGTAATTGTATTTGAATCTAATGAAAGTAATTTTCATGTAATTTCAAAATTTCTAAGTTAAACAAACAAAAATTTCAAGGAAAGAGAATTGTCACTAGGGAAATTACTGGCAATGATAGAGGAGAGAATTGCCAGTTCTCTATGATTTCCACAATCCTTGATTATCTATCTAGAACATTTAGGGTATAACACCCAAATAATCTTCTTCTTAATCTTCTTCTATCATTCCATTTCAAATGCACAACTGCACCTATGACCAATATAGACCCTGCAATAAACTCCATGAAGGCACAGTGGGGAGCGGGGGATGGGTTAAAGATGGAGTTGACTAGTAAAGGAGCAAAATCACAATATCGTGTAATACAGACCATTTGTAACATAAAGGTAGCAACCTGACTTATGAGTTATTTAGCTTGCAAATTCATTATGAAGGCATGTTGTGATTGCTAGCTGTAATATGAAGCAGTTCTAGAAAATGATGTTTCAACTAGTATAATGCTTAATGTATTGATAAAAAGAGGTGTGCTTCTCAGATTAAGCTACTAAGCAGGGTTATTTCAAACCTATTAGAGTTTTTTTCTTCTTCAATTTGTAAATTTGATATAATAATGGGAGGGATATGTCAATGCCAAGCAGAGAAGGCTGTGAAATTACTAGCACTTCTCTGTTCTTCAAGATTTGCTCTCTGGGCATTGTTAATCCATCACCTCAGTGGCCAGTTTCTCTAGGGCTATTCAGACACTTGAATCAAGCCACTTGAGGATTAAACCAGAAAACTAATTCAATCATTTAAATTAAGAAATACAGATTTCATATTAGTTCTTCACTAGTTTTCTTTCAGCTAAGAAACTGTGCAATTCTGAATGATTAAATATCCCTCATGAAAGAATAAGAATGATTTCAAAGAAGCTTGAGAAGGGTATGTCTAGTTTGCTAAGGAAGAGGAGAGAGCTCAGGCACACAGAACATTTCCCTGATCTCAGGGGCTTGGTGGTTGAGGCAGGGTCCTTATTCCATTTCTTCATCCTCCTACCATAGCCTTGAAATGTGCATCTGACTACCTAAATCAGATAGACAGAGCATATAGTGTGGACTTTAAATATGGCTTGGCCAGTGAGGTCTCTCAGAGTGCTTCCTAAAAGAATGCTGCAATACCTCATTATCCAGAATGGTAAAGGAATGGTCAGATGAAATTTTCCAAGATTGAATTAGATAACATGACTGTATGGAGTGAATTGCATGCTCATCCAATCTCAACTCTCTTATATATTTGGAGGAGGGGGGCATCAAAAGGTCTAAGTTTATTGAGTAAAATTCACAGACACTATTCATTTGAAGCATAACACATCACAGATGCATGTTCAGGGATTGAAAGTAATGCTGCAGTAATACCCCATATTTGTTGGAATTTGCCCAGTTTGTTGAATTATGCATTGTTAATGAGGACAACACATTAAACTTATGATGTGATGCCACTGAATATATCAGGTTTTGTTATATAATGTCAATAATCAATATATATACATATGCACCCATGTTTCCACTTACTGTTTTGTATATTGAAATGTTAAAATTTCTTTACATGATCTCTTTCAATTCAAAAAATCCCCTTTATCATAGCATATCTTGAAAACCACTATTTAAGGTAAACTATCATAAAGATATATTTTCCTTAAAAAAGTTATAATTAGAGATTGTGCTCTTGACCAAAGAGTCAGAATAAAATATTGATAATGACAAACAATATATCATAAGGCATGGAAACAATGTCTATAAGCTTTATTATAATTTGGAATAGAAAAATTATGTTCTAAGGCATTAGCATGGTTTTAAAAGATGCCCCAAAATTTCCCTCCCCCCAAAATCTATATTATTATATGAATGGACTCAAGACTAATGTTACAAGAGGTTGATAGTCTCTAAGTATTCTAAGTGATTTATTGATAAAGTCCCTTACTTCTGTAAACTTCTATGATTCACATATTTCAAAGGCATTTGATGTCTATAATGAAAAGCAGCCCAAATTTTACTTATTTTTCTTTTTCTCTAGATGAATTTGTGATAGATCTACTGCAAAATCAGTCCATTGATTTAGTAAATTTTCTCTGGAAATTCTTTTTGAAAATCTGAATTTTTTTCTCATCTTTTGCTACTAAGTGGAACATTGGTGTGTTGTCAGTTGGATGAAACACAATCATGATGCCTCTCTAATCTATTTTTTTTTAGTATGATATTACCCCAAATAATTCCAGATTGATTAAGGAACATACATTACTACCAAGAAGTAAAACTTATGTTAAAATTGTTCCAATTGACTCTACAGATGATATACCATATATCATATACAAGTGACAATATCTGCCTTTGATTTTTTTAAACCCAAAAAGAAGAAATTAACTGAAGAAGTATTGGTAGTATAATATTTATTGAATGCCCAAAGGCAGGGAATGTTTTAAGTATTTTAAACATGTTTGCTTATTAAATACAACTTTCACGTGATATAAGGGTATCTTTAGCCACATTTTGTCAGTGAAGAAATTAAGACAGACAAATTTTAATAACAAACTTGGTAATCTTTAAACTTGAGTATTAACAAGAGCCTATGTTTATGGAGCAAAGGTCAAGCAAAGTCCTCTGTGAATCTGTGTCTCAGGATTTAGTACATGGTTAGTATTTTCTCAAGAAAGAAAAAAATTGAATGCTCTTTTTAGTATGCCCTCCTTTGAAGTTCATGCATATACTATCTCTTTTTTTGTTAATAGATCATACTTTTGGTGTCACAAAAATTTTCTCCAGTTTTCTTTTAGGTGTCGTATGGTTTAGATTTTATTTTTAGGTCCATGAAACATGGATTTTTGCATATGATGCTAAGTAAGAGTTGAGAGTCTTCGATGAATATGAATATACAACTATTTCAGCACCATTTGCTGAAAAGATCATTTTTTTTAATGGAATTATCTTCACACCTTTGTTGAAAAGTAGCTGTCCTAATATATGTAGGTCTACTTCTCAAATCTATTTTGTTCCATTGGTTGTTCCATTGGTCTATTATTCTATCTTGAGTCCAATACCACAAGTTTTGGATTGTAGATTTACAATAAATCTTCAATCAGATATTCTTAGCCTTCCAACTTTGTTCTTTTTCAAGGTTATTTTCCCTATTCTAGGTCCTTTGCATTTTCATGTGAATTCTAGAATCATCTTGTCAATTTCTATAAAGAATCCTGAAGGAATTTGTTAAGAGTTGTATTAAATCTATAGATCAATTTGAAAAGAATTGACATCTTTAAAATATTTCATCATTCAAACAGTTAATATGATATATTTCTCCATTTAGTTGGGTGTTCTTTAATTTTCTCAGCAATACTTTATATTTGTCAGTGTACAGGTTTTACACATGTTTTTACACCTTTTCCCAGAAGTATTTCATTCTTTAATGTTCTTTTAAATGATAATGCTTTTTAAAAAATGTCAGTGTCAATTGTTGGTTACCAGTATAGAAATACAGTTGAACTTCATATATCTTGTATCTTGCTACCTTGTTAACCTCATATGTTAGTTCTAGTAGTTTTTTGGATTATTCCATTAAATTTTCTTCCTAGATAATTACATCATTTATGAATATGTTCAGCATTACTTCTTCAAACTGAATGCTCTAAATTTCTTTTCCTTACCTTGTTGCACTGGATATACCCTCCACTGTATTAAATAAAAGTGGTGACACTGGATATTCTTATCTTTTTCTGAACTTAAGGAAAAAGTATTTGGCCTTTCATCATTAAGCATAATGTTAGTTATAGGATTTTTATAGGTGTCCTCTATCTTGTCGAGGAAGTTTTCCTCTATTCTTACCTTACTGAGAGTCTTTTTTTAATCAGTAATGTATGATGGACTTTATGTGTATGTATATGTAGGTGTATTTTGTTAAAATGTATTTTGTTAAAATAGTGAATTAAATTGACTGATTGTTGTACTTACTCTTGGGTGAAAGGCCAAGAAATCATTAAATTGATGGATTTTTGAATGTATAACCAACTTTCTACTTGAATTCATGTGATAATCCACATTTAATTGTCATATCAGTGAGGGTTGTCCAGAGAAAACAGAACCAATAGGATCTATATATTAAGTGATTTATTGTAAGGAATTGGCTTACAAGATCATGAATGCTGTCAGACCCCAAGATCTGTAGGTCAAATCAGCGAGTTGGAGCCCAAGGAAAGCCAATGTTTAGTTTCAGTCCAAAGTGTGGGTGGCTGCAGAACTAGAAAGAGCTGATAATTTGAGTCCAAAGGCAGGAAAAAAGCCAGCCTTTCAGATCAGAGATCATAAGGCAGGAAGAATCCTCTAATTCTCTCTTAGACTAAGGGGAAATTCAGCTCTTTTGTTTTATTTAAGCTTTCAACTGGTTGAATGAGACCCATTCACATTGGCAAGTGCTCTCTGTCTTACTCAGTCTACTGACGTAAATGTTAATCTAATCCAAAACCCTCTCACAGCCAGAATAATGTTTGACCAGATACCTGAGCACCTTGTGGCCCAGTGAAGTTAACACATAAAAATTAACCATCAAAAATCATGATCCATCAATTCAATAGTAGATTCCAATTGCTGTAATTTTGTTTGGAATTTTTGAATCTATAGTCATAGGGGATACTGGTTTTTATTTGTTATTTTATTTTTATTGTAATGTATTTTTATATTTTTTGCATCAGACCAATTCTTGCCTCACAGATTAAGCTAAGAATATACCTTCTTTTTCAATTTGCTGTAAGAGTTTCCATAGAATTCACATGATTTATTCTTTAAAAATTTGGTAAAACTGAATTTGAATTTGTTGGCATAATATTTTTCATAGTGTTTCCTTATTATCCTTTAGACATCAGTAGAATTTTCAGAGATGTCCTTTCTTATTTCTGATATTGGTAAATTATTTCTTCTTATTTTTGCTTTTCTTCAGCTATCTGGCAAGGGGTTTCTCAATTTTATTCATCTAAGTGAACCAAAGTCTTGGTTACCTTGATTTTGTCTGTGGTTTCTCTGATTTCTATTTAAATTATTTACTTTTGATCTGTATAATTTCCTTTCTTAAGTGAATTTTAGACTTACTTTCTTGTTTTTCTAGTTTGTTGAGGCAACTGTGGTCTTTGGTTTGATGTTTTATTCATTTCTAATACAGAGATTTACTATTATAAATGTCTATAAAAGTACTACTTTTATGGCATTCCATTAAATTTGACATACTGTTTTTTCATTTTCTTTAAATTCAAAACAATTTTTATTATCCATTTGATTTATTCTTTTATCAATCGTTTCTACTGAAATGTGGTATATAGTTTATAAATATTTGGAGATTTTCTAGAGGTATCTCTGGTATTAATTTCTAGTTTAATTTAATTACATTTAGAGAACATATTTTAAATGAGTTGAATTCTATTAAATTTGAGACTTGTCTTATGCCTCAGAGTATTATCTCTCTTTGTACTTGTTCCAGGTGCATTTGAAAAAACCGTATATTCTACTATTGTTAGGTAAAATGTTCTTCAATGTTTATTAGATCAAGCTAGTTGATTATGTTGTTAAAGTCTTCTATACCCATACCAATTTTGTTTGCCTTGCAGTTCTATTTGTTTTTATTTCAGGCATTTTGAAGCTGTTAGTTGGTGTACAAATGTTTAGGATTATTATGTTTACTTAATTAATGTATCATTATGAGGTGGTCCTCCTTATTCCTGGGGATATAGTTATTCTGAAACCTACTTTTCTGTTGTTACCATACCCAAGCTAGATTTCTTTTGAATTGTTCTAGAAATTTAATTTTCACTTTTTTAAAAATTAATTTATTTATTTATTTTGTGGTATGCGGGCCTCTCACTGTTGTGGCCTCTCCTGCTGCGGAGCATAGGCCCCAGATGCGCAGGCTCAACAACCATGGCTCACAGGCCTAGCCGCTCCACGGCATGTGGGACCTTCCTGGACCGGGGCACGAACCCGTGTCCCCTGCATCGGTAGGTGGACTCTCAACCACTGCACCACAAGGGAAGCCCTAATTTTGACTTTTAAGCAATCTCTGTCTTTATATTTAACCTGCATATCTTGTAGGCAGCATACAAGTTAGGTATTGCTTTTTATACATTATGAAAATCTCTGACTTTTTATTGGAATGTAGAGGTCATTTATAACTACTGAGATTATTTTTAATGTTAGGTTTAAATCTATCATCTTATTATTTGTTATTTATTTTGCCCATATGTTTATTTTCCCCTTTTTTTCTTTTTCAGATTTATTTTGGATTGCATATTTTTTATGATTTATGTCCTTTGTTAGATCATTAGTTATAACATTTTGTTTTGGTATCTTTCTTGGTTGCTTCAGAATTTATAGTATACACCTGTAAGTTACTATATTGCATCTTCCAGTAATACTCTACCTGTTCACATATAGAATAGGAAGTTCACAATTGTATACTTCACAATTATATGCTTAAACATTTAAAATATCAATTTCATAGCCAGAAATTCTGAAAACTAAAATTGTATTTTATTTTGGATTTTGGCACAGTTTATCCACTGCTTGGTTAAGCATACCCTCTATAAGATTTCCCTACAAATATATGACTTATAGATCAGAATATTTTTTCTATAACTTGGTTAATTTGTTCCTATAAGCTTCTGGATCCTGAATAATAAAGGAAATCAATGTGTGAAAATATTTCCCCAGTGGCATGTAAATATTATAATGTTTTAATTTTTTTTTTACATTTTTTATTGGAGTATAATTGTTTTACAATGTTGTGTTAGTTTCTGCTATATGACAAAGTGAATCAGCTATATGTATATGCATATCCCCATATCCCCTTCCTCTTGTGCCTCTCTCCCCCCGCTCCTTAATCCACCCCTCTAGGTGGTCACAAAGCACAAAACTGATCTCCCTGTGCTATGCAGCTGCTTCCCACTAGCTATCTATTTTACATTTGGTAGTTTATATATGTCAATGCTACTCTCTCACTTCATCCCAGCTTCCTCTCCCCCCACCCCCTGTGTCCTCAAGTCCATTCTCTATGCCTATATCTTTATTCCTGTCCTGCCCCTAGGTACATCAGAACCATTTTTTTTAGATTCCAAATATAATATAGATTCCATATATAATCCATATATAATTTTATATAATTTCATATATAAATAAACGTTTATTTTTCTCTTTCTGACTTACTTCACTCTGTATGACAGACTCTAGGTTCATCCACCTCACTAAACATAACTCAGTTTCATATCTTTTCATGGCTGAGTAATATTCCATTGTATATATGTACCACATCTTCTTTATCCACTCATCTGTTGATGGACAATTAGGTTGCTTCCATGTACTGGCTATTGTAAATAGTGCCACAATGAACACTGTGGTACATGTCTCTTTATGAAGTATAGTTTTCTCAGGGTATATACACAGTAGTAGGATTCCTGGGTCATATGGCAGTTCTATTTTTAGTTTTTTCAGGAACCTCCATACTGTTCTCCATAGGGGCTGTATCACTTTACATTCCCACCAACAGCACAAGAAGGTTCCCTTTTCTCCACACCCTCTCCAGCATTTATTGTTTCTAGATATTTTGATGATGGCTATTCTGACTGGTGTGAGCTGATACCTCATTGTGGTTTTGATTTGCATTTCTCTAATGATTAATGATGTTGAGCATCCTTTCATGTGTCTGTTGGCAACCTGTATGTCTCCTTTGGAGAAAGGTCTATTTAGGTCTTCTGGCAATTTTTGGATTGGGTTGTTTATTTTTTTGCTATTGAGCTGCATGAGCTGCTTGCATATTTTGGAGATTAATCCTTTGTCAGTTGCTTTGTTTGTAACTGTTTTCTCCCAATCTGAGGATTGTCTTTCATCTTGTTTATGGTTTCTTTTGCCGTTCAAAAGGTTTTAAGTTTCATTAGGTCCATTTTTGTTTTTATTTCCATTTCTCTAGGAGGTGTTTCAAAAAGGATCTTGCTGTGATTTATGTCATAGAGTGTTCTGCCTATGTTTTCCTAAAAGAGTTTTATAGTGTCTGGTCTTACATTTAGATCTTTAATCCATTCTGAGTTTATTTTTGTGTATGATGTTAAGGAGTGTTCTAATTTCATTCATTTACATGTAGCTGTCTAGTTTTCCCAGCACCACTTATTGAAGAAGCTGTCTTTTCTTCATTGTATATTCTTGCCTCCTTTGTCAAAGATAAGGTGACCACATGCCCATGGGTTTATCTCTTCACTTTCTATCCTTGTACATTGATCTATATTTCTGTTTTTGTCCTGGGACCATACTGTCTTGATTACTGTAGCTTTGTAGTATAGTCTGAAATCAGAGCACCTGATTCCTCCATCTCCATTTTTCTTCCTCAATATTGTTTTGGCTATTTGGAGTCTTTTGTGTTTTCATAAAAAATGTGAAATTTTTGGTTTTAGTTTTGTGAAAAATGCCATTGGTAGTTTGATAGGAATTATACTGAATCTGTTTTGCTTTGGGTAGTATAGTCATTTTCACAAAGTTGATTCTTCCAATCCAAGAACATGGTATTTATCTCCATCTGTTTGTATTATCTTTGATTTCTTTCAGCAGTATCTTATAGTTTTCTGCATACAGGTCTTTTACCTCCTTAGGTAGGTTTATTCCTAGGTATTTTATTCTTTTTGTTGCTATGGTAAATGGGAGTGTTTCCTTAATTCCTCCCAATTTTTTCATTGTTAGTGTATAGGAATGCAAGTTATTTCTGTGCATTAATTTTGTATCCTGCTACTTTACCAAATTCATTGATTAGCTCAAGTAGTTTTCTGGTAGCATCTTCAGGATTTTCTATGTATAGCATCATGTCATCTGCAAACAGTGAAAACTTTAATTCTTCTTTTCCAATTTGCCTTCCTTTTATTTTTTTTCTTCTCTGATTGCTGTGGCTAAATTTCCAAAACTGTGTTAAATAATAGTGGTGAGAGTGGGCACCCTTGTCTTGTTCCTGATCTTAGAGGAAATGCTTTCAGTTTTTTACCATTGAGAATGATGTTGGCTGTGGGTTTGTTATATATGGCCTTTATTATGTTGAGGTAGGTTCCCTGTATGCCCAGTTTCTGGAGAGTTATTTTTTTATCATATATTGGTGCTGAATATTATTGAAAATTTCTTCTGCATCTATTGAGATTATCATACGGGTTTTATCCTTCATTTTGTTAATATGGGGTATCACATTGCTTGACTTGTGTATATTGAAGAATCCTAGCATTCCTGGGATAAGCCTCACTTGATCATGGTGAATGATCCTTTTAATGTGCTGTTGGATTCTGTTTGCTAGTATTTTGATGAGGATTTTTGCATATATGTTCATCAGTGATATTGGCCTGTTGTTTTCTTTTTTTGTGGCATATTTGTCTGGTTTTGGTATCAGGGTGATGGTGGCCTCATAGAATGAGTTTGTGAGTGTTCCTCCCACTGCTATGTTAGGGAAGAATTTGGGATGGATAGTTGTTAGCTATTCTCTAAATGTTTTATAGAATTCACCTCTGAAGCCATCTGGTCCTTGGTATTTTTTTGTTGGAAGATTTTTAACCATAGTTTCAATTTCAGTGCTTGTGATGGGTCTGTTCATATTTTCTATTTCTTCCTGGTTCAGTCGTGGAAGATTGTGCTTTTCTAAGAATTTGTCCATTTCTTGCAAGTTGCCCATTTTATTGGCATATAGTTGTTCATAGTAGTCTCTCATGATCATTTGTATTTGTGCAGTGTCATCTGTTACTTCTCCTTTTTCAATCTAATTCTGTTGATTTGAGTCTTCTTCCTTTTCTCTTGATGAGTCTGGCTAATGGTTTATCAATTTTGTTTATTTTCTCAAAGAAACAGCTTTTCATTTTACTGATCTTTGCTACCATTTCCTTCATTTCTTTCTCATTTATTTCTGATCTGATCTTTATGATTTCTTTCCTTCTGCTAACTGGGATGTTTTGTTCTTCTTTCTCTAATTGCTTTAGTTGTAAGGTTAGGTTGTTTATTTTCAAGTTTTCTTATTTCTTGAGGTAGGATTGTATTGCTGTAAACTTCCCTCTTAGAACTTCTTTTGATGAATTCCATAGGTTTTGGCTCATTGTGTTTTCATTGTCATTTGTTTCTAGGTATTTTTTGATTTCCTCTTTGATTTCTTCAGTGATCTCTTGGTGATTTAGTAACATATTGTTTAGCTAACATATTTTTTCATTTCTTACGGTTTTCCTGTAATACCTAGTCTCATAGCTTTGTGGTTGGAAAATACACTTGATATGATTTCAGTTTTCTTAAATGTACCAAGGCTTGATGTGACCCAATATATGATCTATTCTGGAGAATGTTCCATGTGCACTGTGAGAAGAAAGTATATTGTTGTTTTTGGATGGAATGTCTTATAAGTATCAATTAAGTCCATCTGGTCTAATGTGTCATTTAAAGTTGTATTTCCTTACTTATTTTCATTTAGGTTGATGTGTCAATTGGAGAAAATGAGTGTTAAAGTCCCCTACTATTATTGTGTTACTGTTGATTTACCCTTTTATGGCTATTAGCATTTGCCTGATGTATTGAGATGCTCCTATATTGGTTGCATACATATTTACAATTTTTATATCTTTTTTTGGATTGATCCCTTGATCATTATGTAGTGTCCTTCCTTTTCTCTTGTAATAGTCTTTATTTTAAAGTCCATTTTTTTTCTGATATGAGTATTGCTACTCCAGCTTTCTTTTGATTTTCATTGCATGGAATATCTTTTTCCATTCCCGCACTTTCAGTCTGTATGTGTCTCTAGGGCTGAAGTGGACCTCTTGTAGGCAGCATATATATGGGTTTTGCTTTTGTATCCATTCAGCCAGTTTGTGTCTTTTGGTTAGAGCATTTAATCCATTCACATTTAAGGTGATTATCGATATGTATGTCCCTATTACCATTTTCTTAATTGTTTTGGGTTTGCTTTTGTAGGTCTTTTCCTTCTCCTGTGTTTCCTGCCTAGAGAAGTTCCTTTGGCATTTGTTTTAAACCTGGTTTTGTGATTCACAGTTCTCTTAAATGTTGCTTGTCTGGAAAGGTTTTTTTTTTTTTTTCTCTGTCAAATCTAAATGAGATCCTTGCTGCATAGAGTAATCATGGTTGTAGGTTTTTCCCTTTCATCACTTTATATATGTCCTTCCACTCCCTACTGGCTTGCAGAGTTTCTGCTTAAAGATAAGCTGTTAAGCTTTTGGGGTTTCCCTTGTATGTTATTAGATGATTTCCCCTTGTTGATTTTAATATTTTTTCTTTGTATTTAATGTTTGATAGTTTGATTAATATGTGTCTTGGCATGTTTCTCCTTGGATTTATCCTCTATGGGACTCTCTGTCCTTCCTGGACTTGATTGACTATTTCCTTTCCCTTGTTAGGGAAGTTTTTAACTATAATCTCTTCAAATATTTTCTCAGACTCTTTCTTTTTCTCTTCTTCTTTGTCCCCTATAATTTGAATATTGGTGCATTTAATGTTGCCCCAGAGATCTCTGAGACTCTCCTAAATTCTTTTCATTCATTTTACTTCATTCTGCTCCGCAGCAGTTATTTCCGCTATTCTCTCTTCCTGGTAACTTATCCGTTCTTTTGCCTCAGTTATTCTGTTATTGATTCCTTCTAGAATATTTTTAATTTCACTTATTGTGTTGTTCATCATTGTTTTTTTGCTCTTTACTTCTTCTGGGCCCTTGTTAATGGTTTCTTGTATTTTCTCCATTCTATTTCTGAGATTTGGATCATCTTTACTATCATTATTCTGAATTATTTTTCAGATAGATCACCTATTTTCTCTTCATTTGTTTGGTCTGGTGGGTTTTTACCTTGCTCCTTCATCTGCTGTGTATTTCTCTCTCTTCTCATTTTATTTAACTTAATGTGTTAGGGGTCTCCTTTTCATAGGCTGCAGGTTCATAGTTCTGATTATTTTTGGTGTCTGCCCCCAGTGGGTGAGGTTGGTTCAGTGGCTTGTGTAGGCTTCTTGTTGGAGGGGACTGGTGCCTGTCTCCTGGTGTGCGGGGATGTATCTTGTCATTTTGGTGGACAGGGCCACAACCGGTGGTGTGTTTTGGGGTGTCTGTGAACTTAGTATGATTTTAGGCAGACTCTTTGTTATTATGTGGGGTTGTATTCCTGTCTTGCTAGTTGTTTGTCATGGAGTGCACAGCACTGAAGCTTGCTGACTGTTGGGTGGAGGTCGATCTTAGTGTTGAGATGGAGATCTCTGGGGTAGCTCTTGCCAATTAATATTATGTGGGCCTGGGAGGTCTCTGGTGGTCTAGTGTCCTGGACTCAGACCTACAACCTCAGAGGCTCAGGCCCAGTACGCAGCTGGAGCACCAAGACCCTCCCAACTGTATGCCATGGAAGAAAGAAATAAAAAATACCGCACCCCAAAACAAATGGTAAAAGCTGTACTAAACAGACAAAATCACACAAAGAAACATGCACACACACACTCCAAAAAGAAAAAAAAAAAAAAAAAGAACAGACAGACCTCCGAAACAAATGGCAAAAGCGAAACTAAACAGACAAAATCACACATAGAAACATAAACACACACACTCATGAAAAGAGAAAACAAAAAAAGGGAGACAGCAACCAAACCAATTAACAAACCCACCAATGAATACAAGCAGTAAACACTAACTATGATAAACATAACACCAAAAACAAATCAAACACAGAAACAAACCCCAAGTCTACAGTTCCTCTCAAAGTCCACTGCCTCAATTTTTGGAATAATCATTGTCTATTCAGGTATTCCACAGATGCACTGTTTATCTAGCCAATTGTAGGGATTTAATCTGCTGCTCCTGAAGCTGCATGCAGAAATTTCCTTTTCTTTTCTTTGTTCACACAGCTTCTGGGTTTTAGCTTTGGTTTTGGCCCTGCCTCTACATGTAGGCTGCCCTCCATTGTCTATCCCCTACCCAGTCAGGGGGGGATGTGGTTAAAGCAGCGGCTGATTAGGTCTCTCTGGCTCACTCAGGCCAAGGAGAAGGAGGAGTATGGTAGTCATGGTTGGAATGCAGGATGTGCCTGCAGTGGCAGAGGCTGGCGTGATAGTTCAACAGCCTGAGGCTCGCTGTGTGTTCTCTTGGGAAAATTGGCCCTGGATAACAGGACCCTGGCAGTGACATGCTGCACAGGCTCCCAGGAGTGTGAGGGTAGTGACTTACACTTGCCACAGGGTTCTTGGTGGCAGAGGCTACAGCAATAGTGTTCTATGCCTGTCTCTGTGGTCAGAGATGATAGCCGTGGATTGCACTCATCTCTGGAGCTGGCTTAGGTGGTGTTCTGCCATCTGTGGGTATACAAAGGACCTTAGGAAGGTCCAGACATTTTCCCAGACTCCCTCCCAACTACCTGTGGTGCACTAGCCAGCTTAAGGCTGTCTTCATGCAGCCAACCTCAGTTCTCTCCCTGGGGTCTGACCTCCAAAGCCCAAGCCTCAGTTCCCAGCCCCAACCTGCCAGGTGAGCAGACAAACGTCTCAGGCTGGTGAGTGCCAATTGACACTAATCCTATGTGTAGGAATCTCTCCACTTTGCCCTCTGCATCCCTGTTGCTGTGCTCTCCTCTTTGGCCCTGAATCATGCCCCCTTCTGTTTCCACCAGTGAAGGGGCTTCCTAGTGTGTGGAAGCTTTTCCTCCTTCACAGCATACTCCCAGAGGCACAGGTCACATCCTTATTCTTTTGTCTCTATTTTTTTCTTCTCTTTTCTTTTGGCCTGCCCGGTTACATGGGGATTTTCTTGCCTTTTGGGAAACCTGAGGTCTTCCGTCAACATTCAGTTGGTGTTCTGTAGGAGATGTTCCACATGTAGATGTATTTTTGATGTATTTGTGTGGAGGAAGGTGATCTCCACGTCTTATCCTCTGCCATCTTGAAGGTCTCCCTATATTTTAATTTTAACACACAATAAATAAATATGAGAAAAATCTATGACCAATAAAATTATTATTATTATTATTATTTTGCTATTTGTTCTCTTTTTGTCATTTGGTACATCTACTTTCTGCTATTTGTAGTCTTGCATAGTGTACTATGAAGCTTTTTATTATCTTGGTAATTATGAACAATATCCTGCAGAAAATCTTAATTCAGATATAGCAATAGAAAAATTTTGTTACTCAGCCATTTAACATACAGATTTTACTTTTTATTCATTAAAGTTTTTGGTCTTTTTTAATACGCAAAAGTTGAATATGAGATATAGACTACACTAATTCATTTGAACATCCTAATGAGAGTGATTAATAAATTACTAGAATAATCAGAAATTTCAGAAACCATTTTTTAACACTGTTTATGATCACATCAAATTCTCTTTATAAACACAGAAAATTCTGGTTGGTTCTCTGAAATAATTACTTACATATAATATGATGTTTTTTTAAACAACAATAAGGGATTTGAGCTTAAGGGTGTTTGTGTCTAGAAATTCAGCTAATTAAGATAACTCATTTCATGATGTATTTTAAAACTAGGCGTTAAAAAAACTTGTGAATAAATGGCTTTAAATTGATACAGGTTATGAGGAACAGTGAATTGAAAATGATAACCAAACTGAAAAAAAATGAAATAAAACGTTTACACATAACATTTAAGTTTTATACAGACTAAAATTTAAGTCAAATTGTAATCATTTTTTTCCTTTTAGCTTTCCTTACAAACATGTTTATTTTCCATTTTTACCAACTATATTAATGCTTCATCAAAAACCTGTAATTATTTTTCGCATCCAAAAATGTAATGAAAAATCTTTTTAAAGAATGTTAAAAAAATCTTAGAGAAGTTATAAATCAATTTGAAAAAGAAAGTGAAACAGTACAGAGGGACCTCTTTCACTCCCCAAAGATGTTGATTCACAGCTCTATAAATAAGTATTATTATCTGACTATGTACTATGTACCACCTGTACATAGAGCTTCTGTCTAATATCAGCAATTGTTATTCATAATTTTTAATGTCTGTGTGTTTCAGTTTCAAATTATTTAAATATAAAAAGTGTAAATTAATCTCACTTTCTTTGAGAGTTTATTAATAAAAGTGAAAATTATCCTAGGAAAGTTCTGCTTATTTATATTAAGTAAACACATGTCTAGAAATGTGTACATTTCAGAAATTTGTGTAATCTTTTGCAATTATTTAATTAAACTTGATTTGATCTTTCAATCTAGATTGGAGAAAAGTCCACATTAATAAATGTAATATTTATTAATTAAAAAGAATAATAGTTAAGGAATGAAGTTTCTAGTAATAGTCATGAATTATTTTATGTTACATAAAATTTTATACAGTACAGATGACTGTCAGTAAACTTTGAGCAACTCCAAGTTAAAATACAGTACAGGTTAAGAAAAAAGCATGGTGCCCAAATGCAACTGAAATCTGTTATCTCACCATAAATAACTCATCGTATGCTAGTTGTATATATAAATGTGCCCTTTTTATATAAATTTTATGACTGTGTCTCAATATGAATAAATAAATTTATAGACCTTTCCTCAATTAAATTGAATCATATATAAATATGCAATTTTTTATAAATCTATTAGAATTATCTTATTGTATGTTTGCACATGCAATTCAAATTAAATTAATTTGGATATGTGAAATTTCCATAAATAGATAGACTCAAAATATATACATTTCTCAAAAGTAAAATGTAAGGCTTCTCTGGTGACGCAGTGGTTGAGAGTCTGCCCTGGCGATGCAGGGGACATGGATTCGTGCCCTGGTCCAGGAAGGTCCCACATGCCGCAGAGTGGCTAGGCCTGTGAGCCATGGCCGCTGGGTCTGCGCGTCCAGAGCCTGTGCTCCACAATGGGAGAGGCCACAACAGTGAGAGGCCCGTGTACACCCCCCCAAAAAAAAAGTAAAGTGTAAGCTTATATTAATCAAACAAAAATAATTTTTCTTGGCCTTTCGTACTCTTCCAATGACGCTATGGTGATGAGCTTAAAGTGAAAGAGAAAGAGAGTAAAATATAAGAACATAAAAAGAAATGTTTCTTTTTCCTTTATTTAAAAGGATGACATCAATGACAGCAGTTTTTGCATGAAATTAGGAATTGCTGAAGAGAACACTGCAAACAATAAACAATCATCACATGGAAAGATTGCATTTTGTTCTGTGGCTGCTGCAGTTTTTACAGGGTTTGCTCCGGTTTATGTCTTGTCATGAATTTGGTCAGGATCCTCCAGTCAAAAAGAACCATGGGGCTTCCCTGGTGGCACAGTGGTTGGGAGCCCGCCTGCCGATGCAGGGGCTGCGGGTTCATGCCCCGGGACGGGAGGATCCCACATGCCGTGGAGCAGCTGGGCCCGTGAGCCATGGCTGTTGAGCCTGCATGTCTGGAACCTGTGCTCTGCAACGGGAAAGGCTACAGCAGTGAGAGGCCTGCATACCGCAAAAAAATAAAAAGAGCCATGGTTCCAAGCTTCATAGAAGTCCATATCTAAATCACTACAGATAAATTAATAAATTATTGCATCTTGCAAATTTCACTATATTCTAATTCTATGACATTTTAAACATCAATGTTTTATTTATTCTGGCTTGCCATGTAAAGAAAATCATTTCATTTAAATCATGATTTTGTATCTATGATCATTTTAAAGAAGCACTATTAATACTTTTCTCTTTTATTTTTCCTAATGGTAAATAATTATACCTCTGGTACTTGAAGACCTCTAGTCAAATCATCAATTATCTCTCAGGATTAAGGCTAGTACTCCCCTGGTTTAGAATGAAATGCTTACCACTTACGGAGTTTGATAAACCATAGGAATGAGCTATATTTTTAGAGAACCGAAGGACAAGTCACACATAGTTCTACTCCATCTGAAAGATTATTCAGTTACATATTTATTTCATAAATATTGAGTTCCTACATACACTAGGTTTATACCAGGTGTGAGGAATAAAACAATGAATAAGCAATATATTTCCTGCTCTCATGGAGCCTAGAAACAAGTTGGGGAAGCGGGCAGTAACAAGAAAAGTAAGTAAATATATAACTTCAAATAGTTATACCTACTATGTGAAAAATGGAGGTTGATCTTGATTTTCTATTCTATATGTAGCCATTTCAGATAAGAATTAATAGCATTCTGTTTAGAATCAGGCATTCTTATATGTGAAAGCTGATCCTACTACTCTGCATACTTCTGCAAGTTAAGTAACTACTACAGTTGAAATTTCTCATCCATACAATAGGATAATAAAACCAACTACCTAGGGTTCCTATAATCAGCAAATAGTATAATGTATGTAAAATGCATAGCCAAATTTCCACCACATTATGCACATTCTAAAATATAGTAATTGTTATTATGCATATCTGACAAATAAAGGCAGGCAATAAAACTGGAAAATTATATTAAGAACTATAATGACTATCACAAATGTTGATATCCTATATCTCATTGCTTGAGAAAAAAATTTATGTGATCTGAGCAGAAATTGTTCTGTCTTTCCAAATTGTATACCATGTAGTTTTGTAAAATGGCTTATGCAATTTAACGTATAGGATAAGCAATCTTTAATAATGAGCTAGAAAGTGTCAAATAATTGTAAAAAAAATTGTCTTAGTTTTCCTTGAGGAGAATTATCTCCATTTTCTAGATGACACCATAAAAGTTCATGAATATCAAGAAACTTGGCTGACAGCTGGTATTAACTAGTAAAACATTGCAATTCAAACTCATGTGTCTTTGAATCCAAAGACACTGTTGCTTTTATTATTATATTATTGATATATCTTTCTCATTTATTTAGTGGTCAAATAATGAAAGAGTCAGGTGTTAGTTTATATAGTCTATGTCTACATACCGAGATTTCTTCTCCAAGCACTATTTTACTTTATTTTAGTTTACCACCTATGATTTCTACTTGTTTACCACCTATGATTTCTACTTGTCTAGATTTCCTCTAAATTTTAATTTTGTCATTTAACAAAATTGCATAACTCTCTTAATTTTCTTCTCCCAGAAATCTAGTTAAATATACTTTTTTTTTAAAAAAAGGAAAACCCTTTTGAAAGAGTCCTTAATTATTACCTACACACACCTCATTTTTAGACCCACATTTTTAATTGAAAACAAAACAAAACCTGAAGCTCAGAAAAATACTGTATATGTTATGTTGTCAAATTGGAAAATGGTTAATATTAGAATGTATGGACCACTGATGTTAAGCTATGATATACATATGCTCTAAAAAATATTCCAAATGAGTTTGATTCCGCTAACACCTCAAAGAATAACCTGTATAAGATATTTAGGAGAAACCAGGTATCAGTTTAGACCCAAAGAAATGTCTATCCATTGTTCACATTACAAAATAGAAGATTTCATGATACTTCAGAAGAAATATCTCTAACATTGAGAGCATTAGGACTTTTTTTTAAAAACCATAACTTAACATTTATTTTTGTTTTCTTTATTTCTAGTTAAATACTCATTTTTCTGCTGTTTCTCTGTTAAGGTCTACATTGTAATCAAAACAATACACCTGCAGATGAACAACTGTTATGCAATAATTATCTGCAATAAAGATTTTGCTTTCCATTTTTTCACTGAAGTTAATAGGAACTATTCACCTTGACAAAGTTTATTTCTTCATTTTGTTTGTACTATCTGTCACTGTGTTTCTATTTGTACAAGGCACAATTTATTGGAGTATAATTAGGGAAGCATAGAGACCACTGAGTTCAAGCATCCCTCCCCTTAAATTTGAAAACCTTATGTGTTCAATCGAAAAAAAACGCAAAAAGCTGAATGAATTAGTGACATGTAAAAATTCAAACAAATGAAAATCAAGCACAAATATTAAAAGGAAATGTTATCATAAAATATTCACTAAAAACTCCTCAGCATACAGCTATTCTTTTCACTTTATCTGCTTTTTGCCCTTATGTCTCATCAAGTTTTCCATTTTTCCTAGATGATATAGATTGGTGAAAATAATTGTATAACAGTGAACTTAGTGAAATAGCTGCAGTGCCGTATAGTAAAGTCATTCAGCTGAGTCAATGCTAAATTGAATTCTTGGACAACAATAGCAAGGCAGGTAGTGGGCAGTCAGGCTTTAGGTACTTTGAGTGTACTTGTTTGCCAACTATGATTTATATTTTTATAATTTGACAGTTTAAAATTGATTACTTTGATGAGGGTGATTGTATTACAAGTGGATGGATCTTCATCTTTTTTTCTTAGTTCAGTGGAAACCCAGTGTTTCTTCTACCCCAATATTTTGCACCTTGCTTGTGTTTTTATAAAATCACTGGATGTTTCATATAAAATTAAATTTCATATTTTGAGATGTTTAATTAGAGCTCATGTAAATTAATACAATTTTTTTAAACTATTATTTACAGAATCCAAGACACTTCCCAGGATTCTAAGATTTGGTTGATCACACTTTTTTCTGCCTTGTTTGCCTGACATTCAAAATGTTGAAAATCTAAACAAGAGAACTGAACATTTTGTTGTGACAGGAAAACAACAACTGCAAATATCTCTTACCCTGTGTTGAGTAAAGTACCTTTATAAATCTAATTATGAACCAACTAGGGGATTCTTATTCCCAATTTAGATACTGGGGCCTAATAAATCTACTTTGCTATTGTAGCAGTACCAAATCTTGAAAACATTTTTCTCAGTGAGCGCCAAATTTGGCTGTATTATTTGGATTATGAGAGAACACCACCTACAAAATGATAATATATACTGTTGACAAGTCATCTTAATCTTTCCTGTTGAGTTATACAAAACAGATACTACCTTATTCAGCTGAGAAACTGAGAAATTTATTTTATCTAAACTGATACTTTAATACTCTTTTTGTTGACAGTGCTGAAAATATACTGTTATCATAGATGAAAGGCACTTTAGATCACAGATTATTAAGAAAAAAGTCTTTTACAGAAAGTAAGCATTTCCTTTCTGACAAAGTAAGACTCAAATACAACAAGAAATCACACATACCTTGGGACACAAGGGACGGGACCTAGAAAGGCAAGATATTGTGTTAGTTTACTGGGAAGTTAAGTTGTATTGTGGTTCTCTGGGTGGCAAAATATAAAAAAATACACAATTTTTCTAAACATTTTGTTATATTATTTAAATATACCTTTTATACAGCTTAAAGAATAAGGTTCCTAGTAACTCAATAAGTATAATTATTTTAACTATTTCTAAGTTCACATATTATATAATATATAATATAAGGTATTTCTATATCAATGCAAAAACTATACTATTTCTAAGCAGCTATTTTCTAATTTTTTGACACATTCTAGGTATTCTAGATATTGTTTTGTAGACATTTTTCCCCTCAGTTACACTACTAAAATTTTAGTAAATTCTGAATTTTATAATATGTAACTTATTATAAGTCTATTCCCAAAACAAAATGAAGGTATTTACACATTTGAGCCTAGAATATAAAGGAAGTTTTTTTTTTCTTAAACTTGCAAGAATGAATGATGTGACTTCTCTTATGAGTGGGAGTAAAAAGGTTTTTAATTAGAATATACTACTCTAGAAATTATATATGTAGAGAGATATTCTTTTGGTTTTGTTGATGTGGCTTTTGAAAATTCATGAGTTTACAGTTATAGCAGAACTATTTTAGAAATCACTTTGGAATCAAAGAAGAATGAAGGGTTTCCAAAGTTAATTTTTTAAAAAGTGATTTAGGAATGAAAGATAGTTGAAGGGATGTTCTTTGATAGCTAATATTATATGGAGGAAGAAACAGACACAGAAAAGCTGAGTGAATTTACTTTAACATTAAACATCTAACAAGTGGCAAAGCCAAGAGTTTTATCCAAGGCTTCTGCATCCTGTGAATCAAATGTTCTCTGGTACTCTTTCAAGAAAGAGAGATCTTAGATTATTCTTTGAGTTCTCTAGAAAGAGAGACTCTACAAATTCCTTCCTGTTCTGATTCTGGGCACTAATATTTGTATCTAGTTGACTGCTGACCCCCCCCCACTAGTCTCCCATGTACTTCATTCCTAGTTTCATTCAAACAAAAGGATACAGACACATACACCCATGAACATACACATACACACATGCACCCAAATACTCACCCATTCTTAGTCACTGCAGATACAAATGCTCCCAGACACTCCATAGACCTTTGCTACATAGTCAAACATTTGTGAGAAGCGGGATGCCAGTGAGCATATTCTGTCACTTCTGGAAAATCTTTATAAGAACCATTAAATCAGAATATAATTACTTAGATGGAATCAATGACTGTTGATATCAGGTGTTCAGGACATGACAAAGGAAACTTCTCCATTCTAGGAATGTACCACAGAGCAGAAAATTCATGCCAGCTGTTTGGTTCTTCCTACACCAAGCACTGCACTGGAAATACAGTGCATTAAAAATCAAATGAGTGACAATATTCTCTTTGATTTTCGTGTGTGTGTGTGCGTGTGTGTGTATGTGTGTGTGTGTGTGCTTGTCCCGACCCTTCTAAAACATCATTAACTTCAGAATAAAATTAAATAGATTACATTTTTATTCTACATCAAACACATCCATTTATACTTTCCTCAGGATACAGCAGAATCCTTCTGATTGACCATAGGAATTTTTTTTTTCCTGAAGACTCCTCAGCAATATATTTATAAACCAAGTAGAGTGAGAGGCTGGATTCTCATTATTTCTTTTTCTTAATATTCTTTTGTTATGTAGACTCCATATATACTGAGAACATTCTTATATCTTCTACTTTTTACTACAATGTGGTTGGGTCAACTTTGCATATTAAATAAATGAAGAAGAAAAAGACAAAGTAATGTTTACAATGGAAATTAAACTTAGAGAGAAAATTTAAATAGGTAACATTCTATTCATAACTAATGCAATTTTTACAGAGCTCTAAGCTGATTCCTTTTTTGAAATAAGGAGAGTGAGATGGGAATTCAGTGAGCTGCAGTCAACATAACAGGGCTGGGAAATATTAGTTAATACGAGCAGAAAAGATAGGTTTCCCTTCTGAAATTTTTGAAACCCTGAGCACATTCAGCGTGTGTTACCACTTAATGCATTGTCCAAGTATTTCCTGCACATCCAATTTTTATGAGAACCTTAAAAGGTTTCTAGTAGACAGTTTAATCACATTTCCTCTCACCACTTGCACGTGTGCTTTTTATATGGAGGTCATTGTCATAAAAAGGAAACTTGTTTGGCTTCTCAGTGTGTTTTTTCATTTCTTTCTTTTTTCTGTCTTTTTTCTTTTCTTTTTTTTTTTTTTTTTTGGTGTGGGACAGCGTATGGACGCCTAATAAATACATCAAAGCAGATAGCATTTACAAGCGTAAACAATTGCTTGATTTTGTCAAATATGAGTTATCATTAATATGTGCAAAAAATATATTTCAATGTCCGTAGACTTGGCCTCACCTTCTTCCCTACCCTCCAAAGGAATTAATGAGCGTGAACATTAATAGATGAATAACAGAGGGAAAATTGCTCATAATCCCTATAATATATGTGTAATTAGATGAAGTAATCTTTTAAAAATGGCTTCATAAGATTTTCATGCTCATACTTCTTCAATAGCTTTCATACTATATACCCTAAATTTACAGATCAAAGGCTACAGGGAAGGAAAACAGAGCCCTGAAACCAAAAACCAAGCAGTGTCCTCCCCAGGTCTCCTTTTCCGCCTGTAAATGTGTTTTTGTTGAAGTTTTCCACTGCTGTCATTGACAGGGCACAGGAAAGTACTAGATCCAAATTTCTCTTCTTGAGAGAGATTTTATAACAGGTACAAAGGAGGAAATAAATTGTGGTCATTTTGTGAAAACTACTCAAAATGATCTTTACGATCACAAATGGTGTTACTAGTTTGAATGACTGTATCCTTGGAATGAGAGCAGCATGCTAAGTAACATTACTTTTAGGTAAAATAAAAGTACATAAGCTGTTGGTTTGATATATTACTCTCCAAGTCTGTTCAGGGCTGGAGCACAGTACAGGAATACAGTTCAGATAAAAGACCCTGTCTACAATTCATAAGGTGAATACTGGTTTCTTTTTAATATAGATCATCAGAAAGCAGAAGTAAATTTCTCAGTTTAACCAGATAACTACCAATTAGTCATGTGAGAATATAAACCACACTTAGTCAAAGGACCAGATTATTCATCACTTAGGAACATGGTGGAGCACAATGCAATTTTCAGTTTTCTTTTTATTCCACTACCAGGAATTACAAAGATTTTGCATGATACACTTACTGTGAAAATTCACTACCTCATTATACCTCAGTATGTCTCAATATGACCCTTATTGTGAAGACTAGATAATATAAAAATAAATATACAGCACACTAATTGACCCATTCCAAAAGGCTCAAATGAATATGAGTTATTCAATTTAATTGTAAAGATAAGATATAGTGTTGTAAGTTATGACTACTAACATGAAACAATATTACTAATATAACATATGTAGTAAATTTAGTTTGGAAAAAAATCAAAACTTACTCTGTGAAGTTTGGCCAAAATATTGTATAACTAAAATTTTGAAAGTATGAGTTTTGAAGTTTTTTTCTGTATAATACTAAAAAGAAAAAAAAATGAAGTATTGTTCCTTGGTTAAAAAGTAATCTGCTTGGGCTTCCCTGGTGGCGCAGTGGTTGAGAGTCCGCCTGCCAATGCAGGGGACACGGGTTCGTGCCCTGGTCTGGGAGGATCCCACATGCCGTGGAGCGGCTGGGCCCGTGAGCCATGGCCGCTGAGCCTGCGCGTCCGGAGCCTGTGCTCCGCAACGGGAGAGGCCACAGCAGTGAGAGGCCCGCATACCACAAAAAAAAAAAAAAAAAAAAAAAAAAAAAAAAAAAAAAAAAGTAATCTGCTTAAAGGTAAATACTTTAAAAATATCATAGTTATGCCCCACAATTTATGTATTCAATATGGAAATTATTCTCTGTCAAAATTTTTTTTTAAACACAGAAGACAGAGTCAAGAGTTTTTGTTTTTTGTTTATTTTTAACTGTCCACGACTGTGAAACTATAAACCTACTGTGGCCTGATACAGAAAGATCATGAACTGTGTAAACACAGAGCCACGGTATTAGTTACCACCATCTTCATCATCACCAGGATCGCACTACCTTGTCACAATAAAGGCCACTAAAGTCTCCTTTAAGGTGGAGAAGTTTCAGAGCACTTCTCCTCCAAGTTTTATTTTATTTTTTTAAATAAGATAATTGAGATCCTAAGAGCTCACCTGTCAAGGCCACACAGCAAGTGTGTAGCAAACTTAGAAGGACCCCAGGGCTCATGACTTCTAGTCTAAATGTTCTTTCCATATGATTATAAGCGGAGAGAATAAATGCTGTAATAACGCTTCTCTTTCCTAATGTTTTCCCACTCCTACTCCTGTGTGGCAGGGGTGCAGTTTAGGGGATATGGACTCAAAGAGGATTTCTAATAAAAGAATTTAATTGATGGTGATTACTTTGTCTACTTATTTTAAATTTCTAGCTAAAAAATGTGCATTCACTATTTATTTCACTATTATGCACTGGACTGTGTTCCCTCAAAATATATACGTTGAAGTCCTAACCGCTATTATATCAGAAGGTGACCATATTTGGAGATAGGGTCTTTAAGGGTGTAATTAAGTTAAATGAGGGCACTAAGGTGGGCCTTAATCAAATAAGGATGGTGTCCTCTTAAGAAAAGGAGATTGGGGCAGCGATACATTCAGAGTGTAGATTATGTGAAGATAAGGATATGACGATTACCTATAAGCCAAGGAGAAAGGCCTCAGAAGAAACCAACCCTGCCAGCACCTTAATCTTAAACTTCTAGCCTCCAGAATTGTGAAAAAATAAGTATCTGTTGTTTAAGCCACGTGGTTTGTGGTCTTTGAAATAGCAGGCCTAGCAAACTAATGCACTAGACACTAGAAAGTCTTATGAAAACTTTATCTACATTGTGTCATTCAGAGCTTGTCATTTCAATTCTTGTGGAAATGCTAAGATAATTTCCCCAAATGGAGACTTTATTTTTTTCCTTGAAAATGTAGCCATCTAAGAGTCATGGCAGAACAGTGATATCCAAAAATCTCTCTTTAGAAAGGCCATGCTAATGTTACTTGAACACACTGTCCTAGTCTAGTCCTGTTAGTCTATTTAAGTCTCTTGTGTGATCTTCTTTTAAGAAGCTCCTTACATTGTGTTTTACTGAGTCTTTTTGTGTCTATCACTCCTCAAAGAATATTAGCTTGTGTAAAATAAAGACTCTATCCCCAAGCACCTAGCACAACAAATTGTAGTGTGTGACACGTGTAGGTATTTGATAAATGCTCATGGAATTACACTGAAACTTCTTTGTAATGCTTATCTGAGTACCTATGCTATGTAACTGACTGCCTTAGTAGTGAAACAGTCTTATAACATGATCTTTTAAGCACCTCAATAATTAAATTTGCTTGGATGTTCTCCAGAAAATACTAATTTATGTCAATGTTATTATAGTGAAATTCCACAATGGTAATTCTGGTTCTTGGTTGTAGAGATCATCCTTGGTACATAAAGCTAATTAACATAGCTATAGGAATCTTAATCCATGCATCTTACAAGTGGAAAACCCAATTAGAGTGATGCAATATTAATTAGAAGAAAATAAGAAGTTTGGATTGAGAACCTGGTAACAGCATGAATTATGAACATGGGGGGAGATGTAAGGCAGGGAGTGAAGGGGTTCCTGTCCACCCACGGCATTAGAGCTTCAAACAATTACTCAAGACACTCTGAGGGTTATTGTGAGAGTATTTCTACCTTCTTTTAGCTCATCTAAAGAGGGGAGATACAGCATAAAAAAGTGGTGAATAATTATTTTCTCACAAATACTACACAGTTGCTGAGGAAGGGAACAGAGAAATTGTGCCCAGGGGAAATCACTTGAGAAGAGGTGCTTCCCCACTGCTCAGACAAGGCGGGAGCCACGTGTGATGCTAAAGCCGCATGAGGGAACTGGTTTCCTAGGGGAAGTTCATTATGTCAGTTAACGGAACTTCTCCGGGAAAATCAGGTTTGGAAAGCAAAATAGTATTTGATAACATAATAGTGTAATGCAGATATTACCATTGCCATTGCTGTTTCATTCAGATGATTATGTGTAGATAATAAGTAAATGAAGCCCTGCAAGGAATAAAAGGTGATTAAATTACCATATCTAGAAGCAAAGATCTATTTTGAGAATTATCATAGAAAACTGTTAGGAAATATATTTTATGGTCTTATTTATATATTTTATTACATAATATTATAATACGTCTGTGTGTTATAAAGAATTTGATAAAGATAATATTTAAATTTGTTTCATTTTTAAATATTTTAAAAAAATTAAAAGCAACCAAATATGCTATTAATGAAAGAGGCATTGAATGTGTGATAAGAATAAGGAAATAACATTAAAAAATTGACTTGACAAGGTTAAATGAAGAATCAACAATTAACAACTGATGACTACATAATCATGTCAACCTCCAACTCAGAAATGAACAGGGAAGTGAAGATAAAGACTATTGTACAGGGAACAACAAAATGTTAGACTCCAGCGTGACTTAGTTAAATCAAATCTCTGCATTGTGGCCCCTCCACATAGGGTTCCAAAAAGAACACATACAGAATTCTCAAAATATTAAATGATTGCATATTAGGGAAAACATTTTATGAGGTGCATATTATAGATGCAGTAGATAAAAACAAGTGTAAAGGAAGGCTCTGAGGACTCAATATGAGAAAGTGAATTATTTTGACCGTTGGAAGCAAATTTTGATTTTTTAAAAATAAAATGGCTTGCATGAAGAATATTTAGAAGTCATATTTTAATATTTTTGAATGAATTATCATCATAGCACTCTATTTCTTAGTCCATTTAAAATCATTTAAGAATAAAATATTGATAGTTGAATCAAACTGACAGAATAAAGCTCACTTGTAACCATTTACGCCTTTGATTTTTCTGATTTATATTCTTCCTAGTTCTTATGTCACAATTTCAGATCATTTGCTGAATTTTTTAATGTTTTACAAAAAATATGTTTATATTTGTGCCTTTCATTTATATATTCATGCTATTTGCCAGTTTTGAAAAGTATTAAGGTTTATGTGCTATATCCCAGCATGCTGGTTTGCCCTGTGGGATATTGCGTTCTACTAATCCAAATCCTTACACACTTAAGTAATAATACAGCTACACAAACTAACTTAGAATTCTGAGCTCTCTAACTCTGAGCAGTGAAATTCTTCTAACATTTAGCACACCTATAGGTATGTCTTTTTATTTTTTTCATATGTGCATACTTAATGTGTGTATGTATATTCATGCATGCATACTTTTCATATATGTATCAATAATATAATTTTCAAAATGTTTATGAGACTGATTATACGCACTTCCAGATTAAACTGTTGTTTGTTTGTTTTTCATTAGTACATGGTGACATTCCTTACATATTTTCTTTAAATGAAGAGCTTCCCTAGTACACTTAAATACTGATAGAATCTCATTTTAAGTAGCATTACTCAAAACTCTTACCTTGTGTTCAGACTTAATTATAAAAAGGAGCTGATTGAAAATGTGTATAAAATGCAGACACTGTATTTTTTACATTTTTCTTTTCACATAAAGCATGTGGTTATCTGTGTAATATATTTACAAACAATAAAATGGTGGAGAAAATACTTTGAATTGGGAAGTTTTTACTGTCTTCAAAGCAGTATTATATGAAAAGGTAATTTTTTTTAAATCAATCCCGCTCTGTCTGTATTTGAGATAAATATAAATATATATTAAAATATAACACTAACAATTTGATTGAATGAGGGCTAAGAACAGTGGCTTATGAAGTAAACGTTTTCTTAAATGATGCATTTCCTGGGAGAAACAGATGGCTACTTGTTCATAGATTGGCGACCACAACTGAGTTCTCACCCAAAGGAATTTCCAGAAGATTTTTAAATAATACAAGTTGAAAACTAGTATTGAATAAAAGAGTAAGTAGACATTGGTCAAACATCTTCAGGAAAAAGTAAAATTTAAGAATGGCTATCTGGGGCTTCCCTGGTGGTGCAGTGGTTGAGAGACCGCCTGCCGATGCAGGGGACACGGGTTCATGCCCCGGTACGGGAAGATCCCACATGCCACAGAGCGGCTAGGCTCATAAGCCATAGCCGTTGAGCCTGCGCGTCCGGAGCTTGTGCTCCGCAACGGGAGAAAAAAAAAAAAAAAAAAAAAGAATGGCTGTCTGTAAGATTACAGATTTTTGTATGTGGTCTCTCCATTTCACTAATGTTTCTTTGTTTTCTTGACCTTCCTGCTTCCTGCTTTAATTCTGTGCCAATATGACTGTGTGCTTTTGGAGTCTGACCTGTGGTTGAAAGCTCATTGTGGCACTAGGTAAAACAGGAGCATCCTATATCTTTAAACTTTTTTAAAACATAAAATTATGAAATGTTATCCATATGTTAAGTACTGCTTTTAAACACCAGACAACAGTTTCATGAAATAGGCTATAGCTAGTAAATTGGAAAGAATTGTGGAGATACATTAGTACATTTTTGTTGATTACTGGAATCCACTTCACCCTCATTAATAAAACAGTAATAGAACAGTGTGATTGCAGATATTTGAGTCCTTTAGCCATGCCAGAGAATTCACCTTCGAGTTTTTTAACCAATCAGCTTTGTGACATTATTGTTTAATCACCCTATGCCTCAGTTTTCTTACATATTAAAATGGGAATGTAGATTGTATACATTATATTGAGTGGTTATGAAGATTAAAAAGAAGATTAATGCATCTGAATTACTTAGAACTATATCTGGCACATAGTAATCAATGTGATCTATAATCATAAGATTTTGCTTTTAATTTGGATATTAAAATAGCTCCAATCATATAGAACTAAATATGTTAAATCTTATATGTTATAAGATATGTTATATCTTAGTTAAAATGGGATCTTTATTCAATTTACAAAATGGAAATATTTGAAAACAAAATTTTCAGAAATAACTCTGTTTTGAAACACAGTTTACATATAATTATGTACCCAACTGAAGGATGTGCTATGTTTTTCTCATATCACTTATTCTTTATAGTCGAGGTTTGGTACATATAATTAGCTGTCAAGCATGTGCCAATTATGCAACTGCTTATATGTATTAGCCAGGTGTAGCATACCTTAAATATTAATTCTATGAATTTGAAGAAATTATATGAATTATGCCATTCTCTGCTCTTCAGATAATGGCCATACAATAATTTATCTACTCACCAGTGATTTATTCTTTTTGAATTGTGCATATTTTTTACTTATCAGAACCATGATGCATTAACTATGTTATATCCTCAGTTTCTGACTTGAGCATAAATATTCTCAGCTCTTTCATACTCTAATGATGCCAGAGGAATATTCGTTAAGATATAGTTAAAAAGTGATAAATATGCACTTCTAATTCTATTTACTTCTAAACATTTAATCATGTAATGAGGGTTTTTATAAGATGAAAAAATAAATGAGTTAGTAAAACATGACCATTGCAGTAACAGTAGTCTTGGTAGTGTTATCCTTTTCCCAAGGAGAATGGAAGGGTGATGTAATTTGATTGGCAGTATCCTCAGAGGGAAAGCTAACCTGTAAAACTGAGTACTGTCAAGTTCCTCATATCTAATAAAAGAGTGACAAATTAGACTTATCAGCAGCACTAGCAATAGGAACAGATTGCATTATAAATCATCATATCATTGACAGACAATTACATTCAGAACTTTCCAAGCATGGGGTGGTACAGTGTTTGTCCATCAACAAAGTTATTCAAACCAAAAGCTCAGTGAGGATGTGAATATAAGGAAGTTGTTTCTGGGTGAATGCTGGATTTATTTCTCCTATTATCTTCTTCCCACACATCTACTGTAGTCATGAAAATTAAAGATAGAAAATACCTATTAGCACTCCTTGAGTCTGCTCTCCCTGCCCATTCACAAGCAATTCAAATGTACTATCTTTCTTTCTTAGGTTAGGAGGGGGATAAAAGTCTTTGTAAAAAGAAGGCAGAGAAGTAGTTCTGGAGTTGACAAAGAACTAACTGATCAATATTTTTATTCCAAACATGACACTTGACATTTGCATCTAGATATATATTTTATCTATTCTAAAACATTTTGGTAAAATAGTAAATCAATATGTTTTGATAAACATATGTTTGCATCACATTTAATTTCTGCACAATCACTTCATCAGTGCATAGTCAATCACAAGACTGAGTGTAATAAATTGAAGAGATGGCATTGTCTCTGTCCATGAAAGGAAAACAAATATTGGTATTCCTTATACATGGGACAATTTAACCCAAGAAACAAGTCATCTCAAGGAGTAGTTGACAAAGTTTATGTAACATTTACAAAGTTACAAAGTTTACACATTTTATTTTCTCAATATTGATATTCATGTGGCAACCTTTTGGACTTAATGGTTCTATAAATCTCTTAGTATATGAAAACTACTATCAGTAACCTGAATAAATTTCAGGACACTTTAAATTACTGTTAGAACTATTGTTATTAAGATTGTTTTGTATATTTCCCCTGCAGTTTTGCCAACCACCCAGCCCAGCTCAACTGCACTCAAAACAGGAAGCATTCACATAATAACAGACCTTGTATTAAAATATATTTTGTACATGTGGTCTTCCCTTGAGGTCTGAAATTCTGAAAGAGAGATGCTATGTTTTACTTAGTATTTTCAATGCTTCCAGTAGGTTTGAATATGTGCTTTGCTTCTGCTTTATGCAAAACACATATTTGTGTAATGTGTGTGTATTCATGTGGCAAATTTTTAGCTTTGTTAGATCTTCCACTGAAATTGTCTTTGTCTTATGCAGTTTTGGTAAAATAAAGATTGCTTACCTAATGTGAGAGAACCAGATGCAATAAATATAACCTAACTTTGTCAACTGGATAAGCCAACAGAAACTGCTCAAGGTAACTGAGATGTCTGCCTTATAAAGGGAGCTATTCTGAATCGAACTCTGGTTTTGTCTTTAAAAATACCTCATTTCTTATATAAATACAATCTCTGCCTCCATAGTTACTATAATTAAAGGTAGTTAAGAATATTGAATTTTAAAATGCTATCCGATATTCTAAATTTATCCACTTTGAAAATATGGCAATTATCTGAAGCCTTTTAACTGACATTTTCTGGTTTACCAGAGAATTATCTGACATAACTCTACAATCTGCTCTAGGATTATGTTTTTTAGGTAAAGATATTTCAAGCTGAACTAAGAACTTACATTAGTTTGTTGAGTATATTTTTTAGGGTTTTACTACAGAGTGAAATAAAGTACAAACCTCCATCAATCTTACCGAAAGAGAAAGCCTCCATTTCTGAGCTCTGAAATTCATTCTCTAATAGTTTTATATAAATAAAGGTCTTGCAGATTCCAAGAATAACCCTAATAATATGGATTTACCATAATTGTGAGGCAGTCATATAAAGAGGCGTTTTTTAAAAACTGATTGAAAATATACAAGCATTCAGGAGGCTACTGTTTTAGGATACCTTTGATTTTGGAAAGGAGTTGTGTTTTGCCCTGAAAATTGTGGCCGACTGCAAACAGAAATCCACTCAAAAGAATTGATTTGGAACACAAACTGCTACGTAATTTTCAATATATCCATGTTACATAAGTGCAGAAGGCTGCATGATTTTACATTACATTGGTTGAGGATTGGGGATTTGTGTTTTATTTCTGCTTCAACAATTGCCTGTAAAAAAGATGATGAATTGTGAGGTGGTTACAGGCTTTAATTTTTTGACTGAATGAAGGGATTGTATTTATAGAAGGTCATTCAGGTCCTGTGGGGAAGGTTATTAATATAAGAAATTATGTGCTGAGGTAAACCACCTCAATCAGACAGTGAAATTCATCATTCAATACCTGTTTAGGAACATGCAAAATACACTGTAAATTGAGTGTCTCCCTTTCAAGGAGATTAATGTTATAGATCAGGAATTTTCAGAAAGTTGTGATAAGAGTCTTGAGGATTAGTCACAATCAGGATACAGTTAATTTTTCCTTTATCTACCCGGAGATAAAATCCACTTGAGGATATCTCCTTTCATTCTTGTTCTGCCTATTTTGCTTGAAACACAGGGGAAAATGGCTGTCTATTCCACCCATCCCCAAGTAAAAGTGAAAGGTACACATCTTTAAATATGTGGGTTCATTAAGTCAAGTCTTTACAAGGCAAAGAATAGATAAGTAAATATACATCTTGTTTAGATATCAAGTATATGTATTCCTGAATAATAGCCTGTCAGAGTTTATATTTGGTACAGTGTAGTAAGGGTCACAGACAGCATATTATTTTATTCTAAGGAGCAAGCATATTATCAATTATATGAATATGTTTAAGAAGTCAAAGAATGTTAAAAACATTGTCCTAATTTGTTGTTTTGAAAAATGAACACCATTCTAGGTTTAAAACTTAATAAGGAATAAAAGGACCATGTTATATATAATTTTAAATGTTGATATTAACACAACCTGACTTTAGATAACCCCTTATACTTCTCAAATTCTTTACACTTAATTATCTCATTTAAGCCACCTTCCCTGACAGGCAAGAGAGGGTTATATTACCCCCATGGGGACACAACCACTTTCTCATAGTTTTACAGTGAATACAGTGCTTTTTCCCTCTGGACCATTCTGACGATTATGCCTGTATGCAATGTGTGTGAATGGAATATTACCAAATATTCAATGATTCTAATTAGCTGTAGCAGTGTATGGGATTTTGTGAATGCCAGTGTAATGTGTGGTTCCATAACAGAATTTGAACTTATACTGAATATTTTATTCAAAATAAATAAGTAGTTTTAAGAACCAACTACCCACTAGACATTGTGCACGTCACTAGGACATCAAAGGGAAAGTAGAAACAAAAAAAAAAACATAATTACTCTACAGATAAATGAATGTTAACTTTTTTCTTTGCTATGGATGCAAAAGGAAAAGTATAAGGAGGGTCTAAGCCAATGGGCTTTGAATGAGGTGGCTTTAAGATGTGAGAAGGAATCTTGGTATATTAGCAAACATTGAAAATTACAGAATGAAACATAGAAGAACAATTAATTCTCTTAGGAAGCAGTAAACTTAGATGTCATCACTTATAGGTGTACAGGGGATAATGAAAGGTATGGAATAACATGAAGATTCTCTGAGAAATAAGAAATGGTGAGAAGCTACCCAAGAGTATAGACTTCAGAAATATCAATATATAGGATGTTTCCAATGAGAAAGGAACAGTCAAGGATAATGAAATTAAGAGAGTTATTGAGGAACAGAGAGATTAGCATTGTGGGAGAAAAGGGAAAGAAACCAGAGTGATGACTTTCCAAGAGTAATTATATTCAAGTGTTAAGGAAGCTGCAGCATCATTGAGAAGTGAGGAAATTGAAAACAATTGAAAAGAATACTCTTTTCAAAATGCACTATGAGAGCAATAGGTTGAAAACAGAGGACTGAAAATACGAGGAAGTGTTACAAAAATTATAGGTGAATTTATTTTACCATGACCAAAAAAAAAAAAAAAACTTATAAATCTTTTGTAAAAGAAGTGACAAAAGTTAAATCATTATTTAGATTTAACTGCATCGGGAACGTTGGGAGCATTTAGAGGTTTTACCCTGATAATATAAAAATATCTGGGTATCCATTTGATACTTTGGCACATATTCTACTTCTTTGCTTATTTTTTTCTCAATAAAGAAACATTGGTTAAAATTATTACTATAGCGATTATAAAAACTGTTAAAATGGTAAATTAAGACATTCTTTTTTCGTTTTGCCTTAATAAAACAGAATTTGAAAGTCTATTTCTCTTTATTTGTCTTACCCTTTGCTATAAAAGAAAAGTTAATAAAGTGGTATAAAAGGCAGTTTAATATAATGTATACAATTATAAAAGTTGATGATGAAGAAACTTCTGGTTATAAGAAACAGAAAATCACTTACACCAGCTAGATTAAAATAGAGGTCTCCTGACATCCAAGGGGTGAAAATGAAGAACACCTGAGTCATTATCAAAAGTGGAACAGAAAATGATAAATGAGGCAGTTTCTTTGTGCACCTGTGTGTCCTTCACTGTCTGTGTCTCTGTCTATCTGTTTCTCTGTTTTCTTTCCACTTGGTATCTATGTATTTCTGGAAACATCTGTTGACTTTCTCTATAATGTTTTGTCACAACTTGTACATGGGTGCTGCAGGGTCCTTGTATACTCCAATCCTTCAATTTCAACTTCAATCACCAACTGAGACTTTCTTTTCTCCCTCTTAATTTTCCAGGAGAGCACTGGGGAGGAAGAACCCATTTTTTTAACATAACAATGTACAGCAGTTTTCACACAAGACACTAATCATCTTGGATTTTGCTTATTTGGGTGTCTAAGGTACACCACTTTCTTAATGTGCCTGGTCTGGAAGGGGCAAGGAATGAGAGAGAGGTGATTGTGTCCTGTAGTTGGAATGTCTCTTCAGCGGGTTGAGTAAAGCAGAAAGAGATATCTTGAGTAGTTTGTCACATATATATTACTAAAGTGAAAACATGACATTTTAAATAGGCAGAGTTGTTCATATAGAGTAAATCAGTACCCAGGAGGCATTTTAGTAAAGGATTATTTATGTATTTTTACCTTGTAATGAAATTAAAAGGGATCTCCTGGTCGATTCTATCTTACATATTTTCTGTTTGTATTGGATTATCATACCAAGTATTTGTCACTTCTTTTCCATAAACTTATTTTATACTGAATCACAATGAATAACTATCATAAAAACAAATAACATGTCAACATATTTATTCGACCAGAGCCCTCTTGAGATAATGCCTTAATTTTCATCAAGACTGTAGTGATTAATGTTTCTGATTATGATTATCACATAACTCATTAGAGATTATATTTCAAAAAGGATTTAACATATAAAAAGTTTCAAGAATCTGGTGAATCATTTGACTCAGTCTCTTGAAAGATAGGGAAAACTGAAAGGAAAATTTTGACCCTTAATATCAGGCACTAATGAAATATATGTAAGACAAGTGTAGCCGACTTTTACATGCAACACATTCCCAAAGGCCTAGTTTCATGACAGTTCATTTTAAAGTGCATTCTTGTTTATTCATGAAGAATAAATTGAGCAAAAGTTGTTTCCTTGTCTAACGTGACATTAACATAAACCATCAAATGAGTGGATCAAGGTTTTAGCAAGTGAAGGGTATGTTTTATTAGTTGTTGTTCAATATATTAAGCAGGGAATTGAAGTAAAAGAAAGTAGGTAGTGACTTTATTTTTCATTTGTAAAAAGTTTCAGTTTAATGAGCAGCAGAAAATAAGGTTTTGTTAGTTTCATGTGTACTTTTGATAGCTTGTTTAAAAGTTTGTAAATATTTGCTGAATGTGCCCTTTATTAGGTATATGTGTGTGCATGGGTTTTCCTTTCTCAGGCAAACATCCCTTCTTGTGTTTAGCTTTTTATTTTAATAAGACTGTGGACAGATTTCTATCATCCTCCATGCTTTAGAGAGCTCACTAGGGAATAAGATTGGAAAGAATGTTTTGTACTTTGAGATGATACATACAATATCAGTTAGCTTAAAAACACAAGTACCAGTTGGTAAAGTTGATTCAAGCCTTGCTCACAATCAACCATTAAACAAGAGTCTAAGCTGTGTGGATAAATTACATATACAGCTTCAATACTTAGACCTACAATTTTGACTGTATTCAAACACGTATTTATCATAGTATTTGGTTTTAAACTCATCAGACTCTCTTTTTTTTAAGCCCATGTTTCAGAATATCTGATTGGCCCTTTCAACCTACCAGATTCTGAGCATGGCATATTTCCAGCTGAACTGAGAAAGGTGTATTTTGTCAATATATTTGGATATTTTAGTTAAGCAGATGGTTTCTTAAGATTTGGTTATAAGTTCCTTCCAGGGAAAAACATCTTTTTTTTTTTTTCCTGTTCAATTGAATGGCCACCTGGATTGAATGGACTATAGGCTCTAAATCCAGTCTATTGACAGGTCTTTGTTATTAGCCTCTTGCCTGGCAGTGATCTGGGCAACTTGTGAGAATTTTAATGCACTGAGTTCAAAGGTCCCTTTAAGTCTGTAAACCTATAATTTAAAATATGGGATTGAAAATACGGCTGATGTTTTTGTTGCTTCAATTATATTAACAAGAATTAAGATAATGTCTACCCTAAGTCACATAAATAAGATAAAATACATCATCCATTGGCCTCTAACTATTTGCTCCTCTCTCTCTGCTTTGATTTCTTCATCAATAATAGAGGTTAAGAAAAGAATCTCTAATGTTTCTTTCAACTTTAATGTGCAATGAATCTATCAGATGTTGAAGTCACCCAAAGAGAAGGGAATTGTTACAAATCCTGACTTGCAAGTACAATTTTCAAGCCCAGACTCCAAGCTCGTAAAAGAGTTTCAGTGCCACAGAGGGGAATGAAAAAGAGACCTAATAGAACTTAAAAAGAGGAAAGGCTAAAAGAAAGGCAAAGAGGGATTCAGAGCTGCTGAGCTCAGAGTACTAATCATATTTACTCCAATTTCTTGTTTCTTTTGATGTTGAGTCTCAAAAGAAGACAACTACCTTATCTAGTTGCTTCCTTCTGTTTCTCTATACACACACATGCACATACACATATTTTCCTAAAATTATTTTCCTTAAATTATGTATTATCTTGATTTGGAAGTGGATTTGTGCTATTGGTATTACTATTATGAGGAGAAATGTTTTATAAAATGTTCTCTATATATTATTCAATCACTTTAAATATTGCCCCTATCCTTTTCCACTTCATAAAAACTGTCACAAACTTAAACATTAAATCTTATTTACTGGAACTAAATATATTTATTTTAATATCAGTATAGGACTAAAATACTTTATTCTTTGACAAAGAGCTATCATTCTGTATTCTTCTGAAGAACACTATAGAGAAAAAAAACACACAATGTAAAAATGCAACTACAGGGGCCTCCCTGGTGGCGCAGTGGTTGAGAGTCCGCCTGCCGATGCAGGGGATACGGGTTCGTGCCCCGGTCTGGGAGGATCCCATATGCCGCGGAGCGGCTGGGCCCGTGAGCCATGGCCGCTGGGCCTGCGCATCCGGAGCCTGTGCTCCGCAACGGGAGAGGCCACAACAGTGAGAGGCCCGCATACCGCAAAAAGAAAAAAAAAAAAAAAAATGCAACTATTTAATCATATTCTCTTCAGATTTTATTATTTTTGTTCCCTTTCTTTTGAGATATTTACCTATGTTGCTGAATACTTTTCGGAGATATGGAGAGTTCATAAAAATGAACATTTTTTATATAATTGGCACATTTAATATACTGCCATTTTTTTGAGGACAAGGATTATTTCTTATTTGTATTCTTTTAACCAAGTCATTAAAAAGTATATGGCACAGAGGGAATTGTTAAGAAATATTTGTTGAGGTGAATAAATACTTTTATTTGGGAGACTCTTCACAAAAGATACAGTATTTAGTCTCCTTCTTGAAGAGAAAATCAAATTTTCTTCCTCAGAAAAGAAATGCTTCCCTGTTATGCTTTATACTTATTAATATATAGTTTCAAAAATTTGTTTTTTGAACATGTTCCTATAATCTATTTCTGGTTCATTTTCATACCTCTCATCACCAGGGAAATGACCTCACAAGACTAAATCAAAGAAGTGTTAGTGTTTTAGAGAATCATCTATCTGTTAAAGTTCTATGACCTCAGAATTAAAAGATAAACAGTACGATGTCTTCGCTGAAGTTAAATTAGTTGGGAGCTTAGAGACAACGAAAGTAACTCAAAAGATGAATTCTATAAGCAGTGACTCATCTACAGATATTTCCTTGTTTGTTAAAGTACATTCCTTTGGGGATTCTTGCCCCAAAGTTATAAGAAGAACTTTTTTTAAGACCTTGAAAGTGAGCATGTTTCTCATGTGACTTGGTTTTGTTCCTTAAAATACATAGAACTTCAAAAACTTCAATTTAAAAAATAGATTTAAAAAACACTCTAGCCTTTTAAACATTCACAGTTAGATAGATTCCAGACTTGCTGAAGAGTTTCCATCCAACATCACTATGATTAGTTTCTTTATTTTGGCCTTAAATACTCTAAACTATCTCAAAAGCACTGGATGCACCAGTTCTTTTTCTGAAAATAAAGTCAATAAACATCAGACTTTTGATAGCGTTGTGTTTTTTTGTTTGTTTAGTATTTTTTTTCCTTATTGGAAAAAAAAAAAAAAAGACGTTCACGGAGCATGAGAATTAAAAATTTTACTTTGGTTTTAATAAAAGTCACATGACTTTTCAAAGCTATCAGCAAGATAAGAGCAAATGATTATAACAGAATCCGTGGTAAAGTCTCAGCTTTCCTGCAGTCCCTTTATCAACTAAGTTATTTACACCATTTTATTAAGATCAAATAGAGACTGATATTTGGAAAAACAAACCCTAAGTTAAATTCTGGGGTAACAGCTCTGATGATATCTCACATACGTACTGCAATTTTGACTTGGAGAGGTGGAGGAGATTTTCTATCCTAAACTTCCCATTTTACAGACAAAGACACTGAGGCTGTGAAATGACATGGTGAGATGGTGGCAGTGATGGAGGTCAAGTCCAAGTGCCCCAGTGCCAGTTGGCACTTTCCAGTGTATTCTGGAATATCCTTTTTACTCTAAATCATTACTCTAAAAGTTATGAATTTCCATTCAAATTTAGCTAATGTGCAATTTGCATAAATGAATTTAAAATCAAAATTTGAAACACAACTTACAAAACCACATCTTAAAATTATGTATTCAAGGGATACTGTTTGTTTACTATTAGTGTACATCCTACAAAAAAAAAGAAAAGAAAACATGTCTCTCTTTTTCTCTCTGTGTATGCTATTAAAAATACAGGTTGCAGCTTCAGGGCCTGTTTTAGACAACTTTCTGGTAAGAGAAGTCTAAAAAACCACTGAACTTATTTAAGAATTTGCCTTGAAAGACAATATTTAAATAACTAGCACAGCCTTGAACTTTGAATTCACTTTAAAGAACTTTAGATTTGAATCTCTGAATTTATTACCTGATTTCTTTGACTGAAGGTTGGCTGGCAGACTGTTGTGAAAGACTGTCATGCAGATAGCCTAGGTTAATATTATGTTAAAGGCTTATTTAGGGAGAGCATTTTTTTTTCATAATACAAGGACATATTTCTACTATCGGAAATTATATTCAGTTTAGATTTAAAATAAAATTATCTATCATGAAAATTTCAACATATAGTTATAATTCTAGGTAAGATTATTTTTCAGAAGTATTTTACACTAAACTCTAGGATATATTAATGTTAGATATTATATATACTAACTTAGTATAGTATAATATGTGGTTTGTTTACAGCATATTTAAAATTTTATAAATAAATATTTATATAGTATATAATTTATACCATGCAGGGTGAATTTTTTTAGAAAAAAGTATAGTACTTGATGTAATATTGATAAAAGCAATTCTGTGTAAAAAAGAAATATTCCTTCTATACAAATATATGCAATCATCTACAAAAAAAATGAGTCACCTACATGAAACATGGATTCACAAGCATGTTGTATGTGTGTTTGCATGTGTGTACACACACGTTAAGTTCAATTCACACATGGCTGCCTCTATATAGAAGAAGATTATTTACTGGATGGAAAGCCCATCACTGTGTAACCAAGCAGGACCCTATGGAGACTTCCTGGGACAAGCCCTCCTCCATATCCTCTGCTTTAGCTCCTCTCTGAAGTAGCTAGATAACAGTATTTGATGCACATTTCCTAAGTTGTTTTACAGATGTGAAAGCCCCCCACCAACTGGAAAATGTTAACTAATTGATGACCATGAGCACATAGCCCCAGGGCTCCTGGAGCTTAAGGACTGAAAATGTTAACTCCTGTGACACCGCCCTGTTACCTCACCATCAGCCAATCAGAGAATTGTGGATGAGTTGATCACATACCATGAAACCCCCCTCCCTCATCTGGCTTTTAAAAATGTTTTGTGAAACCCTTCGGGGAACTCAGAATTTTTTAGAGCGTGAGTCACCTGTCTCCTTACTTGCCACTGCAATAAAACTTTCTCTGCTCCAAACTCAGACGTTTTGGTTTGTTTGACCTCACTGTGTGTTGGGCCCACAAACTTGCGTTAACAACTCTATCCTTGGATTCACTTACATTCTAGATTCATATAACTTTTTGTGTGTTTTAATGTCAGTAAGTGGGACATGTTAAAACTAATACTGTTGTTTTCTAATAAGTTCGTTTGATCACTGTGTGTTTGGTACTCTTTCAGAATTCCCTGAAAATGTTAACCAACTGAAAAAATACATTGACTTTCGTAAACGTTAATTACCTAGAGTGAAAATGAAACTCATCATTTTCCTCCCTTGAAGTCTTTCAATTCCGGCTGGAAATATAACAGAAAGACCCCCATCGAATTCCCAGTGGACATTTCTAAAACAGGACCTCTCCCATTGTGTTTGGAATATTCAAACCATTTTTACTCACCCTATTTTTTGCTTGTGATGAGAAAAATTTAGTTTTGTTTCTCTTCAAGGTATAAATAAAATTAAATGATAAATACATGAAAAAATTCTCAGGAATTTTATAACAAAAATAATAAATAAACTTAAATGAACTACGAAACAATTGTCTTGAATAAAAAATACAGCATGAATAATCTTGATTAACCCTGGTACTGAAAATGTCTGTTATTATAGCCCTTGGAATATGTTTGGACAGAAGTTAGCCTCTCTTCCTAAGTGTCTGGAGATGTAAAGGCTTGCATTGCTTGCATCCATTTATTTAAAATGCAGAATTAATATGCAGTGTGCAATGCTGAGTGGCATTAATGAGGCTTAGCCCAAGCAACATAACATGCAATCCTTTAGTAATTTAAAATCTTTCAATGTCTTATTACTCTTGTGAAATGGCTTTACAGTAAGGTTATAATACAAGGAAGAAACCAATGGAGAATTGTAAAGTATAGAACATTAGTGTTTGAAGTGTACTTTCTGAGGGTTTTTATTTCTATTCATGCCCATAGCAACTGGGTCAAAGGAGGTTCATAAAGCTCTATATAACATCCATGAACCACTTAAAGAAAATGTTGTAATGTGCAGAGAGCAGCTACAATTTGTGATCCTCATAAAGGTGGTTTTGCATTGTTCCTTTGTGAGTAATGACCTACGATTGTATCCAGTTTGTCTATAGTAAATTAGAGAGCATAGTAGTAACTGTTTAGAAAGAAATTTATAACTGGATGTGGCAAAATATATGGGTTTGTTCATGTATTTATTTATTTAGCAAAAATTGAGTTCACACTCATGTACCCAGCACCCTGGCACATTCAATGTTCAGTTCACAGAGGTTTGTTCTGCTGTTACACATTTAGAGGGAAGCTGCTGAGTAACTTTGACATAAGATGCTATTGTTTAATTCCTAATTGAATTACCAAAATTTCTATAGGACTATAAAATTATTTCCCTTTATTCCCACTCTCATTAAATATCGTATTGAGAAAAGAAGATAAAATTCAGCTTAATGTAGCCCCTTCACAAACTTTATGATTTTGGGAGGAATATATCTTTCTCTCTATCTCAAGTCCTGCATTTGTGAATTGTCCATTAAGAAAAGCCTTGAAAGTCATTGCATAGAAGGAAAGTCAAACATTCTCAGGAAATGAACAATATACAGAGTTGCTAAATCTTTATAATAACCAATGATATTTATAACAATAGATTGCTCTTAAATACCACTTAGGCAATAACACATTGAGAGAAAGCTATTTATTGGTTACAGTACTTGGCACCTATACTTTTTATTAAATTCTTACAATTGTTTGAAAAATGTCAGCCAGCTTATGATAGAGACCACAAAATTTTGGAATAGCATAAGAAGAATCCCTAAACAAATGGGAAAAAATGTTTCATCTGATAATTCAACTTGAATCATTTACTGAATTTCATCATTAATTCCACATTCTTAGATTTTTTTTCCAATCCTCTTTTTGCTTATATTTGTTAAGATTTTATTTTGTTACAAAGTATTCCTTTATCGTACTGGTTTTGGAATAAGTGGATTAAATTTAGTATATTATAAAATAGTAGGTGGAAGTAAATATTATACTAATGCTTTTTTTTTTTTTTTTTTTTTTTTTTTTTGCGGTATGCAGGCCTCTCACTGTTGTGGCCTCTTCCATTGCGGAGCACAGGCTCCGGACGTGCAGGCTCAGCGGCCATGGCTCACGGGCCCAGCCGCTCCGCAGCATGTGGGATTTTCCCGGACCGGGACACGAACCCGTGTCTCCTGCATCGGCAGGCAGACTCTCAACCACTACGCCACCAGGGAAGCCCTATACTAATGCTTTAAAAGTGACCTCCTTGCAATAACAATGTGCACAATAAGAAATACATCTTTTTGTCTGTTAATTTCACTTGATAACAGGGAACTATAATTGAGGGAAGCCAACTAGTCTACTTAATGGCCTGTACCAAAAGACTATATAAAATCAGCTTTTGTTTTTTCACAAATCCCACATGGAACAGTCAACTTCTTCCTGTTCATTGAGCAGAGGTGACTACCTCCATCTAGCTAGTCTCTTTGCAAACCTGGACTAAAAAATGGAAAGGCTTGTTAGGACAGAGGAGAAAGAAAGTGCTATTGTAGCTGAAATGGGAGGAGGTACCTTTGGAATATCAAGAAGAGAGAAGAAAGCTTACCTCAGAACTGAAAGAAGATACTGGATGGGGATTATAAGAAGGGTGGAGGGGAATTTGCACAAAGTGAGAAGGGCTATTGAACAGTTCATGTAGTTTTGAAGTAGATCCCAGTCAACTTGCATACCTGGCAGGTCTGATGCCCTGAAGAACCAAGAGGCTGGACCTGGCAAAGTCTCCTGTGTAGGGAAATGGTGCAGGGCCCAGAAGATGAACAGGAGCAAATCTGTTCATATATGCAGTAGATCAATTCAAATTTATCCACTTATGTAACATATTGCTGTGAGAAAGATGCTTTCGGCTCTGATTTACTAAAGTTCCAGTTAGAGAAACAAACCATGATGACTAAATCCACTGCTTTGTTTTTTGTTTTTAATACAGATATTCTCAATCTATGAGACTAATGTACTTTATTTTTGTGTTAGCATTTACGATACAAAATGTAGGTCTTGGGAATACTAATTTTGCAATTTTGCAATGAATTTGTCTGCTGGAGACGAAAACATAAAAGAAAAAGGAAAAAAGCTACAAAGAAATTATTACCCAGGGAGTTAGAGGCCAAAATAATCTAGGTGAATACAAGTCTCTGTAAAAGTCTTGCATTTATGCATTTATTCTTTCATTTCATTTAAAATTTTCACATAAAATATTTATAAAATACCTGCTAATGCTGCAGGCATTGTACTATATACTGGAGATAAATTGTCAACAGGAGGATCATGTTCTCTTGTGAAGTGAAAGAAAGCAAAACCTATTTAGAGGAAGTAGTGAAAGACCTTTAAGCAGTAGTACCATAGAAAGAAAGCCAGCATGTTCCTCACCTGTTTCTAAAAGAAACATTTTCTACTAAAAAGGGAAGGGTTTATCCTGAGCCAAATCAGAAGGGATCTACCTCCCACGTGGCACCTTTATTTCTGAAGAGGCACCATTTCAAGATTTTATAGTTTATAAAGCTCTTTCATAACCACTATCTACAACCTTGTTTAGGTAGATGAAACAGATTTTTAACAAAGCCATGCTAATTCTTTTTCTATGTGCTAATTCATTTTCAGTTATTTGAAAAACTCAGAAAATAAAGAGAAATAAGGAAAATACCTATGTCCCTGGCACCCAGAACAAATATGTGTTAATATTTTCTGATATTTCTCTCTCCAATTTTTAAAGGAAAATACTTTTTTAAGAAAAGAAGAGAGGCAAAACAAATGTTTTTTTTTTATATTTTTACAAAATAAACAAACAGACACCTGTATACTACTGTTACAGTTGACATTCCTTTTGAGTACTTTTACAGTTCACAATTTTTTCTCATTCTACATAAGTAATCTCTACACTGATATGTATTCTAGCCATCTGTATTTCTATGATTTTAAAACTAAATACCATTTATATGATATTTGTTTTCTAAACTTATTATACTGAATTTTCATTTTAAATCAAAACATGTATTGCATAAGGTGAATACCTATCTGTTCACACTTCTTGATGAGCGTTTTAGCTTTGTTTTCCAATCATATTTAATGATGACAGGACAATAAGCCCAATAGAGAAGGACTCATAGAAGACATTAGAGAGAAGGCAGGAGATACAAGCTCAAGGCTTCCTGATTTGAGACCATAAGTTTCAGGACACTAAATAATTGGAAAAAATTTTCAGAAATCGGAATGTACACTATGGATCTCTTAAAAAAAAATATATATATATATATATGTATATATATATATATTTTTTTTTTTTTTTAAGAAGATGTTGGGGGTAGGAGTTTATTAATTTATTTTATTTATTTTGGCTCTGTTGGGTCTTCGTTTCTGTGTGAGGGCTTTCTCTAGTTGTGGCAAGCGGGGGTCACTCTTCATCACGGTGCGTGGGTCTCTCACTATTGTGGCCTCTTTTGTTGCGGAGCACAGGCTCCAGATACGCAGGCTCAGTAGTTGTGGCTTACAGGCCTAGTTGCCCCGTGGCATGTGGGATCCTCCCAGACCAGGGCTCAAACCCATGTCCCCTGCATTAGCAGGCAGATTCTCAACCACTGCACCACTAGGGAAGCCCTTAAAATATAAATGTTATCAGCTTCTTGAAATATTCACAAAAATATGTGGTTTGATGTAAGCATATTTAGGAACATTCTAAGAGTCCTTCTCTTGTCTGCTTATAAATAGGAAATCATTCATGGATCAGTTTGAGAAAGTATTTTAGAATCAGGAACCAGTGGAGAATGCCATCAGAAAACATACTTCCTGAGAAAGTAATCAAGTTTCATTTTCTCCAATCTTTTCAGTTTTAACAATGACAATAGCCACACGAACAGTTAACTGATTCCAGAAGGAAAGCATGAGAGATAAAAAGACAACAAGGAGTTTGTGGTGTCCTGGAGGGCGAGTGAAATAAATGCATCTAGAAGGAAGGAATTATCAGTTGTGTCAAGTGAGAGGAGGACTGAGAATTGCCCATTGAGTTACTATCCTTGGTGATGGTGAAAAAACAGTTTCAATGGAAAGCGGTGGTAAAAAATGTGACACACATGGGCTTCCCAAAGGAATGGGTGGAGAGGTTGAAAACACCAAGTATAGATAATCCTTTAAAGTAAATTCTTTTCTGTAAATGTCAATTTTTTATTAACATTTAGAACTTTTGTATTAAAAATTTAAGAATGTTTACCAATTCTTCATGAAAGCAATCTCTAGTTTCTTAAAATGGGTAGGAATAATAGTTTCAGTGGGAAGTTTTAACAAAAGGAATTGTTATTTAATGAAACCTATAGCATAAAAATACAAGGCAGCTCCCTCTATAATGATTGTATAAATTTTATACCAGCACCATTGATTTTTAGCAAACGTTGCTTTTGTAAGAAGGTAGGGGGAGTAACAGAATAACAGGCCATATTGCTGCTACTACAGAGTTCGGTGAAAAATGTAAAGAACCCCCTTCGTAGCAAAGAAAACAGCAGTGTCTTACTTATGGTTATGTGATTTTTCATAAAACTTTTATTGCTTTTGCTACTGTTGTTCTTTTTCTCTTGATATTTTGTTTATGAAGTACTTCATTAGGAATTTGTGTCAAAAATGAAAGAGCTAATATTCCTGATTATGAGCCAAATTCGTGTAGGTATTTCTGTAGCTAGTGAATGACAATTCCCCAGGAACTATGACAAGTGTTTAAGGGAGGGAAGAATTATACACATAATAAAATGAGACTATTCAATGGAAAATATCAGATAGACTTTAAAGTATAAAATAAATGTATTTACAGTGATCGCCATTGAATATGATTATTGTTAGTGAGCTCTAGATCTAAGTTTGATTTATATATGAATCCTGCAATATTAAATCTGTTTTAGCAAATCCATCTTAACCATAATTCATTATATACTTATTCATATCAAATTTGGAAAATGGAAATTTATTTTTTGAATTTTTGAATTTTATTTTATTTATATTTTTATACAGCAGGTACTTATTTGTTATCTATTTTATACATATTAGTGTATATTTACTGGGTGAAATCTCAAGACTTTTACAATAAACTTTCTTTCTATTTTCAGCTGCAACTCTTTCTGAAATTGAAACTTGTTGGGAAGAATTCATAGCAATTAAATTGTTTTTCCCTTAAGAACTTGTTTCCTTAAAGTTTGGGCTATTAATAATATCAGATCTCAAAATACTGTTTATAGTGTTATTTTTTCTTTCTTTTTTGCTCTGATTATAGATTTGTAATCCCCAGAGGCTATTTACCTCATGACACTCAAACAATTTAAAAAGTGTTGAAATAACAGTGGATTAAACTTTTCCTTGGATGCCATTCACTGTTCTATAGACAGAGGCTGCTCCAGAATTAGACATTGGAGAGGCATAGGGGTGAAATCTTGTTTAGATAGAGGAACTTACCCTGGTGTAAGTTATATTGCAAATGCATTCATTTTGATTATATTGTATTCACTACCTTAAGGAGGTAAAGAAGGAATGATGATAAAAGCTCACCTTTGACACCCACTGTATATAAAGTGCCATTCCATTATTTGGTTGTCCTCTCTTATATTAAGTCCAGTACTATAACTTCTCATCATTGGGTCTAACCATTAAATCTCATTCACTAATAACCTCTGTCCCTATCCTCATAGCATATCTCACATGATCTATGGTTAAAGCACTATTGAACTACTCGCAGCTTATAGGCAAGTCCCAAGAATTCATGTCTTCTAGACTTTGCATATGTTGTCTGTTCTTTCCTGACTACTGTGCTGGCCATGATTGCCTCATTGGCTCATCGTTCAAGACTCTGCTCACAGGAGTCTCACAGTTCTCTCTTCTGTCCCTTAGTAACTTATGCATATCACAGTGTTTTTTTCTGTTTGTTTCCAATTATGGCTTCACTGTTAGTGTGAGACTATTGCAGATATGAAATGCCATACCTTTGTGAGACACTAAAATCCTGATACATAACCTGCACTCAGCAAATACCTGACGATCAAACAAATGAACAAACAGAATAAATACATGAATGAATAAGCAAATGAATGAATCCCTTAAGGGAGTTATGGCAGAGTAGCAATAGACTAAGTCTTGTCACTTAGGAGTGATTTTACTGGGCAAATCTTTGCACAGAGGGCTTTGAATATATTTGAACCTCTGCCTTCCCCATCTGTTAAGGTAGGATTATATTTTCTACCTCTCTCTGCAGATGTTTCTTGTGGATAATACATAAAATCTTATATGTAAAGGTATAAAGTATTATGCAAATAAAGTTTTTTTTTTTGGTTTCAGAGGCATTATGATATATCCATGAAAAAAAAAAAAAAAAACAGTATCACCTAATACACAGAAGGTTAAATAAGGAAAAGGATGAACAAATGCTAAGGAGCAAGAGATCAGATTGAGGTGGGGCTCAGTCATTGACACTTCTTAAAGTTCCCTGGGTGATTCTAATACACAGGCAGAATGAGAGCCACTGCTGGGACACAGGAATTGAGGAAAAGTTTCTAGGGAGAAAAACTGCATAATACATGAGATGTTTTAAAAAGATTAATCAGCACGTTTCGGAGTCATGCTTTCCTAGTCTGTCATATTGCTATGGCTCTTAAACAAACAAAGAAAAATAAATGAGATAATTAATAATTGACATTGTTGGAATGTAATGAAATGTATTCTGAAATAATTTTTAGAATATTTTCCATTTTTCTGTGTTTAAAATAAAAAAGTTTTAAAAAATGTAATGTGAATATTTTTAAATACACATAAATATATGAAATGGTGGTTTTGAGATGAAAATATACTGACCTCAATTATACCAAACCCTAAAACTCACTTGTTTTTTAAAATGTATTTAATAGTAATTTTCTAACAGATTGTTCTCTGGTATGGGGAAAGTAAAATGTCATTAGTGAACCAAAAATGTGGCATTCTAGTTTGAAAAATATTATCTTCCCTTCTTACATCATAAAAACGTGTGCAGACTTTGTAGTCTTATGAGAGAGGAAAGGTTATATACCAATGATGAGCCCCTTTGGGAGGCACTACAATATCTTATTAAAGTAGAAACCTGAGACACCCCAATGTGATATTTAATACATGACCACGCAACCTTGAATCTAATAAGAGATTTAGGAAAGAAAGAAGCAAGGATGACAGAAAGTGAATAATATCTTGTTTTCACATAAAACAACTCTTGTGAGGATTATGGAAAACAATCATTTCAATATTTTATGGAGAAAGGCCAAGCCATAATTTAATATCTTATGTTTTACAGTTCACATCCGTTTCTAGGTGAATTATTTTGGTTTACCTGTATTTAAAAATATTTTGTATTTGGTACAGAAAAATGTGAAGTAATATTTTAAGACCTTAAACTTTTAATTTTTCAGTTTTATCTATTTAAAATGTGTTATTTATAAAGGGCATGCATATGGTAGATAAGATATGAGGCATGGTCCCAGAAAGCTGGGTAACAGCCCAACTTTGGGAAAAATATATTTTTATGCCTCATTTTCCTCATCTGTAACTGGGGATAATAATAATATATATTATTATTTTTTATACTATATACCATTTATACTATATACCATTTTTTAATTTTTTTGGTAAAGGCTCAATATGAACACATGTACCTGAGGGAGACCCCTGTTAGTTCACAGGGACATCCTTTATTAGTTGCTTAGCAAATAACCATGTCTCTCAATAGACACTCTTAATGTGGAGTAGTTTATCACAATTATTTGGTAATCTCTTTCAGTGTAACTCACACAGCAAAAGTGACAATATTCCTGTCACTCCTCAGAAATGTCCCAGCTCTGCGGGTTTCCACATTCAGGAGAATGAAGAAAGCCATTATGAGGTATTCCATAACCACGTTGGTACTGAGCAATTTGCATTTCCCTAGTGGTTTTAAATACTCTAAGTTAGCTGTTATAAATATTTTCTTTGATGACCACTTTTATGGTCGTATTTTTATACTAGTACCTTTTTTTACACAACTTTAAATAAACAATATTAGAACAAAAAGGAAGCAATAATCTTTTTCCTTTTTTAGTAATGGTCGAACTATGAAATATAGTGTTCTTGTCATTGAATGCAAAGTGTTGATTTTTACCAATTTTTGGAGAAAATAATGAGCAACTTTATTTTAAAATGTTCTTAATTCATTTTTATTAGTTCATCTAAAAATGCCCGCATCAATTTGTTGAAAGATTGATTGGCTTCATCTGCTATACTCAAGGAAGACAAAGAACACAATGCTACTTAATAACAGGTTAAATTGGAGTTTCATTAATCTTTTCTTTTCTACTACTTTTTCTCAGCTTGATCCTTTAGTGTCCTGTTTGTTTGAATTTAAAATAAAAATCATCATTTTCCTTTTTTCTTAATGGGTTCATCCACTGTATAAGATCCATATTTTTTTTCTATTTTTTTTGGTGGGAGGAGAGCTATTCCAGTACCAATTATTCTAATATGGCTGGATGTAGGAATATATTATTTTTCATTTAAAAAAGATTGTGATTTAAAACACATAACACGAAATTTAGTATTTTAATCATTTTAAGTGTAGAGTTTAATAATGCTAAGTATGTTCACATTGTGCAATAAAAGATGAATATTTTTAATGAATTGTGTTTCACTAATTGACTCTAATATTAATACATACATATTTGTCTCACCTGTTGTCCACTGTTATAACATAGATTGTAAAAAGATGATGGATAGATAGATTATGTATATGGGTACATATGTACGTGTGTGTGCTGGTGTGTTCATGTGTTTTCTATTTTCTCATTGAAGCTAGGTTCCCCCTCACATTTCTTTAAAGATACTGAAAATGTTTTGATTATTATTAACAGTAAACTGTTTTTGCCAACTAAAGGAATCGATCCTTTTCAAAGTTCCGGGTGTAATGTAAGTCAGAGAAACTACTTTGATTCATAGAAATTTGATTGAGTAGGCAACTTCTTTTTTTGAACATACCATTAACTGAGGTGCAAAAAGAATAAAGTGGCATTTGGGGCAGCTTATTCCCTAATATTTCCTCCATGTATCCTTTTTTTTCTTATTTTTCTTTTCCTTTGTTTAAAGCTATTTAGAAACATCCTTCTAAACTACAGCATATAGTCTTCTTCCTGCTTTGCTTTTATTTTCTTTATCTTTATCTCTCCAAAATCTTAATCACTTGAAAGTTGAGAGAAGAACTGTAATTTTTAACCCTTTGATTGTTCATCATCACTATGTATGTATCAAGTGTCTAGAACACAGGAGTGTGTGCCATTATTCACCCTTATTCCATTCAATAATAACACAACCCTTATTCTATGGAAGAAATAAATGTTTCATTCATAAACACTCATGCAAATCTTTAAAAAGCCCATCCAGAATGTTCTGAAAGTCATTGAAATCCAAGTTGATTTCAAATTCCTAAGAATTATACTCATTTATATAACATTTTCATGTCTGTATCTTTTGAGTAAACAACCCATACTCCCCAGAGACCTCTTGGATTACCCAAGAGGGTAGAATATGGAAATAGTTAGCTGAAGATTTTCTTATTTTTTCTCAGGAATTTAAATGAGCTGTAATTAAAATAATTTTCTATTTTAGACTAAAGTTCTAGGGAATATTGACAAGAAAAACTGATACTAAGAGTTACAATGTCAATTTATATTATGACTCCAATCACCAAAAAATAATGAAAATAAATCTGCTGTGCTATGTTCATAAACAAAGGAAAGAAAGAAAATACTTTAGAAAACTTTTATCTCACAAATTCTCATTTAACCATCATGTATACTCCAGACCAATTGTAGTCTGAGTGGTTTCAAAGTAAGTTATCTCTTAGGTCCTATATCTCTCTAGGGGTCTATGATACCATAAAAGATAATGATTTAGAAAACTGACACTTTTGTAGCATGTCCTCTGTGCCAGATGGGTTTCAAGCTCCTTATCTGTGTATTGCTTGTGAAAACAATATGCCTAATTTCTTAAGTACACATTTTTTTAAGGCAGAACGACAATATCTGATTTTTTTAACGTTTTTATTGGAGTATAATTGCTTTACTATAGTGTGTTAGTTTCTTCTTTATAACAAAGTGAATCAGTTATACATATACATATATACCCATATCTCTTCCTTCTTGCATCTCCCTCCCTCTCACCCTCCACATCCAACTCTTCTAGCAGGTCACAAAGCACCGAGCTGATCTCCCTGCGCTATGCGACTGCTTCCCACTAGATATCTACTTTACATTTGGTAGTGTTTATATGTCCATATATACACTACCTCTCTCTCACTTTTTCCCAGCTTACCCTTCCCCCTCTCCTTGACCTCAAGTCCATTCTCTAGTAGGTCTGCGTCTTTACTCCCATCTTGCCCCTAAGTTCTTCATGACCATTTTTTTTTTTTAGATTCCATATATATGTGTTAACATACAATATTTGTTTTTCTCTTCCTGACTTACTTCACTATGTATGACAGACTCTAGATCCATCCACCACACTACAAATAACTCAATTTCATTTCCTTTTATGGCTGAGTAATATACCATTGTATATATGTGCCACAACTTCTTTATCCATTCATCTGTCGCTGGACACTTAGGTTGCTTCCATGTCCTGGCTATTGCAAATAGAGCTGCAATGAACATTGTGGTGTATGACTCTTTTTGAATTATGGTTTTCTCAGGGTATATGCCCAGTAGTGGGATTGCTGGGTCATATGGTAGTTCTATTTTTAGTTTTTTAAGGAACATCCATACTGTTCTCCATAGGGGCTGTATCAATTTACATTCCCACCAACAGTGCAAGAGTGTATCCTTTTCTCTACATCCTCTCCAGCATTTATTGTTTGTAGATTTTTTGATGATGGCCATTCTGACCAGAGTGAGATGATATCGCAAGGTAGTTTTGATTTGCATTTCTCTAATGATTAGTGACGTTGAGCATTCTTTCATCTGTTTGTTGGCAATCTGGATATCTTTTCTGAAGAAGTGTCTATTTAGGTCCTCTGCCCATCTTTGGATTGGGTTGTTTGTTTTATTGATATTGAGCTGCATAGGCTGCTTGTAAATTTTGGAGATTAATCCTTTGTCAGTTGCTTCATCTGCAAATATTTTCTCCCATTCTGAGGGTTGTCTTTTCATATTGTTTATGGTTTCCTTTGCTGTGCAAAAGATTTTCAGTTTCATTAGGTCTCATTTGTATATTTTTGGTTTTATTTCCATTTCTCTAGGAGGTGGGTCAAAAAGGATCTTGCTGTGATTTATGTCATAGAGTGTTCTGCCTATGTTTTCCTCTAAGAGTTTCATAGTATCTGGCCTTACATTTAGGTCTTTAATCCATTTTGAGTTTATTTTTGCATATGGTGTTAGGGAGTGTTCTAATTTCATTCATTTAAATGTAGCTGTCCAGGTTTCCCAGCACCACTTATTGAAGAGGCAGCCTTTTCTCCATTGTATATTCTTGCCTTCTTTATCAAAGATAAGGTGACCATAGGTGCATGGGTTTATCTCTGGGCTTTCTATCCTCTGCCATTGATCTATATTTCTGTTTTTGTGCCAGAATCATACTGTCCTGATTACTGTAGCTTTGTAGTATAGTCTGAAGTCAGGGAGCCTGATTCCTCCAGCTCCGTTTTTCGTTCTCAAGATTGCTTTGGATATTCAGGGTCATTTGTGCTTCCACACAAATTGTGATTTTTTTTTTTGTTGTTCTAGTTCTGTGAAAAATGCCAGTGGTAGTTTGATAGAGATTGCATTGAATATGTACATTGCTTTGGGTAGTAGAGTCATTTTCACAATGTTGATTCTTCCAATCCAAGAACATGGCATATCTCTCCATCTATTTGTATCATATTTAATTTATTTCATCAGTGTCATAATTTTCTGCATACTGGGTTTTTGTCTCCTTACATAGGTTTATTTCTAGGTATTTTATTATTTTTGTTGCAATGGTAAATGGGAGTGTCTTCTTAATTTCATTTTCAGGTTTTTCATCATTAGTGTATAAGAATGCAAGAGATTTGTGTTGATTTCATATTCTGTCACTTTACCAAATGCATTGATTAGCACTGTAGTTTTCTGGTAGCATCTTTAGTATTCTCTACGTATAGTATCATGTCATCTGCAAACACTGACAGCTTTACTCCTTATTTTCTGATTTGGATTCCTTTTATTTCTTTTTCTTCTCTGATTGCTGTTGCTAAAACTTCCAAAACTATGTTGAATAATAGTGGTGAGAGTGGACATCCTTGTCTTCTTCCTGATCTTAGTGGAAATGGTTTCAGTTTTTCAGCATTGAGGATGATGTTGGCTGTGGGTTTGTCATATATGGCCTTTATTATGTTGAGGAAGGTTCCCTCTATGCCTCCTTTCTGGAGGGCTTTTATAATAACTGGGTGTCAAATTTTGTTGAAAGCTTTCTCTGCATGTATTGACATGATCATATCGTTTTTCTCCTACAATTTGTTTATATGGTGTATCACATTGATTGATTTGCATATACTGAAGAATCCTTGCATTCCTGGGATAAACCCCACTTCATCATGGTGTATGATCCTGTTAATGTGCTGTTGGATTCTGTTTGATAGTATTTTCTTGAGGATTTTTGCATCTATGTTCATCAGTGTTATTGGTCTGTAGTTTTCTTTTCTTGTGGCATCTTTGTCTGGTTTTGGTATCAGGGTGATGTTAGCCTCATAGAATGAGTTTAGGAGTGTTCTCCTCTCTGCTATATTTTGGAAGAGTTTGAGAAGGATAGGTGTTAGCTCTTCTCTAAATGTTTGATAGAATTTGCCTGTGAAGCCATCTGGTCCTTGTCTTTTGTTTGTTGGAAGATATTTAATCATAATTTCAATTTCAGTGCTTGTGACTGGTCTGTTCATATTTTCTATTTCTTCCTGGTTCAGTCTCAGAAAGCTGTGCATTTCTAAGAATTTGTCCATTTCTTCCAGGTTGTCCATTTTATTGGCATACAGTTTCTTGTAGTAATCTCTCATGATCCTTTGTATTTCTGCAGTTTCAGTTGTTACTTCTCCTTTTTAGTTTCTAATTCTATTGAGTTGTCTTCTCCCTTTTTTTCTTGCTGAGTCTGGCTAATGGTTTATCAATTTTGTTTATCTTCTCAAAGAACCAGCTTTTAGTTTTATTGATGTTTGCTATCATTTCCTTCATTTCTTTTTCATTTATTTCTGATCTGATCTTATGATTACTTTCCTTCTGCTAAATTTGGGGTTTTTTTCTGTTCTTCTTTCTCTGATTACTTTAGGGGTAAGTTTAAGTTGTTTATTTGAGATGTTTCTTGTTTTTTAAGGTAGGATTGTATTGTTATACATTTCTCTCTTAGAAATGGTTTTGCTGCACCCCATAGGTTTTGGTTTGTGCTGTTTTCATTGTCATTTGTTTCTAGGTATTTTTTTAATTTCCTCTTTGATTTCTTCAGTGATCTCTTGGCTATCACATAGTGTATTGTTTAGCCTCCATGTGATTGTATTTTTTTACAGATTTTTTCCTCTAATTGATATCTAGTCTTATAGCATTGTGGTTGGAAAATATACTTAATATGATTTCAATTTTCTTAAATTTACCAAGGCTTGACTTGTGACCCAAGAGATGATCTATCCTGGAGAATGTTCCATGATCACTTGAGAAGAAAGTGTATTCTGTTGTTTCCAGGTGGAATGTCCTATAAATATCAATTAAGTTCATCTTGTTTAATGTATCATTTAAAGCTTGTGTTTACGTTTTTATTTTCATTTTGGATGATCTGTCCATTGGTGAAAGTGGGGTGTTAAAGTCCCCTACTATGATTGTGTTACTGTTGATTTCCACTTTTATGACTGCTACTATTTGCCTTATATATTGAGGTGTTCCTATGTTGGGTGCATAAATATTTACAATTGTTATATCTTCTTCTTGGATTGATCCCTTGATCATTATGTAGTGTCATTTTTGTCTCTTGTAATAGTCTTTGTTTTAAAGTCTATTTTGTCTGATATGAGAATTGCTACTCCAGCTTTCTTTTGATTTCCATTTGCATGGAATACATTTTACATCTTTTTCCATCCCCTCAGTTTCAGTCTGTATGTGTCCCTAGGACTGAAGTGGGTCTTTTGTAGACAGCATATATACAGGTCTTGTTTTTCTATCCATTCAGCCAGTTTATGTCTTTTGGTTGGAGCAGTTAATCCACTTATATTTAAGGTAATTATCAATATGTATTTTCCTATTACCATTTTCTTAATTGTTTTGGGTTTGTATTGTAGGTCTTTTCCTTCTTTTGTGTTTCCTATTTAGAGAAGTTCCTTTAGCATTTGTTGTAAAGCTGGTTTGGTTGTGCTGAATTCTTAGCTTTTGCTTGTCTGTAAAGGTTTTAATTTCTCCATCAAATGTGAATGAGATCCTTGCTGGTTAGAGTAATCTTGGTTGTAGGTTTTTTTCCTTTCATCACTTTAAGTATGTCCTGCCACTCCCTTCTGGCTTGCAGAGTTTCTGCTGAAAGATCAGCTGTTAACCTTATGGGTGTTCAATTGTATGTTACTTTTTGCTTTTCCCTTGATGGTTTTCATATTTTTTCTTTGTATTTAATTTTTCATAGTTTGATTAATATGTGTGTTGGTGTGTTTCTCCTTGGTTTTATCCTCTATGTGGTTCTCTGTGCTTCCTAGAGTTGATTGACTATTTCCTTTGCCATGTTAGGGAAGTTTTCAACTCTAATGTCTTCAAATATTTTCTCAGTCCCTTTCTTTTTCTCTTCTTCTTCTGGGACCCCTATAATTCGAATGTTGTTGCATTTAATATTGTCCCAGAGGTCTCTGAGACTGTCCTCAATTCTTTTCATTCTTTTTTCTTTATACTGCTCTGCAGAAGTTATTTCCTTTATTTTATCTTCCAGGTCACTTATCTGTTCTTCTGCCTCATTTATTCTGTTATTTATCCCTTCTAGAGAATTTTTAATTTCATTTATTTTGTCGTTCATGATTGCTTGTTTGCTCTTTAGTTCTTCTAGGTCCTTGTTAAAAGTTTCCTGTATTTTCTACATTGCATTTCCAAGATATAGGATCATCTTTACTATCATTACTCTGAATTCTTTTTCAGGTAGACTGCATAGTTCCTCTTCATTTGTTAGGTCCGGTGCACTTTTGCCTTGCTCCTTCATCTGCTGTGTGTTTCTTTATCTTCTCATTTTGCTTAACTTACTGTGTTTGAGGTTTCCTTTTCGCAGGCTGCAGGTTCGTAGTTCCTGTTGTTTTTAGTGACTGTCCCAGTGGCTCAGGTTGGTTCAGTGGGTTGTGTAGGCTTCCTGGTAGAGGAGACTAGCTCCTGAGTTCTTGTTTATGAGGCTGGATCTTGTCTTTCTGGTGGGCAGGTCCACGTCTGGTGGTGTGTTTTATGGTGTCTGTGGCCTTATTATTATTTTAGGCAGCCTCTCTGCTAATGGATGGGGTTGTATTCCTGTCTTGCTAGTTGTTTGGCATAGGGTATCCAGCACTGTTGCTTGCTGGTCGTTGAGTGAAGCTGGGTCTTGGCGTTGAGATGGTGATATCTGGGAGTCTTTTGCCATTTCATATTATGTGGAGCTGGGATGTCTCTTGTGGACCAATGTCCTGAACTTGGCTCTCCCACCTCAGTGGCACTGCCCTGATACGAGCCTGGAGCGCCAAGACCCTGTCATCCACATGGCTCAGAATTAAAGGGAGAAAGAAAGAAAGAAAGAAAGAAAGAAAGAAAGAAAGAAAGAAAGAAAGAAAAAGATAAAATAAATAAAAAATAAAATAAAAGTTATTAAAATAGAAAAAATAATTATTAAATTTTTTTGAATAATTAAAAAAAAGAAAGAAAGAAGAGAACAACCAAACCAAAAACAAATCCACCAATGATAACAAGCACTGAAAACTACACTAAAAAAAGAAAAACAAAAAATATAAAAAATGGACAGACAGAGCCCTAGGACAAATGGTAAAAGCAAAGTTCTACAACAGAACCACACACAGGCGCATACACATACACAGTCACAAAAAGAGAAAAGGGGAAAAAAATATATATATCCTTGCTCCCAAAGTCCACCTCCTCAATTTGGGATGATTCATTGTATATTCAGGTATTCCACAGATGCAGGGTACATCAAGTTGACTGGAGATTTAATCTGCTGCTCCTGAGGCTGCTGGGAGAAATTTCCCTTTCTCTTCTTTGTTCGCACAACTCCTGGGATTCGGCTTTGGATTTGGCCCTGCCTCTCTGTGTATGTCACCTGAGGGCGTCTGTTCTTTGCTCAGACAGGATGGGGTGAAAGGAGCAGCTGCTTCAGGAGCTCTGGCTCACTTAGGTTGGGGGGAGGGACGGGTACCGAGTGCGGGGCGAGCCTGTGGTGGTAGAAGCTGACGTGATGTTACACCAGCCTGAGGAGCACCGTGTGTTCTCCTGGGCAAGTTGTCCCTGGATCACAGGTCCCTGGCAGTGGCACACTGCACAGGCTCCCGGGAGGGGAGGTGTGGATAGTGACCTGTGCTTGCGCACAGGCTTCCTGATGGCTGCAGCAGCAGCCTTAGAGTCTCATGCCCGTCTCTGGGGACTGCACTGATAGCTGCGGCTCACGCCCATCTCTGGAACTCCTATTTATTTATTTATTTATTTATTTATTTATTTATTTATTTATTTAGTTTCTGCTTTATAACAAAGTGAATCAGTCATACATATACATCTGTTCCCACATCCCTTCCCTCATGCATCTCCCTCACTCCCACCCTCCCCATCCCACCCCTCCAGGCGGTCACAAAGCACCGAGCTGATCTCCCTGTGCTCTGCTGCTGCTTCCCACTATCTATCTACCTTACGTTTGGTAGTGTATATATGTCCATGCCTCTCTTTCGCTTTGTCACAGCTTACCCTTCCCCCTCCCCATATCCTCAAGTCCATTCTCAAGTAGGTCTGTGTCTTTATTCCCGTTTTGCCCCTAGGTTCTTCATGACATTTTATTTTTTTTTAATTCCGTATATATGTGTTAGCATACGGTATTTGTCTTTCTCTTTCTGACTAACTTCACTCTGTATGACAGACTCTAGGTCTATCCACCTCATTACAAATAGCTCAGTTTCGTTTCTTTTTATGGCTGAGTAATATTCCATTGTATATATGTGCCACATCTTCTTTATCCATTCATCCGATGAGGGACACTTAGGTTGTTTCCAGCTCCGGACTATTGTGAATAGAGCTGCAGTGAACATTTTGGTACATGTCTCTTTTTGAATTATGGTTTTCTCAGGGTATATGCCCAGTAGTGGGATTGCTGGGTCATATGGTAGTTCTATTTGTAGTTTTTTAAGGAACCTCCATACTGTTCTCCATAGTGGCTGTACCAATTCACATTCCCACCAGCAGTGCAAGAGTGTTCCCTTTTCTCCAAACCCTCTCCAGCATTTATTGTTTCTAGATTTCTTGATGATGGCCATTCTGACTGGTATGAGATGATATCTCATTGTAGTTTTGATTTTCATTTCTCTAATGATTAATGATGTTGAGCATTCTTTCACGTGTTTGTTGGCAGTCTGTATATCTTCTTTGGAGAAATGCCTATTTAAGTCTTCTGCCCATTTTTGGATTGGGTTGTTTGTTTTTTTGCTATTGAGCTGCATGAGCTGTTTATAAATTTTGGAGATTAATCCTTTGTCAGTTGCTTCATTTGCAAATATTTTCTCCCATTCTGAGGGTTGTCTTTTGGTCTTGTTTATGGTTTCCTTTGCTGTGCAAAAGCTTTGAAGTTTCATTAGGTCCCATTTGTTTATCTGTGTTTTTATTTCCATTTCTCTAGGAGGTGGGTCCAAAAGGATCTTGCTGTGATTTATGTCATAGAGTGTTCTACCTATGTTTTCCTCTAAGAGTTTGAGAGTTTCTGGCCTTACATTTAAGTCTTTAATCCATTTTGAGCTTATTTTTGTGTATGGTGCTAGGGAATGATCTAATCTCAAACTTTTACATGTCCCTGTCCAGTTTTCCCAGCACCACTTATTGAAGAGGCTGTCCTTTCTCCACTGTACATTCCTGCCTCCTTTATCAAAGATAAGTTGGCCATATGTGCGTGGGTTTATCTCTGGGCTTTCTATCCTGATCCAATGATCTATCTTTCTGTTTTTATGCCAGTACCACACTGTCTTAATTACTGTAGCTTTGTAGTATAGTCTGAAGTCAGGGAGCCTGATTCCTCCAGCTCCGTTTTTCGTTCTCAAGATTGCTTTGGCTATTCGGGGCCTTTTGTTTTTCCAAACAAATTTTGAAATTTTTTGTTCTAGTTCTGTGAAAAATGCCAGTGGTAGTTTGATAGGGATTGCATTGAATCTGTAGATTGCTTTGTGTAGTAGAGTCATTTTCACAATATTGATTCTTCCAATCCAGGAGCATGGTATATCTCTCCATCTATTTGTATCATCTTTAATTTCTTTCATCAGTGTCTTATAATTTTCTGCATACAGGTGTTTTGTCTCCTTAGGTAGGTTTATTCCTAGATATTTTATTCTTTTTGTTGCGATGGTAAATGGGAGTGTTTTCTTGATTTCATTTTCAGATTTTTCATCATTAGTGTACAGGAATGCCAGAGATTTCTGTACATTAATTTTGTATCCTGCTACTTTACCAAATTCATTGATTAGCTCTAGTAGTTTTTCGGTAGCATCTTTAGGATTCTCTATGTATAGTATCATGTCATCTGCAAACAGTGACAGCTTTACTTCTTCTTTTCCAATTTGGATTCCTTTTATTTCCTTTTCTTCTCTGATTGCTGTGGCTAAAACTTCCAAAACTATGTTGAATAAGAGTGGTGAGAGTGGGCAGCCTTGTCTTGTTCCTGATTTTAGTGGAAATGGTTTCAGTTTTTCACAATTGAGGACAAAGTTGGCTGTGGGTTTGTCATATATGGCCTTTATTATGTTGAGGAAAGATCCCTCTATACCTACTTTCTGCAGGGTTTGTATCATAAATGGGTGTTGAATTTTGTCGAAAGCTTTCTCTGCATCTACTGAGATGATCATATGGTTTTTCTCCTTCAACTTGTTAATATGGTGTATTACATTGATTGATTTGCGTATATTGAAGAATCCTTGCATTCCTGGGATAAACCCCACTTGATCATGGTGTATGATCCTTTTAATGTGCTGTTGGATTCTGTTTGCTAGTATTTTGTTGAGGATTTTTGCATCTATGTTCATCAGTGATATTGGCCTGTAGTTTTCTTTCTTTGTGACATCCTTGCCTGGTTTTGGTATCAAGGTGATGTCAGCCTTGTAGAATGAGTTTGGGAGTGTTCCTCCCTCTGCTATATTTTGGAAGAGTTTGAGAAGGATAGGTGTTAGCTCTTCTCTAAATGTTTGATAGAATTCGCCTGTGAAGCCATCTGGTCCTGGGCTTTTGTTTGATGGAAGATTTTTAATCACAGTTTCAATTTCAGTGCTTGTGATTGGTCTATTCATATTTTCTATTTCTTCCTGAGTCAGTCTTGGCAGGTTGTGCATTTCTATGAATTTGTCCATTTCTTCCAGGTTGTCCATTTTATTGGCATATAGTTTCTTGTAGTAATCTCTCATGATCTTTTGTATTTCTGCAGTGTCAGTTGTTACTTCTCCTTTTTCATTTCTAATTCTATAGATTTGAGTCTTCTCCCTTTTTTTCTTGATGAGTCTGGCTAATGGTTTGTCAATTTTGTTTATCTTCTCAAAGAACCAGCTTTTAGTTTGGTTGATCTTTGCTATCGTTTCCTTCGTTTCTTTTTCATTTATTTCTGATCTGATCTTTATGATTTCTTTCCTTCTGCTAACTTTGGGGGTTTTTTGTTCTTCTTTCTCTAATTGCTTTAGGTGCAGGGTCAGGTTGTTTACTCGAAATGTTTCCTGTTTCTTAAGGTGGGATTGTATTGCTATAAACTTCCCCCTTAGAACTGCTTTTGCTGCGTCCCATAGGTTTTGGGTCGTCGTGTCTCCATTGTCATTTGTTTCTAGGTATTTTTAAATTTCCTCTTTGATTTCTTCAGTGATCACTTCGTTATTGAGTAGTGTATTGTTTAGCCTCCATGTGTTTGTGTTTTTTGCAGATCTTTTCCTGTAATTGATGTCTAGTCTCATAGCATTGTGGTCGGAGAAGATAGTTGATACAATTTCAATTTTCTTAAATTTACCGAGGCTTGATTTGTGACCCAAGATATGATCTATCCTGGAGAATGTTCCATGAGCACTTGAGAAAAATGTGTATTCTGTTGTTTTTGGATGGAATGCCCTATAAATATCAACTAAGTCCATCTCGTTTAATGTATCATTTAAAGCTTGTGTTTCCTTATTTATTTTCATTTTGGATGATCTGTCCATTGGTGAAAGTGGGGTGTTAAAGTCCCCTACTATGATTGTGTTACTGTCGATTTCCCCTTTTATGGCTGTTAGTATTTGCCTTATGTATTGAGGTGCTCCTATGTTGGGTGCATAAATATTTACAATTGTTATATCTTCTTCTTGGATTGATCCCTTTATCGTTATGTAGTGTCCTTCTTTGTCTCTTCTAATAGTCTTTATTTTAAAGTCTATTTTGTCTGATATAAGAATTGCTACTCCAGCTTTCTTTTGATTTCCATTTGCATGGAATATCTTTTTCCATCCCTTTACTTTCAAGCTGTATGTGTCTCTAGGTCTGAAGTGGGTATCTAGTAGACAGCATATATATGGGTCTTCTTTTTGTATCCATTCAGCCACTCTGTGTCTTTTGGTGGGAGCATTTAGTCCATTTACATTTAAGGTAATTATGGATATGTATGTTCCTATTCCCATTTCCTTAATTGCTTTGGGTTCGTTATTGTAGGTATATTCCTTCTGTTGTGTTTCTTGCCTAGAGAAATTCCTTTAGCATTTGTTGTAAAGCTGGTTTGGTGGTGCTGAACTCTCTCAGCTTTTGCTTGTCTGTAAAGGTTTTAATTTCTCCATCAAATCTGAATGAGATCTTTGCTGGGTAGAGTAATCTTGGTTGCAGGTTTCTCTCCTTCATCACTTTAATTATGTCCTGCCACTCCCTTCTGGCTTGTAGAGTTTCTGCTGAGAGATCAGCTGTTAACCTGATGGGGATTCCCTTGTGTGTTATTTGTTGTTTTTGCCTTGCTGCTTTTAATATGATTTCTTTGTGTTTAATTTTTGACAGTTTGATTAATATGTGTCTTGGTGTATTTCTCCTTGGATTTATTCTGTATGGGACTCTCTGTGCCTCCTGGACTTGATTAACTATTTCCTTTCCCATATTGGGGAAGTTTTCAACTATAATCTCTTCAAATATTTTCTCAGTCCCTTTCTTTTTCTCTTCTTCTTCTGGAACCCCTATAATTCGAATGTTGGTGCGTTTAATGTTGTCCCAGAGGTCTCTGAGACTGTCCTCTGTTCTTTTCATTCTTTTTTCTTTATTTTGTTCTGCATCAGTTATTTCCACTATTTTATCTTCCACCTCACTTATCCGTTCTTCTGCCTCAGTTATTCTGCTATTGATCCCATCTAGAGTATTTTTCATTTCATTTATTGTTTTTAATCATTGCTTGATTCATCTTTAGTTCTTCTAGGTCCTTGTTAACTGTTTCTTGCATTTTGTCTATTCTATTTCCAAGATTATGGGCCTTGGAAATAGAATCTTGGATCAGCTTTACTATCATTATTCTGAATTCTTTTTCAGGTAGACTGCCTATTACCTCTTCATTTGTTAGCTCTGGTAGGTGTTTATCTCGCTCCTTCACCTTCTGTGTGTTTTTCTGTCTTCTCATTTTGCTTATGTTACTGTGTTTGGGGTCTCCTTTTTGCCGGCTGCAGATTCGTAGTTCCCGTTGTTTTTGGTGTCTGACCCCAGTGGCTAAGGTTGTTTCAGTAGGTTGTGTAGGCTTCCTGGTGGGGGGGACTAATTCCTGTGCTCTGGTGGTTGAGGCTCGATCTTGTCTTTCTGGTGGACAGGTCCACGTCTGGTGGTGTGTTTTGGGGTGCCTATGGCCTTATTATGTTTTTTGGGTAGCCTCTCTGCTAATGGGTGGGGTTGTGTTCCTGCCTTGCTAGTTGCTTGGCATAGGGTGACCCGCACTGTAGCTTGCTGGTCGTTGACTGAAGCTGGGTGCTGGTGTTGGGATGGAGATCTCTGGGAGATTTTCGCTGCTTGATATTATGTGGAGTTGGGAGGTCTCTTGTGGACCCGTGTCCTGAAGTTGGCTCTCCCACTTCAGAGGCACAGCACTGGCTCCTGGCTGCAGCACCAAGAGCCTTTCTTCCACCCGGCTCAGAATAACAGGGAGAAAAAGTAGAAAGAAAGAATTAGTAGAAGAAAGAAAGAGAGAGGGAAAGAAAGGAAGAAGGGAAGAAAGGAAGGAAGGAAGGAAGGAAGAAAGAAAGGAGGGAGGGAGGGAGGAAGGATGGAAAGAAAGAAGGAAAGAAAGGAGGGAGGGAGTAAGGAAAGAAAGCAAGACAGGAGGGAGGGAGGAAGGAAAGAAAAAGAAAGTGGAAAGAAGAAGGGTGGGAGGGAGGAAAGAAAAAGAAAGAAGGAAAGGAGGAGCGGAGGGAGGGAGGGAGGAAGGGAAAGTAGGAAAAAAAGAAAGAGCAGGTAAAGTAAAATAGAATAAAGTATGAAATATAGTAGCGTTATTAAAATTAGAAAGTAATTATTGAAAAATAAAAAATAAAAAAAAAATAAAGACCGGACTGATAGAACCCTGGGACATATGGTGGAAGCAAAGCTATACAGAGAGAATCTTACACAGAAGATTACACATACACATTCACAAAAAGAGAGCAGGGGGAAAAATCAAAAATCTTGCTCTCCAAGTCCACCTCCTCAATTTGGGATAATTCGTTGTAAAAAGAGGAAAAGGGCGAGAAGTCCGAAATCTTGCTCTCTAAGTCCACCTCCTTAATTTGGAATAATTCGTTGTAAAAAGAGGAAAAGGGGGGAAAGTCTTAAATCTTGTCCTCAAAGTCCACTTCCTCGATTTGGGATGATTCGCTGTCCATTCATGCACTCCACAGACGCAGGGCACATCAAATGGACCGTGGAGCTTTAATCCGCTGCCTCCGAGGCTGCACAGAGAGATTTCCCTGTCTCTGCTCTCACAGCTCCCGGGTCTCAGCCTTGGACCTGGCCCCGCCTCTGCGCGTAGGTCGCCGGAGGGCGTCCGTTCTTCACTCAGACAGGACAGATTTAAAGGAGCCGCTGATTCGGGGGCTCTGGCTCACTCAGGCAGAGGGGAGGGAGGGGCGCGCAGTGTGGGGCGGGCCTGCGGCGGCAGAGGCCGGCGTGACGTTGCAGCAGCCCGTGGCGCTCCGTGCGCTTTCCCGGGAAAGCCGTCCCCGGGTCTCGGGACCCCGGCAGTGGCGGGGTGCACAGGCCCCCCGGAAGGCGGGGCGGACAGTGACCCGCGCTCGCACACAGGCTCCGCGGCGGCGGCGGCAGCGGCGGCGGCGGCGGGCCGCGGCGGTGGCGGCGGGCGGCGGCGACGGCGGCCCACGCCCGCCTCCGATGTCCGCGCCCTACCCGCGGCTCGTGCCTGTCTCCGGCGCTTCCCCAAGCAGCCCTCTTAATGCCCTCTCCTCGCGCACCAGGAAACAAAAGGGAAAAAAGTCTCTTGCCTCTTCAGCAGCTCCAGACCCTTTCCCCGGACTCCCTCCGGGCTAGCCGTGGTGCACTAACCCATTCAGGCTCTCTTCCTACCGCCAGCCCCAGTCCTCTCCCTGCGCTCCGACTGAAAGCCGATACCCGAGCCTCAGCTCCCAGCCCCGCCCGCCACGGCGGCCGAGCAGACAAGCCTCTCGGGCTGGTGTGTGCCTGAGGGCACCGGTCCTCTGTGCCAGAATCTCTCCGCTTTGCCGTCCGCACCCCTGTTGCTGTACTCTCCTCCGCTACTCCGAAGCTTTCCCCCTCCGCCACCTGCAGTCTCCGCCCGCGAAGGGGCTTGTAGTGTGTAGAAACCTTCCCCCCTTCACGGCTCCCTCCCACTGGTGCAGGTCCCGTCCCTATCCTATTGTCTCTGTTTATTCTTTTTTTCTTTTGCCCTACCCAGGTATGTGGGGAGCTTCTTGCCTTTTGGGGGGTCTGAGGTCTTCTGTCAGCATTCAGTAGGTGTTCTGTAGGAGTTGTTCCACGTGTAGATGAATTTCTGATGTATCCGTGGGGAGGAGGGTGATCTCCGCGTCTTACTCCTCCGCCATCTTCCTATGGCTCCTGGAACTCCTTTAAGCAGCACTCTTTATCCCCTATCCTTCCGTACCAGGGAACAAAGAGGCAAGAAAAAGTCTCTTGGCTCTTTGGCACTTCCAAAACTTTTCCTGGACTCCCTCCTGGCTAGCTATGGTGCACTAGCCCCCTTCAGGCTGTGTTCACGCAGCCAACCCCAGTCATCTCCCTAGAACTGAAGCTGGAGCCTCAGCTCCCAGCCCCCACCTGTCCTGGTGTGTGAGCAGACAAGCATCTCGGGCTGGTGAGTGCTGGTCGGCACCGATCCTTGGTGCGGGAATCTCTCAGCTTTGCCCTCTGCACCCCTGCTGCTGTGCTCTCCTCTGTGGCTCCAAAACTTTGCCCCTCCACCACCCGCAGTCTCTGCCCATGAAGGGCCTTCCTAGTGTGCGGAAACCTTTCCTCCTTCACAGCTCCCTCCCACTGGTGCAGGTCCCATCCTTATTCTTTTGTCTCTGTTTTTTCTTTTTTCTTTTGCCTTACCCAGGTACATGGGGAGTCTCTTGACTTTTGGGAAGTCTGAGGTCTTCTGCCAGTGTTCAGTAGGTGTTCTGTAGGAGCTGTTTCACATGTAGATGTATTTCTGATGTATTTGTGGGGAAGAAAGTGATCTTCACGTCTTACTCTTCCACCATCTTGAAGCTCCTCTTCTGATCTTTCTTATAAAATAAAACTTGAAAATAGAACTGATGCCAGCTTTGGAGTTCTATAAAGCATTCTGAGAGACAGAATTTCTGTATAAATGCTTAATATCTGTAGACCAATAACTAGAGAATTGGTTTAGTAAGAAGTTCCTTAAAAGTTATTAATCTAATATTAATCTTTCTTAAGAATCTATAACTAAAGACAATTATGATCTAAAAGTTGGTGCCTGTAATATGCTGTTTTTCTTCATATTGAATAATGGACTAAACTTGGTAAACATATGTATATTCTTAATTTTCAATTTTCTTACAATTTATACTTTCCCTCTTTAATCACCTTACTTCATAAAAAAGAGCACGTTTGTTCTACCTATCATAAAAATACTTAATTATATAAAACTATTCTGTTTTTGAAGTAGGAAGTAATATTTTATGTCAATTAATATTTATTAATTGAATTAAGTTATTAAATCTGTACTATGACATTAGATACGAAATAAAATGAAGGCTGATATGACTAGCAAGAGTTTAATCACACTTAAACTATCATTCAACTTATCACTCTTAATTTAGATATAATAATTACAGCTTACTTATTGAGAAATGTTAATATCACCTATAGGGCAATTTTTGCCCAAACACTAGTCTAAGCACTTTATGTGTATTACAAAGTTTCATCTAATCTATTACTGGGTATAAAACGTGCTACAATTTCATGTACCACTATGGAAAAATGGCTGTTAATTAAACTCTAATAAATGTTTATTTATGATTTCTTTAATTTGTGTCCTGCTTTAAGATATGAGGAAATAGAGGAAATTTTCATATTACAATTATTAAAATATAGCTCATTTTATTCTAATGACAACCCCATTAGCTAAGTACTATTATTATTATTCCCATCTTACAGACATGGAAACTGAGACACACAGAGGTTATGTAATTCTTCTCAAATTCACAAAGATAGTAGTTACTGAAGATGGAGTAAACCACAGCACATGGTTTCAGAAACCTCAGCGTAACTAGTCTGTGATAATGGCTAAAAAAAAAAAAAAAAATCAGCAGCTATTTGACTGTTGGGGACCATCGAGATTATATATTCATGTTACTGAAGCATAATTTGAAGACTAAAAATATGGAGTAGCTTGCCCTGGGTCACAGAGCTAGGTACAGATAAGTACTAGAATTATATCCAGTTTTTCTGATCCTAGAGTGATCTAATAACTACCCTCAAGCTGCATACACTTCTTTCAAGCAAGTGTCAAAGAAAATAGTCCCTAAATTAGATTTCAAATTAGGTGTGTAATTTAAACTAACTGTCATGTTTAAGTTTCATCTTCCTGGCAGGCCTTCTGTCACTGGATACACAGAACATCATAATGGTTAAAATAGAGGCAAAGAAAAAAATAAGTGTACCTTGTTTTCATACCATAAATGCATATTATCCTTACTAAGCATCTTTGATCTATAAATTTTATTGTCATTTCCCTTTACTATATTCAATTCCCTTTACCCATGAAACTGCATAAAATATAAGCAGATAGAGCTCTCAGGGTCTATACTCTGCAATCTGTAGGAAAATGTCTCAGTTATTGGAATTCACACAAGACTGCACCTCAGTATGAGTAGCTGTTCCCTGTCACTGTTTTTGATGCTTGAGCTGAAGTATTTTTACAAAATGTTCTAGTGTTTAGTGTATGAATTTTTAAGATAAGACTTTTCCTTTGTAGCAATGAAATCTGAAAATCAATGTCAGATGGAAATCTTAGCTCTAAGAGTTAGGGAAATTGGTGAGTTTTAAAACACGTGAATTTTAACTGCCAGACTTTGGAAATGTGGCAGTTATTACAAGCGTGAAATTCATGGGTGCAGATGGTTGATTAAGATATCCCAGGATGGGCTTTCCTGGTGGCGCAGCAGTTGAGAGTCCACCTGCTGATGCAGGGGACACAGGTTCGTGCCCCAGTCTGGGAAGATCCCACATGCCGCAGAGCGGCTGGGCCCATGGGCCATGGCCACTGAGCCTGCTCGTCCAGAGCCTGTGCTCTACAATGGGAGAGACCACAGTGGTGAGAAGCCCGAGTACTGCAAAAAAAAAAAAAAAAAAAAAAAAAAGGTATCCCAGGATGGACCGCTGCTATAAATTGATAGACCAAAATTGGGAAAACCATCTTGATAAAGGAAATGTTTCTGACATTTTACATAAATTTATAAGGCAAGCTTTGCTGGATTCAGAAGTTCATCAAAGTTAAATTATCATTTGTTCCACTAACATTACAGATTGTCATTTGATAGACATATTTAATAGAATAAAAACCTGTCAAATGGAGAGTGAGAGGAGTGACCGTGTGGTAAGGGAAGAGAACTAAAACGTATTAAAAGATTACTGCATGTCTTACATTTCACATTCATAACCTTAGAAAAGTTGTCCTTCAGGTAAGTGTAATCTCCCTCCCCATTAAAGATGAAGTTATGGGTGCACCTGAGCTTGGGTCACCAAACCAAAGGCATACTGAGAGCTGTGAATACAATGGGCTCAATGTTTGTAATATGTCTTAGAAATTAACAATATCAAGTGGAGTAAGAGAAAAATGTTAACATTATCTGCTACTTTCAAATAAAAAAGGAGAGATGTAAAGGCAGGCACATTTGCAATTGTCTTACTTGGTGTTGGTTTTTTCTTCTCTTTTCTTCTTTCCTTTCCTTTTATTTTTCAATTTTCTTTTTTGTACTTATCACATATTAACCTTACTTAACTAACTTACATTAATATTCTGGATCTAGTTAAACAGGATTTAATATATGAATATTATACTAAATAATTGCATTTGTATGTTGATGGTGTATTATATAGTCATGCTACCCAAGCAAATTTAGCTTTAAAAAATTAACTGTTTAGTACTTAGAATAGGTATTACAGTTGATATTAGTTTAAAAAACTTTTTTTAACTTTATTGGAGCTTAATTGCTTTACAATGTTGTGTTAGTTTCTTCTGTACAACAAACTGAATCAGCTATATGCATACATATATCCCCTATCCCCTCCCTCTTGAGCTTCCCTCCCACGCTCCCTATCCTATCCCTCTACGTCATCACAAAGCATCGTACTGATCTTCCTGGCAGCAGCTTCTCACTAGCCATCCATTTTACATTTGGTAGTGTATATGTGTCAGTGCTACTTCATCCCAGCTTCCCCTTCCCCCCTGTGTCCTCAAGTCATTTCTCTATCGGTGGGTTTTTATTCCTGCCCCACCACTAGGTTCATCAGTACCATTTTTTTAGATTACATATATGTGTGTTGGCATATGGTATTTGTTTTTCTCTTTCTGACTTACTTCACTCTGTATGACAGACTCTAGTTCCATCTACCTCATTACAAATAACTCAATTTCATTCCTTTTTATGGCTTAGTAATATTCCACTGTATATAAGTGCCACTTCTTTATCCATTCATCTATTGATGGATATTTAGGTTGCTTCCTTATCCTGGTTATTGTAAATAGTGCTGCAATGAACATTGCAGTACATGTATCTTTTTGAATTATGGTTTTCTCAGGGTATATGCCCAGTAGTGGGATTGCTGGATCATATGGTAATTCTACTTTTAGTTCTTTAAGGAACCTCCATACTGTTCTCCATAGTGGCTGTATCAATTTACATTCCCACCAACAGGGCAGGAGGGTTCCCTTTTCTAGGTATTTTAATGATGGTCATTTTGACCAGTGAGAGGTGATAACTCATTGTGGTTTTGATTTGCATTTCACTAATGATTAGTGATGTTAAGCATCTCTTCATTTGTTTGTTGGCAATCTGTATATCTTCTCTGGAGAAATGTCTGTTTCGGTGTTCCACCCTTTTTTTTTTTTTCTTTTTTTTGGTGGTACGCAGGTGTCTCACTGTTGTGGCCTCTCCCGTTGTGGAGCACAGGCTCCGGATGCGCAGGCCCAGCGGCCATGGCTCACAGGCCTAGCCGCTCCACAGCATGTGGGATCTTCCCAGACTGGGGCACAAACCCATGTCCCCTGCATTGGCAGGTGGACTCTCAACCACTGTGCCACCAGGGAAGCCCGTTCCACCCATTTTGGATTGGGTTGTTCATTTTTTTGATATTGAACTACATGAGCTGCTTATATATTTTGGAGATTAATTCTTTGTCAGTTGCTTCCTTTGTAAATATTTTTTCCCATTCTGAGGGTTGTCTTTCATCTTGTTTATGGTTCCTTTGTTGTGCAAAAGCTTTTAAGATTCATTAAGTCCCATTTGTTTATTTTTTATTTTATTTCCATTTCTCTAGGAGGTGGGTCAAAAAAGATCTCGCTGTAATTTATGTCATAGAGTGTTCTGCCTATGTTTTCCTCTATGAGTTTTATAGTGTCTGGCCTTACATGTAGGTCTTTAATCCATTTTGAGTATATTTTTGTGTATGGTGTTAGGGAGTGTTCTAATTTCATTCATTTACATGTAGCTGTCCAGTTTTCCCAGCACCATTTATTGAAGAGGCTGTCTTTTCTCCATTTTATATTCTTGCCTCCATTGTCAAAGTTAATGTGACCATATGTGCGTGCGCTTACCTCTGGGATTTCTATCCTGTTCCATTGATCTATAGTATTGTTTTTGTGCCCGTACCATACTGTCTTGATTACTGTAGCTTTGTAGCATTGTCTGAAGTGAGGGCACCTGATTCCTCCAGCTCCGTTTTTCTTTCTCAGTATTGCTTTAGCTATTCAGAGTCTTTGGTGTTTCCTTACAAATTGTGCAATGTTTTGTTCTAGTTCTGTGAAAAATGCCATTGGTAGTTTGATAGAGATTACACTGAACCTGTAGATTGCTTTGGGTGGTATAGTCATTTTCACAAGGTTGATTCTTCCACTCCAAGGATATGGTATATCTCTCCATCTGTTTGTATCATCTTTGATTTCTTTCATCAGTGTCTTATAGTTTTCTGCATACAGGTCTTTTGCCTCCTTAGTTAGGTTTATTCCTAGGTATTTTATTATTTTTGTTGTGATGGTAAATGGGAGTATTTGCTCGATTTCTCTTTGTGATTGTTCATTGTTAGAGTATAGGAATGAAAGTAATTTCTGTGCATTAATTTTGTATCCTGCTACTTTATCAAATTCATGGATTAGCTCTAGTAGTTTTCTGGTAGCATCTTTAGGATTCTCTATGTATAGTATCATGTCATCTGCAAACAGTGACAGTTTTTCTTCTTCTTTTCCTATTTGAATTCCTTTTATTTCTTTTTCTTCTCTGATTGCCATGGCTAAAAGTTCCAAAACCGTGCTGAGTAATAGGGGTGAGAGTGGGCACCCTTGTCTTGTTCCTAATCTTAGAGGAAATGCTTTCAATTTTTTCACCATTGAGAATGATTTTGGCAGTGGGTTTGTCATATATGGCTTTTATTATGTTGAAGTAGATTCCCTCTATGCCCACTTTCTTTAGGGTTTGTATCATAAATGGGTGTTGAATTTTGTTAAAAGCTTTGTGCATTATTGAGATTTTCATATGGTTTTTATCCTTCAATTTGTTAGTATGGTGTATCACATTGATGGATTTGAGTATATTGAAGAATCCTTGCATTCCCAGGATAAAGCCCACTTCATCATGGTGCATGATCCTTTTAATGTGCTGCTGGATTCTGTTTGCTAGTACTTTGTTGAGAATTTTTGCATCTATGTTTATCAGTGATATTGATTTTCTTTTTTTGTGACATCTTTGTCTGGTTTTGTTATCAGGGTGTTGGTGGCCTTATAGAATGAGTTTGGGAGTGTTCCTTCGTCTGTTATATTTTGGAAGAGTTTGAGAAGGATAAGTGTTAGCTCTTCTCTAAATGTTTGATAGAATTTGCCTGTGAAGACATCTTGTCCTGGGCTTTTGTTTGTTGGAAGATTTTTAATCACAGTTTCAATTTTAGTGTTTTGTGATTAGTCAGTTCATATTTTCTATTTCTTTTCTATTGGTTCAGTCTTGGGAGGTTGTAATTTTCTAAGAATTTGTCCATTTTAATGGCATATAGTTGTTCATAGTAATCTCTCATGATCCTTTGTATTTCTGCTGTGTCAGTTGTTACTTGTTTTTAATTTCTTTTCCTTTTGAAGTTTTGCATTTTATTTAGTTTTTTATACAGAAGTTTCTTATTAGTTATCCATTTTATACATATTAGTGTATATATTATCAATCCCAATCTCCCAATCCTTTTTTATTTCTAATTCTGTTGATTTGAGGCTTCTCCCTTTTTTTCTTGATGAGTCTGGCTAATGGTTTATCAATTTTGTTTATCTTCTCAAAAAACTTGTTTTTAGTTTTATTGATCTTTCCTGTTTTCTCCTTCATTTCTTTTTTTTTAAATTTATGATCTAGTCTTTATGATTTCTTTCTTTCTGCTAACTTTGGGAGTTTTTTTGTTCTTCTTCTTCTAAATCTTTAGGTGTAAGGTTAGGTTGTTTATTTGAGACTTTTCTTGTTTCTTAAGGTAGTATTGTATTGCTATAAACTTCCCTCTTAGAAATGGTTTTGCTGTATCACATAGATTTTGGGTCATCATGTTTTCATTGTCATTTGTTTCTAGATATTTTTTGATTCCCTCTTCAATTTCATCAGTGATCTCTTGGTTATTTAGTAGTGTATTGTCTAGCCTCCATGTGTTTGTATTTTTTACAATTTTTGTCCTGTAATTGACATCTATTCTCATAGCATTGTGGTCAGAAAAGATGCTTGATACAATTTTAATTTTCTTAAATTTACCGAGGCTTGATTCCTGACCCAAGATGTGATCTATTCTGGAGAATGTTCTGTGTGTACTTGAGAAGAAGGTGTATTATGTTGTTTTTGGTTCAAATGTCCTATAAATATCAATTAAATCCAACTGGTCTAATGTGTCATTTAAAGCTTGTGTTTAATTTCTGTTTGGCTGATCTGTCCATTGGTGTAAGTGTGGTGTTAAAGTCCCCTACTATTATTGTGTTACTGTCAATTTCTCCTTTTATGGCTGTTAGCATTTGCCTTATGCATTGAGGTGTTCCTATGTTGGGTGCATAAATATTTACAACTGTTATATCTTCTTCTTGGATTGATACCTTGATCATTATGTAGTGTCCTTTATTGTCTCTTGTAATAGTCTTTATTTTAAAGTCTATTTTGCCTGATATGAGTATTGCTACTCCAGCTTTCTTTTGATTTCCATTTGCATGGAATACATTTTACATCTCCTCACTTTCAGTCTACATGTGTCCCTAGCTCTGAGATGGGTCTCTTGTAGACAGCATATATATGGGTTTTCTTTTTGTATCCATTCAGCCAGTCTGTGTCTTGGTTGGACCTTTTAATCCAGTAACATTCAAGGTTATTACTGATCTGTATGTTCCTATTACCATTTTCTTAATTGTGTTGGGTTTGTTTTTGTAGGTCTTTTCCTTCTCTTGTGTTTCCTGCATAGAGAAGTTCCTTTAGCATTTGTTGTAAGTCTGGTTTGGTGGTGCTGAATTCTCTTAACTTTTGCTTGTCTTTAAAGATTTTGATTTCACCTTTGAATCTGAATGAGATCCTTGCTGAATAGAGTAATCTTGGTTGTAGGTTTTTTTCCTTTCATCACTTTAATTATATCTTGCCACTCCCTTCTGGCCTGTAGAGTTTCTTCTGAAAGATTAGCTGTTGACCTTATGGGGATTCCTTTTTATGTTATTTGTTGATTGTCCCTTGATGCTTGTAATAATTTTTTCTTTGTGTTTAACTTTTTTATTTTTATTAATATGTGTCTCAGTGTGTTTTTCCTTGTGTTTATCCTGTATGGAACTCTCTGCACTTCCTGGATTTGATTGACTATTTCCTTTCCCATGTTGGGGAAGTTTTCAACTATAATCTCTTCAAATATTTTCTCAGACCCTTTCTTTCTTCTTTCTCTGGGATGCCTATAATCTGATTGTTGGTATGCTTAATGTTGTTCCAGAGGTGTCTTACACAGTCCTTGATTCTTTTCATTCTTTTTTTCTTTATTCTGCTCTGCTGCAGTTATTTCCACCATTCAATCTTCCAGCTCACTTATCTGTTCTTCTACCTCAAGTATTCTGCTATTGATACCTTCTAGAGTACTTTTAATTTCACTTATTGTGTTGTTCATTACTGTTTGTTTGCTCTTTAGTTCCTCTAGGTCCTTGTTAAACGTTTCTTGTATTTTCTCCATTCTTTTTCCAAGATTTTGGATCTTCTTTACTATCATTATTCTGAATTATTTTTCAGGTAGCTTGCCTATTTCCTCTTCATTTATTTGGTCTTCTGGGTTTTTATCTTGCTCCTTTGATTGAAAGATATTTCTCTATCTTCTCATTTTGTCTAATTTACAGTATTTGTGGTCTCCTTTCCCCAGGTTTCCGGGTCGTAGTTTCTCTTGCTTCTGTCTCTGCCCCCAGTGGTGTGGTTGATCCAGTGGGTAGGCTTTCTGATGGGAGGGTCTAGTGCCTTCATTCTGGTGGGTGGAGCTGAGTTTTTTCCCTCCATGGGCAGTGCCATGTCAGGTGGTGTGTTTTGGGGTGTCTGTGAGCTTAGTATGACTTTAGGTATTCTGTGTGCTGATGGGTGGATTTGTGTTCCTGTCTTGTTTATTGTTTAGTGTGACACGTCCAGCACTGGAAGCTTCTGGCAGTTGGGTGGAGCCACGTCTTGGATTCAGATAGAGACCTCTGTGTGAGCTCTTGATGATTAATCTTCCCTGGGGCTGGGAATTCTCTAGTGGTCCAGCGTCCTGGACTCAGTCCTCCCACCCCAGAGCCTCAGGCCCAACTTCCGGTTGAGCAACCACATCCCCACAAGTTGCTTGTCCCAGCAATAGAGGGGATTAAAAAAAAGAAAAAGACTAACAAAACCCCAGATAGATGGTAAAAAGTAAAATCAAACAAACAAAAACAGAAACAAGGAGACATGCACACACACAAAAGAAACAAAAACAGAACCAAATAAATGAAAAAGCAAGAGAAAAACCAGACAAAAAAAAGAACCCAAGAACGAAATCAAACAATTAAAAGGAAAACTGACAAAAACACAAAACCAAAAAACAAAACAAAAGCAGAGTGCTAACTGAAGATTGAAGCAAAGAAACAAAACGAACCAACAAAAATGATAAAGAAGAAAAGAAAAGAAAAGAAAAAGAGTAAGGGGAAAGAAAATGGAACAACAGAAAAGCAGTGTAGAAATAGAAAAAAATAAAATAGAAAATATATTAAAGGCAAAAAAAAAAAAAAAGACAAGCAGAACCCCAGAGAAATGGTAAAAATAAAATCCAACAAACAAAAACAGAAACAAGGAAACACACACACATATGTAAACCAAACAAAGCAGAAAGTAAGAGAACAACCAGAAAAATAGAAGAACTCAAAAACAAAATCAAATAGTTAGGATTAAAACTAACAAAAACAACCTAAAAGCAAAGCCAAAGCAGTGTGCCAGTTGAAGAATAAAACAAAGAAACAGAACAAACTGATAAAATTAATTTAAGAAAAAAATAATAAAATAATGTAAAAAGGGAGAAAACACAGGACAACAGAACAGCAAAGTAGAAATGGAAATATAAAAATAATTTTAAATATATTAAAGAAAAAGAAGAAGAAAATAAGGGAAAAGAACACAGAAAAACAGAAAAACAAAGTAAAAATAGAAATATATTTTAAAAATTAAAATAAAATATATGTTCTAAAACACTGAGATCCCAAAAGACTAAAAAAAACCCTAAAGTGACAGCAAATAAACAAATAAATAAATAAATCCCCCCCCCAAAAAAAAGGTCAGAACCAACAACAGAAAGAGTCAAAACATAATAAAATTAATAGTAATAATTATATTTCCCTGGGTCTCTGCTGTAATTGTCCTTGCACACACCATGAGCCACAGGCTACCTCTGCCTCCCCAAGAGGCCTTCCTCTGTCTCTGGACCTGCTGTGTACCTGTGGGCACCACTCAGACTCTGATTTGGCCCAATGCCTGCTTGTGCTTGCCCCCAAAGTCACAGCTGCCAGAGCTAGACAGTTTTCATTTGTGGAACACTCATTGTCTACTCAGATATTCCATAGATGCAGGGCCTATCTGGCTGATCATGGGGATTTAATCTGCAGCTTGTACAGCTGATGGAAAGATTTTCAGTCTTCTTCCTTAGTCACCCCATCCCTGGGGTCCAGCTTTGGTTTTATCCCCACCTCTGCATGTGGTCCACCAACAGGAGTCTGGTCCTGAGGCCACCTTGGAGCTCTTGGGTCTGCCCCAGTGAGACCAGGGTGCAGAGTTGGTATGACTGCTTTGATCATGGGAGCCCTGGCAATGTCAAATTTGCAGGGAAGCTGGCAGCCACAGGTGCAAGTGATACGGCCCTAGTGAGGGTCTTTTCTGATGCCCAGCATAAGGTGCGTGAGGGCCAGCTCTGAGGGGGATTTTTTATTGCTTGGCAGCCAGTGCCAGAATGTGGGGAGAGAAAGGTTACAATAGTGGCTCCTCCCCCTGTGTGTGACTCAGCAGTAGTGCTCTGGTCCATGGCAGTCCAGTCTTCCTCCATAGGCATTTCCTGCTGTGGATTTTCTCCCTCCTATTCCCTCAGTCTGTCTCCCCACAGCCAACATCAATTCTCACTCCAGGCCTGCTCTCCAATCCCCATGCTCCAGCTCCCAGCCCCCTTACACACCTGTGAACACATGTCCCAGTCCAGGGTTCGCAGGGCCTCAGTACGGACCATCTGTATATTTCTCGCTCTGTCCCATCTGCTACAGATTGGCCAGTTTCATCTTCCTCCTCAGATGTTTCACTTCTATCCCAATTGATTTGCCCATTGGAGAGGGGGTTTCCCCAAATTCAGGAATCTCTTCTCTGCTTCAGTTCCCCCACCCCTGGGTGCAGGTCCTGTCTTGTTTCCTCTCCTCCTCCTTTCTTTTTTCTGTCCTACCCAATTGTGCAGGGATCTTTATAGTCCTTTCTAGTGTCCAAGGTCTTCTGCTAGTTTTCAGCTGGTGTTCTGTTATAATTGTTACATCTATAGATGTATTCCTGATGCATCCATGGAGAGAGATGAACTCCACATCCTCCTACTCCTCTGCCATCTTTAATCTGCCAACCTGATATTAGTTTTTAAATGAAAATAATTAATAAGTAAACCATTTAGAGATTTTTAAAGTAATATTTGGAAGTAACAAAGGTTATTGCAATTAATTGATTTTCACTAATGGTACTAAATTCACAAGCTAGTTTACTTTTATTTTATTTCTTTGTAAGAACAATCTTTCCTAAAACCCAAAAGATAGAAAATATTTAAAGAGATATATATGTGTATAAAAAATATATATGTATAGCACACATATATATATATACATATATTCACAGATATATATATTCATACACACATCAGATACTTTACATATATATGTATTTTGGGAATAATTCCAAGTATAAAAAACATATTTTCAGTAACATATAGAATTACTCTCCAAAGTGCAATAAATTAATAAAAATGATAAAAACTCTGTTACACTTCAGTCACTTACTGTGAAACTTTGCATATCTAACAAACATTAGAGAAAGCATGCTGGATGGCAGCCTGGGCCACTCACTAAATAAGGACATATTCCCCTTTTCATCCTATTCTCATGAAGAATCTTAAATCTACACTTGAGCAAAATAACAAAAAGTACACATCATGGATTGCAATTAGAGTTAAGTTCTCACATGTCCAAATGAGAAAACTCGAAGTTCCTATGTGCCATTTCATGTGAGATTGGCCTTGCAAACAATTCCTAACAAATAATGGGGTAATTGCTGACCACCATTCTAAACATTATTTAGGAACCTTTATAATGACTGGTGAGAAACTCTGCTTGATATATATCTGTCATGTGCAATTTATATTATAGAAAGTTGAATTTTCCCTAGATACCTAATTAAAAATATTTGTTAAGCCCTTATTAGCTTCTAACTAAGCATATATAAATTTGAAACAAATTACCAAGAATTAAAAGAATGTATAGTACCATAGTATATAGGTGCTGCATACACTCATCTTTAATGCCTCTGTATAATAATATTTTCTAGAAAATGTAAATTTTTATACCAGTAAACTATGTTTGAAAAATTTAGAAGGCATTAGAGTTGTAAGTAATTATAATAATACACACATCTGACCAACTCTATACTACTTATCTGTGCATTCTGATGTGGCTTTATTTAATTTTTTTAAATGGGGCCACAAATGCATCCATCCCCTGAGGCATATAAACAGGGATTGGGTGATAGATATTCCTTCCTCTGTTTCTTGCCTACAAACATGAGATTGAGGCTATTCTTTAGAGAAGAAACAGATTATCCATCATCCCCTTATTGGCCTTTTCCCTCGCTCCCTTCTTTCCTTCCTTTCTTCCATCCAAATGATTTATCTAGTAAATATACCAGATACACAATTATGTTATATGCTAAGTACATCATGCTGAGCAGGCAAACATGGTTCTTTTGTGTCTCATACTTTACAGTCTAGGGGGATATACTCTTATATTCAATAAGTTACCATAAATTGCAAGCAGTGCTAAATACGTTCAAGATTCAACAAGAGCATGTAACAGGAGCAATTTAAACTAGCAGAGGAAAAATATAGCATTAACATAAGACTTGAGGGGGTCTACTAGGTAAATGATCTGGAATGGGGTACCCTGTGGTGGTGAAAAAATGAAAATATTTCTCACGTAGTGTGCATGTGTGAAGGTCTGATGTTAGGAGAAGGAATGATAGATTTTAGAAAAGCTCCACTGGTTAATTCTCTTCTCAATTCACAGCACTTTCCTGACTCCACTATTAAGACCTCATCTTGGTTTGAAATTCAGGAGGACAGTAGCTATCAAACTTCACAATCTTTGTCAGTGTGATATCTACGTACATTTTTAGTTAATAAGAACAGTGACTATACACTATTTATCAGTGTATTTTCCATATAGTTGGCTTTAAAAGTTCTAGAGACTTTATTTTAAACTCAGATATGCAAATTTGCATACATTCTTATAGATTTGATTTTTATAAACAGATTTTATGTATAATAACTGTATGTATACTATAGATGAATATATATAATTATTATATATAATAAATCTGATGTAGGGTTGCATTTGTATGTGGATGTGCAAATCAGATTATATATATATTAATTAATAGCCCCTTATTATTAAAGAAAGCACACATTAGTATTTTCCAGAGGATAAATAAATACACTTGACCAACATGGGTGGCCTTATAAATTTTCTCTACTGGAAACTTATGGAGATGCTTTCAGTTGGATTCCTTATATTCCAGCAACAGATATAAATCAGTTACCAAAATTTCCACCAGCTCAATACTTATTTCAATTACTTAACCCTGTATAAAGGATGGTTATCACTTTCTTTTATTTCTTATTAAACATGTTCTGCCAATTCTTTCTTCACCACAGAACAAGTGGGCTGGTTTTGATTCACAGGAAGAGCTGCATTTGACAGATTTGATGATGGTGTCAGCAGTGGTCGCAGGCTTGAAGGACAGCACCAAACTTTTCTGTGGCCCAGCTCCGGCTAATTAGTTGTTTGAAGACACTCTGGGTGCCACAGGCATAGGTATATCAACCAGACATCTTTGCCATTCCGAATGACAGCTGTGATGCAGCTGTTCATAGATAGAATGGAATGTACAAAGAGAGAGGGGAAGAGCCTTTCAAACAAGTGACAACCATAGTCGCTTCCACTGAAGGATCCTGAAGATATAACAAAAAAAAAAAAAAAAAAAACCCACAAAATGTAGAATATAAAAGGTGTAACTCAACCTCTCTTAGATCAGAATGGAAGCCACATATAAAATGACAATGAATGATGTCAGACTGTGAGAATGAGAGTAAAATATAGCTGCCTTATAATACCTTTTAAATCAACTGAAGTTGCATGTTCTTGTGATTAATATAGGCCAAGCATTTGCTTATGGAATAACAGGGATGCGTGGAGTTTTCAGAAGGTTCTGCACATCTCTGGATATCTATGCCTGACAGAAAGCCCCATATTTAAACTCCTATAAGAGTACATGACTGGGCTTCCCTGGTGGCACAGTGGTTGAGAGTCAGCCTGCCAATGCAGGGGACACGGGTTCGTGCCCCGGTCCAGAAAGATTCCACATGCTGCGGAGCGGCTGGGCCCGTGAGCCATGGCTGCTGAGCCTGCACATCCAGAGCCTGTGCTCTGAAGCAGGAGGGGCCACACCAGTGAGAGGCCCATGTACCGCAAAAAAAAAAAAAAAAAAGGTACATGACCATAAATAATTTATTGGATATCTCAAGATATTGAAGACATATTGGGAGGAGTAAAAGTAATACAAACACATGGGAGAAGAAGATAGAAATGGGAATGATAGAAAAATAAGAACTGATAGCTTTTTTTTAGAAAAGAGTATTTATATTGAATTAACAATGAATAAAATTCTTTTTCACTCATTGATGAACTATGAGATCACTTTTTAACTACTCTTCAAAGGATTTGGAAATCTAATAAAAAGTCAAAATATCTATTGTTAGAAGTGTATATCAACAAATTAAATTAAATAAATAATTTTTTCATAAAAGCATTTCATATTATAAAATCCTCATTCTAGTTTCCAAACATCCAAACATCCACCAAGAATAATGTTTTTTATAAAAGATACCTAATATTTTATAAAACATGTTTAATTATGCATTATAGGATTTATAAATATGCTCTAAATCATGATGTAAGCTACAGAAATTATCATAATGAAAGATATTTCAGGGCTTCCCTGGTGGCACAGTGGCTGAGGGTCCACCTGCCAATGCAGGGGGGGCAAGTTCAATCCCTGGTCCGGGAGGATCCCACATGCTGCGGAGTGGCTGGGCCCGTGTGCCACAGCTGCTGGGCCTGTGCTCTAGAGCCCTGTGAGCCACAACTGTTGAGCCTGTGCTCCACAGTGAGGGAGGCCACCACAGTGAGAGGCATGCGCACTGTGGCGGGGGGTGGCCCCTGCTCGCAACAGTTGGAGGGGACCAGCCTGCAGTGGCGGGGACCCAACACAGCCAAAAATAAATAAATAAATTTATTTTAAAAAAAAGATAGTTCAAACTTGAAGTGGATTTTTGGATGTTTGCACATGGATGTATATATTTATATTTTATAAATATCACTATTATACTCTATAGACACATATAATGATTATTTCAGAGGACTTAGGAGATCTAGTTTGATGTGTCACCAAATTCTGGGAGAAATGGATGTGAAATTACAGCTAGACTTCTTTTTTGTTCTATAGTACATACAATTCTGAATATAGATATAAGGATGCTTTACTTATTTAAAGGCTTGAGATACACTTATCTATGCCAATTAAATATAAAAATAATACAGATAATATAAACTACATATTCTAAACTTTGACTTAATTTTAGCTTTTATTTTAATTTTATATAATTTTGAGAATTAAAATGTTAAAGCTTATTTTAAAATAGAAGCAGCATAGAATCAATCTAATTATTGAGGAAGAGTTACCTAGACATTTTTTTTCTCTAAATACTTCAAACAAACAATGAATGTATGTCAGAATGTAAGTGTGTGTTTGTCTGTGTCTGTGTTGCATATATTAAATACAGATTAAATCTTCAAAAAGAGTATATTAAGCAGAGACCTTCTCTTTAAATGTCATTTATTTCTTCAATTTTGGAATTATTGGAAATTTAGAAGATCATTCAGTGTCCACAGCATGTTATGCATGAGAGAGAGAGATTGATTCTGAAGCCAAGATCACCATGAGATCCATATTCAGCAGGTCAGGCATAGAGTCTAAATCTGAACCTTTGGGGGAAAAATTCAAATTTTATGAAGTATTTAATGGGTTTTATATGAAAGGCGGAAAGGGGGACTAAAGGCAGAGTTTAAGTGATAATCAGTATATATGTCATATAGATAAATTAATGTTTTGCAGTCTCAGGATCACAGCCAGCTTTTACTTAATAGAATAAGTTGTATAGAATTGAATAAATAGGTTAGAACAGCATAAAATAAAGAGACAAAGAGAATAAGAGAAGAAAATAGAAGAGAAAAATATATTTGTATGGCATATAAAATAGTTAAGTATTATTTCACTTTTATTTCAAGTGTATTAATAAATATGAATATATTCATTTACTTTAACTTGGTTAAGTGCATTTATACATTAATCCTACCATAAATCACCAAGAGGAGTTATTGAGGGGAGAACTTTTTAAACTTTCAGTTTACCCACCCTTTTTACAAAGGAAATCTTATGAGACAAATGATCCAAGAGACACACATCAATAAGCTTTGACCTAAGGCTGGGATTTAAGAGAGATAACCGCTGAAGTGAAAGAGTGTCATATTATTCTGTGAGTCTGGTTGCTGGTCTCAAATCTGGGTCTGCCACCATCTTTGTCAGATGCATTAGAGTAGTGGCTAAGAGTACAAGCTATAGATCTAGATTTTCTGAATTTGAATCCTGCCACAGCCCCTTATTTGCTATGTGACAGTGTGCAAGTCACTTACCTCTCTATGCCTTCCTTTGTTGAACTATAAACCAGAGCATAGGAGATTCCTCCCCAAAAAGTTGTTAATTCAGTTAATAAAATCAAAATGTTTTTGAAGTGTTCCAGATAAGTAAGTGGTATGAAGGGTGAGCTACTTTTTATCAGTGGTTTTCAAACTTTTGCCCTTAAACCATAATAAGCAACCCATTTTACATAGAAACGTAGTATAAACACTCAAGCATACACAAACATATATTGATATTTAACCCATTCACTGGTAAAATAACTTGATTATAAAATCATATTCAAAGAAAACCTATTAATTATTATATTCCATGTAACTCATTTTGATAAACACTAGTCTAGATCATAAATGATACTGTATGCTAAATTCAATTTTCTAATGTTAAAATCAAGACTCTTGAAATTTAAGTAAGACCTCCATTGTTAAATAACATGCATGTTAGAAAATAAAACAAAAAGGATGTGATGTCAAAGGTGTGCCTCTGTGAGTGTATTATCTACACACTTGTTATCAGAAAAGTAAAAGTATTTTTTTAAATTTCCAATTCCACCTTGCTTTTTGGACAAAAATCTTTAATGATATATGTCTAGCATATTTTTCAAATGAACATCCATTCAAAAACAAAACCTTGAAGGATTTCTCATTGAGATTAATTTCTTACTGTGCTTGTCATTGTTGCCCATTCTAATGTGTCTGTTTTTAAAGGAGATATATGTATCTTATCACAAGTATGATGTCTTCTTTTTTTCCATTTCTGCTAAGAATTTTTAAAAAAATAACATCAAAATAATTTTTTTAGTTTCTATCTACAAATTAATAAAGCCTCAACACAGTGATATACTGAAATAATTGCAGAAATACTGCTATACAGTGAAAGATGACAGAAATAGAGCTAAATTTTGGATGGCAGGTAACTCCAGCTTCTTCTTCAAGTAATGTACAAGTTTGAATTTGAACATACAAAAATTGCTAAAATTTTATATTGGTCAAAAGTATATTATGTGGGGCTTCCCTCGTGGCGCAGTGGTTGGGAGTCCGCCTGCCGATGCAGGGGCCACGGGTTCATGCCCCCGTCCGGGAGGGTCCCATATGCTGCGGAGCGGCTGGGCCCGTGAGCCATGGCCGCTGGGCCGGCGCGTCCGGAGCCTGTGCTCCGCAGCGGGTAGAGGCCGCAGCGGTGAGAGGCCCGCGTACTGCAAAAAAAAAAAAAAAAAAAAAAAAAAAAAAAAAGTATATTATGTGAAAGTCAACTATCACTTATCTATATTAAATGTTAGTAGTTCAGATTGACCAGTAATATTTAAAAACTAGTCAATTTGGTTTATAAGATAATATGAGAATAGAGGGAAAATTCATTAATTAACTAATATTTTAAAAATATATTTTAATTTTTCAATATACCACTCTACTTGTTTGCATCTTAAAATTGGAATAAAAGTGAAGGGATTATCACTACTTTCAAACTTTCCTTTAAGAGTCTACTCTGTAGCTGCAGAAGGTGGAAGTTCCTGGTGTCCAGAAATCATACCTTCCCATATAATTCCACTGTGTCAGTTAAAGATTAAAAAGCAGCTCACCCCACCAAAGAAAGCCATACTGCATGTAAGTTTGATAATGAATTCTTAAATAATGAAGTTCATGCATTTAAAAAAATAGCAGTTTTGATTTTAGCCCACATCTAGAAAAAGGACATTTTTTAAACACATACTTTAGAGAAGAGGTTTATAATTTTTCAGATTGATCTCATAGCCACTACCATCTAATACTCTTATTCTATTGGTGTATAATTATTTCCATATTTTTGGCCAGGAAGCCAAGCTGCTTTAAAGTGCACTTTCTGGAGTAATTATCTCAAGTTTGATTTGGATGAGTATGTAGGACATAATATCTAAAGCAAATGGATAGAGTAAAATTTCAGGAAATCTCATATTGATATTTAATTTTAAGCAATTTGTAGCTGTGCATTTTACCAAAATTCTACAGGAGATTTAGTATTGTTTTCAAAGTGATGGCTGGTTTGTTTATTTGCTTATTGGCACAGTTATTACATAAGAAGTTTTCCAGTTGAGACCATGGAAAACCTCCACTCAAGATGTGAAGGAAAAACAAGAACGTTTGGGTGAGTGTGAGTTTAATCTTGATTCAGAATGTATCTAGAAAGCAGAATATGATGTGTATCATCTTAAGTAATGCAAATGTTGATACAATACAATAAGGATATTCAAATTTGAATTCTAATATGGATTGAAAAAATAGATAAACAAATTGAGGTAGTATACAATGTAATACTATGCAGCAATGAATGGAAGAAACAACTAATAAATGTAATAACATGGATGAATCTCAGTAGTATCATGATAAGTGGGAAAAAAAGACATAAAAGGCAAATACTGTATAATTTAATTTCTATGACATTCTAGAAAAAGCAAAGCTATAGAGACAGAACTCAGATCAGTGGTTGAGAGGAGCTGGGGCTTGAAGAGAGGGTATTAACTACAAAGAGGCTCAGAGGAAGTTTTTGGAGTGATACAGACTGTAGTCTTATGGATCAACTATAGTCTATAACTTGACTATAGTTGTGATTTTTCAAGGAAAAAATTTCACTGAATGGAGTTAAATAGGCAAAGGAGAGTTTGTTCAAGACTACTGCAATAGGGGAGAGAGATGGAACTCAACTATTTTAGAACAAATGTGGGAGAGTTTTAAGCACTGGGGTGAGCTAGTGGGAAAAGATGGGGGGAGTTGAGATGGGAAGTTGGTCAAAGTGATCAGGCCATCTGTGTTTGGCCTTAGTACTTATAGAAGTTAGGCTCCTCCCCCACACAGAGACTAGGAGATAAGGATGGACTTATCTTTTTTGTTGTTGTTGTTGTTGGGGGGCGGCATGCGGGACTCTCACTGTTGTGGCCTCTCCCGTTGCGGAGCACAGGCTCCGGACGCGCAGGTTCAGTGGCCATGGCTCACGGGCCCAGCCGCTCTGAGGCATGTGAGATCTTCCTGGACCGGGGCACGAACTGGTCCCCTGCATCGACAGGCGGACTCTCAACCACTGCACCACCAGGGAAGCCCGGACTTATCTTTCTTGACGAGTATATTTCAAAGAAAGACATTCCTGAGCTGTAAAACTGGCAAGAGAGGGGAGAATTTTATCTGAAAAGGGCAGAGAGATCTTTTACAATTGTAAGTTGTTTTTGTTTCTTTTCTTAAGTAAATGCTCTAAGAAAAGGGAGGTCAGGGCCTAGAAACAGAAAGAAGGCTGTCTAAAGTTTAGTCAAGCTGAGGGCAATGTGAAGGGTATCCTAGTCAGAGTCCATATTGTGTGTGTTTGTCAGAACTCATAGAACTCTACTGCTAAAAGGGTGAATTTCACTACATGTAAATTGTTTGAATGTGTGCTCAATAAACTTGACATTAAAAAAAAATACAGCCGTGAAAAATGTCACCATTGGTGTAGAATGAGAGCAGTAAGATCATGATTCCATAGAGAAAGGGAAAAATGAGATTATAACCCCATAGGAAATTGATCATTTTCTCTTTCATGTATGGATCATCTAACATCTTTCATTAGTGACATGATAATAAGTAAACAATATATTCATGGTATCAGGTCTCTGCCTAGAAATACGAAACAGAGACCATAGCTGTTATAGACAAAATGTTTGCTTGCATATGTTTTTATTTACTAAATTGTTAAGAAAAGCAAGGAGCTGGAACCTAGAGGAACATACTTGATTACAATCAATACACTCATCTAATCAAAGTCTATATCAAACACACTATTCTATCTTCATAGAACTGAAACAATTGTACTATTCTTTCAACAAGATGTACATAGTTATGGTGAAAATCATCTCAGGAGTGAACTTTGCTTCTTAGAATGCAACTGTATAGTGGCAGAAAAAAAGAGAGTTTCTTATGTTGACTCCTATACTGCTGAATGCTTTAATTCCAGACTCAGAGGGTGTCTAATCTCCTTGTAGTGGTGACTAGGGGGCAAAATTCTCATTTTCATCAGGGAATAAGGGACAAGGGGCTGGGGATGTAAGGAACCAGGATCTCCAAGGAACAGCATGCTTTATGCATCTTGTTAACAGGATTCTCCAGGCACTCTCTCCCCACCCTTTAGTCACTTCACTGAAAATACAAAAGGCTCATTTAGCAGCACCGGTAGGCAAAGCATCACAGAACCAATCAATCCACACAAATATTTCCTCTCTGAGTCTCCCTTGTGACCTTGAGAAGCATGATAAATGACTTAAAGATGGAACAGACAGAAGTTTCATGATAAACCAAAAAATTATGTTCTGCTGCATGATGAAGATAAATAAAATGGAGAGAGCTATATATACATTAAGTTTAAATAAGACTCGGTAAATTCTGTAACTGCTTTGTGCAGCCTTGACCCCAGATCAGAGGTACTCAGCCTGTACAGTAATCAGAACTTTCTCAGTAAACCTCAGCCTGTTACAGTTCTTACCAGATTTACTTTCTCAGTACAATAGTACTTTACAGCTTTCTACTCGATTATGGCCAGAGTTCCTAGCAGTTATTGATAACCATACCATAGACTTTATATCTCAACCAGCACAGGCAGGAGCAAGGCAATCAGCACAGTGAATTTCCTAACCTGGATTTATTCTCCTGAAACATGAAGATGATGACTCATTTCTACAGTTGAGCTTGTGATTCTCACTGTGGCGACAATTCTTATGTCATTTTTATTTTTAGCTCTTTGGCACAATTATAGAAAACTATTGTAGGAAAATCACAGCTTTCATAAGGAAGAGACCTGACCGCTTTTAAGAGGTTCTAAATGTTGGGAAAAAACTCATAAACACTGTGCAGTGCATTTCTTGGTGAGAAAATGCAGATAAAAATATGTTTACTAAAAGAATGAAGTACGATTGCCAGAGAGTTTCACTTTATCTTTCCCATTCTCTGCCTTCCCCCTCTGAAACCTGCCTTGTGTTTCCTTTGTTGTGGCTGCTATCAAAAACCCATACTCTTCCAAGGCCTGTGTCTCTCTTCAAAAATCACCTGTGATTCAAGTGTCCATTTCCGGCATGTGCAGCAGAGCTGAATTAGGTTAACACACAGTTGATGATAATGACAATCTTGAGTGGCTTTTCTCCCATGTCCCTCTCACTAAGATGCAATTGAGTGAAATGAATTAGTTTAATGGCTGGAGGTGTTTGCAAACTAAGTTCAGTAAAACCATATCATAGAGATTTGACATTTCAGAGTGACTTCAATACCAAAAAATATGGGGCCAAATTTCAGAGCACCTCCCATATCATTTAATGTAACATTTTTAGCCACATTAGGTATGTGAGAACTCCTTTATTTAAGAGCAGTATTATGACTTTTAGGTCCATGCTAATAAAATTTTTAGATATTCTTTTTGTGCAGAAAAAGAACATTTTGGTTTTACAATTAGGTTTTTTAGTAGTTTCAGCAGTATGGGTATGCTTTTACTTCTAAGTCAGTATCTACTTTACTTAAAATACCAGATATGATGTGAAATAAGGATTCAAATGCAAGATCTAGGTAATATTCTCTAAGACCATGCTACATAATGGTCACTTCTGACAGTTTATTAGTGATTAGTATATTAGTATTAATATAACTGGTACCAAAGTATTGCAGTAGCTAGTACTAATAGTACTCAATGATTTTATATTATGATGAATGCATACAGTTACAAATCAGTACATTCTGTACCTGAAAGTCACAAATGGTTTTATTAACATCTCCCCATGACACAAATATTCTCATACTTCCTTTCCTACATTACGTGTGTTAAAGTGTCTGCTGTAGAAAGTAGAACATAGCATTTTTTCCTGTGGCAGAATGCACTTCTTTTTTAATGCAAGAGCAGGCAGTTTGGTTCATTAAGCTCAGTGGCACTGATAGTAAACTAAAGAGGAATGAACGGAAGAGGAGCTGAAGTACCATCATCTCATTAATGATACTGAAGATGCTCAGCTTTACTGGGTGTCTGCCCAGTCATCCACTAATAGATGGCATGGTCCAGGATGTGAACTTTGTGCTGGAGTGCCAAAGCGACAAATCCAAAAAACAAAGCATTGCCTGGAAGAATGTCTGGAATAATTTAAGGATTGTGCAGAATTATGGCGTGTGTTTGTGTGTGTGTGTGTGCCTGTGTGTATCACTGTATTTGTTGGTGGGTGAGTTAGAAAGAAAGAGGGAGACAGCACACAGGATAGAAGAAATAATGGAAGCAGGGGATATTCAATTTCCTCAAGACTATATTGAATAAAGATAGCAATTCTATCGCAAGGATATCTGTATTTCAGAATGCATAAATTGGAGAATATCCAGCTAGCTCAGTGTCACTTTTGGATTTAAAGATTGTAGCTCCTGAATGTTAAATAATTTCTAATAAATGTGTACTTTCTTAAGAAGGGACTAGAATGCATGGCTCTTCAGATACCCATACACTTCCGTATCGCAGTGCTATTTAGATATTTACTAACATTCAGTTATAATAATTAACACTACGATTTCTTTTATAAATGAATATTATTGTTCCCAGTTCACCCCTGCACATGAGGAAGTATACAGAAAAGTGCCCTTTGAAACAAGGGAAGAAAACAGATTCTCTGTTCAAACTGGGCATAAGCCCAGTTTGAACAGAGAATTGCTCAGCTGGGGATGGCAGCTTTCATAGCCTCTGGTTAACACAGACCCTTCAGTGGCTTTTCACAGCCACTTAGAAACAAGTCCCAGGAGGCTCAAAATGGAGGTTGCAGCTGTGGACACTGGGGAACATGTATGTGGTCCTGGATGCATGCTCACAGACCTCTTTCTGATTTTCATTCTGCTTATGTTTTGTGCAGGAGGTTGGAGGGCACGTGGGGAAGGGACATTCCTCTCACCCAATTTTCCCCTCCTTTTGTGTAAGCCCTCAGAGAGAGATAAACCTTCGGGACATTGCTCAGGTATGCTCTGAAAACCACAGATCAGAGATTGTGCTCAGTGACATCATTGCCCTTTAAAAAACACAGAGCCAAACACACTAGTCCCCTTATAAGTTTAATGGTCCAACAAAGGCAAACGAATCAACAGAACAGAAACAGTAAGAAGGCCAGTTTGATCATCGTATTTGAGTTTGAGCTGCACATTTAAAAGTGGTGTGAAAAATCAATCCATCATCCAAGTTTTTCCTGCTGGAGGACTTCACCAAGAAGAAAATGGTATGTTTTACAATACCAAGAATATCCTGGAGGAGTGGGACATGGAACATATGGAAGAAATGAAAAATGTCCTACAGGATGTCTTTAAATAGAAATGTGCTCTTAGATAAAGAAAAGACTCTTATAAGAAAGAATTATAAGTTATTTCTGGGTCCAAGGTCCTCAAAGCCCAGCAGAAAACTGCATTTGCTATCACAAGCTATAACAATTTATGCTATTACAATTCATCCATTTATTTCAATATTTTTTCCTACATGTTTCAAATTCATTATAAAAGAGAAATTAAGTATTCTCACCAATGAGGGGACTAAAAGACTTTGATAAAATTAAAAACGTCTTAGAGTTCAGTAATATCAACTAGTGAATTGGAATATTGACTGGTTTGGCAATATACATGCATAATCCCTATTTTTACTTGAACCCTCTCTCCTTTCTTGCCAGCTTCTTTTCCATTAACTGTTGAGCCCAGGAACTTCATATTTTAAAATCATATCCAATAAAAGAATCATCTTGGACCTTAATGAAAGCAAATTCTTAGAGATATTATATAATATAAATTGTTGTTATAGAAGGCTCAAAAGTGAGAGAATGCATTTAATTCAGAGAGGCCTAGTTAATAAAGCACATTCTTTTAACATTCAATTTATCATATGTATGTTAGCATATTGCTTACCTACAATATGTAGATATTTTCCTAGATACTTTGAGGATAAACATTTTAGCCAGTTCTTAACTTCTACATCCAAGTTTTCAGAGGTTGAGATAGATCCTACACACACATATTGCAACCTCGTTTGAACTATCTGCTGTGATGGGGCACATAAATGGAAGAAGGATGGAAGGTAAGATAGGCTGAGGCTGACATATCAAAGAATGACTCATGGGAAGAGTGGGAGTTGAGTAGAACATCAGAGAATAGTAAAAGAGCTGTCAGAAGATTAGAGTGCTAATCAGGAAAGAAAATTGTGGGAGGAGTGCCATGTAGACAAATGAGGTAGCAAAGTGAGGGGCAGAGGATGGAAAACTAGGGTACATTGTGGTACAGGGAGGGTACTATCAGGAGAGAGAGATTTTCATACCTGATCCTAGCCTAGAGTCTGAAAAGTGGTAGAAAAGATACATTTAAATCAATTTTATTGCTGACATGAATTTGTAAACCAGAAATAATCGTCTGACACTAAAGACTTATTGTGATAGGCAGCAATCGAGTGCAAGAATATAAATGTTTTTAAAAAGTGTTTTTGAGAGAAACTGCATGTAACCTGTCATTTTTTTTTAATTCATAGAACTTATCATAAAGGGATTTTTTTTTCCTTTCAGACAGTATTGTTTTGGGAAATGAAAAAAACAAGAGGAAATAGAGAAGAGGGAACAGTTTTATCAATTATGTGGATGTGGCAGATCTTTATTTTTTTTTCCCCTTCTTCAAAGGAATCCCTTCTATCTAATGACCTGAGACTATTATAAACCTGATCAGTCTACAAGAGCATTTATTTTATACAGGGTCTGGGCAGCTATCAATATAATGTCACCTAATAAAAATCTTAAAAATATTATAATATTATAAAGCCAGTTTAGCTTTGGCATCCTTTCTTATGCTATCTTTCCTTTTACCTTTTTCTGCCCCCAAATGAACATAACTGTCACCAACCCATTCTCCAAACACATGACCACAGGAAATCAGCCTAATTCACAAGATTATTTCAACATGGCACACATTTTTTTATTGAAGTAACATTGTTTTTTAATATTATATAAATTTCATGTGTACAACATTATATTTCAACATCTGTATACACTACATCTTGCTCCACACCAACAGTTTAGTTTTGTCTATCATCATACATTTGACCCCCTTTACCTGTTGTGCTCTCCCCCCACTCCCCTTCCCCTCTGGTAATCACTACTGTTTTCTCTGTATCTGTGTGTTTGCTTTGTTTTACTTTGTTTGTCTGTTAATTTTCATATTCCACATATGAATGAAATCATACAGTATTTTTATTCATTTGACTTATTTCACTTAGCATAATACCCTCAAGGCCCATCCATGTTGTCACAAATGACAAGATTTCTTTCTTGTTTTATGGTTAAATACAATTCCGATCTATATACATACAACATGTTCTTTATCCATCCATCCATTGATGGGCAGTTCAGTTGTTTCTATATCTTGGCTGTTGTAAATAATGCTGTGGTGAACATAAGGGTGCATATGTCTTTTCACATTATTGTTTTAATGTTCTTTGTATAAATACCCAGAAGTGGAATTGCTGGATAATATGGTAATTCTATTCTTAATGTTCTGAGGAATCTCCATAATGTTTCCCATAGTGGCTGCACCAATTTATGTTCCCTCCAATAGTGTATGGGGGCTCCATTTTCTCCACATCCTCTCCAACACTTATTTCTTTCCTTTTTGTTAATAGCCACTCTAATGGGTGTGATGTAATATCCTATTGTGGTTTTGAGTGGCATTTCCCTAATAATTAGTGATGTTGACCACCTTTTCATGTGCCTGTTGGCCTTTTGTATGTCTTCCGTGTATTCAGATCCTCTGTGCATTGGGTTGTTTCCTTTTTTTGTTGTTGACTTGTATAAGTTCTTTATATTTTTTGGATATTAATCCCTTATCAGATATTTAATTTGCAAATATTTTCTGTCATTTGGTAGGTTGTTTTTATTGGTTTGTTGATGGATTCCTTTGCTGTGCAGAAGCGTTTTCGTTTGATGTAGTCCCATTTGTTTATTTTTGCTTTTGTTTCCCTTGCCTGAGGAGAGATATCCAAAAAGATATTGCTAAGATAATTGCAAAGAACATATTGCCTGTGTTTTCTTCTAGAATTTTTGTGGTTTCAGGTCTTACATTCAAGTGTTTAATCCATTTTGAGTTGCTTTTTGCGTACACTGTAAGACAGTGGTCTAGTTTCATTCTTTGCATGTGGTTGTACAATACTGCAAACAATTTTGATTGCCTGATGAGTGCAAGATATTACACTCACATAAATTAAGAATCAGGGACAAGCATAAAATGAAAACAATCATGTGATGTCTACTGTATTGTAGGTTCTGTGAGAACACAAAGAAAGAAGCAATTAAATTCTGATAGAGGCCAAATAAAAGAACCAGTAGAGGGTGATATTTAATGCCTATATTGAGTGATAATTAGGAATTCGATAGGTGGTCAACTAGGAGCTAATCCTTCAAGGTAGAAGGGTAGCAGTTTGGAAAGGGAAGGGATAAAGGTATAAGTATGCAGTTATGTTACAGAAGAAGCTGGTCTTCTGCAGAGGCTGGAGCACCACTTCCCAAACTATGTCCCCATACATGTTGTTCTGGAGAAAAGCAGCAACAATAAAACAAGCAAATAGAACCCCTGGTATAATAAAAGGTTTCTTTCCTGGAGGACATCTTTACCCCTTTAATAAGCTTCTGTGTTTCATTACTTTCCCATATGACACTACCATTATTTCAGGGGGCATCTAATATGATTAATGTTTCATGGAACACAACTTGGGAAAGGCTGAGTTAGAATATCCTCCATCTGTAAGTAAAATGTGCCTATTTTGTTGGAGGAAGAAGGATGGAGGTATTCAAGATTCATTATGTACTTGAGATTAGGACAAATTCTTTCAACAAAGTACACAGACCTGCATTATCACTGATTATGCATCTGACAATACACCTGTGGCATCATAAGCATAAGATGAGTAAAACATAGTGTAAGTCTCTAAGCAACTGACTCTATGTTCAAGTTTTACATGGGTATAAAGGGTTATTTCCAACTGTTGGAAAAGCTGAATTCTCCTGCAGCAGGTGGCATCAGATCAGCCTCTTAGAGGTGAAATAGATGTACATAAAGGTCTCTCTAGGCAGAGGGAGCAGCATAAACTGAAGTTCTGTCTAGAACTTCAGGGGATAATTAGGAGCCCTGGCTCAACTGAATGTGTGTAGCATGCTTTGAAAAAAAAAAAAAAAGAAAAAGAAAAACAAGACTAGAAAAGTGGGAAAAAAAGTTTAATATTATCCAGATACTGAAGAACACTGAATGTCATGATAAGGAGTTTGGAAGTCAATCTCTAGATAGTTGAAGTTGTTAGTTTGTGAACTGTTACATCTTAAGAAAGAAGAAACTTTGAGAACTTCATGAGGTCAGCATTATTCATCTTTAATTAAGATAGTGTAGGCAGATAGAGCATATGTACCCAGACATTTTGTTGAGGACAATTTTGTTTTATGGGATTTATTTATTTTTGAATGATGTCCTCCTATAACTGCACATTTTTCCCATTCATTAGTGTCATGGTGAAAGAGTGGTTGCCAACACCTTGTATTTAAACCAGCTTTTTGGATATGTTTTGAGGGACACAAAATGGAACAAATATTTGTCAAGTGCTAGTCTGATTGAAAAAAATCATATCTACATACATGACATTTTTAGGGCGTTTATATTCTATGTTATGTGGAATTAAAATGTAAATACAATAGTTTAGAGTGCAGGAACAGGAATGCATGTCGCCTCTCTTCAGTAAAGGAAAAAGAAAACAGGGCCAGGCCTTGATGAATGTGGAAAATTTGGAAAGGTAGAGAGGAGGCATTGAGTTGATCTGGTAGAAAAAGCATGAACAAACTGCACTATCCAATTTTGTTGCAGTATTCACCTGGTATTTGAGAAGAACAGGCAAGATTCAGATATGACAAAGACATTTGGTTTGTGGAACAGAAATACACTAAGGAAATATAATGCATATCATGACAACCAAGATTTTCAATTTAGAGAAGAGTAGACTATTTTTAGATTTCTTAAAATGTTAACTAGAGTTTCTTTGTGGCACATGAGATAAATGTTAGGTTCAGAAATAATTATACTGCCACCAAGAGAATTTCTGAGAAGCCAAAGTTCCATGGAGACAGAAAACTACTTAATTTTGAAATCAGTGACTTGGTTTTCTAGTCCAAATAAGTAATATGACAGTATGTTATGTTTTAGAAAAGTATAAATTTGCTTTTAAAAGTGGATTGTACTACATACAGGTTTAATAGATTATGCATAACATACTACAACCACTGAATTAAGAACAGGCCATGAATTTTGAAAGCATAGTTTAAGGTTATCTTAGCTAAACTTATAAAGCTACCATGCTTTACCCAACTCTAACACTGGCAGTATTTCTCTCCTCGTATTACATGTATAAAGTTATTTTTTTTCTTTCTTCCCCGCCAAATTTCTGTGGATATGAATTCAAGTATATACAAAATATAAATATCTATAGAAGGCATTGGAAATAATCCTAAAATTTTAGGTCTAGAATACTTGAAAACATATTTTTTCCCAGGGCCTATACAAGAATGCATTTTTAGATGTTTATTGTTGTTTTCTTTTGTAAAATATCTGAAAGCAGCATGCTTTGAACTACATATTGTTATGTATTTCTTATTAACATTTCAAACATTTCCCTAAATCACAAATAAAAATTGCAAATTACAGTATTCTACTAGTAGTTCAGTTAGTTGCTTTAAATAGATAGATATTACATAAATGACCTCACTACTGCTAGTTGACAAGTATTCTTGTCAGGCATGTCTGAAAGACTTAACATGAAATATTTCACTTAAAACTCAAAAATATTACAATCTCCCATATTTTACAGAAGAGACTACTGAGGTGTGGAAAGGTTTAGCAATTTGTCAAAGGTCACACAACCAGGGTTAGTGTTGGTTTTTGAATTGTGGCTTCAGGACCTACAATTGTCACCACAACATCAAACTTATCATCAGGAATTTGTAGGCAGTAAGCAATTCACTGAATTAATTTTTTGAATTATTATGATATGTTAAGACAAATAACCAAATATATTCCATGACTCTATTTCCCAATCAATACCTATTTTTTATACACTATGTAAATTAAATACATACTATGTCAGTCAGTTCTTCTTATATTGCAGATGGGGATTGTTTTTTCTTGTATGTCAAAGGCAGTCACACCCTGAGATAATTTGAGATAATTAAGATTATTTGTATAAGGAATATGAAATATTAAGTACAATAGAGCTTGGAAAAGATATCTGAATACAATTAGATTTTTTGCTTTAAATTAAAGCTTATGTTACTTTCCTCCCAGTAATATAATTTTTTTTTGTTTTTCTACTATTTTTTCTAGTCCAATGAATTTTCAAAACCTCTCTGCTCATGATTGCTAGCTTTCAGTTTCTAAGAGTGGACCATCCCATTTGAAAGACACACATCTCATCCCTCATCATTTTTCCTCTCTTTTGGAGTTGTTGCTGTCACAAGGGATGATGTCTGATGTTTGAGCATCATAGGATGATTATACCCAGGGGCTTTGTAGGCAGCTGTGTTTGGTGTCTCATGGACATTAAAAGGAATGGCCTCTCCATAGTTTGCTAACAAAGTACTAGTCATATAGTAAGTACTAGGAATCCAGCCAGTGTTTTACCATTATTCTACTTACTTTGATTTGTTCTGTAGTATTTCAATAGCACAATGCATCCAAGCCTTTGTTTGATCTTCACTGCCACTATGCATTGGGTTGAATGCTTTTTCTTCCAGAAATAACATCTACTTTCTCTCATCCTATATCCGGGAGCATTTTTCTTTTTTTTTTTTTGGATTTGTCCTTTGGCTCTAGGATTTGTTTGAATTCTTTTGTACTAAACTACTTTCTAAAATTTGTCTTTGAGCCAAGTCACTTAAATTATCTAAATGTGTCATAAGTTCTAAAGGCTGTCTTATTTCATTTCATATGATGCTTTTTAATTTTATAGTATTAGTAATTGTACAATCTATCATAAATATAATTTGAATATTTTTTTATTCATTTAGATGCTTGATGTGTTTTCTCTCAGATGCATTTTTGATATTTCCTCTCGTTTCCTTCCTATCTATAAGTCTGGGCAAATGAGTAGAGCCATCTTTTGTCAAAGATACCTTTCAGTTGAGGTTATTTTTAAAATGAGTAAGGTGGAAAAATGGACCTCTTACATATTCATGTTATTTACACATAATTAATCTTAAATTGCCATTTGATATTTGCAAGTACATTAGTTTATTTTCCAAAGCTAATGCCATCTGTAGGGGTGTATGAATGTGTATGTCTCACAAAGGAAAAAAAAAAAAAGAATGATAATTTGTAGCCAATCACTAGGGCCAAGCACATTCCTTCTGCTGGATTCTCTCATTTCTAGGCATATTGATTTTTATTCATTTATTTTCAACATAAGAATATATTTTAAAGTAAAGGCTGGTCTATGACTGTTGCCAAACCAATTATGTAGCCAGCTGTAAAATTAGCTTAAGACTTGTACTTGTTTGTTATTCTACCACCCTAGAGAATGCCTCCACTCATGGTTTTGAGAGTGGAAATTCCTACTATTCAACATGGTAAAATTCAGAATAGGAGAAGCATAATCATTAATTTTGCATTAGATTTTTTTCATTTAATTTGAGAATAAGTCACTGTTCTCTACTCTTTTAAAATTAGGTCACAGCAAATCTGCTTAAGTGTCTATTTTCCAAAGTGACTGTCTTCTCCATGGGAGAGGCATAGCTTTTCATGAACAACAGTTTTATTCTTTCACAGTGATGTCTCCCCTCTGCTACACTAAATAGCAGTGTATCATAGCCTTAGGTTACCCACACTCATACATACATTCCTGGTTTAAATGTCTTCTCTGCACATGATGCCCTGTCTAATTTAGAAGTGGATGCCCATTAGAAAAGAAAAGAAAAAATAAAAACATCCTTCTGGTGTTTTTGTTTGTTCTGTACTCTGTTCTTCACCTTCTGATCTCTGTTTTGTTATACTTTAAAAGCAACAAGATCCCTTCTTAATTTCAAATTTCCAAAAATTCTCTTTCTTTGTAATATCTCTGTTTACAAATAGATTTTCCTTATTATACTTTATTTTGTTTTAAGTTGGAAAATATATAATTTGCCAACTATTCCCCATTCTACTTTCAGGGCCAGATACTAAAGCCCGTTTGTTTATTTTGCCTCTCCACTATGGTACCCAACATCATACTCCATAAAGGTGAAAATAGACATTCAAGGCCCAAATGTGAAAAGGTTTTCTTTTCCTTTTTTTTTTTTAAATTAGTACCACTGCTCCTATGTTTAGCCTCTTTGTGAATTTGATTGTCCTTACTCATCTCTAGGTTTTACTCTCTGCATCTTCTACTCTGTCGTTCAGAACACAGTCCTTATTTTTGTATCTGTCATTATCTGTGAAGCTTTTTATGAAGATATTTAAAAATCCCTTGGAATTAAGGCTGCTTTCAAATTACTAATCAAGAAAAGGGGAGTATTAGATTAAAAGTTTGTCTTCTCTAATTTTTGATCTCTGATTAGCAAGTTAAAAATTAATTTAAGCACCCATTAAGGTGAAAGGGCTTGTGGGAGTCATTGAAATATGGAAGTGTTTCCTGTTCTTACTGAGTTTAGAAGAATACAGTCCCAGATAAGGTATTTGAATTCACAGGAGCCACTCACCAGAAAAAAAGAAAAATGTAGGTTGTAAGGAGTTGAAAAATAGTCTTTTTTTCTCCATGAACATCAAATATCGTGTACCTGAAAGATGCAGCCCAATGAAGATGTTGTTTCATGACTAAAGTGTTGGTTTAAACATAAGACTAGGTATAGAATGCCTAGAGGGAGAAACTGGTATGAAAATGATCTGAATACCCTCTTAAGCTTGGAATTGGCCAAATGCAGGTAGTTTACCCAAAGGAAACCCCTAAAAACCTATTAACTAAAGTTGATGACTCCAAGGCTTATAAATTCATATCCGTAGTTCTTTGACCATTTCTGATTTGAAATTTTCCTTGGAGTTTAAAACCACTTTGGAAAACTTGCAGAGGTTTAAGTGCAAGAGAAAGTAATCCAGTGGTGCTCAGACTTACATTTCTTTAAATTTTGCTTTCTATTCTAATGCTATCGATATTATTTATTTATAGAATACAGTGTTATTTTTAATAGAAATGTGTTTTTTTTATGTTCAAAAAGACATACTGACTATCCTGTCTTTCAAATAATGCATTTTCTTTCAGTTTTCAATTTGGCTAAAATTAATTGAATATTAAGTATTGTTAAGAACTTTCATATACATTGTCTTATATTATCTTGTTAATTAAATCTCTGAGGTAGGTAATATTATTTTTATATTTAGATCATAAAACCATTACAGTATCTAAGACGGATCCAATATCAAGTAATAAGAGCTGTCTGGATTACAGTACAGTGTTTCAAAGTTATATAACTTTAAGAAAAAGGAAAAATATCATATTAATAAAAGTAGAATATGTGAAACCATCAAATCTTTCTTTTACTTTAAAGTCGTGTTTTGCCTGGTGACATTTAAAAACATTTTGATATTTAGAAGTCTCTCTTCTCTACAGATTTCAAAAATAATTTCTCTAACATAGTTAATGATACGTCTTTTTATTATCCATTTAAGTTTGACTACTAATTAGGCTATACACACTGTAACTTAAAATCATCATTTATGTCCAAGTCCATAAAACAAAAACAAAAATCAAACCATATCGAATCCTGGGGAAACTGAAATTTCTCCTAATTCATCCCTTAGAAATTAGGTTCATTTGCTGACATACTGAAGAGCAGAGAAGTGCATTTGAATTTAGAGACTAGAAACCAGATTTGAATTAACAATACAAAATTTGATGTGTTGTGATTTATTATTTTTTTGCTTCACTGCTTCTAAGGCAAAGATTTTATGCCATGCTTTCTTTCTTAATCAACAGTAACTGAATCTGATCTGTAGTCATGCTCTTATTTTACACTGAAAGACAGATGCACAATTGAGTAATGTATTTTTTATTTCTTTCCTCTTTTATTCTTGATGCGTAGCATTCACTTTAATTCACAGTACAAAGTCTAATCAGTTCTAGTCATTGGTTTAAGTAAGTCCTGGCAATATTTTGAATAACTTTATCAACTATGGAACACTGTGATAATTCCCATAAGGCATTAGTCAACTCATTACCATTATAATGATGACAAGACAGGAAAACAGAATTTACAATGACATTTAATACCTTGATGGATTGTTTTGGTGGTCAGCAATATCTAAATTTAAAATCCAAACTTAACTTTTTATAACAAATAGAATTGGCTATCTTTCAAGAGAAAGGTAGGACTTTAGAACATGACACTCTGCTTGACACCTAACATGTTTACAGTATTTAGAGGGAATGTATGTATTCCAGATCCCCCAAACTATTTCGCTAACTATAATAATCTATACATTCTAATATAAACAATATGAAAGGGCCGGTTTGCCCCTTAGAATTAATGAACATAGCTGTAAATTATTAACAGAAAATTATAAATAAAGTGGGGTAAGATTTCTTTTTAGAATGTAGGTAACAAACATTTGGGATTATATAGATAAGACAGGGTAAATGTGATTTTTATGGTGAGTAGAAACTTTTCCCTGGCTGACATTTAAAAACACATAGTGAAGTTCTTTTGACTGAAATAGACACTGAAATGGAAACTGCCCACACTCTCTAGAGTAGAAAAGTAGGAAAATGTTTTCAGCAGCCTCTCCCTCCTTGCTTTGTATGCTCTGTGTATCTGGCATCATGTGCACTCCGTGAGAATCCAAACGTGTTGATATTTACTAAGCAGCAGGGTGCACAATTTCCTGCTGCCGTGTGTAGGAAGAAAAACAGAACATATGCTTGAATATTTCCAATAATTTGTTAGAAGATGCATATGGATCTATATCTAATATGAAATTAATTTTTCACACACACTCGGAGCTCTGGAACCAGATTTTTACACAGTGGGTTGTGATATTGTAATCCCTCATTCATGAGCCATGTGTTTGAATTATACTACTTGAATTAGCAAAGTCATCTTGCTGTTCGAATGCTGCTGGCATCATATTTGAGAAAATTTTATAATTAGGCCTAGCTCCTTTAGGGAAGATGTTGATACTGCCCCTGTAGGTGGTACAATAGATGTTAGTTAGTGGCTTGAAGCTAATTTTTCGATTTCATGAGTTTATGAAACATTGTTTCTCCTAAAGATACCAGCTTTAAGATGTTCTGATAGACACTCTCCACCCCACCCCTCTCTCTCTCTAATACACACACACACATGAACACATGTGTTCACTTTTGCACACAAAATCTATAACCTTCCTCACCTCTAAAACTCTGTTGGAAAAAATAATAATAAATTTTTAAGTCTGAAATATTTCAACAATTTTATTGTGGATTTGATACTTAGGGAAGTCCTCAAAAGCCTAATTAAATGAGTCTTATTTAGTGTTTTACCCCAAAAGAATCATATCAAGTATATTTTACTGAATACCTATTCTAAACCAAACATTTCCCTAGGCATCCTCATTTATCTCATTTATTTCTGACAGTTTTTCAATATTATAGTGATCTCGATGTGATAGCTGTGTAAGCTGGAGTTCTATATATTGTTGTGTGTGTGTGTGTGTATGTATATATATGTATATATGTGTGTGTGTGTGTGTGTGTGTGTATATATATATATATATATATATATATGGTATATTTGTATAATTGTGACACAGTATCACTTGGGATCCTAGTCTACTCTAACTTGACTTTATTATTAACTTTGACAGAAATCTGAAAAGTAAGTTTATCATATCTGCATGTTATATGAAGTAAAATCTACAAAGTAGACGACAGAATCAGGATAAAGAAAATCTCTAACGGACTTGAATAATAAAAACAAATTTAACAGTTTTATATAAGATGCTCTACATATGTGTTAGGACTACAGACAAATAGAATTAGAACATTCATTTCACCTAGCTTTGCAGTGAATCACATTATAAGATTTGGAGTGTTAAATTGATCATGATTCATTGTAATCTAGCAGGTTTAGATTGTTACTTAAAAGGAAAATATTTTCTTAAGCTAGATTAAGATAGATGGATCTATATTAATGAATTTAATGATTTGACTATATGTGGGGCTGGTCAAATCATATCTAGATTTTTACAACCCATTCTGGGCAGCAAACTTTTCAGAATGCGTTACTAGAGTGGAGTGTAAATGAAGGAGGTCAACTTGGGTGGTGGCAGCGATCTGGACATCATCTCCTGTGTGAAACAGGAATTGATATACTTGGAAAGTAAGAAGACTCAGGAAGCTGGCGGAAGAGATGGGGAAATGAAATGTGTGTGTTCTATGTATCTTCAAGTTTTTTTGTATCTGCTAATCTCAAGCTTCTAACTAATTTATCCCTACCTCCTTTGTCTTCAAATATTAAAAATATTATTCGGGAGGAAGTGGTGTGAAACAGATCTATGGCATTCAATAGGACCAATGCATGGAGATTAGGAGAAAAGCCTACCACATTAAAAGGAAAATTATAGCAAGGTAAAATGTTCCACATTGATCAGATTGTAATGAGCTTCTTGTCCTTGTAAATGCATTTCTCATAATAATGGTAAATTAAATTGTTTGGTAATCACTATTCCTTCCATTTTAAATGCTTAAGACTTTATATTTATAATATAAAATGAAGTAGTGAAAGAAAATAACTCATGCATATTTTAAATATATAAAAAATGGCATTACTCCTGCTTTTTAAAGTGTTTTATGGATATTACATGACATTTCATAGTAGGCCATAATAACATAAAATAAGTAGACTGAGTCAAGAATGTTGTTTCCAAAAAAAAATCCTATTCAGACACCAGTTAAGTTGACTTTACCTATTTCTTGGGATATTAAGATCAAAGTAAAGTTTTTCAGAATAAATGAAGAAAAAGGAAATACTTTATATTATTACATATGTTTAATGGTAACTTTTAAGAATGTATCTATACACACATTAAGGTATTAGATGTTAGAACTCACGTATTGGACTATTAATGTTAAAAATGGGAAATACCTCCTCCCTATAATCATCCATAAAAATGGCATGATCTACCTCTATATTTAATTTTAAAGTCTGTCAGTTGTCATCATCTCTTCAGCCACTTCATACCAAGGTTTACAATATTGTTGCAAAAAATATTTCTGACTTCCTAAGAGCACATTCTTTAAGTAAGTTGTAACTAGAGAAAAGAGTAGAGGAAATAGAATTGCTCAATATATTTGAACATACCTATTTAATTTCAAAGACTTGCAAGTTGTATTTCAAAGAATTTGATTAATAACTGTGCTCAGATATCATATTGGCTTTCATATACACGTTCACTGGCCTCAATGAAGAATATGTGATATAAAGAAAATAAGAAATAAGATTATTAAGAGAATGAATATAGATAAAATATGTGATTTTTAAAAAAGACTTACTTTGTTTTCTAAACTCTCTTTCATGCTGTTTGTGGCTTTTTAATTTGCCATGCCCATCTTTTTCCTAGGACTATGTGACTTTATGAAGAATTACCACATATAATACTTCAAGGTTTTCCAAATATTATAACCATGCTAGATGTTTTCTGAAGATATGGGTACAGCCAGAAATGGTAAAATTATTTCAGCTTTAGTCATCAAAACTAGAATTGAAAAGAGAAGGTCGACATTCTAGAGAAAAAAATGAAATAAAACCTTACGTTTCTGTATGAATTGATTCACTAAAGAGATGAACAAAATTAATTGTATTTACACTTGTGTAGATCTGGCAATAAAATAGTTGTGGCACATAACAAAAGGCACATTTTGTCCTCTTGAAATCAGAGATTTACAGTAGATCAGCAACACCATTAATTGTGACTCTTTCCTCAGATTTGGCTCATATTTATGTCATATATCCTTCATTGAGAATCCTCAATATCTGGCACTGTTTATGACAGTTCTACAGAAATTCAAAGTCTAGTAGTAGACAGACATGTTAAAATAGTCAAAACAGTTTTATGAATATACTAGAGGTATGTGTAGAAAGAATTGTCACTCATTCTGATTGGAGGGTTTGGAGAAGTCATTAAATGGAAGTAAATTTTGACTTGTGTCTGGAATCTGGAATGATGAAAAGTTTGCCATGAAGTGAAGGTAGGGCAGAATATTTCAGACAAAGGGCATAGAACTGTAGAAAAAAAAGAGAGAGAGATGAAGTAGCATTGACTTAATGTTTGATTTTGTGTGAGTGCCAAGAAGTAGTTCTCAAAAGTTATACTAGGGAAGATCAAGATATGATCAAAATGAATAATAAGAAATTTACAACCAGAGTGACATGGGCATTCAGGTATGGCAGAAGAAACCTCTGGCATCAGTATGGGCAGACGGATGAAAGCATATCTTTATTCAGAAAGATGAATTAGAAGACTATCACAAAAATCCAGTTCTGAAGCAACAAGGACTGGAGTAACAAACAGAGGTAAACCAACATGATCATTTTATTATTCTTATCCTCTATGTTCACAGAGGAATTAGAAAAAATTGTATTTTAATGGGGCTTCAGTTCTTCTCTATAGACCCAACCTTCCTTTCTCTTCTCTTCCTTCTTTTCATCCCCACAAATATTTTTGAGTCCATAGTCTACCCCAGTCTTCTAGGTAGTAGAGAAACAGTAGTAAGCAAAGTAAAAAAAAAAGGGTGACAAAAATGTGTGTAAGTTTGCTTTGTGTGTGCTTTTGGTGGGGGTGCTTCATGAGATTTTGCAAATTGAAGTGAAATGAACAAATACTTGACCAACAATAAAATGTCAATCAAAAGTATAACAGGCCTTGTATAAAAGCTCAGCTTGAAGGGGTACAGAGTAAATCCTCAGTTTTCTGTAACAATATGATCATTGTTCAAATATTTCTATTAGAGCACAGCATATGAGCAAGAAAGATAGATGGGAAGATAGACAGAATGAAAATGGAAAATTCTAGCCTTTACGGTCCAGAAAAATCTGTGTTCAAATCCCATCTGTATGGCTTTCTAGTAGTAAAACTTTAGGTAATTTAACCTTTCCATGCTTCAGGCTTTTTTTTTTTTTTTCTTGAAAGATTGGAAAATAATGTATTCAGCATCTGGCCAACTGTAGGCCTTCAACAAATGTTAGTCATGGCAATGATGATTATTAAGGCTCTGCTAAGACAAGAACACTACTAAAACTTCTAATTTTGTTACTACCTTTAATGATTAAAATTAGCATTAATTTGTCATATTAAAATAACCTCCTCAAATGTTCTGTCTTCAGTAAGAGAGTTGGAACAGTGATGAAGGATATCTAATGGTGGGCAGCCTTGGACCATGATGGTCAGTTGTAGGTCAGACCTGGAAAAGGCATAGGATCTATGGTTACTTTCAAGTAAATTCATGCATGAAAATGTGTGGTTTGATTGAGTCAAATTTTTACTGTGTAGTTAGTTGAGCCAGGCCTATTTAATCACATATTTTATCCTCACAGCAAAATATTGTTGTTATGTATATCTACAGAATCTGTATATATGTAGATATATATGTATACACACATACATGCATATATAACTTTAATAAAGATTTATGTGTATATTTATAATGCTAGTGTGTACGTTCTTCAAAGAGAATCAGATTTTTCTTGTGTTTTGAAATGCTATAATTCTTAGCATGGTGCCTGGCATATCATAGGCATCTAATAAATACCTATTCACTAAATCAGATATAAGCTTTACTTTTCCCAACTTCTCCTTGAAGTGAACAGAAGTTACCAACTGGAGTAAATCGACTCCTGCCATACTCTTATACCATATGTCCCCTAATCATTGAACATAACAACAAGTTTATTTCAAGGACAGATTTCTAATGTCTAATATCCATCTTTGGTCCTTATTCACTCTGGATTCATGTCTATGATGTTCTTTCCTCATACCATGACAGAAAATCACTCAACACATTTTTGTTTCTATAGTTCTCAATTATTTTTTTTTCAGATTGTTAGTATTCCTCAAATATGTATTAAAATATGTAAAAGGAAGGTAAATTGGTATATTTGGGTATATTCTTCTGTAAGACAATATGAAAACCACAGCCAATAATTTTAAATGATTGTAGTATTACATATAATTGTATATTATCTTCTATAAAAAATTTCATGATGACTTGAAAATGAGTTAGCATTATCGAAATTCACCATGTAAATAGATGTAATTATAAAACTAATTATAGTATTTTGTCATGGTAAAATTACCTAATTTGCCCAGTTGTACTGTTATCTTCATAGACTAATATTGAATTTAGCCATGCTAAATTTGTACTGCATATTACATTTTAGCAGCAGTTTTAGGAACCCATTATTAACTGTCAGATGTCATATTGTATCAGTGAAATTCGAATCATTCATTATATTTTGGCATTTGTATTATGACAGTAAATCAGTCTAGGAAAGCTATTTAGAGAGTGATTTTAACTTTAGCTAATTTATTATTGAAATAATATCATGCATTTATCAGCCTACCAATTATATTTATGAGTACATACTATAAACTTTTAATTAATCAAAATTCAAATTAATAAAAATCCACATTATTTATTCAGCAATTTATAAAACTAACTGCAGACTTTAAATATTTGGTTTAAAAAGAAAAATGAAAGAATAAAAACTAATATTTGTATTTTTTCAAAAAATTGATAATACTTGGTACTGTCAGAAAATATTCATCTCAATATTCTTTACTTGACCCTTACAGACTTATATTATAAATGATTTTTAAAAGGCTTACTTTTTGGCAATAGCAAAATCCAAGTCATCAAAGAAAGATGATAGCTTGATATACTTTCCATAATAATACATTTCGGATATATTTTTGAATGGCATAGCTTAACAAACTATTTTTCCTTCTCAATTTTCAATTATTCAGCAATTTTCAATTATTCAGTATGTTTCATGTTTCTGGGCTTTTTAAAAAATTGTAGCTCTTCTCATCACACATCTATACCTCTGCTTTGTCTTTAACATTTTATGATTCATATAAAAATATTAAATAATACGCTATTCAGTAACTCAGCATTGTACTCTGCAGTCTACTTAAAGGGAAGAAATATTACTTAGAGATAAGCAATCAAGTATTTTATTTATTTACTTATTATTTATTTATTTTTTTACATCTTTATCGGAGTATAATTGCTTTACAATAGTGTGTTAGTTTCTGCTGTATAACAAAGTGAATCAGCTATATGTATATATATATTCCCATATCCCCTCTCTCTCACATCTCCCTCCCACCCTCCCTATCCCACCCCTCTAGGTGGTCACAAAGCACTGAGCTGATCTCCCTGTGCTATGCGGCTGCTTCCCACTAGCTATCTATTTTACGTTTGGTAGCGTATATATGTCCATGCCACTCTCTCGCTCTGTCACAACTTACCCTTCCCCCTCCCCATATCCTCAAGTCCATTCTCTAATAGAACAGTAAGACAGCAATCAGGTATTTTAAATATTTAGATATCCAAATGTCATTCTACAGTCTTACTTTCTCTTATCGAGACAAATTGTTCCCTGGTTCTGCATCCATAAACATCACCAGAAAGAACATTAATAACCATTATGTGTGTGCCTCAATAGATACAGGGAAATAGTTTAATGGGATTTTAACTTACACAAAGACTGACCGTGAGTAACACTTATTTCACGATGGATCCTCAGGGTCTGAGAGAGAACCACTAACAAGAAAATGATCACTTATCTTCTGGTTTGCTCTTTCTTCCTGTGTAAGTTCAAGAATAAAATGCTCAAAAAGCAAAACTGGGGTAGTAACCAGCCCTATTTAATATTGAATACAAAAAAAAAAATGCAGCACAGAGCACTGATTTGATCATTACCATAAACAGTTTAAGAAACGTACAGATCCATTTTGGGGATTTTTAGCATTAATATCCATTGTCTTAGAAAAATGTTTTGCCTTAGGCTTGTTGGATTTCAAAATGTCAGAAATTTAGTGTAAGTCTACAGTGAAATGATGGTATCCACCTACATGGGAGCAAGTTTTTCCCCTCAAGATTATATCTCCTCCGAAGTGTGTTAGTTGTAGAAAAACGATTAAACAGAAACAGATTCTCATTTAACAAATACATACATTCCTTTTCTTTTCTTCCTTCAATGTTCTTGTTTCTCTTTCCTCCTATCACAGCAAAGTGATCTACCCACCATATTTTATCTTCAGTATTTTTTTCTTTTTTGGAGTATAGTTGCTTTACACTGCTGAGTTTCTGCTGTACAGCAAAGTGAATCAGCCACACGTACACATATATCCTCTCTTCCTTGGATTTCCTTCTCATTTAGGTCACCACAGAGCATTGAGTAGAGTTCCCTGTGCTATACAGTCTGTTCTCATTAGTTATCTATTTTATACATAGTAGTGTATATATGTCAATCCCAATCTCCCATGCCATCCCACCCCCCACCCCCCTTGGTATCCCTACATTTGATCTCTATGTCTGTTTCTTTATTTCTGCTTTGCAAATAAGTTTATCTATACCAATTTTCTAGATTCCACATATACACAATAATATACAATATTTGTTTTATCTTCAGTATTCTTTAACTTAGTAATGGAAAGTATAATTAAAGTCCCACATTTAGTGAAAATTTGTATTAAGTTAATGAACTTGAAACACAATTTAGGGATAGCCTTTAATTCTGCATAGGCTGCATAAATTTTTGGCTCAAAACCAATTTTTGAAAACAGATACGGGTATCCATGTAAAAGGGTATATTTAAAAAACTCAACCACTTACTATTACTACACATCAGTTCTGGATCAACTGCCATACTTCAAGAGTTTATAAGTAACTTGAGAAAGAAATGGATGCTCTCAACACAGCACAAGTCCTTCTCTGCAATGTTCATTAGGTATCCCTAAGAGATAGGGAAGATATTTTGTGATGTGCCCTGGCAGAGACCCACTGAAAATTATCTTATCTGTATAGACTGAAGTAAAAGAATCAAAACTGCCTTTATTTGTTTATTTTTGTTTTTATTTTCATTACTCTATGAGGTGAGTATAAAAAGATATTGCTGCAATTTATGTCAGAGTGTTCTGCCTATGTTTTCCTCTAACAGTTTTATAGTGTCTGACCTTACATTTAGCTCTTTGATCGTTTTCAAGTTTATTTTTTGTGTATGGTGTTAGGGAATGTTCTAATTTCATTCTTTTACATATAGCCATCCATAAATCACAGCAATATCTTTTTTGATCTACCTCCTAGAGTAATGAAAATAAAAACAAAAATAAACAAATGAGACCTAATTAAAATTAAAAGCTTTGGTACAGCAAAGGATACCATAAACAAAATTAAAAGACAACCCACAGAATGGGAGAAAATATTTTCAAATGAAGCAACCCACAAGGGATTAATCTCCAAAATATACAAAGAGCTCATGCAGCTCTATGTCAAAAAAAAAAAAATCAAAAAATGGGGAAGGAGTTAAATACACCTTTCTCCAAAGAAGACATACAGATGGTCAAACAGCACATGAAAATATGCTCAACATTACTAATTATCAGAGAAATGAAAATCAAAAGTACAATGAGGTATCACCTTACACCAGTCAGAATTGTTATCATTAAAAAGTCTACTAACAATAAATGCTGGAGAGGGTGTGGAGAAAAGGGAACCCTCCTACACTGTTGGTGGGAATGTAAATTGGTACAACCATTATGGAAAACAGTAGGGAGGTTCCTTAGAAAACTTAAAACAGAACTACCATATGACCCAGCAATCCCACTCATGGGCATATATGCTGAGAAAACCATAATCTGAAAAGATACATGCACGCCCAATGTTCATTGCAGCACTATTTACAGTAGCCAAGACATGGAAGCAACTTAAATGTCCATGGACAGAGGAATGGATAAAGAAGATGTAGTACGTACATACAATGGAATATTACTCAACCATAAAAAAACAATGAAATAATGCCATTTGCAACAACATGGGTGGACCTAGACATTATCATACTAAGTGAAGTAAGCTAGACAGAGAAAGACAAATATCATATGATATCATGTACATGTGGAATCTAATTTTTTAAAAAAGACACAAACTTATTTACAAAACAGAAACAGACTTCCAGACATAGAAAAAAAAATTATGGTTACCAAAAGGGAAACAGGGTGGGGAGGGATAAATCAGGAGCTTGGGATGAACATACACACACTACTATATATAAGAGAGATAACCAATAAGGACCTACTGTATACCACAGGGAACTCTACTCAATATTTTGTGATAACCTATATGAGAAAATAATCTAAAAAAATGAATATATGTATACGTATAAGTGAATCATTTTTTTGTACACCTGAAACTAGCACAACATTGTAAGTGAACTCTACTCCAGTAAAATTAAAATATAAAAATCTCCCCCATAAAACAAAAACTAATAAGGATCAGGCAACATCATTTTTTTTTCCCCAATAGGTTTTAATTACTGAAAATTATTGAGTCATTTTGGGAATAAAATCATTGCAACTTGGAATGTTGTTACATGTAATGATATGTTCAAAATTGTAAAGAAAAATTTGACTACCTACAAAAATAATAAGAGAGCACATCACTCTGGGACTGAATGCTCAGTTAATATATTATTAGTATTCTTTTGTGATGCAAATGCACCCATATACCTGAAGTTCCCATTAATGAGCTTATTTTGCCTGTAACATGCTTTAGGGTAAATTATTTTAACCATATTGTAAAATTAACTTTAAAGTCCTTTATCATGTTCTGAAACTATTTAGACAATATTTTTTTTAGGAAAGAATAAAACAATGTATGAAGAGTTTGTTTTAGTGATACATTTAATTTTTAAAGAGTCTGCAAAACTCAATCAGAAGGATTTGTCTTTAAGATATTGGCAAATTCCTTCCCCTTGTATTTGTTATTGTTCTGTAACTCTTGCCCTTCCTCAAATTTTCTACCATGACAAAGTGATTGAGAACATGTGTTGGGTTTTCTTCCTTAGCAGTTTTGTTGAGCAACTCTTCTTTTTTGGTACTTTCTAGGCAATTGGTCAGCTTTCAAGTTTATTTACATTTTTAAAACAGCACACAAAACACTCTCAGACCTGATTAATGCTCACAGTTATTCCGAAATACAAACAAAGAAGCAGTGCAGGCTAGCCCCCATGCAAAACACTAAAGGAGCCTTCTGACTATTGGAAGAGAGCATTGTCTGAGAAATTTGTGGGCAGGAAAACATGAGCTCTACTTACTCTGAAAATGAGTTTTCTCACAAATTTTGGATAGAGTTAAATATAAATGAAAGAAGTATATTAAATATCCAAATACATTTTGAATGTGCTTTGGTAGTGACATGATGAGATATTGAGAATGAGTCATCAGTAATCACTGTTTTAATTAAATGACTTCAATTATGAGAACAACGAAAAATTACAAAAATTTTAGAATAAAGTTCTTGTTTCAAAGCACCTAATGCCTGCGTTTCTGTCTTTCCACTCCCCCTTTTTGAGGGGAGGGAGGGGCATGGAGTGAGCCTCAGAATGTGAATGGCTCAATGACCAAAGAGCCTTGAAAACGTTCCCTTTGTTACCAAGAAAATGAGAAATACCATACAGAATATTTGCCCTGTCTTTTCCTATAATAGTATAAAGTCCGTTTTTTGTTTTTTGTTTTTTTTTTGCGGTATGTGGGCCTCTCACTAGTGTGGCCTCTCCCATTGTGGGGCACAGGCTCCGGACACGCAGGCTCAATGGCCATGGCTCACGGGCCCAGCCGCTCCACGGCACATGGGATCTTCCCAGACCGGGGCATGCACCCGTGTCCCCTGCATCAGCAGGCGGACTCTCAACCACTGCGCCACGAGGGAAGCCCTAAAGTCATTTTTTTTTTATTATAACTTCCTAAAATGTTCTATGGTGCCAATTTCCCTGGAAATTTTGCATGTCAAATAACTCTTATGTTGGCATTATTATTATTATTAGCATTAGATATTATCCCAATAATTGTATTTCAGAATGTGCTTAACCATAGTTTTATTTGGGAAAACATAAAATCAGTAAGTTGATTTCCTGGGATTTATCTCAGTGATCATTCATTATTTATTAGGCAGTATATTAAGTGCCTTTCCCCTGCATTATCTCATTTAACCCTCAAAACTCAATTCAGAGGTGGTTATTATTATTACCACTGTTTTACAGATGAGCAAACCAAAGCCTGGAAAGGTTAAGTAACTTTCCGAAGGTTACTTAACCAGAGAGGGCAGAGGCATAATTAGACTCTGAGCAATCTCTTTTTAGATACTGGTTTTTGTTTGTTTGTTTTTTCCAACCGTACTCCAGCTTTATGAGACAACTAAATTAACCTCTCAGTAGGAATATTTACAGATTTGAATGAAACCAACTATTTTTACAGAAATAGGGTATTGTGACTTTGAAAATGTGACTTTCAATATCCCACTGTTATGATAGATAAATTATTGTACAGAAAAGAGTTTCTTACTTGTGGTAGGCTGCTAAAAGCAAACCCCCCCAAAAGTGATTTTTGCCCAAATGTCTAAAAATATACAATTAATTTTCTCAAAGTCCAGTTTTTCTTTCATAATTATTTCTCAAAATGTTCTTGCTTGCCAACATTAGGGTGTGCAGGAGATGAAAAAATAGAGTAGCAAAGATGCATTAATTGAAAACCTTGGATACAGCAATGATGTGAGTCATATGGAGATTCCTTCTTGATGGAGATGTGCTCATTTCATGAATCTAGATTCATGTGACTCATGTCACATGCAATGTAATAATTTCTGTTGGCAAATTACTCCATCTTTTACATTAAAGATTACTGACTTTAAAGGACTTACAGAGTAGTTGGGCAGAAAAAGTACAGGCAGATCATTATAATACAGAGTGACAAATGCAATGAGAGCTATAAGCAGGGAGGATACTCTGCATGCAAATGAATCAACCCAGTCTGCAGCATCTTAAGAGTCATTTTGAGAAGGGAAACACTCAACTGAAACTTAATGACTTAGGGAAACAAATAAAGGACTTCATTTCCTTAACAGTTTACATTTCAGATAGTTTAAAACCGTTAATAAAAAGAATAAACAATTAATTTTATTCTTAGTACTAAATAAAAGCTAGCAAAACACCTCTCAATATTAACTTCCAGGGAAAGAGCTACGTTTAAGAGCCATTTGGGTGCCGGTTCTCCAAATATCAGAAGAATATGGAAGTTTCAAAATAGGCAATAACATAGGGAACTTAAGTCTTTTGTTTCTCTATAATAGGAAATGTTAGCAAGATTTTTTTTTTAATTCTCAGAATCACTGTACTTAGTATGCTTTACAACCCTACAGCTACTCATCATAAACACATGTAACTGAATAAACTTTTTCCTAGCTTAAAATCAAAGTTTTTCCACAGTAATTGTTTTTGAATACACTCCCTTTTGAGCTAATAGAACACCTACAAGATATGAAAAAAAAAAAATGTTTGACATGCACTATCCCTTTCTCTAAAGACTGTTAGGTATTAGTAACTGAGGTTTAAGAACATATTATTTAAATGGCTACAAAGCTAATGTAAAGGCAATAGTGCAATGACATTAATACTGTTTAGAGTAATATTGTTGCCACTAATGATGGCATATTGCTATAAAACTGAATACAAACCAAACAATACATGGCCATGTTAGAGTCCATGATTGGTTATAGAATTCTCCTTTTGTTTTCACTTTTGCAGTTCTCCTTTTATAAAATGGGAAATTGCAGGCATTAAAGAAGAAAAAAATTCAATGACAATTGTTAAAGATGTTAAGGCAGACATTATTCAGGAATATTGCAAAGGTATAGGGACCGGGGCAATGGGATCACAGTAAGGGAGAGAGATTGGGTTGAACTTCAAATACAGCATGGGCAAGAGGGGATTTTTGGCCAGGGAGCAGGATGGGGGTCAGTTGACGGAATGTTACCAAAAGAAAATGTCAGGGGTAAGGAGTGTTCTGACTAAACCATCCAAACAGGATTCTTGCTGAAGACAGGCCAGGGCATTTAGGCATCAGGTGATCAGGGGGATGGTGGAGGAGGAGGAACCTGATCAGATCTCCAGGGAGATCAGATATGGAGAGTGAGGGGTTGTGGTTAAGTTGACTTAGCAGGGTTCTGGTTAAAACTGGATTTTACAAAAAGTGCAGAGATGAGACTAGGAGTAGGTTCAGGAAACCGATTAAAGTTTGATCAAGCAAAGAATCTTTGTCACCAGAGGGAAAGGAAACAATATAAAAGTTTACAATGTTTTTTGTTTTTTTTTTCGATCAGGTGCTGTAAATCCATCAAATCCCATATAGATTTGAATTTCTTTCCTTGTTCTGCGATCTTGTTAATGTTAGTGTATAAAGTATAATGTCAGAATTATTTCATTTATTTAAAAGCAATGTTATTTTACTTATTTATAGATAAGTAAAGCTCTGGAAATATTACACTGTTTTTCTGAGTTGAAAATAATGGGTGAATTGTGTGTAATGGAAACAACATGGCTCACTGGAGGCATTCCATGTCCAGAGTGGAATAGCCTTTGACTGATTAAGTGGGAAGACTTTATTGACTACATTATTAAATATGAAATCTATTAAACTTAAGTACAACCTTTCCCCCCTTCAAATGTTAACATCAGTGCCAGTACGAGAGTAAAACTCACATGACATTTAGAAAGGAGAGAGAATCAGACGAGATTTACCAGGAAGAGGATATATAAATAATTGAATAGGAATGTCTGTAACAATGCAGCTCTTTTAGATAATGTGTGACAAAATATTCCTCTATTTTCTGATGGGGAAAGTTTTCTTAATAGAAGGCTCAGTCAGTTGTTCCTTAGGCACTGCAATCAGGGTAATTTTGGAGGCTTCCTTCCAAGTTCTGATTTATCATCCAAGTATCCCAAGGGCCCTCCATGTGATTGCCTTGGCACTGATATTTATGCTGGATGAACTCAAAGTGCCGCCCTTAACTCGATATTATCCTTCTTTAGGTCACAAGAGTGCTATCTTTCAAGTACATTTGGGTGATTTTCACACCACCCCACATCTCACCAACACTAGATATATCTCTTCTTTGAAACTTAGGAGGAGTCCACAAGACCTGTAAATAAAATTCAGCAAGTCTCAGTAAACATTTCTTTTCCCAGCTGGGATGCCAGTTCACAGAGGAGGAAAGTCAATGCATTGAAGTGGGATAAATTAGTGTGTTAGTTCCTAGAACCAGCTTCACAGCTGTGTCATGATTTCCTTTAAGGGTCCAGGAAAATGTAGCTTTTCATGCCTGATATTCTTTCTATTATTGTTATCTACCCTCTTCAGAGGTGTAAAGAAATGACCTTTCCCCGGGAAACACCAAACTGATTCTTTCAGAGAGACTGCTCTTGCTTCTAAAGAGACAGGCCTCTGTTTCACTTTTTTGAAAAACCTGCCATTTCAGTCACAGGTAAAGTACCTAACAGGAAGAAGACAGTGCCAGGAGTCTCCAAGGTAGGCTTACTTCTACAATGGGGCAGGGGGCTTGCCACTGCCTCGCCTTGTTCTGGCAGCTACAAAGCTGCCAGAGTGCTTCTTGCATGCTAATATCTTTAGATAGGGAGACCTTCACCATCCTTGCTTACATTCTTAAAGTGAGGCTTTACTTTCTGCTGAAAGTTTGCAAGCTGACAGCTTTGGAATGTGAATTTTTCTGTGTATTTTCAGATCAAGTACAGTGGCACTGACAAGAGTTTTCCACACTGCCTCATGTTAGTTTTCTGCAAAACTTGGGTTAGAAACTGGTGTCAACTCTGCTCACCAGCTAGGTGGACCATGGGCCAAAGGCAGCAACATTTCCCAGTCCAATGAGGCACAGAAGTGGCATTGCACCAGGGGCTGCTGCCCATGACCACATGCTTTTTGATATAGTGAGCTCTTGTGGACAGTGGGTTCATTGATGTAGCTGAAGGTTAGCTGTGAAAAGATTCTCTTTTTTGATCCCTTGACAGAAATAGATTCCACTTAGGACTTACAGTTAGATTGGTTTAGACATTGGCATTGTTGGGAAATGGAAAATCTTTACTTTGAGAACCTTGACACTATCATTTTCCTGTCATTTGCATAATGTTAAATGATTGGCCAAATCTTGATTTCCATATATACTTCTCTGTAATCCAATCTACTTTGTACTGAAATAGACTGAGGACCTAAAATGCATCAGGTCATAATAAAACTAGGCTGTAGATGTTTGTAAATTTTTAAAATTTGAAGATCCATTACATTCAAATGGGCTTTTAAAAAAAAATATTTAATTTATTTTTTTACATTTTTATTGACATATAATTGCTTTACAATGGTGTGTTAGTTTCTGCTTTATAATAAAGTGAATCAGTTATACTCATACATATATCCCCATATCTCTTCCCTCTTGCATCTCCCTCCCTCCCACCTTCCCTATCCCACCCTTCTAGCTGGTCACAAAGCACCAAGCTGATCTCCCTGTGCTATGTGACTGCTTCCCACTAGCTATCTATTTTACATTTGGTAGTGTATATATGTCCATATATACACTACCACTCTCTCACTTTGTCCCAGCTTACCCATCCCCCCCCCATGTCCTCAAGTCCATTCTTCGGTAGGTCTGCGTCTTGTGCATCTTTAAGTTATAACATGTTTTGTTAGTAGGATTGTGTTTCCTTAAAGCCAAAAGGTTAAAAAGAAATCAGCAATTATCTGACAGTAACACTGGAATATATTCTTTTAAGTACTTTCTTCTTAGATTATATAGTTATTCTTATACTTTATTTTCTCAGAATAATTTTGAAATTTCTGTTTTAGTAATACCTTCACAATCAGGTTAGCAATTAGCACAAGAAGAAATTACTTTATTTGATTGCTTTATATTATTTCACCAGAAGTAGTAGTATATATTATACCAGTTTAATCACCAAATTTCTGCTCTAAACTGTACTCAAATGATTTTTGTTTAAGCCTGAAAACATATGCAGACTTTCTATTCCTGAGAACATTTAAAGACTGACTATAAAACTTCAAGATAGTTGGAAACAATCTAAGTGTTCATTGATGGATGAATGGATAAAGAAGATGTGATACATATTTACAGTAGATACTACTCAGCCATACAAAGAAGGAAATTTTGCCATTTGTTATAATATGTATGGGGCTTGAGGGTATTATGCTAAGTGACATAAGTCAAACAAAGAAAGATAAATACACTATGATTTCACCTATGTGTGGAATCTAAAAATAAAATAAAAGAACAAACAAAACAAAACACAAACTCATAAATACAGAGAACAGATTAGTGGTTACCAGAAAAGAGGCAGATTGAGGGGAGGGTGAAATGGGTAATGGGGATCAATTGTACGGTTATGGATGGTAATTAGACTTAACGCTGGTGGTCACTTTGTAGTGTGTACAAATATCCAATTATAACGTTCACACCTGAAATGTATATAAACTTATACCAATACTACTGCAATTAAAAAAAAAAAGATAATTTTTGAGCTATTTCCTAAAACTACCTAATCTAAATTTTACCCTTAAAATGTGTTTTGGGCTTCCCTGGTGGCACAGTGGTTGAGAGTCCGCCTGCCGATGCAGGGGACACGGGTTCGTGCCCCGGTCCGGGAAGATCCCACATGCCGCGGAGTGGCTGGGCCTGTGAGCCATGGCTGCTGAGCCTGCGCGTCCCGAGCCTGTGCTCCGCAACGGGAGAGACCACAACAGTGAGAGGTCCGCATACTGAAAAAAAAAAAAAAATGTGTTTTAAGTTATAATGTTGGTTAAGTGTTGGCACTTCAAAAGTTCTTCTCATTTAAATGGAGACATCAAGAGAAATTAATATGAGGAAATGCCTAGCAAAGAAACAAGGAATCAGAGTGCCTACTTATTACACCAAAAAGGAAATGTTAACAACAGTGGAATAGAGATCTGAGTGCCTGGCAAATAGAAAGTTTTCTGATAAATGAAATATAGTTAGTGTTTAGGTATCTAATTAGTAACTTGAGTAAGGAAGAGTTTTATTTGTATTTTCTACTTTCAAATGCATAAACTCGCAAAACAGTCCTTTGTTGTTCTTCATAAATATCATGATTTATGAAGCTCACATATTCAAGAAGGTGATATTGATAGAGTCATGCAGGAATGTCTTTGTTTTGAAAAGATTTTTCAAGTATCTGATATTCAGAGCACTGAGTAGTTGACTCCCCAAAGCTCATTTCCACCCGTAATTACTATCAAATATTAAACAAAATATGTAGTAATTATGTAAACTTAATAAAATTGATATTGGAGGGAGTAGGAAAGAGAATGGGAAGGGCCTGATGAGGCATTGTGTCCATTCTGAGCCAGACATTCTCCTCAGCTCTGGGAAATAGACATCAATGGAGACAGTAGAGTTGTTACCTAATCAAGAAGGAAGGAACACAACAAATTATTACAGCAAATAAGAGTTCTGAAAATAGAAGACATCACAGAGCTCTGGGAACATCCAGAAAGACTTGGAAAACCCTGTCTTGAGGAGACTGGTAACCTGAAGGTGGCAGGGTAGAGAAAAAGTTCAAAAGTGTGTTGACATTTGAGATGATTCTTAAAATATAGGAGAGAAGTCAGGCAAAAAAAGAAGAGAATTCCAGAGAGAGGGAAAATATGTGCCTGCATCTGTAGGCTTAATATAAATACAGGCAAGTCAGTGTGGCTGGACCCAATTGTGTCAAGTGTGATCAAGGAAAAAGATGGATTTAGAAATATAAGAATACAGGTCACAGACAAACTTTACATCATACTAAGGAATTTGGACATTTTGCCTGTAACAAAAGACAATGAAATATTTTAAGCACATTTTATAAAGATCAAATTTGTTTTCTAGAAAAAAAAATCACTTTAGCAAATGTTTGAAATTAACTGTCTTATCATTTGTTCACATTTATCGAGCTGGTTAATTAAGGGCATACACTCCTAAATATAATCTCCTCTAGGAACCAAAAAAGAAAATAAATATAATAAAAAAGAGATAAATTTACCTATTTTAGATTTTACAAAAAAGCAGAGGTGACTTACTAACTTAATTGTGCTATTCATCCCAGTAAGGATATTGTTTGAAAGGAACATTAACTAACTGGATTGAAAGAAAGATTACATACATTCTAGTCATCCTAGGATTTTGATAGTGGGATGTTTCTTGGGTTATTGGGTACGAGATAAGGTATAAATGGCTCTTTTATTGAGGGCCTGTTTTTCTCTTTTTCACTCAATTTGAAGTTCTGGGATTACTGCTGTGGACAAGGCAGATATTTCCAGTCTGTCTATGAGTTTTGACTAGGAGATGCTATACTTTCAGTGTGTGGATCATATTTCCAAAGATACAACCAAAGGAGAAAATGATCCATGACTCTTTAATGTTTACTACACTTATTATTCCTATCAAATAATATTATGTAACCTGAAATCACTTATCTAGTTGGAATTAGATGGTTATAAGTATACAAAAGAAAAGGAGGAAGACAAGGAGAAATAAATATACAGACCAAAATGAAGAAGGAATGTATTTAAACTTCTGACATGTGACCTATATTTTATATCAGGGTATAAATACACCAGTATGAATAAAGGTCTATATGTGTTCCCTAGTTACCTCCACAAGTTGCTGCTTTAATGAGAAAAAAAAATTCTGCAATGTACAAGTGAGGCAGCTGCTTTTACACAGACTGCTTTCTGGTTACTTAACATTCTTTTTCTTCATCTCTTCCATTCCTACCCCTTTACACATCTATTGCTAATCAATAAAACAAATAAAAATCTTGACTGCTCATTTATTTCTAAGAGATTTCAGTAAATCAAATTTACAAATGGAATAATGCTTATTTGTCCCAAGGCAAAAGAGTAATTTGAACTTTAAAAGTCAAACATAGATTGTGAATTTATCATAAGGCACAAGCCTCTCAATAGCCTCTGACCTCTTCAAAGACTTTGCTAGAAAATATAATTAACATGCTGAGATCACAGAACTTAAGATGTGGAGAATTTAGTATGTCTGCTGGAAGAACTTAATTGGTATGATTAAATTCTTGAAAAATAGAGGCTTAAAGTAAAAAGCAATTTTGTAAGACTGAAATACTATAGAATTATTTTAAAATGAAGAAGTTGAAAGCTCAAGAAGATTAATGTTTACATAGGGACTGCTAAATTTCTTATATTGAATTATGTGAAGTTTTTAAAAGGAAAAGTTGTATTAATTTTTACAGGAAAAAAGAAATAAATCTTCAATGTTATATGCCCCTTCATCCCAAGGTAAATTCCTTCCCCATCAAGGTAAGGGTGTATTCACCTAGTTTTTAGGGGAAGGTATGATTGTAGAAATACCTTTTAGGTGGGATCACAAAAGTTTAGAGGAGAGAAGGTGATGAGTATCATAACGGTTGCATAAATATTGCTGATATCTATGTTAAGATATTTGCTGAATATCCATATTTACAATGGGTGTTCCATTCCCATAACTCCATCTCTGGCTTATATCACCTGCTAATTTGGGTGCCTGTGACAGTGGGGCAGAATCAAAGGGATGGGTTGATATACCTCTTATTAAAAATTTAAGGGAGATTTATGATGTTCCAGAGAAAGAGCAATGTAAGAATGTACATATTATCCTGCCTCTAAGGAAACACAGGGAAAAATTATTATTCTAATCTTTTTGCTACAGGTTTCAGAAAATACTTTCCAGTCATAAAACTATTATTTTGAAAAGAAGCTATTTATTGTGGTTGATAACCTATAATCCGGTGATCAGAGAAACTAATTACAACGCTGTTTCATATTTATTCTCTAAGACTAGATGTCTTAAATGCATTTGAGCTCCCATTGCTTTCATAAGTTAAAAAGAGATTATTTCCAACTTTTGTCCATTTCCTCTGATGTGCAGTGTATTTTACTCTCTTTTACAGTCTCTAAACTGGTGATAAAACATTTAATTTAAACTAATCCATCATCTGTCAAACCTGCTTCAGTGTGCTAGAAAGCACCAAAATAGTATCACTTTTTTTATGTTCCTATTTATACATGTTACTGGAGTTAGTAAATTATTTAATTATTATTGTGGAAAGTCAAAGGACTGAAGAAAATCCTTTATTCTTGAATTTGAAAGTAAAACAGCATTCACTAAGCCAAAACCCCATATCTATTGTGCATTCAAATGATCCCTATTTTCCCATTTACATCTCTGTAGAAAGAAACTGGTGAACCATTATCAATACTGATTTGAGATTTATGATTTTTTCTCTTTTATTTTTAGAATAACTTACAGAATTCTTAATATTTTACCCTCTCAATAAATCTGATCCATAAAAAAAATCTCACTTTTGTTGGACTAGATAGGGGCATATGTTTCTATTTATGTTTACACATATATAAATACACATAAAACTTCATTTCTTGTAAAGAGTACAGAAAGAGCTGTAGACAAGTATATTAACCAAAGGTTTGAATTCTAGGATCAACCATTAATCATGTACCTTGTACAATTAACTTAACTTTCCCAAGCTTTGTTTTTCTTTCTTTTTTGCCATTAAGCTGAAATAAGAATAATAATAACTCAATGCATAGAGTTACAATAGAATAGAATATGATCTATTATATATATATACACAGATAGATAATTTATATCTGGAATAATAGCTCAATAAATGTTAGCTATAATTTTGGTCCTGTGTTGATTAAAAGTTATTTATATTTCTCTGAGAAAATGTCTAACAAAATCAGGGAATGAGTGAAGGCTACAAAAACATAATTGTACTGTTTAATGATGGTGGTCCCACCACAGCAGACTGGGAGATTCGCACTTTGTCAGCGCTCAGCACATATTAGGAAAACAGTCAATCAAGACATCATTACAACATGGCGATCCCTGATCCATTATTCATTTCTGACATACTAGTTGTAAGGCAAAAGTCTGTATGATACAGTGATTTCCTACCTTATCACATGTTATCACTTTTTGGTGAATGAAAGGAATGACTTTTCTATCATGGTCCAAGTCCACACTATTGAACAATAAAATAGAATCAGAAGGACATGATCCCAGGGCACCGACTAGTCTTATTTCCATTAGCATTAGAGGCATGACTCCAAATCTACTCTTACTACTTTTATAATGACCTCATACTTTGTCATCTATGAAGTACAAGAAATAGGAATATAGTGTTCCCTAAATTTTCAAACTTTATGTTTAGATTTTCATTTAGAAAGGAATACATCTCATTATTGGTAGCAGTTATGCTCTATAAAGTTGCCTCAAACACTGAATTTGTGAATACTGAACCATTGCTTCTAGGGGAAATGCAGGGTTGCCTAGGTTGCTGTGAGCCTCTGACCACACATTTTAATATATCAATACATGACCTTGTTTTAGGTATGTTTCTATTTAAAGGACCTTGTTTAATACATATTGTTGATTCATTAATATTGAACTCATGGCCAACAAAACTAACTCATGCCTGAACAAAACTTATCTAACACACATTTTCTCTGTAAGGCACATCACAGCCTTTCTGTGCTTAGGAACACTAGACAGCACTTGAGCACTCTACGTGGGGTCCATTTTAAACAGCAAAATCACCAATGAAAAGCACAAAGATGCAAAAAAAATCACAACACTAAATAGACTGCAAAAGATGCTTGTTTGCAATATGAGAGCTGAATCAGGAAGACAGAGTGTTACCCTATTCGACCTCCCTGGAAGCATGTGCATTGGGAGACCCACTTTTTTTGAGCTCTGGGCATGTACACAAAAGACCATGAAAGAGTTGTGATTATTGACTTGAGGTCAATTTATAAACACATTTTAGAAAGTAGGCAAATTGATGAATATGATACCCGTGAATGATGAAGATTGATTGTATCTATATAATAATCCATATTTTTTAAAAGTTTTTATACTTACACTACAATAACAGAGGTACAGAGATGATTGAATTTTAAACAACTGAGTAAATGTCAGGTCATGCCCTATTCAAAGCACTTCATATTCACTTAATAGTCATGACAATACTCTTTACAGACACAGAAATAAAGGCTTAAAGAAGTAAGGCCAAGGTCTCACAGCTAGAAGTTGACTAGTCAGGATTCAAACCAGCCTGTTTGGTTCCAGAAACTACAAGCTCTTAACCATATGTTGTTCTTCTCATTATAAGCAATATGATGTTCAATTATTCACAATAGAGCAACATTAGTGGCTAAAAGAACAGCATGCTCCATTTTAGTGTTTCTTTTGATCTTTGCATCTCAGGTTCAAGGCTTTACTTCTTACCTTTGAACATGTTACTGAAATGTAAAATAATTACTTCACTCTTTGTATACTTTGTGAAGCCATATTTTTCTCCATCTAAATAATTTTATATTTTTCTGTCTGTATATTCCCATTAAAAATGATTCACAGATGAGTCATGCTCCCAACATTCATTTGTGAGTCATTCAGAAGCTTAGTGTTTAAACATAGTGAATAATGTGGTAGATCAGCCCCTCCAAACCCATTTATCCCATAGTGAAACTGGACTAGCAAAAAAACACCAACGGTATTTTTGCAACCTACTGTAACAGATATTTCCTTGAGAAAACAGTTTCTGGGTAGAATTACTTTATACAGTGCAATTAGGTTAGGGACTCATATTCACTTAATGCATCGCAGGTACAGAGACTCCCCCACCTCAAAGGTATTGTTAGAGGTCTGAGAAAGTCACTAGAAGGAACTTCAGAAACCTTGGACTTGGAGAGAGTGAAGAGAAGGAAACAGATGGAGATCAGAAGTTTAGGAAGAGGAAATTAGTTGAGAGTAAGGAAGCAGGAGAGCAGGACTTCTAGTCCTATTAACATTCTTTTTACCAGCATACCTTCTTAGTGATAGGACACCTTCCTACCTAAGTAGTGCCTCTTCATACTGCTACTGACCTTAGATCTTGACTGGCAAGCTTTTTCTCATGCACTATTTGTTGCTTTTGACCAGTTTTACTCACTTCTCTACTTCCCTAAAGAAGATAATTCTACAGATTTTCATTTATATTCTTGTCCTTAAAATTAAAATTCACAAATAATTGATGTGTTCTTAGGATACTTAGTACTAATAATGAAAAAAATTAAGCTTTTTAAAAAGTTATTTTTCCTCTCTCTCTGTTTCCATCTCTCTCTCTCTTTTTCTCCCCATTCTTCTTCAATTGCTATGTCTCCCAAATTTTAGTATAAATAAAAATCACCTAAGGACTATGTTTCTTTTTTTTTTTTTAAATATACATTCATGGATCTCACTTCCATGTAGTCTGATCAAATTGATCTGCAACGGGATTCAGTAATCTGCATTTTTAACATGTCTCCCAGGAAGTCTTTCTAGAGCTAATAGGGGACCCCCTTGAGTGTTGTGACTTATGGCTTAAAAGGAAATGAAGTCCTTATAGGCAGGTTACTAAAGGATCTTTATATAAAAATATTAGAAAATTAAATAAAGATAAGAAACAAACTTGACAGAAAATTTGTTTACACAATTAGGAACAGGATATCGTTGGTAACAATGGTGCTACCTTTTGGAAAGGAGAATTGAGAACTTAGCCCAGGAGAACTTACTCTTCTCAGCCATAGTGATCAAGAGAGGAAAATAAAAGATTATCTATAGAGATCTTTCCTGTTCAGGATTTATCCTTTTCCCTCCTCACTGGTAATTTGGCCATCAAATGCCTTCCCTTGACTGGGTTTAAGCAGACAATGAAGACAGTAATTAAATTTAGGGGAGGATGATTGGCAGTGTTTATGTCAACAGATTGAGAGGGAAAGGAAGATTAATTACTTTTCATCTACCAGGTTCATAGCTGGATGACACTTTCTAGAAGCAAGTCCCTTTATTAATAGGTGACCAACAGTATCATCATCATCATTACCATTATAATAGGCATCGCTACACATAGCTACCATTTACCCATGATGAAGGATTGCTGATGGACTAAGTTCTGTCCCTTCAAAATTCAGATTTTATCCTAACCCTCGATGTGATTTTATTTGGAGTTAGGGCCTTTATGGAATTTATTAAGGTTGAATGAGGTTACAAGTATAGGGCCCTAATCCAATAGGATTAGGGTCTTTGTAAGAAGAAGAAGAGAGATTATAGCTCACTCTCCCACTCCGTGCCATGGACTGTGGAAAGGCTGTGTGACAGATACCAGGAGAAGGTGGCCATATGCAAGCCAGGAGGAAAACTCTCACCAGAAACTGAATAAGCTAGTACCTTGAGCTTAGACTTTGTAATCTCCAAAAGCATGAGAAATAATTTTCTGCTGTTAAGTTGCTTAGTCTATAATATTTTCTTTTACCATAAGTTTAAAAAAAGCAGATTAAGACAAGGAATTTAATATTATTATTTAATAATATTCACATTTTGCTGTCATGGGCATTTGAAGAAAACTAGTATGATCCATTGATCCATTTGTAGTCGAAAAGCCCAAGTCTAGAAAAGTTAGGTAACTTGTTCAAGGTCACACAGCCAGTAGAAGGTGTGTATTTGGGGTCAGGGACCAGAGGTAGACATAACTCAGACAGTCCAACACCAGAACCTAAAATGAAAACTTCTAATGATGAAACCATACATACTTCCAAAAGAGGCATGTAATTTGACTTTTTAATTTTTATTATGGATATATAATTTAAATATTTTAGTTTTCTTTTAAAATCCCTTTTAATAAGTAATTTATTTGTTGAGAAATATAGCAATTTATCATTGTATAAACTTACTGTTACATGTTGAACCGCTCCTTTGTTGATAAATTTATTATTTCTGTTTTAAAGGGTTTGAGATTCTTTATGATACAGTCAGGAATTTTGCAATCTATTCAGAGGAGGTTTGTTTTTTTTTTTTCAGTAATAAGTTGAAATATTTCTGGACACTAAAGCTTTTGTGACAGATTTCAAAGGAAAGTTGTCTAAGGGCAGCATGTATTTCAGAAGAGTTTCTCAAATGCTTTACTGTCCTTTGTTACACTTTGTATTTTTAAGTTCTTTGAAAGTAGGTACAGTGCCACATATTCAAAAGATGTTAGAAGAACCTAAACTAGATTTCTATTGGTTTAATTTGACATTTCTTTGAAAACATGCAAGTTGGCAGAGTCAGAATTTCCTCAAGGAGGTCCAAAATTTAAGTTCAGAAAAGACAGGTTTGTCTATAGGCACAGTGTTTCAAAGCGTTTAACACTGTGATGTAACTTGAGAAGAACACAGGGACCCACATAAGTTATCTGAAAGATCAGCTGGGCATATTTTCAAACAGAAGAATTTCCTGTTAAAGGTGACTCCCTTGTTTGAACTAAAAGTTTCTAAGGTTTCAGCTCAATGTACAATCATATAAGAATGTGCAATCGGGCTTCCCTGGTGGCGCAGTGGTTGAGAGTCCGCCTGCCGATGCAGGGGATACGGGTTCGTGCCCCGGTCTGGGAGGATCCCACATGCCGCGGAGCGGCTGGGCCCGTGAGCCATGGCTGCTGAGCCTGCGTGTCCGGAGCCTGTGCTCCACAACGGGAGGGGCCACGGCAGTGGGAGGCCCGCGTACCATTGAAAAAAAAAAAAAAAAAAAAAGAATGTGCAATCATTACCAATGGAAAAATCAACAAATATGTTGGAATATAATTTCACTTAAGGGGAAAGAATCATAAGACATATCTTTAAGCTAAGCTTCAGTAGATTTTAAAGTGATTTATTTTAATTTATTTTAAATAATTTCCCACACAAAGAAAATAATAACCCTCCCTTGCTGTTTATACCTTTTTCCTTCACTTTGCTCTTTTAACTTACTTTCAAATAGTGGCACCTTACCAACACAAAATTTGTTTCTGTAGTTATGTCACTAAAATTCCTGAGCAATCAGTCATGATTTCTGCACCTCCAGCTCTACTACCATATTTAGTGCTACAGAATTATTGTTTTTCCTGGGTGCATGGTAAAATGGAAAGAACAGCTATCTGTAGAAAGAAGGACCTCCAGGATATAGTGACCATTTAGAGACTGACCTTCTCTTCCCTGATTAGTGACTTAATGCTGAAGGAGAAAGGGTGTGCCCAGGAATCTACACAGGCTGCTCTGACATTCCATTTATGCTCCTGTGGCAGCACCATGGTCAGAAGCAGTTCACAGGTCTGTGAGCTTTGTCTCTGGTAGCTCTTCTTCACGACTTGGGGATGGTAAAAGCAGCTTCACCTGATGACTCCTTAAGTTACCAGAGACTTCTTTCAATCTCATTCCTTGTTGGCAGTGAGTCCTAGTTATAATTACGTAGCTCTGATTCCTGCTTCTTTGCCTCCTCCAAAGGACTCAATCACACGCTCTTCCCTGAGGCTAGATATAAATAATGGACTCTCTCAGAATCCACTACCTTAAAGTAGCACTGCTCCCCCATCCCACTCATGCCTAAAGGACATTGCCCATAAGACTTGCAACCGCTATCTATCATCTATCTATCATCTCTGTCATCATCTATCTGTTTATATATGATATCATCCCTAAATGTCTTACTATATATATATATATATATATATATATATATATATATCCCCTAGAACAGCTACGTATATACTAACCCAGTGCAAAACAATTCGTCAAATCCAGTGTACCCTAAAAAGTCTGTCTTGCAAACTATGTTTAACAAAACAACTATCCCTGCCAGGTGTTGTCAATATGAAGTATGCTGTCACACTGTACTGGACAGTTGAATGTCACTGTATTCTTGTATCTTATTTAGTGTCAGTGGACAAATCATAATATATTAACAAGTCATAATATTGAACAAATCATAATATTGATATATTAACAAAATATTGCCGTGGAAGAAAAAATGAGCAATCTTGCATATCCAAATATTATCACTTGAACAAATGATGAAAGTAGGTACAAATGTATAATATACTAAAAGCACTAACTTCCAACTTAAAGGTGATTACACACAGAAGAACATTTGGTAGTAAACGTTACTGTAAGCTCTTTATAAAAAATGAGAGAAAAATTAAAATTTCACTCCTCTCATATATTCTGGAAATTATGTCCCCATAGTATGAAGAGTTATCTAAACTGCATACTTATGAAAGGATTTGAGCAGTAGAGTGCAATTTATATTTAGCAGTTAGTGACAGAGCATGAACATTCATTAATACTCCCACATTAAACTTAGATTATATATCCTAAGATCTGTTGTTATTGCTTCTTAAGGGTAAATGTTTGATTAATGATGCCTTAGCAAAAAAAATTAAAAGAGCATTATTTTTTCCTTAGGTCATTAAGATACATAGAATGCAATAAAATGTGATTGACCACTTGATATCTTTTGCCAGTTTTCAGCAAAACAGAGTTGAAAATTTTAATTACAGGATTTAAAAAACATGTTAGCTATTTTAAAATTATAAATGTTCCATTATTCTAAATATACCTTATTTTTATTAAACTTAGTAATTTTAAGATCAATTTATAATATAGTCAAATAAAAGGGGAAACACAGTCTTTACAATACAACTGATACATGTTTTCATTCAAATATTATTTCCTTTTAGGTACTGAATTTAGCTGATATGCCAAAACACAGGAGATTTGGGGCAAACCATGGGTAGTAAGGTATCAGAGATGCTGGAACAATTAAAACAAAAAAATAAACTCATTCTCTCTCACACACACACACACAATCATCAAGTTAAATACATACAAATAGAAATACACTTTATAAAAATCTGTAGGCATAAAACAGTAAGTTTGTTACTTAAAACGGCCTATAATCATAGTGGAAAGGGAAACTATCATGGAATCAATTTCGTTATAAAAAACCTTGAATGCTTTAGAGGAATATTTATGTGTACAAAAATAACTTCATATAAATCTTGTTTTGGAGACAATATCAAAACAAATCTTCTCTAAAGGTGAGAATGACTTAATGGCTTTAATGTATCAAACTTAAAAAATGTGTCATATTAGAAACTATTATGAAAGTAGTTTCTAATGTTTATTTTTTTTATCTGTTCGAACGAAATGGGAGAAATGATTCATTGGAATTTTGCAATCTGCTCTTATGAAATTATCTTATTTATCAGGAAACAACTGGAATATGCACGCACATATGTGTGTGTGCATGTGTGAAGGAAGGACAGACTGGAGGAACTCTTAGAGAAAGACTCTTTTTTATTGCATCTCATCATTTTAGTATTTACACACAAAGTCAAGGAAAAGGAAAATATACTTTAAATATTTTGGTAATTTTATTCAGTGCTTTAAAATGTTTCTTCATTCTCAGTAATATTTCTATATTTTTCACAGATGGAAATTTAGTTGATGTAAAGGGACTGTAGCTGAGTATAGTGCCCAATAATTTGACTTGTACAAAGAAAGGAAAGAGAAGAAAAGCAAAGATCAATAAAATAGAAAAGAAGATGGAAAAGAAAGGAACTTAACAACTCTTACTGGACTACCAATATGAATCATCTTTATAAAAATAAAGTGACAGGAAATACCCAAATTATGTTAAGTGATAGGATTGTTTTCTATTTCAAGCACTTCAGGTGGATAATAAAAGCAACAGGTTCATTATGTTAGTGAAAAATATATGTACATATTCTATTATTCTGCAAGATTGGAATCTGCTTAATTATTTAGCAAAATATGTTCACCAACAGTTATCCACCTTTGAGATTGCCTTGTATATTTAGAGGACAAAAAATTAAGTTTTTCTGTTGAGAAGGTATTTACATGCTTAATGATACTTTCCCCCAAGTTCTCTACAAATCATTTTCTAAATATATACGCAGTCTCTTTATTCTGCTCCCAGGAAGCTTTTATGCATTGCTTGTATACAAGCTGATTTTTGTTCCTCCCCCTGCATTATCTATATCTGTGTTTACATGCTCCACTGTAATGGCCCCAGATGATGTATAATGGTCCATCTCATCAATAATCCATGTTTTAAACTCTCTAAATACTTGGATGGCATTAACAGCTATCATTGTACTGATCTCCATTTTAAGAAGTGTCTAAATACATATTTAGCAGCTTAATCTGTGTCTTGAAAGGTCCCTGAGTGTGTATTTATATGATACAGTGTACTGACATGTGCAAACTGACCTTTTATGCACTGTTATAACTATTTTTTAATTGTTAAAACATTTAAAGCACATGTTGAGTTGCAAAACAAAATATTTAATTTGCAGAAATTATTCCACAGTTCATGGCAAAAAGGATGTTCATAGTTTGGGGGCTTTCTGTTAACTTTTTATTTTATAAGTGTCCTAGAATGAAAAAAAATTTGAACAAACTACCTAAGAATCTATAAAAATATGAGAAATGCTTTGTAAATTCTCTTTGTATTCCTCTTTTCTTTTTTTCTTTTTTGACTAATTTTTTTAAATGCACAGATGTATGTGGCAGGACAAGATATCTATTCCCTAATAATAGCAACAGTCATTGACATAAAATAAGATTTTTAGAAATCCTTTATTCCACAAAGAATTTCTTCAGGATGGATACTGTTGATTAACATTACTTAGGTTATGTTATGTTTTAAAGACGTTTATCCCATAGAGTATTTGGAGTATTTGCTTCAGTCTTATTTCTTTAAAACTGATTTAAACTAGAAACCAAACAGGTATATACTGTTGGTAATGAAGAATGTGAAAAATGTAATTAAATACAGAATTAAATAATAGTACAGATATTCATGTTTTTTTTTCCTAAATTAACTAGACTGAAAGTTATGAGAAGGAATCACAGATTTTCACACACACACACACCCCATTAGTCTCTTTGTCAACTGCCTCAGTATATGCTCTTAAAAACGTATTGGAAAGTAGACCACTGCTGTGTACTTTAGTCAGGTTTGTTAGTCCTGCCATGCACTGGGGATCACCGAAGTAACATTGGCGATTTAAGCCACAAATGCACATATATACAAGATATCCCCACAAAAGGCATTTATTGACTTGTATCAATACTTTGGTTGTACCTTCCTTTAAAATCCAAGCAGTAGCATCAGCTACCATCTCATAATCCCTTTCCTCTGGGCTATTTCACTGACAGACTCCTTCCTCTTTATGACCCCAGCAGCAGGCCCAACTCCTACAATTTCAACACACAGTCTTGTCCAGGAGTTCCCATGTTAGACCTGGAAGTCACACTATTTCACCTGGGAAAACTGTGCCACATTCCCATTCCTGAACAAGTATCTGTGGCCGGAAAACAGGGATGCTGTTTTGAATAGTTCTTGCCTCTGACCTCAGACTCAGGGATTGAAAGTGAGGAAGAAGTGTGTCCAAAGCAAATCTGGGACATTGTTAACCAAAAGAAATATACATTGATTCCAATCTGAAAGCAATGACAAGTATCCAATACGTGTAGTTCCTGAGATTTCAATATGTCTAGGCTCTAGTGTGTTCATCAGAGAATAATGTTATGTGTGTGTGCATGTGTGTGCACACATGTGTATGTTCCTGTAATAGACCTGGTCTTCTAGAAGAAGTTCAACTAGATCAGGCAGATATTTTTGTTGGTGATGTTAGTTGGTTTATAATATTCGGGTTTCTCCATCTGTCTCCATCTACACTTAAAACACAACCACTTAAAATCTCGAAGCAGTGAATGCAGTAGCACTCCTTAATGAAGGCTTAGTCAGAATTATCTTTGTTGAGGGCACAGACCTGCATGTAGCTGGCATCTCAAACCTGGGTCTACGTGAAGTTCACTGCCGATGGTAATTGATTTCTGGTGCAGGGGACACGGGTTCGTGCCCCGGTCCGGGAAGATCCCACATGCCGTTGAGCGGCTGGGCCCGTGAGCCATGGCCGCTAAGCCTGCGTGCCTGGAGCCTGTGCTCTGCAACGGGAGAGGCCACAACGGTGAGAGGCCCGTGTATTGCAAAAAGAAAAATAAAAAAAGAGTGAAGTGGCACTTGGCTACGCACAATCTCAGCAGCTGCAATTTTGCTGTTGCCTGTCAGAGTCCTTCTTTCACATATTCCATAGAGGCCAGACATGTTTCTGAATTTAATTTTGAAGCACTCACTGATTTCTCCCAATGTGTCTGAGTTAGGGAGACATCCCACAGTACCAGATCTTAAAAGAAAATTATCTACTGTACCACCATCAAATTTGTACCTCTTTCTCTTTATCGAATACTTATAACCATTTTACAATATTCCATTCTCACTACCCAAACCTTGGGAGATAACATTATATTCTTATTCTCCAAACATTAAAACTAATAAATGTGTAAGGTCATTCCCAAAACACATCTATATACAAAATTGATTCTGTTTTGTTGTTTTATGCTCAAAATTTGAAGTAGTTTTATCAGTCCTCAATTTAGAAAAGAGATGAAGTTTCCTTATTTCTATAATTTGAGGGAAGTATCAATAACAATCTAGGGGCTATAGTAGGTCAAAGCCTCCACAGGACCCATACTGTTCCTTTAGGAAGTGTCATCCAAGGGCTGAAAACGTTACCGAAAAAAAAAGAATGGGGAGAGTGGAAGGGGTCTGGAATTGTCCTTCCCTGTGAAATGCAGGTAGTTTTAAAGAACTGGGATTTGAATCACATTAGACTTAATTTACTGTGTATACATTGAGAGAAGTTCTGATGGAAATATATTTTCTTTTTCCAGAATAATGCTTCAAATAAGACCCAGGTCATTGATAAAGTAGTTTATAAGAGACACTGCCCTCAGACATAACAGGAACTATATGAGGATTTACTGGTTTTCAAAAACTATCATACCAAAGAGGAAAAATTAAGATAAAACATAATTTTAAGCTACGAAGTTAAATGAAGCTACATTGGATGTTAGTAAAATATCACATTGTGTGCATGGTAATATTCCTATCTAATTTCCCTCCAGCCTTCTCTACTCCTTTGTGTCCTGAGCTAAGAATCCCATTAATCCTAGGTTCCCTTTCTCGTCACCCTCATCTTCATTGCTGTTTAGTAACTGTAATTTGTACCATTAGAATGTCACTGTTTTCTCCACAGTGTCCTAATTGAGCCCCTAATCATCTTTTATTTGAACTAATGCAATGATTTTATCTCTTCCTGTGTAAATTTCTCTTGAGAAAAATAAGGCAAATAAAGAGATTTATTTTGGGGGAATTCCAAATAAAACTTCAAATCTATATTCAGTATATTCAACTATGATAGCAGGTTTGTGTGAACTACAGGGTAAATCTTGGAGTGTCTCCATTAATATTTGTTAAAATAATAATTGTAATTATTATTTTCTTAAACCCAGATTTGTGAATTCTCAAAGAAAGTGAGTGAAGTGGGTTATGGATCAGGTAATTCAAACATAGTATGGTTCTAAAGTTACTAATGTTGCTTTCATTACTGTTATGAACTGCATCAATTATGAAAACTATGAAGAAAATGTGCTATTCTGCAGAGCTCTAATATTTTATAACCTGTGGCTAATTCTTAAGTATATTGATAGATTCTAAGTATGTTAGAAGAAAAATATTTTCAATAGTATGTTATGCTGTTTTAATTTACACTGCTTTTAGTTAATTTAATTGAACATAAGAGAAACAGGCATATAGGGGGAAAATCACATAATTGTCATGCAGTGTACATAGTAGAAGGATCCCTGCTTTTTTTCAGAGACTAAGATGTTTGTTAAGGAGACTTTTACATGTGCCTATATTTATACATTCCTTATTTAGGGAGCTGCAGGCTTTTGAAAAACTCATTACATAATTTTCTTCATTTCTTTTACTTTGCTACCTCTTACAGATACCCTGTCTTTTAAAAATAAATGGGTATGATCTAAATCCCTAGATTTAATCACATTGAATTTTTTAGAATAAGTTGTCTTAAAAACATAAGATATTTTCATGCTAGAGATTTTATTTAAGCTGCTCACAAGGCAATAATTGCATGAGAATTCAGACAGAGACAAGCCACTGAGGTGCTGTTTTCAGTGCCCGAATGGTCTCTATGAAATAGAGCATCTAGGGGTATATTTTCTTTTAACTTGACTTCATTTCTCTCTAATTAGTAGTCTGCAGTGTACCATTGTGATGTCTGCTTCCCCCCTTGGTTCCTGTGGCCCCCCTTGGGGATTTCCCAACTGTTTTGCTCTCCTGTTGTAATTGAAATCTTACTTGTTCCAGCCTGTAATTGATAGTGAACCCAACCATTTTATGTTGTCAGGCAACAGATGTACAACAGAAACACTCAAAGTGGCATATGGAAAAACTGCCCTACTAGAGTGAAATCAGATCCACTCCTATATCACAAATCCATTCTCTCGACATTTTGTGGTTTTCTCCTCCTTGCAAGTGCTTTTTTGCTGCACAAATCAACATAAAATTATCATATTCATTGGCTCTATGTTGACTCTTTAGTCTTCCTTCATGATTCTATATCTGAGTAAGAGCTTCACAGAATAATGTAGATTAGTTAACAAATATAATAGCATTCTCTGTACACTTTTGTCAAGTCCTGTCACCAGTTTTAAATACAATAATTAACCTTACATGAATAATCTATACCTATGAATACATCAAGAGATGTTTGAATTGGTTAACTATATTTCTCAAAAAAAATACTTATAAATGCTAAGTGAACCTCCAAATTCATTAATTCTAATGATAATTACATCTGTAATTATCATTAGAATTAATAAAGAGTCAGAGCCTTTGCGTCAAAAGAAATATTATCTTTCCAATATAATAAGAGAACCTTGAGTAATTGATTCCATATTATAGGGTATATTATCATTTCAAAAGATGGAGCTGCATGTTTTATAGGCAGTTTGAGATGCTTTTGTGTGGATATGTTGGGCCCTCAGTGGCTTGACTAGTCTAGAAAAAGACAGGACCTGGACTGAACAGGAGAGATTCTAGGGGAATTGACCACATTTCAGGATGGCAGCATTCACTACAGATAGAATGAGGTGTCTAACTGCAATGTCTATTGCACCAAGACTTTTTAGGTAAGTACCTAATGAAATTAAATCCAGAAAGAAAAATAGGGAAGTAAAATGATTGGGTAGTGGTGAGTCAGTAAACCTAACGGATACTTCATATTCTAAGTATTCTTTTCAGTTTTTAAGGGAACTTGAGCCAATCTCTGAGAATGTGAGGACAAGGATGGGAGGGGAAAACAATTGACAAGTATTTGAGGATGTACTAAGGTACAATCAAGGGTCTTAGAATCCAAGTCAGAGCTCTGAGACCCAGTAGAGACCTCAAGGGCTAATTAGTTAACTGGGGCAGAAGACTTAATGACGATAGTATGAGGAAGGTATTTTTGAAAAGTGGTTGATGATATTAGAGCAGGTGGATTTGAAGATAGAGAGGCAGAGGCAGGGAGATGAGTTAAGGTCTATCAAAATATCCGTGTAGTATAGCAGAATTGAACAGAGGATCTGAGAGGTACCCACTAGAGAGGAATATATTTCATAGGTGTAATTGGCACAACACTCTGTGAAGTGTGAAGGAGAGGAAACGTGGAAAATGGACCAGATATTTGTCCCCTGACTAACTGGAAACTGCTTTAATACTGGCAAAAAGTGAGGGGGGAGGGTAGATACTGGAGAAAAAACAGATTTTGAAGGTAAAGTAATTAAGAACTTAATATCTTGGAAATTCTATTGATATATCTAGATGCAGTGTAAAATAATTATTTACAAGCAGAAATCTGGAAAGAAGTGAGATTAGACCTTAACATTAAAAAGCGATTTGCATAATAACCAGTTACATAATACTTTAAATATGTTTAAATATTATATTTCAGAATCTGTAATAAGAGGTCATTTCTTAACATAAATATATTGAGAAATTAATGATAAAATATTATTTTAAATGTTAATGCCATCCTTCTTTTGAAATAGATGTTTATATAAAATGTATTAGATAGGAAATTGATTAAAATCTCATAACTGTATTTTGGAGTTTACAAAATCACAGGTTGGGTAATCATTAGGAAGAAGTTAGTTTCTTTGCACCAGATCAAAATTTATTTGCAGTGTCTTTTTTTTCGTTCTGAATTATTCAAATAAGTGACATTATTTTTAAAGTGATCACAGATTGAATAAATGTCTGTTACTAGAGAGTGCATCATACATTATAAACACAACAGAAAAATGAGTTGCTCTAAATAATTCTAGTACATCATGTTTCCCTTTTAAGTGAAATAGGAATAGAAACTTGGCACTTAACATTTAGCTATGTTTGTAATAAGACATGGCTATAAACTCATACATTTTATTTCAATAGTAATATTAACATGAAAACATTTCCATGGGTTTTTATTTACTATAGTTTGTCATATTAGTATGAGAAATTGTGTTAATATTGGTTCAACTTTAATGAAGTAGAACAACAGGTTATATAATATATCAAATACATTTTAGCTATTAATATCAGAGCAAGTTCTCTCTGTTAAAACGTGGCTTAATTTTATATTATTCTTAAAGTATATGTGACCATGTACCAAGGAATTTATTTGTGATAAATTCAGAATTAATTTTTCCAAACCATCGACACATCAACAATGAGCATTTTTTAAAATGTGAATATTTTTGAAGATGAAATTAAATACTTATATAAACATAAAGTTTGAACTACATGATACTGCTGAGTTGATTTTACTAGACTATGTAATTCAGATGATTGAAGTGTTCCTAGAGATGGCCTTTAAAGGATAAAATAGAAATGGCTTCCTGGTTAGATTTTGGTGAGTTGTTGAGATCTACAGAAGTGTGAAAGATTAAAGAATATAATGTGGAATGAAAGATATGTTCTGTAACATGAATATATATTTAGAAATCTGGAAGTAATGGTAATGAGTACAAAACTGGAAAAATTGGCATAGTGGATTGATTTTAGTTTTAATTTTTTATGCTTTAATTTTGATGCTTAATTTTTTCTTGGTATTCAATTTTATCTCCCTATCGCTATTGCATTTTCTGGCACTCTTTGATTAAAATGGGAGAGGAAGAAGCTCTTGGTGTTAAATCCCATGGGTATGTATTTGGCAGTCTTGTAGTGTAACTATATCTATTGCCTGGGGATTGCTTTTATCTTCTTGAAGCTTATTTGATGAAAATATTACCAAACCTTATAGTTATACAAAGATGGATTGGAAGATTGTTATTTATAGAGAAAGTCATTTAAGCATAAAGAATTGAAACATGCAATATTTTGTACATATTTTTAGTAGGCTGTGGAGCAGGGCAAAATTTGAAGCAAGGCACGGAAAAGAGAAAGGTTTCTGTCTACTACCTAGTTTTGTTCTCTTCCTTCCCTTCTCCACTGCTTGATTTAGAGAAAGGAAGCAGAAGGGGAATCAGGAAGAAAACCAAAGGAAAGGGAGGCAGAACAGGCTTAAAAATAGAAGGGTGTGTAAAGGGAGCCCAGCTCAGAAAGGGTCAGAGGTATGCAGTGGTTCTCAGCATGATCTTTGGAGCCACTTAATTTGCCTCATTTAGAGCAGGTCTGTTAACTTCTCTGTCCCTTACTTTCCTTTTCTGTAAAGTGAAGCCATTAATAGTACATTAGTTCATGAGAGTTAGGAGAGTTAATACTTATAAAGCATTTAGAAAAGGACCTGGCATGTGTAAAGTGCTGGGTGAGTATTTGTTAAATAAAAAATTAAAGGATACTCAAAAGAACACTCGTTTTTGAGAAATTTTGGAACTAAGGCAGGAAAAAAATATGGCACTTAATAGTACTTCAAAGGCATTAGCTGAAGCAGCTGACCTTCATAATTTTGGTATACCCCCTGACCTAGCAATTCCACCCGTGTATACAAATGCCAAGGAGATTCTCACATGGTTTCCACACTGGTGGCCAGGCCATTGATGTTGCTGATGGTGATGGTGATGGGGAGGATGCTGATTGATGACACTGACTTGGGTTTTATTATGTGCCAAATGCTTTTATAAGCGGTTTTTATACAGTAACACAGTTACCCATCAGGCCAACTACATGAAGTAGAATATTTATAAGTGAAGTATTGAGACCCAGAAAAGTAACTTGTCCAGGGTTACACAGCTAGTCCATCAAGGATCCAGAATTTACACCAGGACAATATGACCCAGACTCGTGCTTTTACCTACCAGTCATAGCAAATAGAAAGCCAGAAACAAGGCAAGACACTGATGGGTTCATTCAGAAACATTTACTGAAAATCCACAGAGAACCAGAAACTGACATGAATGAAGCAAAAGTGGGAGGAAAATGATGTTCCCAAACCCATACATCTCAGCTTTTCTTAGATAAGACAGATATGCAAGCAAAAATTACCATTTAGTGAAATAAGTGTTCATGCAGGTGAAACAGGAGATGGAGTTAACATCTCTGCCTATAAACGTAGGGCTCAGGTGAAGTCATAATAAAGGGAGGAAATTATAGATGGAATTACCAGGACAGTTAAGAAGAAGTTTGATAGGCAGACAGGACTAGGTACCTGGATGACCTTCCAAACAAAAGTAATACCATGTAACATAAAAAAAATAAAATAAAATCATATGATAATGATATATAAGTATGAAAAGAGTGCGATAAGAGAAAAAAGGACAATTTGTAAAATTTTCATAACAAAATGTATTGATACTCCAGTCCTCAAATTTAACTACACTATTGTGGAGAAGATATCTTAACAGATTTTCATTCTCTTTTATTCCTAAGAAATGCAGATGCAAGAAAGAGGGACAGAGGGTGTAGGAGATATGGCTATGCATTTTGAACTTCAGCATTCACTGCCATGGACAATATCAAATTCAGAAAAATACACAGTTTCTTTCAACTCTGTTTCCCCATGTGATTAAATGTTCTCTCGTTTCTATTCCCATCTATTCTGTACACAGCTGCTGTTTTCTTTGTTTCTGATATTTCAACTCATTTAACATTACTGTTATGCTCAAACTAGCATTTCTCACACCTAGAAAAAGAAATGCTGGTTCTTTTATATTTCAAATTGATATTGCTTTTGATTTTCAATTTTTATCTCAAATTAGATGTCTGGGGTCATATCCAACCCTTTTTTTCTCCTTGCTTTTTATAATGTGAGTAAATAACATTTTTTGGTCCTTAAAAATCTTCTTTAATAAGTATGTGTTAAATGAATTGGGGAGAGGAGAATAATCAAATTAAGAACAATCCTCCCTTTCAAATTTATAATATATGACTCTCTTCTACTATTTCCTGTGCAGAAGAAATAAAGTTCATTTATTTAAAATTCATTATGAAAATGTTTATATGCATTCTAACCTAAAAAATGTTTGTTGTGATGGCCTGGGGGTAAGGAAGAGAACAGGCTTTGTAGCACCATAACAAACCCCCGAAGAAACGTTAACCCAGCATATTACACAGATTCAGTGGGAAGAAGAGAACTACGGATAATCCATCACTTTTGTGTCATGACCTCTGTTGAATTCACTAGCAAATTCTGTGTTATTGAATCATAATGACAACTCCAGATACAAATGTCATGACTTTGTTATGTTCCCTGGGTCTTGCCACATCACCACAACCATTTTATATTCCCTTCCTGGGGACACTTTGGAAGATTTAGAGGCTTTCAACCTAATCTGACTGGCTCCACACAAACAGCTGGAGCTTTGCCAAGAGCCGAGCCTGATTATGTCAACAAGATGCTGTGTCCACAGGGGAGCACCAGCTGGGTGTGCAGGGAAGCTCTGGGAACTGCCATGAATTAGCTTTATATGCTCCAAGAGGCAATTTCCTATAAAAACAAACTTCAAAAGCTGCCAGAGGATATTGTTTCCCATTGGAACCAGGCCTAGCAGGCAACTGTCTTTAGCAACTGTGTTGCTTTGGTAGTCAGTCCTCAGGACTTACAGTGCTTAGCCCCTGGACTTGAGTTTCAAGACAGAACCAGAGCCCAATTAACACTGCACATGTCAAAACACTTCTGCAATAATTGTGGAGCTGCCATTCTACACACAATTATTTAAGTTATTGTTTTTCAGTTTAAAGTAAGATAGCTAAACAGATATTTTCTGACTTCAAATTAAAGAGGGTTGTTCTATAACTTCAAAGAGGTCATTCTATTAAACACAACAACCAGATTAGTAAGAGATGCAGAAAGCACTCCACATTTCATTAGCCTCTTGCTGGAGTGTTAAATATGACAGTAGGAAGCTTCACTTACTGGTATATTTAAATATTAGTGGCATTTAAATAAGGGTTATGCATTTTTGTCTACCTCTTTGTTATATTTCTTTCCTAACAGTGCTCTAGCCAAAAGACCACCAGAAAGGTTAACTCTTAGATTCTCCAATGTGCTATGAGTTTGGCATCTTACAGCAGCATATATGAGCAGCACTACATAATGACTTTTTGTATTTCCTGTAAAGCAAACACCTACAGAGTCTGAGAGGGTTCTAGTGCTCTTCTGGTCTTCTACAACATTTAGAAACATCTATTGGGGTTCTGGGGTTTTATAATATGTATGCATCTAAAAGTATGTAAACACTTGGAAAGATCAGTAGGCATATGGAAGTTATATTCAGGACATGAATTGGAAAACACGTTGAGGGGACACAAGAGCATAAAGATCATGTTTATATAAGGAATTCAATATGACTGCAAAGGAATGAATTTATGAGTTGAGTTTTTCAATCTACCAATTTTTCTTTCATAAAAACAGATATTTTGGTAACAGTTTTATTGAACTTAAGTATCTATCTGCTAATTTCCAGCTATGCAAACAGCACAAAGTGAAACAAGTAATGTGAACAAAGTGAAATCAAGTCATTTCTATCAATCTATTCACATTTTCTTATAGAAGCCAAAGAAGAACTTATTCAAATTTCAAATTTATTAAAAAGCTTTCCTCTCTGTGTAGTTTTAATTTGAAAGCCAATAGTGGTATGCTTATAAAGGCCAACTCTGCAAACATTATTAGATATCACTTCACTCACAAAATTGTGACTTATTTTCTATAAGAAATTGCTAACTTAAATTCAAAACTATAGGTAAAATAGGGGAAAATGTAATAATCATCAGCTATTCAATCATTCACCTATGAAAAACAATCAATCATGTACCTTAGTTAAAATAATCTTTTAAGAATTTTGAGAAATACAAAGATAAGAAACAGTGCCTACCCCCAACCTAGTATTTAGGTTGAACTCTCTAAATTGGAAGGACCGATACACAGTAGGTGAAGAAAAAATACAACTTGGTGCTGGCCACAAGGAGGAACAGAGCAAATGAGGAAGAGGAGATTTTTGATCCCCCACCTTGAGTGTAAAGAGGCCAAGACCTTTTATGTAGGAGTTGGTATTTCAGATGATACCAACAAGCTGAATTTTATACCTATGGAAATATAAGTAAAAGAAGGAGAAAAGACAAAAGGATTAGTATCAACAAAACAAGACCTGGGCTCCAGGGGAAAGTTGCAGTCCAGTTTTGTTAGAAAGAAGGAAAAAAGAAATAAGGTGGGACATATTCCCTAAATGTTACTGTGAGAAATCAGTAAAGATGGTAGAGTGCGGTGAGAGCATCACAGCTTTCTTTTGGGTACATTTACCTGGTGTTAAGATATACAATTGTTGGGAAAGGGAAAGATTGATTGGCTGGGAGACTACAGACCTAGAGACGTCGGATAGAGAGGGTGGGAGGGAGGCTCAAGAGGGAGGGGATATGGGGATATATATATGCATATGGCTGATTCACTTTGTTGTATAACAGAAACTAACACAGTATTGTGAAGCAAGTATACTCCAATAAACATCTACTAAAATATTAAATAAATAAAATAAAATAAATAAAATAAAGGCAATGAGAATGAAAAGAAAGGAACACTTTGAGATACAAAAAGACTTGTTAGAGGGAGGAGATATGGGGATATATGTATATGTATAGCTGATTCACTTTTTTATAAAGCAGAAACTAACACACCACTGTAAAGCAATTATACTCCAATAAAGTGTTAAAAAAAAAAACAGACTTGTTAACTGAATCTTTTATGGTGTAAAGGGGGCAGGGCATTAAGATTCTGAGCCAGAGTAACTTGGAGCATGTTGGTTCCATCAACAAGTAAGGGAGCAGAGGAAGCGTGCTGGTGGCCTTAAAAATAAATTCAGTGCTCTGCTTGAGTTGTGTAGCACAGATATATCATCCCAGTGGCTTAAAGACCCTGGGAAAGGGGCCAAGACCAAGGAAACTGAGGAATCATCTGACTTGAGCTAATGATTGAATGTCTCTGAGCTGATATTAACAACTATTTTGTATGACTTCAACGAGGGAAACATATGCATTTTTTTATCTGATTTGATTGGATATTAGGAAAAGACAGTTAGGCATTATAACCTAAATTTGACCAACTGGGATCATACTATATATAGAAAAATAGGGAGAGATTGAGAAATGGATAGCTATTACTCATATCTATATACACTCATTCATGTATGTTCATTCTCAATATACACACATATAAATATATGTGAAAAATATTTCTGTAAAATATCCAGATTTTCTATAGATTTGGTTTTGAGTAAATATCTATAAAATATTAATAATTATAGCTTAAAATTAAAGCTTAGAAAAATATGGTATTATAGTAAATTACAGTGTTGAAATTTCTGCAAGATGGTTTAGATACTTCATTGAATCCAGGGACATTCTAATTTGGTTTCAGTTATCAATTACCTTTAAATTAACTAAACTCAGCTCTATATAGAATTTTGTACATCATAAGTTTATTACAAGTTCTAGTTCTGTTGAATACAATCAGACGATACAATTTTTATTTATAATCTTTAAAGAAAATGTTTTTATATCTTGGGTTGGAATGTGTTCTTAACAGCTGTGCTCATATACTCTGTATACTGTTTTTGTTGTTGTTGTTGTTGTTGTTGTTTTTTATAGAATTAACTCTGGCTGAGGCACCAGGTTAAACTGGCTCTGACACTTGCAGGCTGTGTAAGATGGGGCAAGTTTGCTTTTTTTAAAATTTAATTTTAATTTAATTAAATTGTATTTATTTATTTTATACAGCAGATTCTTATTAGTCAACAATTTTATACACATCAGTGCATACATGTCAATCCCAATCGCCCAATTCATAACACCACCACCACCACCCCCCCACCACTTTCCCCCCTTGGTGTCCATACGTTTGTTCTCTACATCTTTGTCTCAATTTCTACCCTGCAAACCAGTTCATCTGTACCATTTTTCTAGGTTCCACATACATGCATTAATATACGATATTTGTTTTTCTCTTTCTGACTTACTCCATTTTGTACGACAGTCTCTAAACACATCCACATCTCAACAAATGACCCAATTTCGTTCCGTTTTATGGCTGAGTAATATTCCATTGTATATATGTACCACATCTTCTTTATCCATTTGTCTGTCAACTGGCATTTAGGTTGCTTCCATGACATGGCTATTGTAAACAGTGCTGCAATGAACATTGGGGTGCATGTGTCATTTTGAATTATGGTTTTCTCTAGGTATATGCCCAGTAGTGGGATTTTTTTTTTTTTTTTTTGCGGTATGTGGGCCCCTCGCTCTTGTGGCCTCTCCCATTGCGGAGCACAGACTCCGGACACACAGGCTCAATGGCCATGGATCATGGGCCTAGCTGCTCCACGGCACATGGGCTATTCCCAGACTGGGGCACGAAACCATGTCCCCTGCATCAGCAGGCGGACTCTCAACAACTGTGCCAAGAGGGAAACCCTATTTTTAGATTTAAAGGAACCTCCATACTGTTCTCTATAGTGGCTGTATCAATTTACATTCCCACCAACAGTGCAAGAGGGTTCCCTTTTCTCCACACCCTCTCCAGCATTTGTTGTTTGTAGATTTTCTGGTGATGCCTATTCTAACTGGTGTGAGGTGATACCTCATTGTAGTTTGGATTTGCATGTCTCTAATAATTAGTGATGTTAAGCAGCTTTTCATATGCTTCTTGGCCATCTATATGTCTTCTCTGGAGAAATGGCTATTTAAGTCTTCTGCCCATTTTTGGATTGGTTTTTTTTTTTTTTTTAATATTGAGCCGCATGTGCTGTTTATATATTTTGAAGATTAAACCTTTGTCTGTTGATTCTTTTTTCAAATATTTTATCCCATTCTGAGGGTCGTCTTTTCATCTTCTTTATGGTTTCCTTTGCTGTGCAAAAGATTTGAAGTTTCATTAGGTCCAATTTGTTTATTTTTGTTTTTATTTCCATTACTCTAAGAGGTGGATCAAAAAAGATCTTGCTGTGATTTATGTCAAAGAGTGTTCTTCCAATGTTTTCTTCTAAGAGTGTCCAGTCTTACATTTAGGTCTCTAATCCATTTTGAGTTTATTTTTGTATATAGTTTTAGTGAGTGTTCTAATTTCATTCTTTTACATGTAGCTGTCCAGTTTTCCCAGCACCACTTATTGAAGAGACTGTCTTTTCTCCACTGTATATCCTTGACTCCTTTGTCATAGATTAGTTGACCATAGGTGTGTGGGTTTACCTCTGGGCTTTCTATCTTTATCCATTGATCTATGTTTCTGTTTTTGTGCCAGTACCATATTGTCTTGATACCTGTAGCTTTGTAGTATAATCTGAAGTCAGGGAGTCTGATTCCTCCAGCTCCAACTTTTTCCCTCAAGACTGCTTTGGTTATTCAGAGTCTTTTGTGTCTCCATAGAAATTTTAAGGTTTTTTCTTCTAGTTCCATAAAAAATGCTGTTGGTAATTTGATAAGGATTGCATTGAATCTGTAGATTGTTTTGGGTAGTATCGTCATTTTCACAATATTGATTCTTCCAATCCAACAATATGGTTTATCTCTCCATCTGTTTGTATCATCTTTAATTTCTTTCATCAGTGTCTTATAGTTTCCTGCATACAGGTATTTTGTCTCCCTAGGTAGGTTTATTCCTAGGTATTTTATTATTTTTGTTGCAATGGTAAATGGGAGTCTTTCCTTAATTTCTCTTTGAGATTTTTCATCATTAGTGTATTGGAATGCAAGAGGTTTCTCTGCATTAATTTTGTATCCCACAAATTTACCAAATTCATTGATTAGCTCTAGTAGTTTTCTGGTGGCAACTTTAGGGTTCTATATGTATAGTATCATGTCATCTGAAACAGTGACAGTATTACTTCTTTTCCAATTTGGATTCCTTTTATTTCTTTTTCTTCTCTGATTGCCGTGGTTAGGACTTCCAAAACTATGTTGAATAATAGTGGTGAGAGTGGACATCCTTGTCTTGTTCCTGATCTTAGAGGAAATGCTTTCAGTTTTTCACCATTGAGAATGATGTTTGCTGTGGGTTTGTCATATATGGACTTTATTATGTTGAAGTAGGCCCACTTTCTGGAGAGTTTTTATCATAAATGGGTTTTGAATTTTGTCAAAAGCTTTTTCTGCATCTATTGAGATGATCATACGTTTTTTACTCTTCAATTTGTTAATATGGCACATCACATTGATTGATTTGCATATACTGAGGAATCCTTGCATCCCTGGGATAAATCCCACTTGATCATGGTGTATGATCCTTTTAATGTGTTGTTGGATTTTGTTTGCTAGTATTCTGTTGAGCATTTTTACATCTATATTCATCAGTGATATTGGTCTGTAATTTTCTTTTTTTGTAGTATTTTTGTCTGGTTTTGGTATCAGGGTGATGGTGGCCTCATAGAATGATTTTGGGAGTGTTCCTTCCTCAGCAATTTTTTGGAAGAGTTTGAGAAGAATGGGTGTTAGCTCTTCTCTAAATGTTTGATAGAATTCACCTGTGAGGCCATCTGGTCCTGGACTTTTGTTTGTTGGAAGATTTTTAATCAATTTCAATTTCTTTACTTGTGATTGGTCTGTTCATATTTTCTATTTCTTCCTGGTTCAGTCTTGGAAGGTAATACCATTCTAAGAATTTGTCCATTTCTTCCAGGTTGTCCATTTTATTGGCATATAGTTGCTTGTAGTAGTCTCTTAGGATACTTTGTATTTCTGCGGTCTGTTGTAACTTCTTCTTTTTCATTTCTAATTTTATTGATTTGAGACCTCTCTCTCTTTTAATTGATGAGTCTGGCTAATGGTTTATCAATGTTGTTTATCTTCTCAAAGAACCAGCTTTTAGTTTTATTGATCTTTGTTATTGTTTCTTTGTTTCTATTTCATTTATTTCTGCTATGATCATTATGATTTCTTTCCATCTGCTAACTTTGGGGTTTGTTTGTTTTTCTTTCTCTAGTTCCTTCAGGTGTAAGTTTGTTTCTTTGAGATTTTTCTTGTTTCTTGAGATAGGCTTGTATAGGTATACACTTTCCTTTTAGAACTGCTTTTGTTGCATCCCATAGGTTTTGGATCATCATGTTTTCATTGTCATTTTTCTCTAGGTAGTTTTTGATTTTCTCTTTGATTTCTACAGTGATCTCTTTGTTATTTAGTAACGTATTGTTTAGCCTCTATGTGTTTGTGTTTTTTCCCTGTAATTCATTTCTAATCTCATAGCATTATGGTCTGAAAAGTTGTTTGATGGGCTTCTCTGGTGGCATAGTGGTTGAGAGTCCCCCTGCCGATGCAGGGGATGTGGGTTTGTGTCCCGGTCTGGAAAGATCCCACATGCCGCGGAGTGGCTGGGCCCATGAGCCATGGCAACTTCGTCTGTGTGTCCGGAGCCTGTGCTCCGCAATGGGAGAGGCCACAGCAGTGAGAGGCCCACATTCCGAAAAAGAAAAGAAAAGAAAAGAAAAGCTGCTTGATATGATTTCAATTTTCTTAAATTTACTGAGGCTTGATTTGTGACCCAAGATGTGATCTAATCTGGAGAATGTTACATGCACACTTGAGAAGAAAGTGTGATCTGCTGTTTCTGGATGGAATGTCCTATAAATATCAATTAAATCTATCTGGTCTGTTGTGTCATTTAAAGCTTCTGTTTCCTTATTTATTTTCATTTTGGATCATCTGTCCATTGGTATAAATGAGGTGTTAAAGTCCCCCACTATTATTATGTTACTGTCAATTTCCTGTTTTATAGCTGTTAGCAGTTGCCTTATGTATCCAGGTGTTCCTATGTTGGGTGCATATATATTTATAATTGTTATATCTTCTTCTTGCATTGATCCCTTGATCACTATATAGCGTTCTTCCTTGTCTCTTGTAACATTCTTTAAAGTCTATTTTACCTGATAAGAGTATTGCTATTCCAGCTTTCTTTTGGTTTCCATTTGCATGGAATATCTTTTTCCATCCCCTCACTTTCCATCTGTTTGTATCCCTAGGTCTGAAGTGGGTCTCTTGTAGACAGCATATATATGGGTCTTGTTTTGTATCCATTCAGCAAACCTGTGTCTTTTGGTTGGAGCATTTAATCCATTCATGTTTAAGGTAATTATCGATATGTATGTTCCTCTTCCCATTTTCTTAATTATTTTGGATTTGTTTTTGTAGGTCCTTTTCTTCTCTTGTGTTTCCCACTAGAGAAGTTCCTTTAACATTTGTTGTATAGCTGGGTTGGTGGTGTTGAATTCTCTTAGCTTTTGCTTGTCTGTAAAGCTTTTGATTTCTCCATCGAATATGAATGAGATCCTTGCTGGGTAGAGTAATCTTGGTTGTAGCTTCTTCACTTTCATCACTTTAAGTATATCATGCCACTCCCTGCTGGCTTGTAGAGTTTCTGCTGAGAAATCAGCTGTTTACCTTATGAGAGTTCCCTTGTATATTATTTGGCATTTTTCCCTTACTGCTTTCAATAATTTTTCTTTGTCTTTAATTTTTGCCAGTTTGATTACTATGCATCTCGGCGTGTTTCTCCTTGGTTTTATCCTGTATGGGACTCTCTGCGCTTCCTGGACTTCAGTGGCTATTTCCTTTCCTATATTAGGGAAATTTTTTATTATAATCTCTTCACATATTTTATCTGGTCCTTTCTCTCTCTTTTCCTTCTTGGACCCCTATAATGTGAATGTTGTTGCATTTAATGTTGTCCCAGAGGTCTCTTAGGCTGTCTTCATTTCTTTTCATTCTTTTTTCTTTATTCTCTTCTGCAGCAGTGAATTCCACCATTCTGTCTTCCAGGTCGCTTAGCCATTATTCTGCCTCCGTTATTCTGCTATTGATTACTTCTAGTGTAGTTTTTGTTTCAGTTATTGTATTGTTCATCTCTCTTTGTTTGTTCTTTAATTCTTCTAAGTCTTTGTTACTCTTGCATCTTCTCAATCTTTGCCTCCATTCTTTTTCTGAGGTCTTAGATCATCTTCACTATCATTATTCTGAATTCTTTTTCTGGAAGGTTACCTATCTCCACTTCATTTAGTTGTTTTTCTGGGGTTTTATCTTGTTCCTTCATCTGGTACATAACCCTCTGCCTTTTCATCTTGTATCTCTGTATACTGTTTTTATGTTAAAGATAATTTTCTTTTGGAGATTGTTGATCACTTACTGTCATACTTTAGCTCTCTGAAAATTGTAATGGCCTCTTGCACTTTGGCCTGAATCCAATAACACACTTAAGCAATTGTGTGTAAACAAAATGGATGCATTTGAAATATGTTCCCTTAATTTTGTACCCTAAAATAGGAGACACACAAGGAATTATATGGACTTTTTTTAGCTTTTGTTTTATCCACTGAAGTTTTTATATTATTATTCAATTACCAGGAGTCTAACTCTATTAGCAATGTTGTCCCAGATGCTGAGAGTCATGTTCTTATGTGAGGGTAATATCCATGATTAAATTTCCCCCACCATTTGTAACCTCAGTACAAATATAGTGACTTGCACACATCTGAGGCTGAAAGCCAGACACTCGTCAAGACAACAATTAATCTGGACATATCTTAATATACATGCCCATTTCTCAGTCTCAGATTTAATTTGTTGCTTCAGATGAAATCCTATTTGTGATAATCAAATAGAGGTTAACTGAAAATTAGGCTCTTCTGCTGTTAAACCTCCTCAGCTTTGCTATGATGCCAATGTGATATCTAGGTTTTATTTCTGCCCCCATATCAGTTCTACCTCCCTGTATCGATCATTTTGTCAGGTCAGGTAACAAACACCAGAAGTGCACAAGAATTAGTATGCTTGTCATAGCTGGCATCATTTTGGAATCCCCTTGTAACAACAAGGAATATAAAAGACAAAGAAAACAATGCCTGCTTAGTTCAGCTTCATTTCTAGGAAGGATTTGTGTCCTGAAGCCACACCTCATGCTTTATACTGTCAATTTAAAAAAGCCTCTCAGCTTGAAACAAAAAGAGTTGGTAGGTGTATTTTTAAAATGCAATATGCTGCACCACAGTCAATACAAATAATAATACACATTTTGGGTCAACAACCTGGTATGCACCAAAAATTGTATGACAAAAGAGACACTATTGGTCAAGAGTGAATACTCTCATTTGTAAAGTGCACCCATCTGTAGAGAGCTGGACCCACTATAACATTTATTCCTCTTTAGCTTAGTAGAGTGTGTTTGTAACAAGCCCTGATATAAACTCATATCTTTGTGTATTGACCTACCGTAAGGGACCGTACATTTTAGTAGCTGTGGCTGTTTCTGTTTTATGTGTTTTCTATTAATGTTTTTACTTTGCTACTTGTGCTCCAGGCACGATGTTTCTGAAAGGCACAATTGAGAAACTTGAAATTTAATAAAAAATATTATCTAGCTCTAATGTATGTATATGCTAATCACCTAATCACATAATGTATGTATATGCTAATTGTATATGCAATCATTCATTTCCTCTTCTCTTCCTAGAAAAAAAGTTTAAAAATTATTTATGCAATTGTGAAAAATAATCAACTCTTTATTTAAGATATCCTGGGTCAGTTTACACATTTATTGGCCATAGGTAAATTAAAATATCTAAAAATCTTTCATTTTAAAGTTCATACAAGTGATTTAATAATTTTACTGCATTGACATTGGCCTTGGTCTAAATATTCAGTGACTCATAACTCATTATTATCTATTGATATTTTTCATAATATGATTATAAACAATATCTTAGATTATATATATGATATATATTTATTGATATATTAATACATGTATTAATATTTTGTATTTAGGTCTTACTACACTTAATTGGAATATATTTATCACTTAATTTTAAGGATCCTGAGATGATGTTCATGGAAATACATTTAGTATAACCTGCTTGTTTTTGGAGAAGTCAGTAATGAATTAATAATGAATTAATGACACAAATGAAGCAGGAAAATTGCCTCAAATAAAGTAGCCCCTAGCCTTTTAAAAAGTCAAGTCAAAATTTGGGCAATCATAAAGTCTCTTGTTTGACCAACCAGTGTTCATTTCCCTTCACATCTGTAGTCTTATCTCTCTCTCTTTTATTTTTTAACAACTTTATTGGAGTATAATTGCTTAACAATGTTGTGTTAGATTCTGCTGTATAACAAAGGGAATCAGCTATATGTATACATATATCCCCATATCCCCTCCCTCTTGCGTCTCCCTCCCACCCTTCCTATCCCACCCCTCTAGATGGTCACAAAGCACTGAGCTGATCTTCCTGTGCTATGCAGCTGCTTCCCACTAGCTATCCATTTTACATTTGGTAGTGTATATATGTTAATGCTACTCTCTCACTTTGTCCCAGCTTACCTTCCCCCTTCCCTGTGTCCTTAAGTCAATTCTCTATGTCTGCATCTTTTATTCCTGTCCTGCCCCTAGGTTCATCAGAACCTTTTTTTTTTTTTTTTTTTTAGATTCCATATATATGTGTTAACATAAGGTATTTGTTTTTCTCTTCCTGACTTACTTCACTCGTACGACAGACTGTAGGTCGATTCACCTCACTATAAATAACTCAATTTTGTTTCTTTTATGGCTGAGTAATAATCCATTGTATACATGTGCCACATCTTCTTTATCCATTTATGTGTCAGTGGACACTTAGTTTGCTTCCATGTCCTGGCTATTGCAAATAGTGCTGCAATGAACACTGTGGTACATGACTCTTTTTGAATTATGGTTTTTGCATGGTTTGTGTTCAGCAGTGGGATTACTGGGTCATATGGTAGCTCTATTTTTAGTTTTTTAAGGAACTTCCATACTGTTCTCCATAGTGGCTATATCAACTTACATTCCCATTAACAGTGCAAGAAGGCTCCCTTTTCTCCACACAATCTCCAGCATTTATTGTTTTTAGATATTTTGATGATCGCCATTCTGACAGGTGTGAGGTGATACGTCATTGTACTTTTGATTTGCATTTCTCTAATTATTAGTTATGTTGAGCATCCTTTCATGTGTTTGTTGGCAATCTGTATATCTTCTTTGGAGAAATGTCTATTTAGGTCTTCCACTCGTTTTTGGATTGGGTTGTTTGTTTTCTTTTGAGCTGCATGAGCTGATTGTATATTTTGGAGATTAATCTTTGTCAGTTGCTTCATTTGCAAATATTTTCTCCCATTCTGAGGATTGTCTTTTTTGTCTTGTTTATGGTTTCCTTTGCTGTGTAAAATCTTTTAAGTTTCATTAGGTCCTATTTATTTACTTTTGCTTTTATTTCCATTTCTCTAGGAGGTGGGTCAAAAAGGATATTGCTGTGATTTATGTCAAAGAGTGTTCTTCCTGTGTTTTCCTCTAAGAGTTTTATAGTGTCTCATCTTACATTTAGGTCTTTAATCCATTTTGAATTCATTTTTGTGTAAGTGTTGTAATTTCATTCTTTTACATGTAGCTGTCCAGTGTTCCCAGTACCACTTGTTAAAGAGACTGTCTTTTCTCCATTGTATATTTTTGCCTCCTTTATCAAAGATAAGGTGACCATATGTGCGTGGGTTTATCTCCAGCCTTTTTATCCGTTCCCTTGATCTATATTTCTGTCTTTGTGCCAGTACCATACTATCTTGATTACTGTACCTTTGTAATATAGTCTGAAGTCAGGGAGCCTGATTCCTCCAGCTTCATTTTTCTTTCTCAAGTTTGCTTTAGCTATTCGGTGTCTTTTGTGTTTCCTTACAAATTGTGAATTTTTTTGTTCTAGTTCTGTGAGAAATGCCATTGGTAATTTGATAGAAATTGCATTGAATCTGTAGATTGCTTTGGGTTGTATAGTCATTTACACAATGTTGATTCTTCCAATCCAAGAATATTGTATATCTCTCCATCTGTTTGTTCTCTCTTATTTTAAATTATATCTTAAGTGTGTGGTGCTAGTCACTGAGAAGCAAAGTTTGTCTTGAATATTTTGCTCTCATTTCAAGGATGTGCTCTGGCTTTACTTACATTAAGGTTTTATTGATGTTTTAAAATATTTAAAACTTAGCTTAGCCAATTTGTTGTTGTTTTGTTTTGTTTTTCCTCTCAACAAACTCAAACCAAAGGTAATAAAAAGTTGGAAGAATTTCTCTTTCTTCTATATAATTTTTATTTGTTTTAGCCTTAGGGTTGAATGTAAATGAGTTATTTTTTAATATAAACTTTAGATTTCTGAATAAAGATTTGATAAGTTAAAAATCAATTGTAAATTGTGGTTTTGAAATAACTCATAGAACCCAGAAATCCACAACAAAGACTATAATTTTTCAACATTCCAAAAGGGGTATCCCTTTTTTACAGTCAGGTTAACTGAGGAGCTATAATTTCCAACAGTAGAATTCACCCTCTTCAGTGTATATTTGATGTGTGTTTACAAATGGATATAGTCATGTAACCAGCATCACAATCAAAATATGGAAAATTTCCATAATCCTTAATAATTCTCTCCTGCAACTTTATTGTCAACCCTTCCCCCCAATCCTAGCTCATAGTAACCTCTAAAGTTTTCTATCCTGTATATTTGCTTTTTCCAGAATGTCATATAAATAGAATCTTACATTATATAACCTTTTGAGTGTGGCTTTTATTTAATTGTCTTTCATTTTTTAAAATGCCATTATTATTTTTTTATTTGGTTGTTTATAACATCTAATACAGACAAACATCCTTATCAAATATGGGTGTTGTAGGATATATACTTTTAAGTTTGACTTATGTAGATGATAAAATAACATGTTTTGTTGTCCCCAAGTTATTACTAATATTTCTATGTGTAGCTTACAATGAAATATAAGAAGCAATCACTGTGGATCTCCAGGATACATTTAATAAGTTATTCAAATTTCTTTTTAAAATATTTTTGTTATTCTATATCTTCTCCCTGATTCCCTGTACTGTCATTTTTTCTTAACATGCTATATTATTATTTATTAAGACCAGTCAGTGATTTATAGACATTTAAATTATCTTAGCTTTTTCCTACTGTTGTAAAACATTGTGTACTATCTGATAAACTTTTAAAAAACAGTGATTTTCTTAGAAGATTGATGAAGTATACTATTGTTTATAGATACCCATAGTGTTTTGGTTTTTTTTTTGCGGTATGCAGGCGTCTCACTGTTGTGGCCTCTCCTGTTGTGGAACACAGGCTCAGCAGCCATTGCTCACGGGTCTAGTCATTCCATGGCATGTGGGATCTTCCCAGACCAGGGCATGAACCCGCGTCCCCTGCATCGGCAGGCGGACTCTCAACCACTGTGCCACTGGGGAAGCCTAATGCCCATAGTTTTATCTTAAAAAGTGAATTAAATAACATAATTAACAGAGATATACATATTGGTAGGGAGAGTATGTAATTTTAATAACTGGGGGAAAACTTACTATTTGGTTCTGTTTTCAGTAATAATTAATATTGTTAGGAGATTCCTTTTGGTTGTGCTGTATTTATATTTCTCTTCTGAAATGGTTACATCAGAGGAATTCAGGAATTATTTTGTCTTCAGGATAAAATTGACTATCACATAGTAGTTTGAAGTCCCAAACTCTGCCTTAATTTACCTCTTTATTCTATGAGGTTACCGATTTTCACTTATGTTTTCATTTATCCTTACATCAGCCCTATAAATTAATTATTAGTACTTTCATGTTTTAAACTTAGTATTCTATGTTTTTTTCTTTTATTCTGTCTGCCAGTATTTTCCTCAGATGTTAGTTCAGATGTCTTGATTTAATTTCTAGGTGGATATATCTGCCATTTTATCTATAAAGAAACTGGAGAGAAGAGATGAGAACTATTTTTACATTAGTCATAAAGTAAAAAGGAATAATAGTTAGTTTTGTTGTTTCCTTGCTGTATATTGAGAACATATGTGGATCCCTGGGAGTGGGAAGGGGCTTCTTATCTTTTGTCTTTTATGATGTCCTGTAACTATCCTGTGCTGGTTGCAGGACTAAGGTACTTTCACTCTTATTGTCCCTGGTCATTTTCTTCAGGTGAATCTCTTTGTTACACATTAGTTCACATTTAAAACAACTCCACTGCTTAAAATGGAACATGAACAAGATATGAACTCTTGCTTCCCTTTCCACCATTACCTACCATCTTTGTGTAGGTTTAGCTTCCTCTCATAAATAGTGTACAGTCATCCAGTTGCTCCAGGTTTTTGGATAACTTTCTTCTTCACTCCACACAAGTTCTGTCAACATCACGTTCTTAAAATGTAGCCCAGACATGAACCTTTTCTGCACTTCACTTACCTCCACTACCCAAGACCAGCTCACTACCAATTGATGTTTAGAGTATTGGTAGAAGCTTCCAACAATCTTGCTTTCACTATTATCCTTCCATAGTACCTCGATTGATTCATGCCCTGCCTATCCCTCTGAACTCATTTTTTTTTACTATTTATCTCTAATTAGCTTCCTAACACTGCTGTAACAAATGGCCACAAACTTAGTGTTTAAAACAACACAAAGTTATTTTGGTGGTCATTCTTCCACTTACCCCACCCCTAACTTGCTTTGTTAGAACTAAAGCTGGTTTCTTATGTCAACATTTTATAGCATCTGAAGTATTTCTACTTGTTGTTCCTTTCGTCCAAAATATGATCTCTTATCATTTAGGTGTCTGTTCAAAAGATTTCCTCAATGAGATCCTCTCTGTCTCCATATTTGAAAACTCTTCCCTTCTTCTCATCTATATTTGATTTGTATTGTTTTCTTTGCAGCCTGTACAACTCTGATGTTATTTTATTTGTTGACTGTCTAATAGACTGCACCACCATAAGTTAGGGTCTTTGTGTTGTTCATTTATATATTCCCTGGATTAACTATATTAGCAAGAACATAGTAATCTCTTAAACGTATGTTGATAAATGATATATTATTCCAATTACAAAGATGAGTAAACTGAGACTCACAGGTATTAAGTATTTAAGATCACAGAGCTAGAAGTGGTAGAGAGATTTCATCTCAGATTTCTCTAACTTCAAAATCTACATTCTTTATATTACCTCCTTCTTTTTAATGAATATAACTTTAACCATGACCTTTATTAATGTGCATGTACAATAGCCACAACAAGCAAAAACAAACCCAGAAAAGGTATAATTTGCATTTTTTCAGGGAATCATGGAGGATAATATAAGTGCTATTGAAAACTTGTTGTTTTTTTCCTGACACTGTGCCATTTTGGAATCCATTCCAAAGGATCCATTCCAGAGGATCACATGGTGAATTCAAGCTCAGAGAATGATTTATATAAATCCTTGAATATGTTATACAATATAGTCCTTAACATGCTAGTTATCTGTCATCCTAAAAATGATTCTGGAATGTTAAATGTAATCATTTTAGGGTAGTTTCATTGAGATTCTTAAGAAATCTCTAGGTTTTAATTCAATTCAAAAACCATAATTTTAAATATGTAACGATTTCTTTCTATTTATCATTTCTTTCAAAATACATATTAAAACCTCACCAAATGAGTGATCATGATCAATATACAAAAACTTATTATAATATTTTTTTTAATGAAAATTATTTTCTTCTGAAGTGACACGTACTTTGTGATTTCTTTTGGCACCATTTATTTTTATCAAGCTATTTGTCAATAGCCAGATTTTTGAATCACTGAATTCATGTGGAGTAGTTCCTTGGGTGTGTGAAAAATACAAGAATTTCATCATGTTGATTATGTTTTGAAACACATCAAATTCTACCCCTATTTTGGAGATTTTTGATTTAACTAGACAGATAACCTAACAAACTTGCATTAAGCTTTTAAAAAACTTTTGTAACACTGCTTTTAGAGTTATTGAGTGTTAATACAATAAAGTATAGGACCAGTCCTAAATGCTTAACCAATATGGTAAGAAAAAGCACACAATGAGTCCAAAGGAACAAGTACATTTGCATTTGTTCCCTGTATTGTTCAGAAACAGGCCAAATGGAATGAAAGCATTCTGGAACCACTTTTCTCTTTCAGATGATTAGGAAATGCTACTAAACTTATAACTAATTAAAAGTAAAGAATGACACGTCATTGAGTTTAACAATATGAACATAAATACCTTAAGTTTATGAAAATATTTTATTCTTGCATAATTTAGCCTCTACTCTTAACTTGTTGATTATGTGGCATTTCATGCAACTGACAGCTTGAAATATCTATTATTGAGACATAAAGACACTGACAAAACCCTATCCTCTTATGTGGTATAAAGTTTTGAATAGATTTTAGACTTTTACTTGGGATATTTCTGGAATAGGCTTTGTTCTCTCAACTTGATTACATTGTTGAATTGGAAAATTGAATATAATAATCCTATAACCATTTGGTATTAGCACTTTTGAACATTTAATTATATACATATTATTTCAGGTGAATGAAGGTGGGATTCATTGGGCAAAAAATTTTGCCCAAGCTATCTTTGGCAAGTCAATAACAATAAATTTATAAATTTTGTTGAAAATATATTAGTAGGTTAAGGCAAGTTCAAAAGATCAGATTTGAAATAATTAAGTAGATTGAATTGATTTAAAAGAGATTTCATCTTTGTCTTAATAAGTAAAACTTTTTTTTTTAAATGGTCTAAATTGAATTGATTAATTTTGACTATTTAGTAAGTTTATATGAATGGAATTTTTGGATACAAAAAAACTGGGGCCCTTTAAAAAAAGTTGTTCAGGCCTCATTCACCTTTGGGGTCTACATACTATTTTCCTAAGGAGAATGCTTTATAAATGTTACATTTAATAAATTTAGGTTGACTGGATGAACAGATTAGATGATATACATACATAGAAAAGGAAATCAGAAAACCTGACATTTTTGATGACTGATGCAATATAGTGTCAGAGAATCATTCTGTTCACTAAAGCAAGACTTTTTATGGTCTGAAACTAAAATGTACCACAAACATCATGGGTAATTTTATGAATACTGTCTTAAATTATTTAGAATATTGACTATTAGAGCACAGTTGCTGAAATGAACCAAAATATGCTTTGAGAACAGAGTAAGTTTTTAGGATACCTCAGTAACCATATTCCTAAAAGATCAGTACATTATCATTTGCAATTAAAATTATATTAAATTGTCTTATGGAAATTCATTATTTAAAGGAGTTCATTGGTTAACTCTCTAATATAAAGAAGCAACTAACAAAATTATTATTTTCATTCTATACTATAAAATCTCTGCTTTTAACTACTTAAATTATATTTTTTTGCTTATAGAGTCATGATTTATTTATTATAGTCTGTCTAGAACTAATGAAATATTCTGAAGAGATTTTTAATTTTCTTTTTAATTTTAATATTCTAATCTTTTGTAAAATTTAGGCCTATGTGTATTTACTGCTTCTTTTTTTTAATGTGATATGACTGAATATGCTATCTTTATTAGATATATGAAAATACTGTGATCATTAAAATGACTTAATTTTCATTAAGTCATTTAAATGTAAATATATATTTAAAACATGTAAATATATATTTAAAATTTATTTTATCATATAAAAATAATCTCAAATTCTTTAAGATGTATAATTTTTAGTACTGTTAAATTTATAATCTAATGGAAAATATGATAGAATACATTTCTATTTCTCAATAATATTACATATTTTTAGTATTTTATACTTGCTTTACTAAATGTATGGATAATTACATATGACAATCTCTAATAACTTATAAACTATTTGAAATACATGTTAAAATTTCACAATACAGCTCTATACACAAATATGTTAGTAATATTATGTGGTTTGTATTTGGTAGCTTATATTCATTCAGAATTCAGGAAATTCAGATGTCTTTATTTAATACATATACTTTTAGAGCAATAGTGAAGACTAATAGTGAGTTAATGATTTTAAAAATCTAGGGTATCATTCATTCAGACTAATCTCTTGTTCAGTATAGCTCTAGCACTGCATAATTAAAACTTCTATTCATAATTATGATTCAAAAGCATGCCAGGAGTTGAAAGTATGATATGCCTGTTGAGATGCAGTTTCTATATCTTTGAATATTGCTAATCCATGAACATGTGCATATTAACTTTTTACTAATTTAAGCAGAGATTTCCATTCCTTAACACTCTTGGATAAATGTGAGATTACTGAGCTGCTAAACACTCAAGATCTACATGCCAAGACAAAAGTAAATATATGAAATTAGTAAATCTTATACATAAGTATGTGTGTGTAAATAGAAAATCTTATACTTAGGTATAAGTGTGTGTATGTGTGTGTGGTAAGCCAATTTCATTATATAATTAGTATCTGAAGGGCATTATGTTAAGTGAAATAAGCCAGAAAAAGGAAGACAAATACTGTAGGGTATCACTTACATGTGGAATCTAAAAAAAAAAAAAAAAACTGATTTCACAGAAACAGACTCCCCAGTATGTTAGCTCTTCCTCTGCAGGGCTCTGCTTTCCACCGATTTTTTTTTTTAAGGAATTAAAAAAGATACCAAATGGAATAAGCACTTAATGAATATATTGTAAAAAAAACAGAAAAATAAAAAACAGAGAATAGAATAGTGGTTGCCAGGAGCTGGAGAGAGGGGGAAACAGGGGGATGTAGGTCAAAAGGTACAAAATTTTCAGCTATAAGAAGTGTAAGTTCTGAGGATCTAATGTACAGCATGGTGGCTCTAGTTAATAATACACTCTTGTATACTTGAAAGTTGCTGAGAGTAGATCTTGAGCACTCTCACTGCACACACATAAAAGAGTTACCTATGTTCACTATGTGAGGTGATGGATGTGCTAATCATCTTGATCTTGGTAACCATGGTACAGTGTATATGTATATCAAATCATCACACAGTACACTTTAACTATATACAATTATACTTGTCAAATAGTCTCAATAAAGTTTAAAACAAAGAATGGGATGCCAAGGGACTATTGAGCTGAACCATGCTGCTTTATACTGACATGGTCAAATATTGATATAGGTTGAGGCATAAAATTCGATAATAAAGGAAAAAACTTTCAACATTTTGTAAAAGCAGAGTTCATATGCTACAATTTTTCAGGTAGTCAGTTGACATAAAATCATATAGACAAAGGAGTAAGAAATCTGCAAAAATAAATGTGCAGGAGAAAAAAAGCTTATCTAAGCCAAATTAACATGTTCTGTGGCTAAATCTTCCAGACATGTTGCTAATTATTTCCAGTTTTAGTATTAAGGCACACTGGGAATTGAATGTACCAAAACAATCCTAACATAAGGATAACCATTTCATACAGGAACAGTTAACAGATGTTTTTATTTTTAAGTTGGGGATTCTGGTCACAGAGTTTGTAGAACTGCTATGAAATTAGGATGACAATAAAAAACTTTCCTGCATCATTTACCACTCCCAATTTATTTCTTCTAGAAAATAAATGGTCAGGCTTACTCTCTTAAGGATGCCATTTAAAATACTGCCTTTTTCTATGAAAACTGACTAAGTACTTTGTAGAAGTTATGTTGTGCCATTGCTAGTGAAGTATGACTCTTATGAATGTGGCTTCTAGAAAGTCTCAGAGGGATATAAAATGGTCCGTTTAGTTTATGTTTATATAAACCCTATTACTCCATAAGGTTCACAAAGGAATAGCTAGGGCTTCCCTGGTGGCACAGTGGTTGAGAGTCCGCCTGCTGATGCAGGAGACACGGGTTCATGCCCCGGTCTGGCAGGATCCCACATGCCGCGGAGTGGCTGGGCCCGTGAGCCATGGCTGCTGAGCCTGCGTGTCCAGAGCCTGTGCTCCACAACAGGAGAGGCAACAACAGTGAGTGATCCTCTGAAGTATCTTCATTTTTTCCTAATCCAGAGGTCTAAAAGAGATCTGAGTGGGAAAACATTATGGTACTTATTTATCTAGTGAAAAATATTGCTTTCAGTTGAACGTAAGAATGGACATGAAATTTCCACCTTTAACTTACAATTGTACGACAGAGAATTCAAGGTCACTAGCAATATTAAATGTTTTCAAAATATAAATAAATTAAAACATATAGTTCAAATAGAGCTTACATTTTAATCAGAATGAGATTTTGATAGTTTATGAATAGATTAGTTTTATCAAAGGAGGAATCCTTTTAATACTCATTGAGTTGAACAGAGGTTAGAAATTTAGGTGTATTGACAAAAAATTAATTCTACAAGGAGTAGAACAAATAATAAATTAAGCATGTTAAAAATGATTAAAGAAGACAATTTAGGGGACACAAACAAACTTTATTTAGTACTTCATGAAGTGGGCAGTCTCCTTTGAGAGAGCTGCAAAATGGGGTGGATGGCAGAAAGCTTTTATAGGATAAAGAATAAAGAACAAGGAGGAGAAAAATAGAAAATATCTGATTTGCTGGGGCCAAATAGTCAATCTGGTTTGGGTGAGAAAGCCCAGAGTTGGCTTGGCGTTTGGGGATTTTCTGATTGGATAGACTACATTTCCGGTCAAAGGGAGCATTTACAGGGACAAAAAAGTTATCTAAGTTTCCTTTGCTTACCTGGAACCCAAGGTACAACACATAATGTGGATAATGTTTTTGGTTTTATTTTTATGACTAAATGTATTGGTATTGGAAAAGCAGTAACAATTTTAAATATTTACAAAATACCTTTTGGAATAAGACGAACATTAAAATTTGCTGATAATTCATAATATCCCTACTTGTCCCCAAAATTAGTTACTTTAAATTACTCTTTGAATGAAGAGTAACAGGTGACCATTATTTTTGTTTATTTTAAATTACCCACAATTCTCTTTTCTACTGAAACTTGTGTTTTCCCTCTCCAAAGAAATAGAATGAAGAAAAATTGCAAAGCATAGATTTAAAAGATCCATCAGTTATTCTCTCTAACATACTTATTTTTAGAGATTTAGTGAAAGTCTAACTAGAGGTGTCCTTTAATCAATAGGTTCCAATAATAAAGGAATCTCCATATTTCTTTTCATAATAAAATTCATTAACTTTAAAACCATTTTGGACTACAGAGTGGGTACATAACAGAATCCAAAGCTTTTTCTCTCCAGTCCTTTCAATGTCATTCATTTTAATAAAGAAAGAGTCAGGCTAAAATAACTTTTGAAAGGTTTGTTTTTCTTCCTCATTAACTACTTTGGGAGGAAGTAAATGGAAAATTTTATGAAGGATAAATAAATAAATAAATACTTGAGGAGGCAGCTCTGTTAAGATATGAAAACCCAATAAAATTTGGCCAACCAGAGGTTCAGGTAGCTTTCTCTTTTATTTGTTTAAAATATGGACACCACACCCAAGCACTTTATCCTTCTTATGCTCAATTGGAGGAAGTGATGAGCTGGAACACATCTGTTAGTTTTGGCTGTCCTAATGAACCCCTCCTTTGTAGGGTACTTTGTTGTAATCATGCATATTGACACCCATTTTAAGCTTTATTTTAAATGCTTTGGCTTTGCATCTGAAATAAGTCATCACTTTTTGACAGGGAACACATATTCTCTTGCTCTCTGCTTATGTTTCTGGCTTTGTTAGCATTTGCAACATGGAAGAACAGTACTAACAGTTATTAATTAGTCTATTGATTTGATATATTCTTTATTTTTTATTTTTTTATTGAAGTATACTTGATTTACAATGTCATGTTATTTTCAGGTGTACAGCACAGTGATTCAGTTATATTCTTTTCTTTTATAAGTTAATACAAAATATTGAGTATAGTTCCCTGAGCTATACAGTAGGTCCTTGATTCGATATATTCTAAGTTTAGTTTTTTGTTTGTTTGTTTGACATATTTCTCTTAAAATATATGTTTTGTCATTTGCCCACTAGTGAATCTGCCCATGGCTAGGAGAAAAGGATTTATGAAGAGTCTGCTCCATCCCAGAGCAGTATGCTGAAATCAGTCAATATTTCAAACCTCTATAATAGAAACCTATTCTCAAATCAAAATGTTACCAATGAAGAAACAAAATTGAGACTCTGTCCTTTAGAAAGTAAAGGTCTGTATATTTTATACTCGGCATCAGTGATTTATTTGGATATATGTATTGATATTTTAGTCCCCAGGGAAATAATTATCTAGAATGTTGAAAAAGATTTTGGGATCTATTATTCATTTACTTAAAATTGAAAATAATATTAAATGCATAATTTCATTTGCATGAAATTACTTAAGTAATTTCACTCAAAAATATCAATAGTACTACAATATTGCAATGATATTCTATTAAAATGAGAACTAAACTAGAAAATGCTAAGATATTTAATATGCACTTTTGGCTCCTATTCATTGTGGATTCTTGCAAATGGTTCAATGCTTGGACTATGCTCAGCAGTCTGCATCAAGCATGTAGGTAGATGTGAAGGAGAGATGGAGACAGATATGAGAGAGAGACACCTTTTATACAAATTAAAATTATTAAACAAAATGGTTTCCTTTAGAGTATTTGTTTTCTGCAGACTGCCTTTTCCTAGCCCAGATTTAGTAAGAGAGAGGAGGTATATGGAACATTCATTATTAAAGGAGTTAATAAACTTCTAAAACTTTGTGATCTCAACATGTTAACAATGAAAATGGTAATTACTATACAGTCAACTGAGTTCATACTCTAATCATAGAATACCATAAACACACCAAGATTCACAACATTATAGCTTGTTTCACAAAGTGATATATGTTTGTTTACACACCAGGATTGAAAATATTTGTAAAAATACATCTAACAATTTGAATACCTACAGAGAAATTTCTCCTCTTACTCTCTCCAGGCTATACACAAATAGGAAAGAAACATTAATGCTAACTTAGATAAGGAAAAGGGAATCCATTTTAAAAATAACATGATTGTGTGTGTGTGTGTATGTGTGTTTTTGTTTTTGTTATTTTTTCTTCGGTACGCGGGCCTCTCACTGTTGTGGCCTCTCCCGTTGCAGAACAGAGGCTCCGGACGCACAGGCTCAGCGGCCATGGCCCACGGGCCTAGCCGCTCCATGGCATGTGGGATCTTCCTGCACCGGGGCATGAACCTGCGTCTCCTGCATCGGCAGGCGGACTCTCAACCACTGCGCCACCAGGGAAACCCTGTATGTGTGTTTTGAAGGGAGAGAGAGAGAGAGAGAAATTGTGCACACATCCCTGACTTAGGTTCTAACTCTGGCTATATTATCATAATCCTACTGATTTAAGACAGGTTTAGTTTTGTTTTGTTGGTTTTGTAGACACCTTTGCCATCTTATCTAGGACCAGAACATGGTGTCCAGGAGAGTGTGCAGTCTATCCTCAGATGTACGTTCTCCACTCTGCACACCTAAGCTTTATGTGAATTTGGAGCAGTTACTTAATTTCTTCACATCTTAATTTTCCAGTTTGTGAGAAAGAATTACAATCTCTATTTTATAGATTTGTTTTGGGAAACATGAAACATGTAAAGCATGTGTCATAATGAATAGCAGTACTCAATAAACTTTTTCCTAAACTTTAAAATGACATCATGGAAAATAATTGCATTCTTCTTAGAATTGTGTTATGAGGATACAAATCTAATATAATATTTGCTTTTAGTTTAAAAGTTTAACTAATAGAACTAGTGAGTTTGAAGCTGGTTATTACATTGGGGGTCCATTAAGGGACGTAACGGATACTTGTAATCAGACAGATGAATGTTTTTGTTTTTGTTTTTTCTGTGCATCAAATCAGACTTGTTTCAGGCGTGGGTAACTGAAAGGCTTACTGTATTACTTAATTGGATAAGTATTTATTTTTATGCAAATATAACACTTTAAAATAATAGCATAGACATTTAATAAGTTGCATTTATATGAATATCTAAGGAGAATTTGAAATTAGAAGTTGTGCATTTTTTTTTTTTTCAGTACGCTGGCCTCTCACTGTTGTGGCCTCTCCCGTTGCGGAGCACAGGCTCCGGACGTGCAGGCTTAGCGGCCATGGTTCACAGGCCTAGCCGCTCCGCGGCATGTGGGATCTTCCCGGACCGGGGCATGAACCCGTGTGCCCTGCATCAGCAGGTGGACTCTCAACAACTGCGTCACCAGGGAAGCCCAGTTGTGCATGTTTATAAGATAACCAGCATTGGTTAATAACAGCTTAGTAAATTACTGTTAGAGAAAATTATAAATGGAAAAGAAAAAAGCTAAAAAGAAGTTACACTTGTTGGGCTTAAATACCCATGTTGTTTGTTTACAATTACTCTAAGTTATAAAATAAGTTCTAAATAGGCCTATTTGGAGGGTACTACTTTCATAATATTGCAACATCTTTTTATTATTAACTAATAGGAGCCTTAAATTCCTCCATAAAATCCTATGTGTTGACTTTTTAGAAGGTAATAGCCCCAATGTCTACTTTTTCCTGTGATAAGTGGATAAGCTGAACATTTGTGGTAGCATCTGTATGTTTTACTTCAGTGCTACATTTACACATCAGTGTGACTATCTTTTACTAATTAGGGCTAGACTGCTGGTAGCTTGCTTGTCACTTGTTTCCCTCCTTCCTGCTGGTATTTTAAAAGCCTGTATTCTAGTAACCTTCACTATTTTTCAACTTGGCCTCTGACTTTTTATTTAGACCATTTCTTTAAAGAAAGTAGGATATTTGGGGGCCTGAATATCACTACACTGTGTATAATAAAGCACTTTTCCTTGTTCCTTTTTTAAGAATACTTGAAGGACAATTTGTCAGGTAGTACAATAATCTGCTATGCTTAATAAAGAACAGAATAATAGAAAAATTACACTCTATACTACCTAAAAGAGCACCATGAAATCAATACAATATCCAAAGACATCTTTGCTTTTGTCTTTCAGATTTTTATTTACATATCATAGGTAAATAATATTTATCTTTATTTTGATATCTGTTTCTTCCCTCCCTCCCTCCCTTCCTTCCTTCCTGGTTTTCCATTCATTTACACATTCAAAAAGTATTTACTGAGTATCAACTATGCACCAAAAGTTGTTTGACTAAATTCTCTGTTTATTTTATTTTATTTTTTTCATATCCTGTTTAAAGAATAGAATCAATCTACTTTAATGCATGCCTCCTTTGATTATGGTCAAATTAGATACTGTTTTTGTTTTAGGAATTGCCTTAAGAATTCTGAGAGTCAGAATGCCTTGAGGCAGTCATCTCTATTCTATTAATACCAGGTGCATCAGCCATGGTAACAATCTTCTCATTTTTTGACAAGCAAAAAAGTTTGTGCTTATAAAAAATCAATCTTCACAACCATCGCTGACTCCATTCATCGTGTTTCTGGTAGAAAAGGGAAAGTGAACAGCTCCATATGAACAGTTTGCATTTATGGGTGTGAAGAATTACTTGGTTGCCTGTTGACTGCCTATCTCCATTTAAGCTGGAGCGAGTAGCAAATGTGAATACTACCGTGGGTTTGGGATAGTGTTGGAACAAGCTGATGTCTGTGATGGTTGCCACTGGGACTATAAATACCACTTTGCCTTTATAGGAGACAATAAGGATATTTAAGCCAAAGAAAAAAATAATGGAAGTGATAAATCTGCTCTTAATTATTTTCTCATATAATATTTTCAATCCTGTAACAACTAAACTGAGGTCATCTAGTCCTAAGATTAGTTCCTTTTTAAAGTGTTACTGCTCATGGAACTAACATTCCATAGTTACACGTGGTGTTCTGTGCTATTCTATTTTATGGTACTCCCTTGATCGCTTTCTTCCACATACTACTTTAAATCCCCCCAGGCTCCATCAGTGCCTTAGGCTGTGAAATTTGAATAGGAAATGAGTTGCTCCTAGAAAAATCAGGTGCATTTTATATGCAAATAATTTCTTCCCCAGTATCATCAGAGTACAATAATTTGAGTGTTTCACAGAATGATTTATCAGTGTCTATAATTAGTCATTTAAATATTAAGAGTCCCCCTGATCCAACAGGATTTGTTTGGAGTAGTGGCTAAACCATTTTTTTCTTTTTCTTTGCTCTGTTTTTTCTGAGATGCCTGGTTTAGCACAACCAAGTCTTATAAAATTTGTTGTATAGTGATGTTTAGGATCTTTGCCCCCATATTTTGTTTCAGCACCTTATATATTTTACAGTTCTTGCCTCCAATTTTTTTTCTTATCTTTAAAGGCTTATCCTGAAACTTCTACCCCTAGAAAATATTGAAAAAAGAGTCACAATCCATAAGCAACTTTATTGAAATTTTCTTTGTGTTTTATGGTTTTCTCTAAGCTTGCAAAGATATTTTGGGCTGCACACTTTTTGAAAAAAAAAAAAAAAAGGAAGAATCAAATGGTGGGGGGTGAGAGGGAGGGAGGGAGGGAGGAATCTGAAGAATATTGGAACTGACTGCCAGTGAGCAAAAATGTTTTAAAGTATCAGCTATTAGTTTGATGAAATATTTTAAACATAGGAAAAATTATTATAGAAGCTGAATGAGACCATTCCTTAAAATATCTGTATTATTTACTCCCCTCATGATACAAAATCTTTAACAATCACACACCTGGTGCATAAAAGGGTGCTTGATTTAGGACCATGGGGACATCATTAGCAGATTCTTCAATACAACTCTTTTGGCCCCTGTGTCAATTAGAATTTGTTTGTAAAATACAAGCAACAATACAACTTTCCACTGTTTTCCCCTCTGGTGGACAAAAGACCCAAGAGGCTAAAAACTAATAATTGAAATCAGCATTCATAATATCTATATGTTCACCGCTTTAATGGTTTTGCTTCTTTAACTAACTAAAATAAAATTTTATTTGTAAACAGATTTGAGGCAAAATTTTTAGTAGATATGACTTCTTTTTGACCCTAAAATGCCCATGCTAAAATAACGTTCAATGAAATTATAATCATTATCAGTGTTAGTTAAGATGTTAACTAGGGCTTCTCTGGTGGCACAGTGGTTGAGAGTCCACCTACTGTTGCAGGGGACGCGGGTTCGTGCCCCGGTCCGGGAGGATCCCACGTGCCGCAGAGCAGCTGGGCCCGTGAGCCATGGCTGTTGAGCCTGCGCGTCTGGAGCCTGTGCTCCACAACGGGAGAGGCCACAATGGTGAGAGGCCAGCATACCGCAAAAAAAAAAAAAAAAAAAAAAAAAAAAGATGTTAACTACTGATAAGTAGGATGAGATAAAAAAAAATACTTGTATTAACTGTAATGGAATTATATATTTGTTCAGTTTCCTCATCTATAAAAGAAAATGGCAATACATACCATGTGGTGTTAGTGGCAATACCACAGAAAAGCTCTTATTCAGCATCCATAAAAATGCTTATTTTTCTTAAGCCTGAAGTATTTCACCAAAATAATATTTGCTACTTGAAAATGTTTTTCTCTCTGGCAGTTAGTTATAAGATTCTTCAAATCTCTTTTGGTGTCTTTTAGATACAGATCTGCAGACAAGTACTAAACTCTCTTAAGGAGATAGAAATAAATTGTATTAGTGTTAGAGGTTTAATTTACACTTAAGTGCTCATTCTTGTTTATATAAACTGGTATAAACAATTATAGCTACCACTGATTGAGAAGCTACCTGCCCAGGTACTTTACTTTCATTATATCCCAATAGCATTAAAAACTATACATTCTTATCTACTTATTTTTCTGTAAGATAATACACTCATATTTAAACAATTTTATTTTTTTATTGAAGTATAGTTGATTTATAATGTTTCAGGTGTACAGGTCCTTGTTGTTTATCTATTTTATACATAGTAGTATGTATCTTTTAATCCCAAATTCCCAGTCTTTCCTTCCCCTCCCTTTCCCCTTTGGTAATCATAAATTTGCTTTCTATGTCTATGAGTCTATTTCTGTTTTGTAAATACGTTCATTTGTATCATTTTTTTAATCTACTTTTTAACAGATGAGGAAAGTGAGACTCTGAGAAGTTCAATCATTTATTCATTGTCACATAACTGATAAATGACAAGACTAACTTAAATTTGAGTGCTTTTTTGGACTGTAAATCTCCTAACCCTTCCATACTGATTACTTTTGATTTACAAGTTATTAAAAATGTTAGAGACAGAAACTACCTTAAATAAAACAATGTATTTATATTAATCTGCTACTTCCAAAAAGAAATTTAAGTCCGTGAAAAATTTGCAGTTCCATTTACAATAGCCAGGACATGGAAGCAACATAAGTATCCATTGACAAACGAATGGATAAAGAAGATGTGGCACATTTATACAATGGAATATTACTCAGACATTAAAAGAAATGAAACTGAGTTATTTGTAGTGAGGTGGATGGACCTAGAGTCTGTAATACAGGGTGAAGTAAGTCAGAAAGAGAAAAACAAATACCATATGCTAACATATATATATATATGGAATCTAAAAAAAATAAAGGGTCATGAAGAACCTAGGGGCAGGACAGGAATAAAGACACAGACCTACTAGAGAATGGACTTTAAGACATGGGGAGGGGGAAGGGTAAGCTAGGACAAAGTGAGAGGGTGGCATGGACATATATACATTACCAAATGTAAAATAGATATCTAGTGGGAAGCAGCCGCATAGCACAGGGAGATCAGCGCGGTGCTTTGTGATCACCTAGAGGGGTGGGTTAGAGAGGGTGAGAGGGAGGGAGATGCAAGAGGGAAGAGATACGGGGATATATGTACATGTATAGCTGATTCACTTTGTTATAAAGCCGAAACTAACACACCTTTGTAAAGCAATTACACTCCAATAAAGATGTTAAAAAAAAAAAAAAAAAGATTCCAAATCTGCACTCAAACCCTTTTTGTAAAGTGAACAGAAAAAAAAAGAAAAAGAAAAAGAAAACCCTGTGATATCAGGCTCTTATAAAATACAAATAACAATACAAATAAAATTTTAAAAAGTAAAATTTAACAATGGCTATCTGGGGCTTCCCTGGTGGCGCAGTGGTTGAGAGTCCGCCTGCCGATGCAGGGGACACGCGGTCGTGCCCCGGTTCAAGAAGATCCCACATGCTGCGGAGTGGCTAGGCCCCTGAGCCATGGCTGCTGAGCCTGCGCGTCCGGAGCCTGTGCTCCGCAACGGGAGAGACCGCAACAGTGAGAGGCCTGCGTACCACAAAAAATACCCAAAAAATAAATAAACAAACAAACAAAAAATGCTTAATAATTTGTGTTTACATGGTTTTATGCTAGTAAAAAAAATAACAATGAGACATATAGTCATTTTTGGTTTTCAGTTTCCACTCATATTTCCCTTTATTCCTAATTCTCTTTCTTTTGGTATTTCACACTTCTTTTTATTGCAGTGTCTTGTGTTTCTTCAATAATAGATTCATTATTATTATCATAATTATTATCTTAATAACATTACTTTTCTAGTTACTAGGGTCAAGGCCAAAATATGGATCATTCTTACAAAATTTATGAAAGCTTCTGTTTATGTTGACTTTGTGCAATCTATTTTCAGTGGCGCTCAGTAAATATTCTTTAAGCATCTCTTTTTTTGCCAATAACTAAGGTAGATACTATAATTATAAAAGCTAATAAAACATGGTCCACGCTTTCATGAGCCTGTAAGTACACCAAGACACAAGTATAAACAAAGAAAGGCGCTGAAATTAGAAGGTATTGAACTGGGAGGTATGTACAGATTGGTGCTAAATTGTTATAATCATGAGCCTTTGCTAGATACACACACAAAAATCTTAATAACGATATTGAGCCTTACAGATAGACACCTTGCTACTGTATTTAGTGTCTTTCTAGAATTTACTGATTTATTTTTACTGTTGTGCCACAGATATGGTAATAATTTAAGCATTCTTATTTATTGCAAAATAACTTTTGAAAAAGATTTTGCAAAGATCTTGTGATCTTGTTCATTTGCCTGTTTTCTGTTATAGTAAAGTTAAAATTTTCTATCAATTTTAAGGGTATTCAGTGTATTCTGTACTCAGTCATTTTTGTATGCAGACTCCAGGTACTCTCCCTTTAGAAAAAAATATGATTGTCTTAAAGTGTTTTAAATTGTAAGAATATTTTTAGTGTGCCTTCTCAAAATGCAACGTGCACATAAATCTCTTGGAGATCTTGTTAAAAAACAGATCTGCATTCAGTAATCCTGCAGTAGGGCCTGAGATTCTGCATTTCTAAAAAATAAGCTTTTAGGTTTTGATGATGCAACTGGCTTAGAGTCTGCACTTTAAGAAACAGGACCAAGAGTAGTGACGACTAATCTGCATTTTCTAAAGCTGATAGTTTATTTCACCACTGTGGTCAATTAGCCTACTAATGCTTTACGGGGAGGAAAAATAGAAATATTTTCAATAAACTTGAATTTAATCAGATTGGATTTAAAAGACTTAAGAGGCTAATATCAGAAACTGGATCACATTACATGCTCTCAAATCTGTTAACATTTAATTAAATCTATTTTTTTATATTAGCAGTAAAATAATCTGATATTAAATTGCTCTATTACTGTATAATTGTCTTGAAATATTTTTATAAATGTAAAAGTCATACATCTGATATTTGCTATAAATAATAAACTCATTGCCTATATTGACTTTTATCTAGTCTATATCATTTATGGTATATTGATGATATATCATTGCACTATGGGAAATGATTAAAATCAAATTTCAGCTATACTGCCTTCTTCAATATCAGAGAGGAAGAAATCAAGATACCCAAATACAATCCATGTCCTTACAGTTGCTGAGATTTGCTTTGTTCAGTAGGATGGATTTGTGGCATACCTGTTTGCATTGTTTGATAGTGATGAAGCTTTTGCTTCAGGTCTGGCCGCTTGCATAACTCTGGATGCAAATTTGGGAGGAAACTACCTCAGAATACACTTAGGTTGAGAAAACTCATCTTCTAGTCTGGTACACTGTAGCAGGGATGCCTAAATATTCTCCAGTAGGTTCCCACCACCCTTGCCACTCTTCTCCCACATCCAGCCCTCCCATGATCCATCTAGAAAACAGAAACCAACTAGAATGCTATCTATCTACCTCCCTTTATTTTTCACTATTAAAGAGTTCAGAAAAGTTTACAAACCCTTTTACAATTATGAATCTTTCTGCAGATCAGATAACTATTAATATGTTTAATAAATGTTTATTAATTAGGACTGTATTGCTTTGAATAATCCAATGGATTAAAAATTCCCAGGACCTGAAAAATATTATATTATTCAATGAAATTAATCTATTCCTTTGTCTAATACTTTATACCTTTCAAAGTATTCACAATTATATTAATAATAATTGAAAATAATTAGTGTTTTTTATACTGTGCATTATGTAAAGCTCTTTACATACATTTTCTCATTTAAAGCTTCTTAAAACACTAGTTACTATTCGATTTCAGAGAGAATTGAAGCTTAAGAAGTTAAGTGAACCCAAGAGGGAGGAGATATGGGGATATATGTATATGTATAGCTGATTCACTTTATTATAAAGCAGAAAGTAACACGCCATTGTAAAGCAATTATACTCCAATAAAGATGTTAGAAAAAAAAAAAAGTTAAGTGACTCACATCTGTTGAAGGGCAGAAATGGTTGTAGAAAGTTTTCTGATCCCAGGTCCTATTTATTTTTTACCAACCACCCTACAATATTTATTTTTATTTAAACAATGAGATACACCAGAGCATGATAATTTTCTAATTTTTCAGTTTGAAGAATTTAAGAAATAGAGTGGTTAAGAGGGTTGCCCAAATCCACATGTAGCTAATGGTAATCATTTAAACTTCCAAACAATGCAATAACATGTGTTTTATTAGATTTTGAAACCTATAGACTCGAATAGAGTATGTTTTTTGATGAAGAAAGGAAATGATGGGGGAATGATAAAACTATAACTTTTAGGCCCATGATATAAAATTATCCTGGTAGCTACTCATTATAGAAGAAAAATGGTTGAAGATGGTCTAATTTCATACAGCTAAATATGCTCCATAAATCTGGGATTCAACTGCAAACTAAACTTGAGGTTTGAGTATGTTAGTGGAGTTTACATTATTAAAGGAAAAGGAGAAATAAAGTGACTGCTATGATATTTTTTCATTTAGTTTGTAGGTATTTGAGGTATAAAGGGAGGCATCATGAGAGACAGAATTAAGAATATATTTTTAAAAATCATAAATGGATACAAATTGCCCTGTTTCACTTTTGCAAAATGCATAATAATTGCTACTATTTATTATGCACATACTAGTTGCCAATAGTTGAAAATTAAGCAGATCAATTGATGAATGCTTGCCTGGAGACACTGTGTTAAACGCTATACTCATTTGCACAGCAGGATGCATTATCTCAAGTTCATCCCAAGCTTATATTTTTATTATCCCAAGTTTATGTACAGAACTTAAAGAGATGAGGTGTTTCACTTAAGGTTGCATAGCAAGAAATTTTAAACATCAGAGTCAGACTAAAAACCCAGCAACACTCTTCCTAATCCTTATACTAGTTATTAAATATAATTTTGCTAATGAGTATATGTGGGTAGGAACTGTTTGTAGAATAGATGACTAGCTCTTTGCTTCCATAACAACTCTGACAAAGGTAATCCTACAGAGCCAAGATTATACTGGGCAAAAGTATTCAACAGATGGGCCTGTTTCAACATAGTAACTAATAGTCTGATTCATGTTGTATACTCACTTGGAAACAAAGTTTCAGCAAGAGGTGGCTATATATACTTCAAACATCTTCTAAACTATGAGTTAATCAACATGAGATCATGATACCTGGGGCTATTCTGTATTACCAGAGCTCCAAACTGCTAATCATCTGGTAATACTGAACTACCCACAATACCAAGCCTCATTGAATCATGTTTGGGATTTAAAATAAATTTTAACATAAATATTTTTAACAGGAATGTTTATACATAGATGAACACATATCTATGTGTGTGTATATAGATAGATAGATAAAGACCTATTTGCACAAAGGTACATATACAAGATACTAAAATTTGACATTCCCCCCCTCCAGATTTGAACTATTAAAAAATATATTTTGTGTACATAAAAGACATGCTGTCAGCAGCTAGAGTCACATTGGCAGCCCATGTAATAAGTCATGTTTTTTCTAGAATTGATTGATGGTTTGCTGAGGAAAAGAACATAGGGCTCTGGGAAAAAAACGTCATGAAACAGAAATAAACTACTGTGGTATTTGGCAACCTTTTATCAACTCTGCTGAGCCAAAAGGGCAGTCTGCCAACCCTCAAATACAATTGCATTGTATCCAGAGTAGATAAAAATACAGTACAAAATAAATAAGGAAAAAAAAAACATACTATCATCTTAATCTGAAGAATATATGAAGGAATTGGAATATTGACTACCTTTTATGTTAGCAAACTCATGAATTTGTTTTGTTTTGTTTTCTTTCATAAGATATACAATGGAGGAGAGGTTAAGTTATAGTCTTGGTGGGTAGTTCCTGATAGGGTGACTTGTACCTGTTATTTAACTTCACTGATCTTGATGTCTGCCCTGAGCAACATAAGGGGATGAAAGTAGATCAACATTCATCACATTCCAGCAATTAAAAAAAATCCATGTTTTAATTTTATAGAGCAACGTAAAACTTTATTTTTACTTATTTTAGTTTAAAAGTTTGACCTTTGTTGAAACTCTCTGCAGGTACAGAATTGTCACCTTGGATTCTCTAAAAGGTCTTCAAGACCTAAATTATTGTCTTGGACCCATGCTACTGAATTTCCTGAATAAGTTTGACAACAGAATTAATTACCTTGTTTGCAACTAGGACACAAGAATATTCTCTAGAGATCTGCTATATATCTTGTAGGATTTCTGTACTGTGTGTACTTTAGGAAACACGGCAAAAATCAATTTTTAAATCTTAGAACTATTCACTTTATGTAAACCAAGCAAAATTGATGTTGTATTACACCACAGAATCAAGCATTTAAGGGTCCTATGGAACATAAGTAAACAATGACTTAAAAAATATTTATTAAGTGTCTGCTGAGGTAAGGCGGAGAATAGAATAGGACACATTCTCCTTGTGTGTTTAACCTACTTACCCCTTCCATGGAACCCCTGTGGTCAGTAAGCCTAGCAATATCCTTAGAACCTCCAAAAATATTGCTTAGAGATAGTTTGAGCGTATATCTTAGTTTGTCCTGTACCATGCTGCTATCTTCCTGTAATTATTAACAGTACTCCTTTTCATTCTCAGAAGTGTTAGAAGTTGGGCAATTCGGTATTTTCTCATCTTATTTATATGAAGTATAAGAAATCCCTACCAACTTTCTAAAGTTGAACTTCAGGTCTTCATAATTCTTTTTTTTTTTTTTTTTTTTTTTTTTTACACTCCTGGGGAAATTTAGAATGTATGAATTACATTCCCAACTTTCAAAAAAGAAATAATAATTTTCATTTAGGAAATATGTATGTGCTATGAATAAGAACTAATGACTCTTATAAGAATTATACCCATTAGGTAACAACAGATTTTTTGAACAGTAATAGGGCAAATGTGGTTTTTTATTTATTTATTTTCATGTATTAATGTGTTTGTTTATTAATGCTGCTTCCCCTGCAACTCTGAAGGTAAGAGGTAAAAGACAACTGAAAACTATCCTGCAGTGTTTATGAAACTATTACAATCTTGGGTACCCTTTAGACTCTTCATCTCTACCCCAACCAAGAAATTTTATAAAAATAATTTAAAATTTATCTTAAAAGTTAAGCAATTTAGGAGTCATTCCAAAATGTCATGAAACTTATCTATTCATTTTGTTTTGCCAAGTACCTGTCTCCTCTGCTCTTGACATGGTGTGGAGACTACAGGACTACATTCTTATGATTAAATATTTATGAATCTTTAGTAAAATGAAACACAGAAAAAGCTGTTAATCCAGAGATCAATTTTGCAGCTGAATTATTCTAGTGTGGTTTGTCCAAACTACTACAATGTAGCAAACCGTGACACCCTAGGAGGGGAAGGGAGAATTAGATGCAAAACTTTAAGTTAGATAGTAAGGCTCCTGATCGGTAATGGTAGAGTCAGATTCCCAGATGCTACTATTACAGCAGGATTTCATTGATATTAACCAAGAAAACAGCTGCCTGTATCAAAATCATGTTGTGGTCACTCAGCAGTCTCTGTCAAGCTCAAGGCTGAGTTGTTCAAGAAGCCCCCGACACCCAGTGAGCTAGAGACCACTGGTGATTACACCAGGCTAATCACACAGACCACTTAACAGCATGCCTGTCTCAGTCAGTTGGAAAGCACCTTCATGTTTTCTGAATTATTCCATAAGCCAGCACAGTTATGCCCCACATGTTTCCAGATACTGTTTAAAATACTGTACTAAGCAGAGAAACATAGCTGACAGTTCCTTCATATGGGTCAAGTTATATGTATCATTATCTGCTCATTTTTACACTGAGCAGTCTCTAAACCTGTTTGCTATATGCAAATGAGATGAATCATTATTATAATGAAATTCGAAACACCATAGAGTAAAAGAGAGGCAAAGGAAAATAAAGAACCTGCTGAGCCAGTTTTGAAGAGCGTCAAAGCAAGGGAATTGCTTGCATGAACGCGTGGTTTTGTGCTTTCAGAGGTGCTGCAGGAGCTCTGGTGCAGGTGACAGGAGGTGGGGTGGTATCTCCTGGACAATCAATAGTAGGTGTTAAATGTGCAGTGAGGGTCACTGAGGCTTTGCTGTCTAGAATGTTATGAAATTGTTGTGTTTGAATTTGGAGGTAGTAGAAAGTGGGCACTTGTTTCATTTATCTCTTAAATGTTACTTTTTGACTTCCTCATTATTGTATAGGTTTCTTCAGTAGCAATGCATTCTTCAGCCCTGCATTTGATAGCTTTTTATTCCAGCTGTTTATTGCATTGGGAAATGCATGTTTATAGAAAATAAAGAAAAGAAAAAGAACGGTCATTTTACGGCACAGGGCTGAAAACAACACACATTAGTCCTGTACCTCTAGGGACAGAATACCCCCTCTGGAGAGGCTGACATCATAATTAATTACACCATTTGTTTCATAGTATTGAAATTCAATCTTCACTCTACTGTGTACTCAGAGTTGATCCCATTTGCAAAACCACATGTCCATACCTCCAAACTCTAGAAGTGTATCATTAAACTAGTAACATGTTCTACACTTTATGACTTCACTGCTAAATTAAAGACAATTCAGGGTCCCTCAACACCTCGTTGAATTTGAAAGAAAAGATCATCTCTTAGTACCATTAGAGTGCTGGTGATCTCTCATCACTCTGTTTAATTAGCGAATCACTTCCTACTTTGAAATAATTGAAAAATAATGAAATGGAAGGATAATGTTGAGAAATGGATATATAAAATTTTTTGTTTGTCTCAGTTTTTTTGAGATGCTACAGAAATAAACAAATTATTTTGTAAATCATATATTAATAGTTTTTATTATTTGGATAGAATTTTTCAAGTTTATTGGCTCTTGTGAGAGAAAAAAGTTTAGTTTTAAACTTTGCAACACCTACAGAAGTGGACCTTCTTTATAGCAGGTTGAATAACCAATGAAATGGATAACACTTGTCATATTTTTTTTTTTTTTTTTGCAGTACACGGGCCTCTCACCCACTTGTCATATTTTTTAAGTTGAATAAGGTTCTCCATTGTCTTCAAGAAGTAGAAGGTACACTATGTCATTTTAATGATAGTTATTACATCCCTGATCTCACAATATTCCTAAGGTAAAAGTATGTGAATAATCTCAAATATTATTTATTAAGAAGAAAATTATGACTAGTATTTATTAATAGAAATTTTCATTCTTTTGCATATCCTACATGAATAAATAGCCTCATGTGTGCCACACCCTGTTCACAGTATATTTATATTTCAGAGGCAGTGTGGTAAAAAGGAACTCGCCATTTTGAGAAGTTTTGTCTTGTCAAAGATTCTTTGCTTGACCAAATTTTAGCAGGCTCCTGAAACTTCTCCCTGGCTCCGCTGTGCACTTTCTTTAAAAATCCAGGCTTGGGCTTCCCTCGTGGCTCAGTGGTTGAGAGTCTGCCTGCCGATGCAGGGGACACGGGTTCGTACCCCGGTCCGGGAAGAACCCACAGGACCGTGAGCCATGGCCACTGAGCCTGCACGTCCAGAGCCTGTGCTCCGCAACGGGAGAGGCCACAACAGTGAGAGGCCCGCGTACCGCAAAAAAAAAAAAAAAATTAAAAATAAATAAATAAATAGATAAATAAATAAATAAATAAATAATCCAGTCTTAACAAGAATCGGGCTAAGTTAGTTTACCCAGAACCCCTCCTTCTCCGTATCTGATCACCCTGAATATTTGCTCAGGTTCCTCCCCCTCCACCATCTCCCAGTGAATTCCTGATCACCCTGGCCTGTCTTCACCAAGAAGCCTGTTAGATGGATTTTGCCAGAACCCTCATTACTCCTGATGTTTTCTCTTGGGTAATATTCCATTCACTGACCCCTAACCTGCTCCTTGGCTAAAAATTCCCAGTTGCCTGTTTTGTATTTGGAGTTAACCCCAATCTCTCTCCCCCACTGTGAAATCCCTTTTACAGTCGTCCCTATTCCTATGGAGGCAGTCCTGAATAAAGTCTGCCTTAACATCTTTAGGAAGTGTCAGTGAGAATTTTTTTCTTTAACAATCAGTCATCTCTGAAGAATTAAATCAGTTATTAAAACTTTATTTTTGAAGCCTTGATAGTACTAACTAAAATTAATATTAAGAGCAGACTAAAACAAATAATAAATAGTTCTAAGGAAAAAATACCTAATTAATGAATTCTGTGCATAGTTGAACTGTTTAGATGTGTTATTGCCATTTTGTTATATTTTCTCCCCAAAACTCTTGTAAATAAAAATTGCCTTGTCTCCATTTTATGAAAATTAAAGATTCAATAGATATATATGAATATATACATTTTAAAATCATTATTTGGAGTCTAGTGAATTCTTTGGAAATATACTCTGTTTAAATAAACTGTTTTCTAAAGTTAACATAGCAGCAGTTTAAATAATTGGTAAAGAAATAGGCTATATGGATTTTATTTTTTAAATGTTCAAAAGAATTTCAAAAACCCTCAGGGCCATTCTCTACTTACTTAATAATATATTTTAAACTTTCTGCAATTTGAAGAACATATGAATTGAGTTAATATTTTTTAAAAATAAATGAAAACTGGTATGGCAATTCTGAACATTTAGTAATTATATAATATTTCCTTGCTTGAATTCATATATTAGTTTGTAGAGGTATCTGCGTGATTTTTAAAAGCATACTTCCCCTTAATCCTCAACCAAACAAAATGATAAATTCTGACACTCTGGTAATTTGCATAACAATTGGCCACAAAGAGTAATTTATTAATATTCAATGAAGTTCTAATTTGCACAATGCCTGCAGCAATATGTAAACTTCATTTTGCTTTAAGATGGAAATTTGTTACAGTGCAAATATCAGTAAGTATAATTTTATTAATCAGTCCCAATGAGTATTTGATTCTGTGACCTTGACAATGTCTATACTTTTGTCCTAGGACATACAAGAAAAAGGAAATTAAGGTCACTGTATTTTTTCCTGGTTGCTACTTAGCTACACATAGTTCTAGATATTCAAACACACTATTGTGCAAAAAGCCTTCATTACACAAAAGAAAGCTAATGTTATTGGTTAACCTTCATTAAAAAAAAAACTCACGTTTATTTTCAATCATGTTCATTAATTTAGCCAAGTAGCATTTGTTGAATGTTTACTGTGTTCCAGGCAACTTGTGAGGTGCTGAGGAAAACATTCAGACATGCTTCTGTCTTCTAGAGCTTTCAGACTACACATTTTGAGTTAAGAAGGATGTGTTTGCTGTGAAATAAGAAAGGGAATGCTTCAAATGCACTTTGGTTTCAATTGAATAATATTAGTAATAATAAGAGGTAACATATATTGAGCGCTTTTGCTATGTCAGGCACTATTCTAAGTATTAGCTCATTTAATTTTTACAACAACCCAAGGAAGTAGGTATCATTACCATCCCATTTTAAGAGAGGAAAATGAGGAATAGTGAGGCTGTTAATATGAAGAGCAATTTGACCTATATTGCAAAATTTGATTTTTACTAAGATTTTCTACCTAGATTTGAATGTGCCAAGACATTAACCAAAATTAATATACAGGTAATATATCTTAATAACTTAAACCCTGTTCTCAAAAGTTTGAGATTAGCATAGTTTTTTTTTTCATTTATTCATTTGGCATACATGTATGTGCTCGAGCATCTACAACTTGTTCCATCCAGGCACTGAAGACTCGTTGGTGGGCAAGATAAAAAAACAAAGTCTTAGTGCTGACCCGAGAGTGTTGGAGACAAATGATAAACAAGTAAATAAATATATGCATATATTTTTAGGTAGTGATAAGAAAAACAAAGCAGTGCAAGGCAGCTGACTGTGAGGAAGGGAAGGGTTAAATTGTAGTTTGAGTGGTTAGGAATTGCTGAGTTAAATGAAGACTTGAATGAAATGCAGAGAGATTCTCTTCGCTTAATGAAGGAAAGTACTTCGGGAAGAAGGAATAGACCCCAGGGGGGAAAAGAGACAGGAATCATGGAGGAAAAGATAAAAGGGTAGAGTTGAGGGTAGTGAGGTCAGAAAGATTGCAACAGCTGGATGATATTGTGAACTTCAGTGACCACAGGACATAGTTTGGGTTTATTAAAATATGATGAGAAATCAATGGCAAATTTGAGGAAGGATGTCAAATGCTATGAATTATGACTTTAAAAGATAATTCTGGCTTCTGTACAGAAAGCAGACTGTTGGACAGCTAGAAGGGAAAGAGCAGAACAAGTTAGAAGTTCCTGTTTCAGTCAAGTTCACCAGGGCCAGGATTGTGTAGAAGAGATGGGACGTGATTAGATTCAGGAGATACTTAAATGGCTGAGCTAACAAAATGTTCTAATGGGCTACTTTTAAAACTGTCACCCAGGGACTTCTCTGGTGGTGCAGTGGTTGGGAGTCCGCCTGCCGATGAAGGGGACACAGGTTCATGCCCCGGTCTGGGAAGATCCCACATGCCGTGGAGCGGCTGGGTCCATGAGCCATGGCCACTGAGCCTGTGCGTCCGGAGCCTGTGCGTCCGGAGCCTGTGCCCCGCAACGGGAGAGTCCGCAGCAGTGAGAGGCCCACGTACGGCAAAAAAAAAAAAAAAAAAAAAAAATCCGTCTGCCAATGCAGGAAACACGGGTTGAAGCCCTGGTCTGGGAAGATCCCACATGTCGCGGGGCAACTAAGCTCGTGTGCCACACCTACTGAAGTCCATGCTCCCTGGAGCCCATGCTCTGCAACAAAAAGAAGCCAGCACAATGAGAAGCCCACACACCATAACAAAGAATAGTTACCACTAGCGGCGACTAGAGAAAACCTGCGCGCAGCAACGAAAACCCAATGCAGCCAAAAATAAATAAATAAAATAAAATAAAGATAATAAAATAAAGCAGTCACCCAGATTGCTAAGTGTATACATGTCAAGCAGACACAAAAAATGTTTCATTTTTGACTTGTTTTCTGATATTGTGAACTGACATTTAAAAGAAGATGGGATTTTAAGAAAAGTTAGGAGGAGAGATAGTTTAAAATCACTGTTTTTTTATAAATCAGTGCTTGTATTAAAGTGCAAGTAGGAATAGATAATGTGTAGGATTCCTTATTCCCTGAGAGTAAATTATAAATGAAATAAATACTGGGTCTTTTTATATCTTAGCAGATAATTATTGAGTATTGCTATCTATTAGTGAAAAGTAATTTTATTACATATTGAATGCCTTTCTAGTAAAGTCAGTCACATGCTTATAGGTGACTCATCATGGTGATGTTAATGATGATATTCCTTCAATGCATCAATATTTCCCCTCAGCTTTACTAAAGTATAATTAACAAGTAATTGGAATAGATTTAAAGTGATGATTTGATATACATATACATTGTGAAATGACTCCACAATGAAGCTAATTAACACATCTATAACCTCACATAGTTGCCTTTTTTTTTTTTTTTTGCGGTACGCGGGCCTCTCACTGTTGTGGCCTCTCCCGTTGCGGAGCACAGGCTCCGGACGCACAGGCTCAGCGGCCATGGCTCACGGGCCTAACAGCTCCGCGGCATGTGGGATCTTCCCGGACCAGGCACGAACCCGAGTCCCCTGCATCGGCAGGCAGACTCTCAACCACTGCACCACCAAGGAAGCCCAGTTACCTTTTTTATTGATGAGAACACTTAAGATCTACTCTCTTAGTAAATTTCAGTTATACATGCAGCCTTATCAACTATAGCCACCATACTATAATAGATGGATATAGTTAGATCCTCAGAACTTACCTGTCTTATAACTGAAAGTTTATATCCTTTTACCAACCTCTACTCATTCCCACATTTCCCAGCCCCTGGCAACCACCAATCTACTCTCTGTTTCTATAATTTCAAATTTTTTATATTCCACATATAAGTGAGATCATACAATATTTAACTTTCTCAGTCTGACTTATTCCACTTAAGCAAAATGCCCTCCAGGTCCTTCCATATTGTTGCAAATGGCAAGTTTTCCTTCTTTTTTAAGGCTGAATAATATGCTATCATATATATGGATATAGATATAGATGTACATATGTGTGTGTGTGTGTGTGTATATATATATATATATATACACACACACATACACATCCCACATTTTCTTTATCCATTTATTAGTTGATGAATATTCAGGCTGTTTCTATGTCTTGACTATTGTAAATAATGCTGCAATGAACATATTAGTGCAGATATCTCTTTGAGATTCTGATATAAATTCCTTTGAATATACCCAGAATGGAATTTCTGGATCATATGGTAGTTCTGTTTTTAGTTTTCTGAAGAAACTCTATACTGTTTTCCACAGTAGCTTCACCAGTTTACATTCCTAACAACAGTGTACATGGATTCCTTTTTCTCCACTTCTTCATTGGCATTTGTTATCTCTTGTCTTTTTAATAATAGCCATCCTAAGAGGTGTGAGGTAATAACCCGCTGTAGATTTGATTTGAAATGCAGCAAGATATTTTTAAGTGCATAGTCTCCACTTTGCCAAACATCCATTCTTGGTAAGGTGTGTGTGATGATAGGCTTTTCACAGTAGTCTGACTGCCTCTCCTTATTCAGTCAGTGTGACTACCTTCTTGACCATTGATTGTATAAAGTATTTCCTATATTTTCCAACTAAGAAAAGAACAATATGTGGATGTAAATCCAGAGATTCGAGATAAAAAAAGAGCTTAATGTAGTAAAATATGGTAGTGAAATATATAAGAGAAAGTATGGTGAAATATCCTTCTTGGAAAAAATAGAAACAGGACTAAAGATTACATCCTCAAATAATTCAAAACATTTAGAGTCATTTCTCTGCAACTTCACACTTCATGCTACCAATAGTTGCAGATTAAAATCACCTTCTTTGGGAAGAAAATATTAATGTGTTTGCTATTGGGAAGGTGATGAAGTGAATGAGTGAAGCAGCCCTGAGGTCTGGGGTTTGTGCTCAGCATCCCCCTGGGAGGGCTTCCATTAGGCAAAAAACTCTCTTTCAAGATCACTGTCTGTACTGCCAAGAGATCATTTCAAATATGTCCATCTTTACACAAACCCAGAGGGAACCAACCTTCCCCTTTCTAATTTTGGTGGAAGAACTGGGCTCTCTTCTCAGGGACATGAGTCTTTTGGACACTTATGCCTGCTAAAAGAAATGCTTATACTCCAGAGAAAAAAGGAAGATGAAGGGAAGAGCGGATGGGATCAGAGACCCTCCTAAAAAAACATTTTATTCTAGAAAATCACTAACCATGAAAATATATTTTTAATTTTTAAATCAATCTCTTAATATATTTAATATTCAAAAATTCATAGAATGTTATGGTTAAGCTGTATTTAGAACTGATATGTAGTGTTATGTGATATGACATGTAGTAGTGATATGTAGTATGTTAGTAAAGAATTTAGTGGCTATCTAATTTGATACTCACATTTGGAGAAACAAGAAAAAACAAACACTGATTCTGTCTAACTTCCAAGAATGACTTCCTTCTCTCCCTCCCTTTCCTTCTCTTTTTCTCTGTCTTCTTCCTCTTCTTCTCCCTCCTCCTTCTCCTCTCTTCTTTCCCCGTTTTGCCTTTCTCTTCCCCTCCTTCCCTTTATTCCATTAAAAACAATTGAATGCTCTCTATGTGTATGGGATGGTAAGACCATGTTGTGCTGAGGTAAAATGGACAGATGAGGCTAGAAAGAAAAGTTCCAGCTAAATTGGGAATGGGCCTTTAAGAGTCACAGTCCCCTGTTCTTCTCTGTGTACAATGATGCCCCTTATTTTTAAAAAATCCAGTTTGTGTGTGCTTGCTCTTTAAATGGAATCATATTTAAGTGAGGGATTATATTATATACAAAAGAAAGATATGTCCTATGGTACAGGTTTAATATTAAGTTATTTTGTAAGAAATAATCATAGGTGTTTAATAAACTCTAATAACATACATATTGACTTGGTGATGTCTTCACTTACCATTGATGCAAAATTGTTTTGAAAGTTAAGATTTACATAGGCGGTTTACATAGAAAGTTTATTACTAGAGGATTAATACTTTATAGTCTTCAGTAACTTTATTCTCTAACAAACTTGAAGCAGCCAAGGATTAACATTTTCAATTCAGAGAGCCACTTCACTATGGCAAAGTGCTACATTCTAATTGGAAACTTATATACATTGGGATTATGAGGTAAAAATTAATTTTAACTAACTATACATCCTTATCATTTTGCATTTTTTAATTACTCCTTCGTCCTCATTTCCCACATGGGTAGATTAAATAATCTTTAAACCAATACATGGCTTAGAGTACTAGAAAAATTAAAGCAGTGCTTATTTTGAAAGTTAACTCCCAATCACCAGATCCCTGTAACCTATGGGATAGAGTCTTAATTATTTTACATGGCATAGAACTACTCCCTGGATCATTTCTTTGTTTACATCCCTGGCTTTTTCTCTCTATTTCAATGTATGAATTAGCTATACTGAATTTCTTGAAATTCCATTAATAAGCCATATTATTTTATTATGTTATGTCTTTACACCTCTTCTATACTTTGCATAGAATTTTCACCACACCCTACTTATTAAAATCTTCTTCTGCCACACGAATTAATCTTTCCTTCCTCTTTATCTCTTTGCCTAGTATTCTCCTACTCCTTCCTTCTTATTATTCCCTTCTTGAACCATTAATGCACTTCCATTGTCTTTTATTATGTCAGTAATACAAATATAGGGCTTCCTTGCTGGCACAGTGGTTGAGAGTTTGTCTGCCGATGCAGGGGACATGGGTTCGTGCCCAGGTCCAGGAAGATCCCACATGCCGTGGAGCGGCTGGGCCCATGAGCCATGGCCCTGAGCCTGCGCATCTCCGGAGCCTGTGCTCCACAACGGGAGAGGCCACAACAGTGAGAGCCCCGTGTACTGCAAAAACAAAAATAATAATAATAAAATAAAATAAAATTATAATACAAATATAGTATGTTCATGCCTTTACACGTCTGTCTCCCTAGACGTTGTGTTTCTTGAAGGCAAGAAATATTTTATTCATCATTTTTACAGTGTGTGGTAGAAGTTCAATAAATATTTGTTGGATGAATTAATTCCCTAGAGCAAAATTGTGTTCTGAATAATACTAAACATCTCTGTATTTGTTCAGTTTATTATTTATGTGTATTTCCTATGGGGAGCATTGAATTATGTTTGTCTTACCTCAGTATCATCCAGAACTAACAAATGATTATACTTAACTTTCCAAACCAGAGAAGCAGAATTGTTTGAGGAAGCTGCCGCTAGCTGCAGTAGACAGGAGGACTGCTTCAGTGACAGTCACTAAATGAAGAAAGGAGACTGATGGTTACAAGCAATACTACTGCAATAATGAGAACTTTGCACTGACGTTATCATGTTGTTCTGCGGTAGGCTCACATGTTTTACAGACAAGGGGCTGAAACATCATTTATCTCCAGCTTCTGTGCACATTACAAAGATGTCATCATGCTATGTAAAAGTGGAGCTGGCTGAGGGAATAAGCTTCCTTCACACATATGCAAATGGATCAGGAATGGTCATGACATATTAAGTGCCAGCCAACTGCAGATGAAAGCCAGAAATGTCCCGTAAGCCAACGGCTAGTAGTAACTAGTAGAAAATATCCCCAAAGGACCACGCCAACTTGTCATGGCAATATCATATTGCAGTGAAAGCCTAAACTATTTGTTTTGTTGAATAAATCACTGATTAACCTGCTAATAATGCCTATAAAATAGAAGAGAAAGCTTGCAGACCACCATCCTAGAACATTCCCGGGCAACAGTTACTGCTTTGCAGAGGAGAGAAGAGCTGGATCCTTCCAAAAACAATGAGCAAAGCACACAAACAAATCAGTGGGGAAAGCAAGAGCAGAATTTACTGTTTGTAGTAACAAAGGGATGCTGTTTTATAGCCACAGTAGAAGTTCAGTGTAGAACAAGATGAGTGCAAGCATTCCTCCTCGTAATGAGCTGCTTTCAACTGACAGTGTTGTCATGTTTTACCATCTTTGCAAAACATTTTTATTAGCTTCATTGGCAATGAATAAACAGAGCCTACTTCCTTTTTCCTATCATTTAAATGTGGAAGAATGCCTCATATGGAAACAATGACAGCCATAAAAATCCAGAGGGCATAAAAATACCACTCCTAATCTGGAAACACTGCATATTACCAGAGAGAAAGAGAGTAAATTAAGAAAGAATTTATGATATTTTCCTCCAGCTATATATTGACTATTTGGTATTTATAAATTATTTGTCATGTGGTGCCTTTCATGAAAGTGTTAGCAATACATATATGTTAAGCAGTTTAAAATAAACATATTTATTTACAATATTTTTAATTTTAGATTACAAAGGAAAAATAGTTCATGTCGTATTAAATAAGCTCTTAATAAACTTGCTTATCCTGAATTGGCTAGTTTTAACTTAATACCTTTCTTTTTCTATTAGTTCAATTTGTGTGTGTGTGTTTAATTCCTTTTGTGAAGCTATTTGATTAGTGACCCTAGAAGTGAAATCTAATTAAGATTTATTTGATTTAAATTTATGTATTAAAAATACTTTAGCTCTAGCCTTGAGTGTTTTAGTGAACTGGAAGCAGAAAAACAACCAAAAATGCTAATAACAATGCAAAGGCTTTCACATGGTTTCATTACTTAACAAAGAACTTTACAGTGCAATATACACACAGGATGAAAAAGCCAGTTAACAGGCTTCAGTGAAGTATTGAGAGCAGAAAAGTTAAGGTCAAGCAAAGTTGAATGGCAACATTACTGCTAGCTATTCTTCCTTGTAGACCTGAACTTTAATCTGCAGAGATTGTTAAAGCCCCAGGTGGAGGTTGGTTGATAATGGTGGCTGTTATCCTAAAGAACAGATGGTAGAGTGAGTGACACCTATAAATGTGCAGGCTGTGTTGCTTCAGTGACAAGATGCTAAGCCCTTCTGGCACTGAAGTAAAAAGACAGGTGCCTTGACACAAAAAAGAAGTATTGAAACTATGCCTCTAGCCATGTATAAGAGTGGAGCCAATTCTTCAAGCCTAAGTACCTGAAAAACTAAATTGGTGTGTATTAATATGTAAGGATTGCCCTTGGATCTTTCCTACCAGTATTTCTTCTCTCCCTTCCTCCCTTCCTTCTTTCCTTCCTTCCCTCCTTCCTAATGAGTCCCATTAACTTCATCTAAGAACAAGTTAGTGAGTAATCATTGCAGTCTAAATTTCTGATTTTAATGGGTTCATGCATTTATGATTTAAAAAACCCTCTATTTCTTATTTGTAAGACAAATAAATTAGCAAAACCATATTTTCTTTGCTAGAATGATACGTGACAGTGGAGTCCTTCAATTACCTTTATGTCTGCCTTAAGTGTAGGGTGAAGTTAATCACATACACATATACCGTTTATTATAACTGTAATTAGCAATGTCAGGCTTAGAGATTCATGTGGCCAACAGGGAAACCACAATAGTGTAAAATCTAATTTAATGAATGTACCTACTTTTAATTATATTATCACCTCAAAAGATTACTTGTTTTAAAAGGTATTAAAGCCAATAACATTTAATCTACTAGCTTGAATATAGCAGGATTTCTTGGAAGCCAATGAAAATAAAGCTTCAATAATCAAGTAAAACAGATGTTAAAGTTTTCAGCACAATTCTTTCTGAAAGATATTAGGTCCTAATAACCAACTCCTCATACCACTTTTTTCTTCTCTTGGATTTTAAATGATATAGTCATACATTTGTCTACAAAGAGAGATAAATGTGGTGGAACAATAACTCATTTCATAATACTCCAATTAAATGTCTTGGCACTAGAAATGAATAAATAAAGATATCACAAACGTTGAAAGACAACATGAGGGCAGCGGTGATGTGAGTGAATGGTATCACTAAAATTGATGTAGTAGTGGTATTTAGACTGAATTACATCTTGAGCCCTACTTTTCCTCACCTGTAAAATCAATGACTCATCTAGAGTAGCACTAAATTATTTTCTACCTCTATTGTCCTAGACTGTATCTTCTTAAAATAAATTGTCTCTTTCAATCTATCTGTAGCAGATGAATTCACCCCACCTACTCTTGCAACAAATAGAGTATTTGGTGAAAGATTATAGGTAAATGTATTCCAAGGTAGGCTTGAGGCATGCATAGAGTCAGGCTTAATTAAAATTAAATCAACAGAGTCCAAGTTCTTTGAAGATGAGTGCATGGTGCATGGTAGATCTTCATAATCTAACTGTAGGCCCAGGTTCCATGTCTTTGACTGTCATATGACAGTGCATTGTAGAGTGCCATGTTGTCTATTCTTGATGTCTCATGTGCAGTATTGTGAAATTGTTAAGTTAGTAACAAAAGCCAATTTTTATCTGTTTTGTTTATTTATTTGCTTTTCTTCACAAATGATCCAATAATGGAAACCAATCAACTAAGAAGAAAATATTACTCACTTTGATTCGCTGTTGAAATTATTTCTAAATTATTTCTGATTATGCCAGATTTTTCATAAATACTCCACATACTGTAAATATTGGTTCCTCTGAATTGTTTTAGGAAACTTAGCACAATGTATTAAAATCACGTGTTAGGAAATTTCATGGTCTTACCTACAGTAACTTTTATTTTGGAATTGAAATATTATTAAATTGTATCTAACTCTGGACTACAGTTTAATTATACTCAGTGCTTCTAAGGCTTCATAAAGTAATTTATCCAAAAGAAAATATTTCAGTGATTCTATTTAACATTTTAGATATGAACACTGTATGTAACTACTCAGAGTATTCTAATTAAGTGTTTGACTTGTTTTGCCATCCTACCCTTAAGTGCAAAATCTACAAATATATGTATAAACAAAAATTCTTATCACAAAATTCACTCTGTAATGTGTATGCATGTTATATATAACAAGAATATATGTATACATAGTATTTAACACATGTAACATATATATAATACAGGTATATGACCTATATATGCACATAGAGGTATATATATTAATATATATAAACAAATGCATGACATATGTATATTATACATAATATATGACATGAATACACATGTACCGTCAATTCAGTGATCAGGTTTTCAAAGGTAACATATAGTAATACAACAAACATTCATAGACTTGGGTTTTATAATAAACCACATGTATACAGCCTGTTTTCTCCTAACAACATAAAATTAATATGTATGCATGTGGTATATACTTAATAAAAACTTATATTCACTTAACTTTGGGCTGGTATGTGCTTGTAATGATTTATCCAGTTGTATACATTAATATGGTAAGTTTCCTACTCCGAGGAATTCTTCATGTGACTCTAGAATAAATGCCAAGGGTGATAGATTGACCAAGAAAAATATTTTCAATGGCTGCATTACGTAAAACCACATGAATATACCTTAATAGACCCTTCAAGTTTTGTGAAATAAAATTTGCAAAGCACTCTGGTGGAGAAAAATAAGCATTCTAAATAGGAAATTATTGATTTCCATTGTACAATTCATAACCCAGGCCTTTAAGAGTCTTAGAATAAGTATCTATTCACTTTGGGTCAGTAGAACAAAGATTTTGGGGGGCATAATTCAATATCTTTGGTTAGTAATTGATACACTATAGTATTTATATTGTAGGAAAGTCCACTTGGTAGGCGAGAAGTAAAGACAGTGTAGTTTATATATGTTTAGAAAACTATTAGAACAAAATGTTATATGTGTGCATGTGAATCTCAAAATTTTTGCAAACCTGCAAAGTTAGTCATTTTAACATTGCCAATAGCCTAAAATTACTTTAATGAAGGGTTTACTAGCATATCATAATAATGAGCTCTCTTTTTAACACATACCTAAGTATTTTTATAAAACACTGCCCAAGGTATAATATATTGACTATTTTATCACAAATTCAAAACATAAAATAATAGTCAAACATTTGATCCTCTGTGTTTTATGATTTACCGATCTTCATTTTGCTGTACTTATTTTAAAATGTATTAATTTCTTGGTATGTTTATGTGCAAAATCTTGCTCTCACATTATTACAGATTAACAGAGCTGCAATAGAAAGTGAAGTCACTCCACCTACTCTTGCAATAAATCCAGTGCGTGGTGAAAGATGATAGCTAAGCTCACACAATAGAGTTTGCCTTGCCACAGGCTTGGAGCTAGAGAATTTTCATAGTAATAGTAAAGTGCCTGTTTAGAAATTGTCTTACATTTGAGTATTAACTTTCCCACATTATGTTTGATTGATTATTTATTGAAATTTAACTCCCACAGAGAGCCTGCATTAACTGGCAAAGATAAAATACAATTTTCAAAACAGCTTAGGTGATTAAATTCTTGAGTGACATGAGATTTCTTCTATATATTTTTTTAATTAAAAAAATTAAAGATTTCTCTTTTTTTGATGTGGATCATTTTTTTTTAAAGATTTTGTTATTTACTTATTTATTTTATTTATTTATTTTTGGCTGCATCAGGTCTTAGCTGTGGCATGCAGGATCTTCACCGAGGCATGCGGGATCTTTCATTGTGGTTTGTGGGCTTCTCTCTAGTTGTGGAATGTGGGTTTTCTCTTCTCTGGTTGTGGTGTGCCAGTCCCAGGGCATGTGGACTCTGTAGTTTGCAGCATGTGGGCTCTAGTTGAGGCACGCCAGCTCAGTAGTTGTTGCGCGTGGGTTGCCCCATGGCATGTGGGATCTTAGTTCCCTGACCAGGGTTGGAACCTGCATCCCCTGCACTGTAAGGTGGATTCTTTACCACTAGACCACCAGGGAAGTCCCTGATGTGGACCATTTTTAAAGTCTTTATTGAATGTGTTACAATATTGTTTCTGTATTTTTTTATGTTTTGGTTTTCTGGCCCCAAGGCATGTGGGATCTTAGCTCCCTGACCAGGGATTGAACCCATGATCCCTGCAATGGAAGGCAAAGTCTTAACCACTGGACCACTAAGGAAGTCCCAATATTTCTTCTTTAATTCTGTATAAAGTTTTATAGATTAAAAATACGGCTAAGGATTTCTAGCCATATGAAGGAATATTGTTTGAAATTATATAGATGATTGGGCACTTGAAAAAAAATAGGGATACTTGATATATAAGAGAAGTGGCATTACATATCATTGGGTTAAGCATAGAAGTTTCAATAAATATTTATGGAAGAGTTTGTTATTCATTTGAATAAAAACATTAAATGCGCCTCTGCCTCACACCATACATAAAAATCAGTCCCAGATGCATTAAATAACCAAATATGTAAGGCAAAACTAATATTGTAAACTTTTTAGAGGTCAAAATAGAAATGTATCTCTGTGGGAATTTCTTTTAAAACAGACAAAAAATATAAACCATGCAGGAAAAGACTAATAAACTACAATGAATAAGTACCTCTCTTTGTGAGAAGTCACTAAAAAATAAAATAAAAAAATCAAACTATTTACTAGAAGATTTTTACCACTTATTTAACCTATGAATGATTACTGTCCAAAGTATATCATGGACTCTTCTGAATCAATAAGAAAAAAATAATCCATTAGGAAAAAATTGGAAAAATAAATTTATAGAAGGGAAAGAATAAATCTTTATAGCTATATGAAATGATATCCCATCTTATTAATTACCAGGGAAATGTCAGTGAAACCACAGTGAAATACCATTTTACATCTATCAGATTTGGAAATGATTTTAAAAGCCTAACAATGCCAAGTGGTCTGCGTGTGGCTTCAATGAAATTCTTATTCATTGTGGAAATAAAAATTGGTAAAACCACTTTAAAAACATTTTATCATTCCCAGTAAAGGCCCTAGAACCCAGCTATTATACTATGAGATGAATGCCTGGGAAATAATCTTGGTTGATAACTGTATTGTAGATTTTAGTACTCTTCAAAATAAAAAAAAAAAAAATTACTGAAGAATAGACACGTTTGTCCACTGTGACTTTTGCTTACTCGTTACTTAGGTAAATATTCATTGAACAACTATTATATGTTACATATTGCTCTAGATGTGGAGGATATAGCAGCAAACAACACTGGCAAAACTTTTGTCCTTATGGAGCTTGCATTTTGTGAGCTAATGAGCAAAAGAGGCAAGTAAATTACACAGTATATTAGAAGATGGTAACTGTTAGTAAAGCAAGAAAAAGGGATACAGAGTGCTGGTGGGAAGTTGCAGTCTTAAATTTTGCTTTATAAATGGAAAATATAAACAGAAAAATATATGTTTTGAGGTCAGGATATAGCATCACTTGCTCTGTAAGTAGAGGTCAGTGTCTGAACAAAAACTTTCTGAGAAAAAAAAAAAATCACTGTGGATAGATTAGTGCCTTACAATGTGGAGATTATTTTGATAAGCTGGAGGTAAAAATTTAAATTTGCCCAACTGCCAAGGAAGGAATCATTTCAGTATGCTGTCAAACAACAGGCATGGGTTGAAGTAGAAGTTCTTGCGATGTTAATGGCCTGGCTAATAGGAACTGTAAGCCATCTAGGAGTTTGCCTTGAGATGGAAGAGCGCTGGTTAAGAGTCTGGGCTACGGAGTCAGATAGACATTTACATACTTCTCAGCTCTGCCAGATGTCACCCAGCTGAATTTGAGCATGTTCCTCCGGGTCTGAATTACCCATAATCCACAGGAAGCCTGGGAGGATTGAATGGGACAGCATCTATAAATGTCTCACTTCAGATCCCTACACATGGAAAGCACCCATGAATGGCAGATGTTGGTTGTTGTAATTGTTGCTTGGCTGTTTAGGATTGCTGAGCCTTCCTGGAGAAGATGAGGAGAGAAATTAGAGCAAAAGATTTTAAAGGACCATTGGATTTGTAGAGGATTAAGTGAATTCTAGATGTCCTGGTCAGGGTGGAAACCTTCAGGAAACTTTGCTTATATCCTGTGTTACCAGAAAAGAGGGAAGGCTAAACAGGGAAAACAACAGGGGCTAACCACTGATTTCATACAATGAGACTGCTGTGAGGACAGTAGTAGGATGAGTTTAGTTCGCTGGGATTTTTTGCTTTATTTTGTTTTGATTTTTCCCTTGAGCCTTTAAGATACTGATTTGAAGCCCAGGAAGAAAAAGATACTGTTTCTCTTTGTACACTGGGAGATGTTAGACTGAAATTTCAACCTGAAATTCAGAGTGGAAGTCCGTGAGGCAGCAAGCAATTACAAAACTTATTATTAGAACAATAGGGAGAGGCTGATCATGCCAGGCATCGTTAGATGCCTTTACAGATGCCCTTCCACTTAACAGTCACAACCCTGTAACATGTGTTTTGTTATTATTACCACATTGCAGATGAGGAAGGTAACAGTCCAATAAATCATACAACTTACCCAAGGTTGCCAAAGTAGTGACATGATAAACAGGGATTTAAACCCAAATTTAGGTGCCTTGTGCCCATGCTATCTCCCTGACTGCTTCAAACATAAGCCAAAAGGGAAAAAAAAATGAGATTGTCTATCTCCAAATTCTGTATCTTCAAATTTTGAGGAATCCTTTTTTTTTAAAAGTGAGTTAATTTATCTGACATATTTTCTTATCAAAGATTTTATTATGGTGCCTTTGTTATATAGAATGCATATATTCCCCATGACAGTAGGAGTTAACAGCACTGGGTCCCTAACTTGCTGGGGAAAATAAGCCTCTCCTGGTGATTCTAAATGCCAGGTAGGTTTGAGAAGCACTGGGGTACAGTTCAAAAGCATTGTTCAGTAATAGCTAAAATAAAGCAACAAAAACAAATTTAGATTTTCTTAACATTTACCATTTAAACTTCTTCACTATATTATTAAAATATTAATAATATAGTATCACATATAAAATGGTCTTTGCTCTGTACTGAGTGTGTGATGCTCCAACCTTTTATGTCATGGGGGTGCTTGCTAAAATGACAGGATTTACATCAAACAGCACTGCATGTAGCTGAGAGTCATAAGATTCAAACACACACACACACACACATGTGAAGAAACTTGATTTGGTTTGGTGGCAGAATATCACAGACTAGAAGTCCGTAATTTATTCTATTTCCCACATAAAATTTTCAGCCAGGATTACTGACTGGAATCTTTGTGGTTTGGAGAAACTTGCTTAATAAGTTGGATAAATATGATTTTGATATGCTTTTGCGAATCTGTCACCATTGTATGTGTTGTCTTGTCTTTTTCAATATATTGCTTAGACATCTCTTATAACTCACCATTGGCTATGATTTTTTTTGTCATTAATATGCATGCCAAAGGCCTTTTCTTATATATTTTTTGAAAGTGGATCAATATTAAATTTTCTCAAATATGAATGGCTTTACCGTTTGTTTCCTGTTAATCTTAATAGTCAGGATTTCCAATTTAAGCCATTAAGCTATTTGCTACTCTTTAAATCACAAATTTACCCAAGAGGGATTTTCCCCAAATGAAGCTAGCCTACCTTCTGGAAAAGATAGGGCAATTGAAAGAGGATGACTGTTGCCTCTGATTGGCCAGAGGAAAAAATCGAATGATTTAGACAGCAAGTAATGGAAATGTGATTCAAACTGACTTTTTAAAAAATAAGAAAATTTATACTTCACTTAATTTTCTTGATGCAGTTAGATCAACAACTAAATAATGTCACTGAGAAATCGAGAATTTCTTCTATATTCTGCCATTTAGCATCAGTGTTACATGGTTCCAAGATGGATGCAAATGACAATTTGGACAGTTGTTATTCATATGCAAGAGCCCTTAAAAGCAAACCTCTTCCTCAAAAATGGAGTATAAGCCTTCTCCTATGATCCTATTGGACCAGCTTATATAATGGGTCTAATCCTTGATCAAGGCAATACCGCATGACTGGTTCTCATAAGATTTACTTTCTGGAGCTTGGCATTGTGCCCAGCTGTCCTTGATGCATGTGTCATTGTGTAACAGAAGAACACACCTCAAAAAATACTAGGGTTCTATAATTAAGCAGAGAAGGAGAAATGTATACTGACCCTTCAACTAACTTACCACAGGGCTAATTAGTTGTGTGGTCAGGAAAGCATTGATTAAGCTCTCAGAACAGTATAAATGTAGAGATTAAAACTTTGCTTCATAAGGAACTAAGAAATTAAATGAGATAACATAATATGAAGTAATAATAAAATACCTGTGTGATGCTCTGTGGTCAAAATTGTTACCTAGTTGTATTTTAACAGTATTATCTTCATATCTCTATTATTTCTAAAACTCCAAAATTTATCATTGCTGTCTCTCTTGAGTCTCTATGAGCTAAATAAATGACAGTCTCAAGTAATTAATTTTCTTTCTTTTTCTTTTTTTTTTTTGGTAGAAATCACAAAACCTCAACACTAATCAGTGAGTAAAAGTCAGGATGCAGGAAAACCCACACATAACCTGTTCAGTGATGCTCCTCAAATGAGTAAAATGGTGAAATAGCAAATTAATATTTACATTTTGCCAGCATCTTTCTATTGGAATACAGAAAAACAGGAAGTAGAACAGAATGATGGACATGCAGAAATTTCACCTTAATGTTGCTAATGTACTGTCACTTATCAGTAGAATGAAATTTTCTGGAGCAGACTGAAGCCAATAACACCATTCTTGCCTTGACAGACATGTGCTCTTGGAAGTAAATGTTCCCAGTAAAACTCTACCTCTCTCGTACTAAAAAACAAGAGAAATACATTAATTAAAAAATGAAAATTAAGTAAAAATTATTGTCAGTAAAATAAAAAAAAAAAGTGAATTATTTGAGCATACTCTCAGTGAAGTAGACTAAAATGATACATTCTTCCAAGGGATCAATTTGAAAATATTCATCACTCGTATTAAAAATGCTCATGTCTTCTGACTCATAATCCACTCACCAATTTTCTAAACACATAATTGATGATGCAGACATGAATTTATTAATTTGTTATCATGGATTATGATTGTAAAGCATTAAACGAATCTACAATATCCAGTGATAGATGTTGGTTATATAAAATACAGTTTAACTCTAGGTGGAAAGTTATTTACTCACTTTTGGAGAATATTTAATGTCATGGCTAAGGAAACTATTATCATGTTAAGTGAATATAGCATGTGCAAAAATGTAGTTAGTGTCATCTCATTTTTTAAAGGAAAAATTACAACAATTATTAGTATTTTAATGTGTTTTAGAATTATAGCTTTTAATAATAGTCGAAATACTAAAGTGGAATTTCAAAAATGAGAGCAAGGGGAAAGATAGCTTGCATCATACACTTTTAAAGTTTAGAAAAATTATTAAGATCGATGTTTATTACTTAGAAGTTACATATAGTTTATGAAAATGTAGACACCATAATTGTGTGATTTTCCTCTTAGAAATAATATTAAAATGTATGGACTTCAGGAATATGTTTTACCTGACCTTTTTATGTAAAGACACTATTTGCAGTCTAAATGTTTTATATTGATAAAGTATATATTCAGCTGAATGCAACATTTTAAAATATGTATTTATGGAGATACCAATGGAAGAGTTTTGCATTTACTTGTCTTGGGGAAAATGTCTGTATAAGTTAAAGTAAGAACATGACTTCATGCGGGCTTTGAGGATAAAGTCTATCTCAACTTTATATATATATCAATATATTCCCTGTACCTAGGCAATTGCCTGAAACAAAGTAAGTGTTCAAAAATCTATACCACATAAACATATTTTCATAAATAATTGTATAACATGGAGGAATTGGGGCAGATACATCATTTATTTATGTATTTGTGTATGTATATACACATACTTGCATGTATTTATTTGCCACTGTGGACTAAATACAATCTGGCTTGATATACACTCTTTATCAAAAAAAAAAAAAAAGGAAAGAAAACATTTACTTAGGTGTAATCTACATATCATAAAACTCTTCCTTTCTAAGTGAACTTTTTAATGAGTTTAAAAAATACATACACTCATGTATCCACCACCATAATTAATAAATAGACTATTTCCATTACCTCATAAATCTCCCTTGTGGCTTTTCCCAGTTTATCCCTACTCTATGCATGGTTTCATGCAACCATTGATCTCTTGACCCTATGGATGGTATTTTTCTTTTAAAGAAAGCCATATAATGGAATCATACAGTATGCATTCTTCTAGGTCCAGTTTCTTTCAGTCAAGCCTACCATTCTTGAAATGTAACCACATTTTTGTGTATATGTAATTCATTACTTTGTATTGCTTAGTAGTGTTCCAGGGCACCAATATTCTACCTTTGTTTATCCTTTCAACAATAAAGGAGATGTAGGTTGTTTCCAGTCTTAGGATATTATGAAGAAAACTGTCATGAACAATCATGTATAAATCTTGTACAGACATGTTTTTGCAGTTAGGATATTTCCAGTAAGTGGATACTGAGACAGAGTTAGAGGTGCAAAAACTTTATTGGGAGGTAGCACATGTGAAAATATAAAGGGTTATGTGGGTGGGGGGATTGTGGAAAGAAACCTTCAGAATGCAGTGCAGACCTCAAACTTTTAAAGAGGAAATAAAATAAAACTTGGCAGGGAGAGCCTCAGACTAAAATATTGATCTGACAATTTTTCAGCCCACCCAATGGGAAGTACTGGCCCAATGATTTCCTGTTAGTGAAGCCATGCTGTATTATGTTAGGTATTCTGAGAAGCAGGTGCCAAGACAGAATTAGACACACAAAGATGTATTGGATTGCCTGGATCTGGTGGCAAAACTCTTTTCACTTCTGCCTGGATTTGATGCAAAATTCTTTCCATGTTAACTAATATATGGGTTGGAACATAATTCACAGATGTGGTATGTATATATATATGCCTCTGGGATTTATGCACGCATACCGGGGATCTTGCTTCCCTTATTGTGGCAAAGGATGTACAATTCAGGATTTTTTCTCAATTTAAAGTGGATACTCTACAATTGGGCTCCTAAAAACTATACTTATGTTGCAGGCCCCTAAATAATCAAAGGGTTTATGTTCCACCCTCTGGGATGCATTTGTCTCACCAAGGCTGCTCATCCTGTCCAGTCATCATATGTCATGGATTTAATGGTTCAACATGAATTCCAAATTTCTGCATTATGACAGAGCAGGAGATGTATATAGACCTGGAGCAAAACTCTAAATGTGTTCTGATGTCCCTGCTGTGCCAACATCAATTAATTATTTTTATCATTTTTTTTCATTTTGATCAGTTATATTGTTATACTCTAGATAATAAAATTGTCCCATTTAAAGTGTACAGTTAAATAGATTTTACAAATACATATGGTCAGTTGACCATCACCACAAAAGATTTATAACATTTCTGTAACCACAAAACATTTCCTCATTCCCCGTTAAACTCAGTCTCATTGTCCCATCCTAGCCCCAGACAACACTAATCTGGTTCTGTCCCTGTAAACTTTTCCAAATTTTATATCAATTAAATAATATAATATGTAACCTATTCTGTCTGGCTTTTTTCACTTGATGTAAAGTTTTTGTGATTCGTTCATGTTGTTGCATTCTTTTTTACTGTTAAATAGTAGACCGTCGTCTGAATGCAACACAATTTCTTTAGTGATTTACAAATTGATGCCACATTATGTTTTTCACTTTTCCAGCTGATTAATGTTTTTCCATTAATGGCTATTAAGAATAAAGCTGCTATGAAAATTTACATAAAATTCTTTGCATAGACATATGTTATGTTGGGAAAAGACAAAGGAGTGAAATTGATAGTTCAAATGATAAGGATATGTTTAACTTTATAATAAAATGCCAAATTGTTTTCCTATATGTTATATATGTGTGTTCTACTTGCTTCACATACACACTAATACTTGGCATTGTCAGTTCTTTTAACTTTTCTAATATATGTGGGCATATCTCATTGTAGAATACATTTGCACTTCCTTGGTGACTAATGAGGGTGTGCTTCTTTTTGTGTACTAGTTTGTCAGCTATGCACCTGTTTTGAAGAAACATCTGTTTAAATCATTGCCCATTTTTTATTAAGTGGTTTATCTTCTTTTGTTGTTGTTATTGAATTGTAAGAGTTCTTTATATATTCCAGAAACACGTTGCATATGAAATACGTGTTTTACAAATATTTTTATCCAGGGTCTGAATTGTCTTTTCAATGTCTTAAGTGTCCTTTAAAATATCTTCATTGATGCATAATTATAATACAGTAAGCTACACATTTTTAAAGTGTGCTATTGTATCAGTTTAACAGATATGTGTCTACACACATGCAACTATGAAACCATGAAAATCATCAAATAATGAACATTTGTATTGCCCTCAAAAAAAACAAAACAAACAAAAAAACGAAACATGACTTTAAAGCTGGTGATACTCTATCAGTAAGGATTAGTTTCAGCTGCATATAGCAGAAAAAAAAAAACCTAAGTCACTTAAAATATATAAAGTTTTATTTATCTGAACATAAATTAGGCCTGCAGATGAGTGATTCAGGGTTTCCGGATCACTTCATGGTATGCTCAGAAACCTGCCCACGACATCCTGGAAAATGACTTCTGTTCTCAAGCTCACCCTAGGTCCTAGAAGGTTATTAGAAGTCTGGACTGCATTCCTTCATTCCAGGTAACCAGAAGCACAAAGGAAGGAAAATGGGTGAATCTAATCCTTTTTACAGAAGATGGCCCTCATACATACACTATTTCTACTAATACCCATTGGCTCAAATGTAGGCACCTGGTAATCCTAGATTCAAGGTGTACTGGCAGGTCTAGTCTTCCATGTATGGTGGCAATATACTAGCTAAACTTTGCAGTATTATTATGAAGGTGGAAGAGAAGAATGGCCATAGGGACAGGCAACCAGCAGCTTTTTCTTCATGATTAAATGTCTACTACCCATGCTCCTGATACCACTATTCTTCCATTAGTGAAATTTCTGTTTAATCTAAACTGTTTATGAAGTTATTATCAATTACATAATCCATCTTACCATTTTGAAATTGGAGATTTATTCTATTTCAGCTCTTAGATAAAATTAAATCATATTCAATGATATAGCAATCATGAGAAAGGAATTTAGGAATAAATATGCAATCTTGCATACAGTTTGATAATATTAAGATATTTTAATCGAATTGTGTTGTACCTAACAGAAGTCAGAAAATGTATGGGTATAATAGGAGTGGTCATTTTTAGGAGAAAAACTGTATAATGTCAAGTGAAAATACTTTCACTGAAAAGGATATAGCAAAACAATCGTCTTCATTTGTCTTCTTTATTCAGTAATATGTATAGAATTTTTATTTGTTTGTTTTCTGTTTGTCTTTTAAATAATTTTAAATGAGATAAAATAAAATCATATAAAAACAAAACCATTAAAATCTCTGCATGTTTTCAATAAACATCAAATTTTCTGACTTTTGCAGGGAGAGCTGTTCATTAGTTTCAATTAGGTTTATTTCATTTCTTTCATTGCATATGACATTGTTCATGATACACCTGCCCTAGCATGGCACATTTTTTTTTTTTTTTTTTTTCGGTACGTGGGCCTCTCACCGTTGTGGCCTCTCCCATTGCGGAGCACAGGCTCCGGATGTGCAGGCTCAGCGGCCATGGCTCACGGGCCCAGCCTCTCTGCAGCATGTGGGATCCTCCTGGACCGGGGCACGAACCCACGTCCCTTGCATCGGCAGGCGGACTCTCAACCACCACGCCACCAGGGAAGCCCCAGCATGGCACTTTTGAAGGCAACTATACTGCTCATGATCTGGGCAAAATTATAATCTGGTGTCTTCGATTTTTTGCCAGGCGACTTTGTCCTTGATGGTTGCAACACACAGAAGCTAGCCACTCACCTCTGAGCTATGGCAGAGCCTGACAAGGTGAACAAAGATAATCTGATCCCCTCTCTAGAGAATGTGAACTATGAAATAAAGTGGGAATTGACTGAGAGTACCGGAAACTAAAGCAAAAAAAAAAAAAAAAAAGAATCACATGCAGCGAAAGGCTGGAGGATAGCCCTCTAGGTCCATGTAACAGCCAAAGCTGAGAGGCACAAGGAATAACAAGGAGGGAGTCAGGAAAACACAGATGAGAGGAAAAAGCCAGAAGATGCATGTAGAGTGAAGTAGAAACCCATGCAGTGATTAAGACCATGTGTGTGTGTCCCTTCAGAGTTGAATGGCCTGTGGAGCTGCTTTGATTCTAGTCCCGGACCAGCCCTACTGCTTTAGAAAAAGTTTGTATTCTTGCAATGGGAAAAACAAAACTAAAATACTTAAATGTGAAATTATTTAATTTACATTAAATGAGCCATGGCTGTATAGTGAGTCATTAATTTAGAAATATTAATAATATCCATTACCTTTTGACAGAAAAGAAAACTTATTTCTCTGACTGAAATTATGTGTAATTACTTCTTGCAGGACACACTTCCCTATTTGAGATATTCTCTCTAAGTAAATTCTAGGCTAGCACTGTTGAATCAAAATATAATGTGGGTGACAAAGGCAAGCCACATAGGTAATTTAAAATTTTTTAGGGACTTCCCTGGCAGTCCAGGGGTTAAGACTCTGTGCTTCCATTGCAGGGACATGGGTTTGATCCCTGCTCAGGGAACTAAGATCCTGCATGCTGTGGGGCGCAGCCAAAAAAACCACTTTTTTTTCTAGTGACATTATTAAAAAGGAAAGAGAGGAAATGAATTTTAATTCTTTAACTAAATAATCAATTTTAACAATATAATTCATTTAATCCCATATGTCTAAAACATTATCACTTCAACATGGAATCAAAATGAAATTAAAATATTAATACAATAATATATATTAGACTTTTTGGAAATATAATGAATACTTCACATTTCAAGCACATCTCATTTTGGACTAATCACATTTCACGTGCTCAAATAGCCACATGTAGTGACTGGTTACCATATTGAACAGCCTGGTTCTAGAGATTACCATGATTGATATCATTAGCTTACAGTCCTCCCCAACCTCCCAAAATAAGTAAATCAGCTAGCTAACAGCCATCTCTCCTAAACTCTCCTTGCTTTTTTATTTTTTATTTTAAACATCTTTATTAGAGTATAATTGCTTTACAATGGCTTTTTTAGTTCTTTTATTAGACTAGAAAATGATCCATGCCATTAAAATTCTTCCTAATTCCTAATTAATAGGAAGTAAGAACTTTCTATTTCATAGATAAGGTGATTATAAACTCCTAACAACATATGCATCTGGTAGAGCAGAAGGAATAGGAGTGGGAGGAAGGAGGAACTAAGACAAGGCAGAATGTTAAGAATGTAAGATGCAATGTAATGTAAGGCATTCATGCACAGAAAATTGCAAAACAATTAAAATACCAAATTCTGAATCCAAGTTTACTATATTGAGATTTACCTGAACAAAAGAAAGAAAACATCTTATCTCTTTACTAGTTCTTTTCCATGAAGAAAATAAGCTTATAATAAAGAACCACAGGTATTTGGGGCAAATTTTCAGACTGCCTAGAAGCTGTTGGTTGTTTGAGCCCTAGATGCAGCCATTTCATACTAAGCTGCTTATTATGTGATTTATTTTATGAAAATAATTTAATGTGTAACTAAAATAAGTTCATAACTTATGTACTAGTTTCATCATTGAAGTATTGCTTTCAAAGTGTGTTCCAGATATGATGGAATTTAAAAATCTAAACCCTTAAAATACTTTTTAAAATACAGGAATTCATGTGTTCTACCAGTTTAGCATGTTCTTTAGTTACTACATCCTTACATGACAAAAAAATACTTCATGTAAAAGCCGTCATGCAAGCATAATATGTACTTAAATTTTTTTCTTTCCAAATATGTTTTCTTTTCCTGCCAAGGACAAAATATAAGTGCTGAGCTAATATACTCTTTAGAGACCAAGCCCCTACTAATTATAATTTCCCATGATGAGTTTTAATTCTTTTGTAAAATCAGTAACAGTTTTGACACCTTGTCAGGCATTCAGGAACTTCCATCTGTGCAGTATAGGTTATTCGTGAAATAAACCCATCTGTACAGCTGATTAAAAGTTGGATTAAATCCATGTTTTGACTTTGCCCTGGAAGAGGTGAATCCTAGTGCAGTTGTTGCCATCAAGGACAGAATGGAGGGTGATGGACATGCACGAATCTCATAGAACCAAAAGTCATTTTCTGTGTGTTTGTTAATCTTAATTTAATTCTAATTTAAATAAAATCAAATAATACTTAAAGTAAGTGTGATAACGACACAATTAGAAATAGGAGATTTCTTCTTACGATTCTTTTATAGTCCAGGACATACCCATAGCAAGTTCCAGCCAGTTTTATGCTACTTAATATTGGCTGCCTCATACAATGAGTTAGTTATTTGTGGGGAACTTATAATGACAAACTCTCTTGAAATGCTTAGCCCTCTGCCATTCTTTAGCACAGCCTAAAATTCCACAATTACAACTTCATGCCATGACTTCAATTAAGGTTTTATTGGTCCTTAAACTGCATGTGTTGTGGTAAAAAGTAAAACAAATTTTTAATTCATGTGGTGAGTTAAAAAAAGGTCTTGAGCAATTATTATGTGGTAGGTACTATTGTTCTCTGAGCTGGGGTTAAAGCACTGAGCCAAGCCAAAATCATTTGTTTTCCTAGGACTTACATTCTGTTGTAGTTGTGACCTAAGAAATAAATAAGCCATGTGTGTAATATACTCATTATTTTTAATATATTGTGTATATTATGTTAGAGACTCATAAGGTCTTGGAGAATTTTAAGGCAAGGACATTGACTAGGGAGTAGGGTGGGGAGATCAGTTTTAAATAGAATGGTCTTGAATGCCACTGAGAAAATAGCTCTTCAGTGAAGATCCCAAGAAAGGGAACATCCCAATTCCTAAGTCACCAGAGTGTCTGCTGTGCTTGAAGAATAGCAGGAGGGCCTGTAGTTAGAATTCAAGCCTGGGGGTTGACAACTGGGGCCTACACTTTTCAAAACTGCATGGACTCACACAGTCATGCTCAAAGTAGACACAGATGCTATTCCTAGTGAAATATAAAATCATGTCTTTAAGCAATATACTTTTTAAAATAAAATTTAAAACATAGGAGAAGTTTTCTCCCATGGACAACATTTCTAAATTGAAATATTACTCAATAAGAATTGAAAGGTAAAAAATGACATAATTATCCTGTAGAATTATGAATAATCCCAGTGAGGAAGTGACCAATAGAACAGCTACCAAAATTAAGGTGACTGCATAGGTAGCTCTCTGACAAACTAATACTTTTCAACTGAAATATTAATAGAATAAACTCAAACTGAAGCAAAGATAAATATGAAAGAGTAGCTTAATTTGTAAAGTAATGTTCATAAAACTTACTGCTGAATGTACTTCAACATGGGAAAATGTTAAGAAAACTAAAAATGATTAATTAATCTATGTTGTAAATAAGATGATTAATAAGGAAGATGAGGTTCACCACCCAGTGAAGATGGTTACTATTTATAGAAGAGAATAGATGGAGAAACACACAGTGTTGCTTTTTATATTATTGCATTTAAAACACGCACACACACACACGCACACACACAACTGACAGACCTGAGTTTGAATCCCAACTTTGTCAATTAGAAGCTTTATGACTCAGGGCATAACTGTTTGAACCTCAGCTTCATCATTTCCATGTTAGATATATCTAATTAAGACTTATGTGAAATAATATTTTAGAGCATTCATAACAGCTCTGGGTACATAGTAGGAAATAACTCGTGTTAGTGACATAAATATAATATAAATCCTGTGTAATTACCAACTTCCTCAGTTACTTCTTTAGTAATCTACTTAACAAACTCTGTAAACACTATGTGGAAGTATACTTTGACAGGCATCATAGCAAGTCAACATGGAAAACGCAGCCATCTTGGAGGAATGACATATAAGTAATTACCTGCAACCTTAAGGAACTTACTTTAACTAACATCAGAGGTAAAATTTACAGACGAAATCTGTAAACCAAAGGAAATATTTTTACAGATGTTACTAGATATGATTCTGGGGAGAAAAGAATATACCTTAGTCTGTTTGATCTGCTATTAAAAAACTACCATAGCCTAGGTGACTTATAAACAGCAAACAGTATTTCTCACAGTTCTAGAGCTTGGGAAGTCCAAGATCAAGGCTAGCAGATTCAGTGCCTGGTGAGAGCCTATCTGCTGGTTCATAGATGGCAGTCTTTCACTGTGTCTTCCCATGGTGGAAGGGTTAAAGGCAGGTCTCACTAGGGTCTCCTTTAACGGCCCTGATCCCATTAACAAGTCCACCCTTATGGCCCAATCACCTCTTAAAGTCCCCACCTCCAAATACCATCACACTGAGGCTTAGGTTTCAACATATGAATTTGGAGGGGGCACAAACATTCAATCTATAATCGAATATTTGAGTAGGAGCTTGAAGAACTAGAGAATTTTGAAGTGGAGTTTGGTAATGATGTTAAAGAGAAGAAGGTAAATAGTGAGATCCTGAACGATAGGAGTGTGTCAGAAGACTTGAGATAAAGACAGAAGTAGTATCAAGTGGCCTTCAATATTATAGACTAGTCAACCCGCTTGTAAAATAGAGGAGCTCAGGCCTCACTTCATGAAATTTATCCTCAGGGTTCCATCTTCATGTAAAATAGAACCCCTGTAATATATCCAATTATTTTAAAATCCAGGGTCACTGTGCCCTCGTTTGCCTGGTATAGTCCCCATTTACACCTGCTGGCCCAGGTTAATTATTAACAGAACCTTGTTTCACTCTCAGAAGGGTCCAATTCTGGGATGATATATTATATGGACATTCTACCCAAATCTGACAGCAACATTAGGCATATTGAAAATGTAAAGGGATTTAATTTTACTACATGTGTGCCCTGCGTCCTGAAACTCTTTATTACACTTCTTATTCTTTAAAAGTGATCCTTTTTAAAAAGCAAACAAATGATATGTCATTTTTGAAAGAAACACTGTGTTATTTCATAACCTATAAATCAAAGCTGCTCAGGTAAAAGGTTCTTCCTTTTATAAAGCATTTGCAGCGATCAGCATAAAAAATAGAAACTTAATCATCATGTAGATAGAATCTGATAATTGTAAAGGATTTCAATGTCATAGTCTTTTAGAAAATAATATCCAAATTAAATCAAGGAGGATAAGTAACAAGCTAGTTGATGGTAAAATGGAATATTTACCCAGAGAGCCAAGTACCCAAATCTAAGTGGATAAAACAAAGCTGTCTGATTGAAGGTGAGTGAATACAAACATTTGCTAAAAGTTAGGAGGGCATGGGTAATTGTAATTATACACAATAGAATTATTGCCCACTGAGTACTGGTTTCACTTGAATGTTGGCCACTTTAATGTTTAGATGATAATAACAGTATGTCATTTAGAGTATTGTAAATCACCTTGAGGGGCCAATATGAAAACTCTAGGGATGAACAAAGCCCAACTATTGATACCTTGATGAAGCACAATAAATACATAGGCTTCTTTTATACAATAAATGAGACTGAAATATAAGCACAGTGTATTATGTTTTTTTTTTTTTTTTTTTTTTTTTTTTTTTGCGGTAGGCGGGCCTCTCACTGTTGTGGCCTCTCCCCTTGCAGAGCACAGGCTCCGGATGCGCAGGCTCAGCAGCCATGGCTCACGGGCCTAGCCGCTCTGCGGCATGTGGGATCTTCCCAGACCGGGGCACGAACCCGTGTCCCCTGCATCGGGAGGCGGACTCTCAACCACTGTGCCACCAGGGAAGCCCTATATTATGTTAATATCTTTTAAATTTGCTGATTTCCTCCTAGAGTAAAAATCTAGTAGATGAGCGAAAAAAAAGGTGACTCCATCACTTCCCCTCTCTTTCTTCTGCACAGTGATAAACCATCTGTTTAGGAGCTGTCTTCTTCCTCTCATCACAGAAGCAGACGGTAATTCACGTAGGGACAGTGCAAGCACATGAAGTTTGCAAGGTGGCTTTTTACTCCCCTGGGTAAAGATGGGGTGAGTCAGACATTGCCTCTCATAATAGCAAATCTGTCTCCTGTGATCTTCAGACCCTCATGAATATAACTAAGACTCAGGAAGTCATATTCTGCACCTTGAATCAGATTATTATGTGTATATTTAGAGATATTTGTCTTGTTTCTCGATGAAAATGTTAAGTTAAGAAATTGCAGGAATAAATGCAGGGACAATTATTCAGACCTACTTCTGTGATCTGATATGGTAGCTATTAGCTATATGTGGCTAGTTAGATTTAAATTAGTTAAAATTCAATGCAATAAAGCCTCCAGTCCCTTAGTCACTGTAGGTACATTTCAAGTGATCAATAGCCACATGTAGCTACAGGCTACCATGTTGGACAGCAGAGCTGCAGAACACTTCCATCATTGAAGAAAGCCCTCCTGGAAAGCACTGGCTATGCATATAGTTTTCTTTTTCTTTTGTATTTGATGTGATGGGGACAGTCATACATGGATGACACACCAGCTGGCTCATTTAGAATCAGTCATGTGGCTCAATGGATAGTTCATATTACCATAAAAGTGAAATTCTACAACTTTTACATTTAGTTTAATTTATTCAGTTCATGTCTAATCAAGCTAAACTTAAGTTTGCTGGCAACTTTTTGTAATTAGCTAAATTTAAATGACAGAAACTCTTTTTTTGAAACTTGTTTTTTCCTGACTTACTTTCCACCAAACAGCATGAATTGATGCATAGAGAGTGGAGAAATGACAATATTCAGGTATAAAATAGTTCTATGACATTGGTATGCTTTATAGTGCTGTAATATTTTAGAATGAACAATACAAATTGAAGTTTCCATGGGGTTTTTTTTGTTATACTTATTTGATTAAACTGTTTTGTTATACCTACGTTAACCCTTCCTTTGTGACATTTATGAATAACATTACATAAACCAAGATTAACACCACGTTATGAGCCATTTATATATAAGTTTACATGGTATAAAATACAGAAAATTAAAAGACAAAAATGTTTCTGATTGGTTTAATTTTCTCAGGGACAGTCCAAGTGAAATTTTCAATAGTAGAGTCTACAATATAAAAGGATAATACACAGCTTTTATTTGCTTACAGTTTACCAAATATAGAAATACTCCCCAAATAATTTTATAAATGAGGGAAGAATAAGCTAGAAATTGAACATTTGCCTGTAAACAAGGCCTGCCGCTGATAGAGGTCTGACTTCACTTTGGATTACAAATTAACCCTCACTAGAGGCCGCAAAGGATGAGAGTTTTAGGAATGTATAGAAACATTATTTCTTATGGTGCATGTGTCTTGAGGCACTCAGGATGATTGCTAGAGCAAATCTGATCAGATTTATGCATGAAACATAGTGTATTAATAAAGCTTTTTTATTACATTTGCCAGGTGGCTTCAGTTATACTTTTGAAATGGATATACTATTTTTTCCAAATTCCTTATGCCACAATGTTGTCTACCTTTTGCCTTGTTCTTGAAATTCAATTTTTCCATGTTTTTTATGGTAAAACAAATTTTAATTAATTTTAAATTTGTTAATTATATCACAATCATTATATTAATGTATACATTCCATTCTTAGACAATTTGTAAGTAACTAAATATGTAGTTCTTTTTTTAATTGAAATATAGCTGGTTTACAATGTTGTGTTAATTTCTGCTGTATAGCAAAGTGATTCAGTTATACATATATGCATTCTTGTTCATATTCTTTTCCATCATGGTTTATCATAGGATATTAAATATATTTCCCTGTGCAATTGTTCCATGTTTTTGTGAAGTTTTAATTATGGTTAATTTAAATTGTGGTAGTGTTCTAAAAATAGAAAAGCATAGACTATTTTTGATCTTGTTGCTCTTCCTCTCTGTACAAATCTATATACATAGTCCAAGATATTAGCCTTTGCCTTTCGAGAAATACTCCCATAATCCTAGCTCTACATGTCTATCAGATTCTCTTCTAGTGATGTATGTAAGTTTTTCTCATTTAATACTTCAGGTAATTCCACAGGGAAGATTTTGTAAGTCCTACTTATAATTAGGAAACTGAGAATTACGGAGGTAAATCAATTTGCCTAGTGTCCGTAGGTAACAAAAGTTAGAGTCCAAAATCTGAATCCAATTAGAACTGACAGCACAACAATTTTTTTTAAAATCAAAACTCTATATTGTCTCCTTGCCTTATGGCAGGCCTATTATCTGCCAGTTTCTGTTGTTGGTTCTGGTATTAATGCAGTGAGGTGGTATAAGACCTTGAATCTTGTCCTCTTAGCACTTACCATCATTACAATTAAATGACTGGTATTGCAATTAACGGCTTAATATCTGTCTTCCCTATCAAAATGTAATATCCAGGAGGTCAGGGACCATGGTGAGCTCTTGCTAAATATTTATGAAAAAGCAAACTGAAAGATAGAAAGACTGAATAATAAAGACTGAAGACAGGAAGGAAGGAGGGAATGAGAAAGGAAGAGAGGGAGGGGAGTGGGAAGAGGAAAGAAAGAAAATGGTTCAAATTCTCCTGTAAACCAAAAGCTAAATTAAACAAATTATGAAAATTCAGATGACTGCTATGAGATATACAGGAATACAGTAGCAGAGCAAACCTAGATAGAAAGTGGTATTTAGGCTGGGACTAAAAGTTAATTAGGAGGTAATTCAGGTGAAACTGGGGTGACAGGGAGTCAGCCAGGACCTACTGTGTTTCATAGTTTAGGTAAAGAATTTTGGATTTATTAAGACCATATTTGTGTTTTTGAAAAGTTTCTTTGGCTTCAGTGTTTAAAAGATACTTAAGGGGGGCAAGTGTAGATTTATGTCTGAAGGGTCAAAGAAGGAAGAGTTTGTGAAGATGGGGGAAAATTGTTATAACAGTAGAAACTCTTCTGGCAGAGCTGGAGGGATGCAGTAACTGCAAGAGCAGCCTTTGGATGAGGGATCCCTGGCAATAACTACCCCCAGCCTTGTATCTTTGCTTACTATCCATCCTCTACTGATGTCCCCTTGGCTGAACCCAGCAAGAAGACAGAGGGCAGGAGGGTTCTATTGAGACTGTCTATAGGGGTCAGCCTCCTGGGTTCAAAGCAGGTGGAGAAGGGGAACTATCCAAAACACCATTGTAAATCAGTCTTCTTGAGAGATGGTGGCTTGAGCTAAGACTGTTGGTCATACTACTTAAAGCTAAAGATGCTAGATCCTTCTAAACCTGTTATTTAAGCTGACTGACTTGCTTACCTAAGGGATATGAGGAATACTCTTTCTGTTTATAGTAAGAATTGAACATTGTTTCTGCCTTTTAATCTAACAAAATTGGATAACTTTTCACTATTAAACAGTACAAGCAATCTCATTTCCCAGTGCAAATGGAATGGTCCTCAATTTGCAACCATGACACTTCAAGCAATATTCGTTTTTAAAATATAGAATCACAATGTGCTTTTAAAATATAGAATCACAATGTACTCAATGGATGTATCCAAATGAGTACTGGAAATATTCAGTCATTTATCTTCAAAAGGAAATACCCTCCCACTACCAAATGATCCCTTACGCCTCCTAGCCCCCAATAAAGACCTAGCTTTGTTCTAGAACGTTCACCATTTGTCTTCATGCAGAGCCTTCAATTATAAAAATAGGTAGTTTGACCAGATAAATGATCAGTGACGTTCCCTGAGACTTTACATTTCTGTTTCCTGGAAGATCAGCTAATTGAAAGCCGGTGTTTATTGCAGTGAACACTCAAGGATATTATCTTCAAAAAAGGCAGCGCATTTTAACTTCAATCACAGGGTGATGTGATCCTGTTGAATTTCTAATTGCAAAACAGCTACAAGTGGTCTGTAGGTCAACTTATAAGAGCATAAGTACATTCTGGTTGACAGAACTGTAACCACACTCTTATCAAAGCGGTTCCAAGTAACGCAGAGAATTGCATCTTTGAAAAAGATATAGTTATTAATGATGCCAAAGAACTTCAGGAGATTGCCTTCCTAAATATTACTTTTTCTATATTATCCCTATTTTCATTGTAGTGCTACACCCAATTAAAGTATCAAGCACTTAACCTATGCTTGTGAAAAAAGCAGTTTATGATGGGTGTGATCATACTCCCATAGGTCCAGTTATCTCAGTTGGCTCCCAATTAAGCCATGGAGTTGTTAGGGCCTCCTTTTAATTAGATCTCTTCTTCTCAGAGAACAATCATTTTTATTTTTCATATTTCCCTTTATTATTTCCTTTACTGGAACACTGCAGGGTGGGGATACTACTTTGAAATGTATTTGTTTGTTTGATGGCTAGTTGAGATTTAATAAAGATGATAATTTTAACCAGAGTCTGTCTGCTTCTGAGTAGAGATATAAATGCAAGTCCTTCTCTATGAAAATTAAGTGCAAATATGTACAAAGTGAGATGAGGCATACCTTGCATATTTTGTTTAACATTTTTCTCATTAAATCCCATTGATCTTTTTGCATTATCTCCCTGAATGTGAAAATCTACATAGAATTAACTGGGTTTGGGAGCATTTTTTGTTTTGTTTTCTATCTTATTTACCTTTAACTTTATTACCTTTAAGGATATTAATTTACGTTTTAAATTAAGATACAATAAAATGAGCTCTAGAAAGAAGACATTTGATCTGCAGTGACATTTTGCCTGTTAAATCTCCTATAGACCACAGATAAAGTATGAAGGATAAAAGGTTGCTTTGTCAGCAAGGGGTTTCCTTTATATTTGCTTTCTGGTAGCTGGTACAATCTTGCATTCTTTTTAGAGTTCTTCAAGAAAGCTCTTTGAAATTTCAGATTAAAATCTAAAATTGTGTCATTCTTTCCAGCTAACTTTCTATGCTGTTAAAATATTTTTTTATGTATGAGTAAAACTTTTTTATTAGATCCAGAATTGATACAGCTTTAGAGGAGTAGGATTTCCTTTGTCATATCCTATTTACTAACATGGAGTGCTTTTCCCTGAAGAACAGGAAAGTAAAACATTTGATCATGAACTCTGTTAATGTTACAGGAATTTAGGAAATTAGGTTTATGAGGATTGAATTACCTCAAAACCTTGTTATGTATGTTTAGCCTTATATAAATAAGTATAAATTTAAACTTTTGTTTGGACCTGGCCAAACACACAAGATAAAAATTTAATTCAATTTATTTAATTATTCATGCCTTTTATTTTAATTTAAAATATTGATAGTCATTATTTACAAAGATATATTTTTTTAAACATCTTTATTGGAGTATAATTTCTTTACAATGGTGTGTTAGTTTCTGCTTTATAACAAAGTGAATCAGTTATATATATACATATGTTCCCATATCTCTTCCCTCTTGCATCTCCCTCCCTCCCACCCTCCCTATCCCACACCTCTAGGTTGTCACAAAGCACCAAGCTGATCTCCCTGTGCTATGTGGCTGCTTCTCACTAGCTATCTATTTTACGTTTGGTAGGGTATATATGTCCATGCCACTTTCTCACTTTGTCCCAGCTTACCCTTCCCCCTCCCCATGTCCTCAAGTCCATTCTCTAGTACGTCTGTGTCCTTATTCCCATCTTGCCCCTAGGTTCTTCATGACCTTTTTTTTTCCCCCTTAGATTCCATATATATGTGTTAGCATATGGTATTTGTCTTTCTCTTTCTGACTTACTTCACTCTGTATGACAGACTCTAGGTTCATCCACCTCACTACAGATAACTCAATTTTGTTTCTTTTCATGGCTGAGTAATATTCCATTGTATATATGTGCCACATCTTCTTTATCCATTCATCTGTTGATGGATACTTAGGTTGCTTCCATGTCCATGCTATTGTAAATAGAGCTGCAATGAACATTTTGGTACATGCCTGTTTTTGAATTATGGTTTTCTCAGGGTATATGCCCAGTAGTGGGATTGCTGGGTCATATGATAGTTCTATTTTTAGTTTTTTAAGGAACCTCCATACTGTTCTCCATAGTGGCTGTATCAATTTACATTCCCACCAACAGTGCAAGAGTGTTCCCTTTTCTCCACACCCTCTGCAGCATTTATTGTTTGTAGATTTTTTATGATGGCCATTCTGACTGGTGTGAGATGATATCTCATTGTAGTTTTGATTTGCATTTCTCTAATGATTAATGATGTTGAGCATTCTTTCATGTGTTTGTTGGCAATCTGTATATCTTCTTTGGAGAAATGTCTATTTAGGTCTTCTGCTCATTTTTGGAATGAGTTGTTTTTTTTTTTTTTTTTTTATTGAGCTACATGAGCTTCTTATAAATTTTGGAGATCAATCCTTTGTCAGTTGCTTCATTTGCAAATATTTTCTCCCATACACAAAAATAAACTCAAAATGGATTAAAGACCTAAATGTAAGGCCAGACACTATCAAACTCTTAGAGGAAAACATAGGCAGAACACTCTATGACATAAATCACAACCAGATCCTTTTTGACTCGTCTCCTAGAGAAATGGAAATAAAAACAAAAATAAACAAGTGGGACATAATGAAACTTCAAAGCTTTTGCACAGCAAAGGAAACCATAAATAAGACCAAAAGACAGCCCTCAGAATGGGAGAAAAATATTCATGCCTTTGATTGCATCTTCCAGTGCCACTGGGGAAATATTTACACATTTAATAATTAGTCATATTTTCCAGGATGACAATGATGTATAAAATAATTTAATATACAAAAATACCTATAGATATAAGATTTATACTAAAAGAGATTTTTCTTGATTAGGAACTTTTAGAATGGTAAACTGAGACCTTAACTCTAGAACTTTCTCAATCCTAGTCTTTGCCACTGAAGAGCTGATTTGTCAACCTATATATTCCTTCCTCGTATCAGCTGTCACACTTAGTTGCTATTTCTACTTTTCAAGTCTGTCTACTCTACTCGACTGGGGAGATGTAGGCCCCAGCCTTAGCAATCCCTTCAGTTCCAGCTCTTTTGTAAAAGTCTGATATATTTACAAAGCTTTCAATAAAAGAAAAAGAATGATCCCTTTCAACATCTATGTGGTGGGACTGTTCCATAGACAAGCTTGCCTATTACTGACATTCTTTTAGTACTTCAGGGAAAAAAAAACAAAACAAAACAAAAAACAGCTATACTAAACACAGTTCAACAGAATTCACTTTATCCTGAATTCTACCCTCTAGTGAATATTTTTAGAAAGAGGTCACAGAGATTCTGGCCGTTTGTTGTCAAGCTGGTCAACATAACCAACTCTTTTCCAGAAAAGTACCTACTATGTACTTTCAGCAGAAGTTCAAAAGGATCAGTGGATATATTGCTGTTAAGTTGGATGTGAGTTTTAGTCTGAAGCTGGCATGAACAGAAAAGTATGTAAACCAGAATCTCCAGTAATTCAGCTTAAATGAAAAATACCTGAAAAAAACTTTAAATCAGGTACAATTCACAATATATTGACACACAATTTTTCTCAGGTGGGAAACTGAATGGAAAGTAAATTGCCAGGATGTTATTTAGTGATCAAGGATCCCAGGAGTGGGATCTGATTAAAAGAATCAGGCTAAAGATTGCCTTAAATTTTCTCATCTGCAGTTTCCCTATAAAGCCTTCCAACTTTATAGGGTACTATAAAGTACTAAATATAGTACTAAATATAAAGTACTTTCCAAACTCAGATCTGTGGACTGCTGTGCTATTCCTCATTAGAATTATCTGCACAATCCCATTTAAAAATTCTCATAAGGATTGTGTTTTGATATATCTATGCTGGGATCTTGGGTTATGTTACTTTTTCTTCTAATTCTCAGCTATGTTTGGAAATGATTAGGTACATCTTATATTTGTGTGTCAAGTGTTCAAGAGAGCCTTTGGCACCTCCCTTTCCTAAGAAGCAGCCTCTTCTACCTTGGCAGGACCATGGATCTCTCTTCTCTGACTCTCCCAACAGCTGCCATAGTGACTGACCCTGTCAAAATCTCTAGTACCCATCCTTGGAGATGCTGCCACTTGTAAACACTCCATGCTTTTCTGAACTCCTATTCTCCCTTCTGTCCTCTCCTCTCTTCTACTCTTTTCTTCTTCCTCCATTCCCTCTCTAACAGTCAAATATGTCTTTTATCACATCAAAACCTGAAAAGTCTCACCACTTTATGTCAAGCAGTAGAATTGTTGTTATTTCATTATTATTAATGAACTAACCAATCATGGTACATGGAGTATGATTATGGGTCTTGACGTAATTCATTGCTGCTACCCTGGGGCTGGCCATTTTCTAGATTTAAAACACGAACATTCTGGCAGACCTCCAGTCTCAAAGTGATAGAAAATAAATTGTAAATGTTATTAGAAAACTCCTATTGACATCAAGACCTAATATTTGTGAGCAGAGTAATCTGTATTAGCCACTATTATAAGCAATTTGCAACCATGATATTTTTTCACTAAAAATCCTAAGAGATAAGAGGTGATATTAATCTCTATTTCACAAATCAGGACATAAAGGCTTCAAAAGATTAAATATTAACTCTGAGATGCCTGAGCAATCAAATGAAAACAAGTTTTTAAAGTATATAAATATATAATTATATTTTACATAAAAGATGTTTGCTATTTTTAGTTAGAAGAACTGAAGCACATTGATATTTGTTCTGTTTCACAGTTAGAATCCAAGTATTCTGACTGAAAATCTCATTGTCCTTCCATTACTCCATTATAGCCAACACTGTGACTTTAGTACTACATAATTATGAGTGTATTATTCATTTAAACACCTCTTTAGGATAATTTAAAATAATTTTAAATGATAAAATTTGCCTTTATTAATGGACTAAAGACTAAAACCACATCCTCTTAGTATTATCGATACTTTATCTGAAAACTTTAAAATAACAATAAATGTTGTATTTGTAAATTAACAAAGTTGTTGAGAAGCTAACAAAGATAATACTTTTTTAAGTGTAAATGATAAATATATTTATATCACAAAAATTTAACATAGTAGTTTAAGTAGCAAACATATAATATATATTTTTGACTAATATAATGATGTCTTTCTTGGCATTCAATTATTTTTCAAATCCCACTTTTTTTAACATTTTTACTGGAGTATAATTGCTTTACAATGGTGTGTTAGTTTCTGCTTTATAACAAAGTGAATCAGTTATACATATACATATGTCCCCATATCTCTTCCCTCTTGCGTCTCCCTCCCTCCCATCAAAGATAGTGCTTTGATGCAAGGAATGCTATTCTTTCTTTCATTCTATAGTCATGGTTTAGACCCCTAGGCTTTGTCCTTTTCTTCCACTGTGATATATCCAAGTGGATGCACTCAGTCTGTGTTCGATTCTTTGTGAGACACACTAACTCCACCCATTTTTCTCCCGTTCAGGAAACATATGAGTGAAAGTAAGAATGATCTCAGGGTGGAGGACCTGTGAACCTACTCCAGTTTTTTGGGTTTTTTTTTTTTTTTTGAGTAAGTCATTTTAAAATAAATCATTCCCAATCTATGGTGCTTTATTATTCCTAAAAAGTCATTTACCACACCCTTTGCAATTATTAATGTTATTTTGTAACTCAGACGCTGAAATACTGGCTTACCACTAATTGCTGTGAATACCTATGAAGAACATCACATACAAATTCAAAACCTCAACTATTTAGCTAATACTAGATGTCTCTGTTCTCAAGAAAGCAACTTTCTGCATGAGGTAGTTTCATTCAGTAGCCTATTCCAAGATTATTAACAGGCACGAATAAGACCTCATATATGAAGAGTATCCCAAAGACAAGAATATAATAAATATTCACTAATTTGGGATCCACAAGGAAAAGCTGTATGTAAAGAAATACCAATTTTTCTTAAATTAAAAAAAGATAATTATTTTAAACACATTTGGTTTTCTCTCTGCATCAATTTTTCAATGAATTAGTATGTTTTGTATAGTAACTAGGAAATTTTTTTTAAATTTTATCTTAATGTATTTTTATGCTATTTCAAGGTTATAGTGACAAATTATGTATATTTGGAAAATATCAATAAATCAGGGTTTTCTTAATGAACACCATTAACAATGGTGCAAAGCTGTAATGGCATTTTGGGTACTGTCAATCACTGCTTTGCTTGCTCAGAAATCACTGAATTTGTGCCATGCTGGGAAACCTGAAGTGATCAACTGCAGCCCTCTTTGCTATTGAACTTGTTCTGCACATGACTTTGAACTTCCATAGATCTGCATTAGAGGACATAGAATAATTGTGTTGCTCCTTTCTTTCATTTTTACATTTTCATCTTGGAAGCCAGACTTTTTTAAGCTACATTATAAAATGATATTATGTTATGAGAATTACTGTTGCTTTCTTCAAACTATTTAACCTTTAGCTTAATAGAGGTGCAACTTCACAATCTATAGTTGTTTCAAGGTCTGGAGTTGGAACATCTCATATAATCTGTGTAGAAAGTTTTACATGCAAATGTTAAAGACTATAACCCAAAGGGACTGAAGTGGGTTAACTCCTGTCTGAGTCGCAAGCTGCTTGTTGTATTGGTCCTATCTTTTAATTGATCTTGACTTTATTTCACTCAAATAAAATATTCTCTAAAATACAGAATGAGGTTCAAGGTCTTCTGTTTGCTTTTTGTTGCGCACATGTGTGTGTGTGTAATTGGTTTTTATGTTTTTATTTTCACTATTTAGACCTTGTCATATTACACCTCTTTGAGAAATATAATATAGAAGACCCTATGTACAATTGACCAGTTTTCACTATTAAAGGGATTAAATTTCTTAGACCTACCATTAAACAAAACTTCAGATCTAGGCCAGACAACCTTGGCCCAGGACTTGTTGGAAGCACTGAGTCTCGTGAACTGTCTTCTGCACAGGGTCTCTGAAATCAACCTTGACTCTATCTCACCTTTCCTATTAAATGCTACAGTTTTAATAAAGATGCCTTCTCATCCCTCTCTACTTAGTGTGACAGCATAATTTCTTCTTCCTGTCTTTTGAAATTCTCTTTGGGCATCTCTAAAAATTGGGAGGTAGGATCAAAAGTTCAAAGTATTCGGCTGTATCAGCTCTATTTTAAATTTGGAAAGAAAAATTCTATTGGCCTCATAGTGGAATCATCTTTATCTTAATCCAACCTCACTTTCATCTCCGTTGTGCTTCCATATTTCACATTCTTGCTACTAAATATCACCTTTTATTTCGTTCTGATTTTATCTTTTAATACAACTGCTACTAGTTAAATAGACTTTGTTGTTTGTATGTTGCCTTTCCTGAGTTGTATGTTTATTTTCCATTTTTGTATGTGTTTATGTCTTCCTTTACTCACATATATAAATTATAGAGAAAATAAATGTTATTTTATAAAGTTCACATATATACTCACATTCTATGCATAAATAAATACACAAAAAATTAAGTAGTCTTAGAATTCTGAAAAAAAAAGTTTTACAGTACATCTAATTTAAATGTTGAACTCTAAATTTAAGTGTGAACTAACTCATAGTATATATATACTAAATTTCTTTTTTGGTTCCCAAAAGTTCCATGCTAATGAATTTGAATTCTCACATGATATGGACTGACCTAATGACTTGCCATAATCTGTTTCATAACATCAAAGAAATACATTTTAAGATATATAAATCTTAGAAACAATACTTTTACTTTGCATACTCTTTATCTTAATATCATGCCAACAACATGTAATAATATTGGATGTGTTTAGGAGAAAATTATTGACATTTTGGATTTCTAATCCATTTAAAAATACATTAAGGAGTTCAGAGTAACTCTTTGAGCTATTTCAGTTTCTTAATAGGAAATTGGAAAAGCACAATTTATGTTCCCAGAGTTTGGTGAAGTCCCATTTTCTGTACTCCTTCACTCTTGCATCTACACAAAAACATGTTGGTTTAATTGGTACTGAGATACTTGACACTAGTGGTGCATACGAAGATGTTGAATAATTATTATTGGATATTTTCTTTTGGTAATGGTCAGATACTTTTCCTTTCTTGGGGGGGAGATGAGGTAATACTTCCCTCCATATACGCTATATAAGTTTGACCCTGTATTTTATATGTCATGCTTGAATTCTAGTCCTATATCCTCGAAGGTAAACTCTCTAGTCTATTTTCCAACATTTACACCTTCTAGGAATTTTTCATCTGTTTAATGAGGATACATCGAAATTGATTAAATGAATAAATGAATGAAACAACAAAAAATGAAAATTTAAGTAAACCTGAGCCTAATCTCCCAAACTATATTATTGTAGTAGTTAATTTAAAGTAAGCTTTTAGCACGGGACCTAAAAATAATTCCTTGACTTAAGGAATACAATAAGAATAAAGTAAAATAATTCTATTTTAATGGACTAAATTAGCTATTCCAGGTCAATGAATGGTTGTTCTCTATGAAGTTATTCAAAGACCCACAGTAAGGGCAGCTCTGACATCTTCAACTGATGTTTCCCAATGTCACGCTGCAAAAGGCAGAGAGAAGGAGCATTGAGGTTAACATGAAAGCTGGTTTGTAAATCAACCACATGACCATACTTAGCTGAAGGGAGTGCTGAAATATATGGTCCTAGATGGATAATATTTGTCAGCTACATCTCTATTATTATCAAATAAGCAGAGAACAGAACTTGATGTACAATTACCAAGATCCACCACAATCCCCTTGGCACAGAAACAAATATGATTTTTGAAAAAGTGTATCAGGCTCAAAAATGAATCTTAGAAACATGGGAATTGGAATTGGCACTCCCAGGATGTGCAGCTGTTATGATTCAGACTGGTATGCATCAAAGATTGTTCTGTGAGGGCTTCCCTGGTGGTGCAGTTGTTGAGAGTCTGCCTGCCGATGCAGGGGATGCGGGTTTGTGCCCCGGTCTGGGAAGATCCCACATGTCGTGGAGCAGCTGGGCCCGTGAGCCATGGCTGCTAAGCCTGCGCATCCGGAGCCTGTGCTCTGCAATGGGAGAGACCACAACAGTGAGAGGCCCATGTACCGCAAAAAAAAAAATAAAAATAAAATAAAGATTTTTCTGCGAAATACCTAGTTTGACCTCCTTGATAATAACATCAGAGGTTATGGATCTTTTATATCTTTGTTATCTTTATTTATTTATTTTCAAATAAATTTATTTATTTATTTATTTACTTTTGGCTGTGTTTTGGCTTCGTTGCTGTGTACAAGCTTTCGTTAGTTGTGGTGAGTGGAGGCTACTCTTCATTGCAGTGCGCGGGATTTTCATTGTCGTGGCTTCTCGTTGTGGAGCACGAGCTCTAGGCGCGCAGGCTTCAGTAGTTGTGGCACGTGGGCTCAGTAGTTGTGGCTTGCGGACTCTAGAGCTCAGGCTCAGTAGTAGTAGCACACGGGCTTAGTTGCTCCGCAGCATGTGGGATCTTCCCAGGCCAGGGCTCGAACCCATGTCCCTTGCATTGGCAGGCAGATTCTTAACCACTGTGCCACCAGTGAAACCCTCTTTGTTATTTTTAATAATGAACAATGGTGAATCATCTAATAGAATTCCTAAAATGATTTACATTATTCAGACTTCATAGCCTTATATGATAGGCAATTTAATAAGTTAAATCATGGCTTACAAAATATCCATTTATCTTAATCTTCATAATCCTTGATTTTTCATTGCTCTAATATGCTATGATTTGGTAAATATGTTCATATTTATCTTACTTATATTACTCATGATTTTTAGATATACTATTTCAGAACTAAGCTGTTTCTTTTTAAGCACTTAATGTACTGCTTTACCCACAATAGACATTTAATTATGAGTATGTAGATCTAAATCTAATTTTAGACTATTTTAATTTTAGCCATATCTTCACTCCCTTGAGTAATGTAGCTGTCTACTCTGGGCCTTCTGCAGTTCTATGGTATTAATCAAAATATGACCACATATACTCAACACTTGTTAATAATAAGGCACCCTGTTGAGAGCTCCAAGGGGTGTAAAGGATTTTGACATGCACAGGGAGCCACTCAAGTGCAGAGGCCTCCCGTTCCATAGCCACAGGGACAAAGCCCTGGAGAATTTCTCTGTATGTGTTGAGTTCTCATTAGTTGGAATTTTCCCCCTGTGCTTTTCTACTCTTTTGTTCATCCTGGTTTTCCTGGACAACATTTCCAAATCTAGGGCATATACTTTTTATCTCCTCAGTTGATAGGTTTATGAGATTCCTTTCTTCCATTCTCCAGCACTTTAGACTCCCCTGATTTCAGTTAGTTTTATGGTTCATTTTGAATATACTTAATATGTATTTCAGAAAATCAAAATTGCTTTTTCACATTAAAGTAAGCTAAGCAAGAGGGATCGGCAAAACAATGGACACCTGTTTTTTTGTAACAAAACTACTTATCCCTTTATTTAACAAAGTGCTATACAATACAGTGGAAAGATGATGAGTTTTAATGCCAAAAAATTCTCTCTTTTATTCCCAGCTCCAATACTTTATTTTAACTGAACAGACATGTATGCATACCTGCAATATGTCAGTCACTCTCTTAACTATGTACTGTAGGTTCATAAAAGAATAAGACACACCAGGCTCTCAAACGTAATTATAGTCTGCTAGCTCTGTGATATAGTTGATTTAGTTAATATTTGCAGGTACCAATTTCCTTCTCTGTAGAAAGGGGATAATATCTGCCTCAAAAGACTATTTGGAGAAATTAAATGATTTTATTTGACTTCCATAATTACAATGAATATGAAATTTTATGTTACTACTCTGGCATCGGCAAATTTTTGGTTCTACAATTAAAGTAATATAAAAATTTTAACATTACATTTTGAGGGATTATTTGAATATTGACTGCATAGAAGAAGCAAAAGGTAAATATCCCCAAAGCACATTACAAGCTTGAGATAAGAAATTTATTTCAAATTCCTCCCACATTGTAACAATGCATGTAGTTCATTCCTCATTGATAAGCATTCCTCACATAAAATTTAATTCTACAGATATATTTATTTTATATAAATTTCAACCTACCTTAACATTCTTAATATTACATATATATGTAAATGTAATTTCTTTCTTGGTTAGTACTTCTCACAGATAGAAAGAGTAAATGAATTACCAAGATAATTTATAATTTTGATCTAGGAAGGACTATTCATTTTAGTTTTTAAGATAAATGCTTGATGTATTGGTTTCATCTGGTAAATTCATTTATTACATAATTATAAAAACAGGTGATCAGCGTTATGCTTCCTTATGGAATTCTCAAGGATTCAGAATTCCTAAAGCATGCATAGATTAAATATAGAATGACATATTTTTTAATCTTTTCATAAATATTTCTAGAAAGCTCTGGACTACAAGATTTGTTTCAGAAGTGAGTTTACCCCTTCCCTGCCCCAGCAATGTCTGCTCATCCACACACACTCACACAGCTCTTCCAACCAAGAGCGTGATGGAAAGGTCAGGAAGCCATTTAATTAAGAAGGGTAGGTTCAGGAAGAAATGGAAGATAACAGCTTGCTATTGGAAATCAGAAGAAAAAATAGTGACTAATGAATTTTCAAAACTAACAGAAAAATATGAAAATTCAGTATATTACAAGAAAGTTTTTGTTCACAATACTTATTTGTCCCCATGTGTGTTTTTGACAGTTTTGATTGCCTGGATGCCTTATGTTTAAACAAATTATAGTATATTTTGTGTCTTTTTGCCATACTCCATAAAGCAGGAGTATAGTATCATTTATTTAGAATGGTTAAACAGTGTTGAGCTTTGGGTCAATGCATTAAGACTTTTTATATGTAGAGCTGATTTGAGAGTGGGAATATTGTCAGGACAAGTGAAGTAGAGAGAGTGAAACAGACAGCTGGCTCTGCTCATCCTCCAGTCAGGGTCCTCCAAGCCAGTTTTCTTAATTGGATGACATCCCCCCATTAATTTTTTTTTTTTTTTTCTTTTTGCGGTATGTGGGCCTCTCACTGCCGTGGCCTCTCCTGTTGCGGAGCACAGGCTCCGGACGCGCAGGCCCAGCGGCCATGGCTCACGGGCCCAGCCGCTCCGCGGCATATGGGATCCTCCCAGACCGGGGCTCGAACCCGTATCCCCTGCATCGGCAGGCAGACTCTCAACCACTGCGCCACCAGGGAGGCCCTAATTTTTATTTTAAGTGAACACTTTTAACAAAAATTGTACTGAGAACCTACTAAAGAATGTTTGGGAATACAGATATGAATCTGTATCATGCTTTTCTTCCTATCAGCTCTCATTTGAGATTTCTTTGTTAATTCCTTTACTTGTTCATTGTCACCAGCACCAAACCATAAGTCCTAAGACTGGTTTCACTTTTCACTGCACACCTGCCCAGCAGATCACCAACTGTGAGAGCATGAGTGAAACTATGCTGTCCAATATGGTAACCAGTGGACACATGTGGCTTTTGAAATTTATATTAGTTTAAAGAATTAATTAAGTTAAAATTTTGGTTTTTCAGTTGTATTTGCCATATTTCAACTGTTTAAATAGGCACAGGAAGCTAGTGGCAACCATATCAGTCAGTGCGAGAATATGCCCATGATTGCATTGAAAAAAAGATAGTGCTGCTTTAGGATGAATAACATTTCAGTTGCTTGTTTTTGAGAGATTGCTACAGTACTCTACTGAGACAGAATTGTTAACATACCACAGAATTGTACAAATCATACATTATTGGTGCATCAACTTAGTGAAATTTTATCTTTTACAGTAAGGCCAAGAGATTTTTATAGTGGGAGGGTTTTTCTTAAACTTGTTTTGTTTTTGTTGGTCTTTTTTTTTATTAGTTCAAAGAAAAGTGAATCATTGTTACTTTATGTCTTGACATTTAAAAACTAAGATTTATATATTACAAACCTTGCTCACTTCTCCCAGAGAAAATTTCTCCTTGAAGTAATTGGGAGATCCAAACAGGAATAGGAGATAGAAGAATTGTGCCAGGGGGCAAAATATTATTCTGTTTCATATGTCTATAAAACAAAATAAAATATACTTGATGAATTGCCAGTCTATTTGCTCTACTTCAGAACTTGCAAGGTCCCTATGTTATTATGACATAGAGATGCCAAGGAAAACTGGAGTCCCTGAAGAAGGGGTGGGAATGTTAGAAGGCAGAACTTAGTAAAAATATCAAGTAAAAGGATTAGAATGCCTGGTCTATTGTTAGCTGTTTGTTATAAGTTATTGTTTTATGCAGAATTGAAGTGTCCACTGTGTTTCTGCTATTTCCTGGTTTAGGAATTCATCTTCATGTATAAGCACTCACTAAGTCTTATACAAATGCTATACATTATACTTAGAAGTAAGACATATCATCCAGCCTCCAAAGCATCCAGTATTAGTTTGATATTAATATAGCCACTCCTGCTTCCTTTTGCTAATGTTTTGTGGCGATAGCTATGCTCATTTTATTTTTATATTTATTCTGAATTTTAATTTCTGAGCCTCTTTATGTTTATATTAGGTAAAACATATTTAGATTTAAAAAATTCAACCCAAGATATACTTTTTGTTTTAACGGGTTAATTTCAGTTGATTATACATATTTGATTATATTTGTCATCTTTTGTTATAGCAGATTTTCATTTTGCATTCTAATTTATGCTTTTATGATTTCTCCTTTCCTTTTACAGTGATGGATTTGGGGCGGGTGGCAGTGTGGCTTTTTATTGTCACAAAATTAAAGGCAGCTTCAGTGGTAGGAGCATGTAGAGAGAAGCAGAAAACACTTCCTAGTATAGGCCTCTTTTACACAATGAGGAGATGCTTTCTCTGCTCCTCCAGGCCTTCCATTAACAGTGACAGGGCAATAGACTGCCTTTGTTTCCCTGATCCCAGCTTGGGAGTTAAAGCCCTATGGCAGGAAGTTTCCACTTTAACTCCAGCAGCACAGATCCTATGTCCCCATGCCCTCTCCTCCATCTGCGTACACCCACATAAACAAAGAAGCATACACGGTGTTTAAAAAGCTGTCTCTTTTCTGAGAGGATAGTACAGCTTCCCTTGATTGAAAAGGGAATGTGCTTTGATTTTTATACTGGATTGAGAAAAAGAAATACATAGTGTTGTGTCTCAGCTTCTGGCCAGTAAATGCCACAGTTATCTGCAAGGCTGAGAAAGCTTCCCTACCCCTCTTGCATAACCTCTGATAGACAGATGTCAACCCCAATGATAGAACACAGAGTAGACCAACGTGAAGATGATTGCTTTTGCACCTTACAAATTGCCACTCCCTCCACAGGCAATGCCATGTTTTCTGTGGTATTGGGAGGGGTAACCTCAGCCACACCAAAACAAAGAAGGTATTGGGAAATACACGACTGAAGAAGAAGGCAGGACAGTGACAGCCTCTCACTCTCCTTACACACACACACACACACACACACACACACAGGTTTTCTGTTGTGAAGTCACAAAACAGTTTCAGGGATCTCAGTGTAGTGGTGGGGCTCTGTCTCTCTTCCACAGAGCCAAGCTTTGGTGAGGAGGTCTGTCCAGCCCTGGAGTAAGAGGCAGGATTTGTTAGGAAAGACAGAGTAGCCACAGCTGGAAGAAGCCCAGCTGGGGACAGAAGAGGAGGTCATATAAGAGATTCACTGTTGTTTATCTTATTTTTTTTAATATGGAATTGATTAAAAATATTGGTTGACTAATATTTCCAACTTCTTTTCTTTCACTTCTCCATTTTATGTTCCAATAAACCGATGAATTTGCTCAGGACTGACTTTATGGATGTGTGATCCAGGCAGTTGCCCAGAACCCCACATGCAGAGGGCCTCTGTGCTTGTTTTAATGCTCTGCTGTTGCCATCTTGGAAATCTAATATTTTTGAACAAGGGACCCCATATGTTGCTATGGGATCCACAAATTATGTAGCCAGTCCTCTTTTATCTTACCGTAACAACATTTACCAGATTAGCCTTAGAGGCATCTTTTATTTTTCCTCCTTGTTCAGCTTCCACATTCTATCTGTCCTCAAGCCCTATCTATTTACTTCCTAAATACTTTGCAAATCCACTTTTCTCCATCCTTCTTACCATTTCCTTACATCATGACAATATAATCTCTCAACTGGACTGTTGGAGATATATCTATCTATCTATGTACACCTACATACATACATACACACACACACACACACACACACACACAGATTGACAAAATCATTCTCATTGTGCCTACACAGTTTTGTGCTTATTCTTGCAGGGAATTTTTGTTGTAGAATCTAGAACTAGCATTGAAGTGAGGGTCAGTGTCTTTTGTCTGTGATTGTGAAGTATATTTTATTTCCTAGTTCATTCTGTTTCCAAAGCAGAGCTTAAATCAGAGGGTTCTGTTGGAACCTAGAGGCGTATAGTTGGTAAGGGGTAGGTGACCAACTTATAGTACAGACATTAGCCCTGAGTTTAGGCATTGTGCATATTCACCTTAAAATATATTAGAGACTTTTTCTGAATTCTGGTATTGAGCTACTATACTGGTATGAATGAAAAAGACAATGTTGTACTGTGGTTAAGATGACTGATTTTGGAAGTAAATTGAATTGTAATTTTACCAACCTTTCTTAATATGATTACATCCTTGGTACCTAAACTATAGTTTTCTCATGTGCAAAATCAAATTGTAATGTTTATGTCATAGGGTTGTTCTAAGGATTAAAAAAAAGATAATTGTCTGACATACGGTAAGTACTTCATAGATGATTGTTGATTATGTTGTAGTATTTGTTGTTATTGCTCCTGGGTTGAGTGCAGGAGGGTGTAGGTGGATTTGATCATTCTGTCATCACAGTTGTTGGTTGTCAAAAATACTGGCAGAACTTAAAACATGTATACTTCTTATATACTGCAGGTGTTGTTAGAATACTCCCCACACCCACATCATATTATTAGTGGATAATAAGGTTTAAAAAGATGAAATTCTTTGTGCTGCTAAAGGGTCAGTTATCTAGATGAGTGACTCATCTATCTGTGTTTAAATGGGTATCCTTCCTCTATATTATGCTTTGATGAAGATGACTATAAATGGGGGTCCAGCGTTTCATCAGCAAGTGTACAATTTTTACCATTGATTGTCACTTCTAGAGAATTATCTTAGTGATACTTGAACAGTCTGGAGAGTTTCAGAAAGGAAGAAAGTTCTGTACCTCGCTTGTTTAGCTATCATGCATTCATCCACTTCAGGAATGAATTTGACTTTGGACAACTGCATAAAACAACTGAGATATACACAAAATAAAATTGATCTCATTAAATTTGTCCAAACAATAATGAAAGCTAATTCTAAAAGAAACCATTTTATACCCATAAAATTATGGGTTTAGGACAAATTATAGAGGCCTAAACCAATAACCATGTTATTGGTTTAGGCCTCTATAATTCCTAACAGCTGTTTAAATCATTAGGATAAGCCTTATCAATGTTTCATCAGTACTCTAAAGCTATCCTTCCTCTCAAATTTACAAATTTATAATTTGGGGTATATCAGCAATTCAAGTTTTTCTGCTTGAATGTGCATGTTCAATACCAGTGAACCCAAAATATGAAGGTCTAATGAATTGGCTTTAATGGTTTCCTTACCTTCTTAAATGTTTTTTTTTTTAATTGGTTATACCACACCATTTCCTGAACTACATTGAAAAGTTCACAGCATCAATACTAATGGTCTCTTTCTAATTACTGCATAATGAACAAGGTCTGAGAGTGCAGTTTTAGAGGTTAGACACCACAATTAGTGACTATCTTCATATTTTTATGAAGCAGAAAAATCTTGTCTCCTATTATAATATGGAAATTATACATGCATGTATGTGCTTTATTGTATATGTGTGAGTAAATGACTGTCAAAATATACATTTAGGACATTTTATTTTTAGATTGTATGTATATGTATATACAAACACATACAATGGAGAAAAAAACACTACTAAATAATTAAATTCTCAATTTATTTGTCAAAACTTCATTTCCAGTTTAATATATTCTCTCATAAGTGTCCCTAGCACTTATGGATCATCCCTTTCTCTCAAGTGTGTGGTTTGAACAAAATATACATGTTGGTCACAATTAAAATACTCTAATGAAAAACATTAAGGTGATGTCATATAGTTAGCAGGCTTAGGTATCCTGTTTTTCTTTATAAATACATGCCTCTGAATAAAATTTTTGCGACATTGTTTTTACACTTTGATATTTAGGGGGAAAATGAGCAAGAATTCTAACAAACCACGTAACTTGGGGAGGAGGGACAATAGCAATTTGAAGTGCTTATTATATAAAACGTGTCAAACATTAATATATTTATTACTTCTAATACCAGTTCTCTAAGACAGATTACTTTTACCAAAGTGGTGAGAAAAATTTAATGTGGTTTTGGTTATGCACATTAGATTTTAATTTGCCTTTCTGGAGTAAAAATATTGCTCTTTGTTTTTTGTTTTGTTTTGTTTTGTTAATAATTATTAGCTTTTCTTTTTTTAATTTATTTATTTATTTTATTTATTATTTTTGTTTATTTATTAGTTTTTGCTAGTTGGATCTTCGTTGCTGTGCACGGGTTTTCTCTAGTTGCCGCGAGTAGGAGCTACTCTTTGTTGCGGTGCGTGGGCTTCTCACTGCGGTGGCTTCTCTTGTTGCAGAGCATGGGCTCTAGAGTGCACAGCCTTCAGTAGATGTGGCACGTGGGCTCAGTAGTTGTGGCTTGCGGGCTCTAGAGTGCAGGCTCAGTAGTTGTGGCGCATGGGCTTAGTTGCACAGTGGCATGTGGGATCTTCCTGGACCAGGGCTTGAACCCGTGTCCCCTGCATTGGCAGGTGGATTCTTAACCACTGTGCCACCAGGGAAGCCCTGCTATTTGTTTTTAAGGAAGTTTTATGCCAAATTGCCTGTTTAAAGAGGAATAGATATGTTAACATTTTAGAAAAAAGATCCCAAAATATATTTGATACAAATTAAAATATACAAAATGTACATACTTGTATTCATAATTCTCAGAATTTTATTTTAGGAATTTCAAGTGAATTTCTGTGCTTGTCTGTTTTGGAGATATTTTACTAGTAATGGCATTCAATTGCCTTTTTTATTATGTTTTCATGATTTCTATCTTTATTCTGTTTATTATTTACTCTATCAATTATCAGTATTATTCCTAAAATTAACCTTAGTTAAAGCTCACATTCATATCTGAATATTCTTTTTTTCCTCCTATTAGCAGTGCCATATTTTTAGGTGTTATAAGCAAAGTACACTACAAAGAAACATTCCCATTATATTCTTTGCAATTTAAGGTTAAAAGAATAGACAAATGAGAGGTATGTGACAAAATACAGATAAGGCCAGTAAATGGAGAGAGAATGAAAAAAGGAAAAATTATTTAAATGAATATATCATTATGTTGGGGAAAATGAGCAGAAATGAATCAGTAGTATTTCCAAGAGGAGAAAAGCTCAATACAGATGTAGAGAAAACATTTAAATTTTATAAACAGGAGACAACTGGGAGCCAGTGAAAGGATCTAACAGGGTAATAATGTGTTTGAGCAAAGTAAACATGCTCTCCATGTTGGCAAATCTTAATCATTTCTTGCTGTGATAATCAGACAGCTACACACTAGCTGGTCCCCTGCTTCAAAATTTTACTTTATGTGCACAACAAATTACGCTTTCAGACACACTTAAAAATTATACAAATTCTCCAAGGAATAAATGAGATGTTCAATAAACTAGAGACGGGGGTTGTTCTTTCTGTTATGGATCTCTTCAGGTGTATACTTAGAAAAAAATTCATAATATTTTTAAATGAATGAGACATATGACATCATTATAATCATCAAGAGTAGTAACAACAGTTATTTAAACTTCATTAAATGCAAGGTACTGTTCTAACTGCTGAAGATGTGTTAACATTCTTGATCCTCACACATCTGTATGGATTAGATACTATTATTCCCATTCTCAAAATGAGAAAACTAAGACACAGAAAGAAGAAATAAATAACTTAGGGTAATTTAACTAAGAAGTCATGGAGCCTGAATTTGAATTCAGACAGTCTGGCCACTGAGTAGATATGCTCATTGTATACAGTTGAAGGTAAAAATAACAAAAAACAAAAGAAAAATTGAAAAGAAACCAAAAGCTTATCTCTACAAGATATTTACAGGCAACCTCATTTTCTTTCTGGAGGTGAGGAAGTAGCTAGTAAATGCCAAAACTAATATAAGTTTGAGACCTCAGATTCATGAAAGTCAACATGTCAGTGGTCCAACTGGGACTAGAAGCTGTATTTCCTTTAGGTATAAAACTCTGTCCATATTTACCTTGGAAGTATAATCTATTGAACAGAACATGAGTCTTTGTACCTGAGTTTCTTATTTGTATTTGTGTTGCATATAATAAGGGGTATGGGGGGTAACATAATAAAGGTTTATTATGCTATATAGCATCCATTTACAATATAAGGTAAAATGACACACTTGACATTATGTGTAATTAAGCAAGTTTTGGAAGTATGTTGTCCTGTGTGAATGTGTGTTGTGTGTGATGAATGTTGGAAGTCTAACACAATTATAATGTTTAGTAGGAGATTTTTTGCATGTCTTTTATTTAATCTTGGGCTTCTCTATATACAGTGATTCACTGATAATTCTGGTTAGCCTTTAATTCAAAGTCATGCTTTAGAGTCCATCTTCATAGTTTAGGGCATTTGATTCAAGTATATAAAATGTTTAACTATCTCATAAAAAGAATGAGAAGCTCTGTTCTGTCAGGCCTATTTAGTCTTCATAGAGTCTTTATAAAACATCTTTCTCCCAGGAAGTATGAATTGAATACTATGGAAAAAAATGTGTCCCAGGAACTGATGACTGAAAAAAATATGTATCCCAGGAACTGATGACTGTTTGGAAAATGGTTTACAGTTTAGGAATTTCAGGCACAAGCACAGGAACTCCATGGCCCAGATTTGTTGGGCTCTCAGCTTCCAGTCATAGCATGAGGAGAGGATTGCAGGTGAACTCAAGTAATACCAGGAATCTTATTTGGCACTTTGGGCTGGTTATTTGTGTACTTAGCATCTCCCATTTCCTTTCTCTCTTTCATTTTTTTGTTTGTTTGTTTGTTTCTTGTGTACATGTGTATTTTCCCAGTTGAATTTAAGCTACACTAACGGCAGACACTATGTCTTATGCATGTTTAAGTTGTATCTCCTGACCTCATTTGTTTTTTGTTTCTTTCTTTACAGAAGATATTTTTAAATTGTTAAATTAATTTTAAAAGTTAATAAAAGTAAAATAAAATAACTATCTGTTTAAATCAATGAAATAGAACATGATAATGGTATCTATTAAATTACTTAATCTAAGAGATGTCCTATTATGACTTTTGCAAATTTCTGGGTGTTCTTTCAAGTGATTTCTGCACCATCATGAAGCCTTAGTATGCCTAATGCATAGGTCCTTCTCAAGCAGTTAGTATATTTTCCTTAAATGAAACTTTAACCATTCTCTCACATCCTTTTCCTAAAAGCAACTGGTGATCTCCATGACAACAGCCTATTAATTGCTCTAAGAGTGTTTAAGATGGTGGTTATAGACATGAGTTTTGGGGAGTCCATGAACTTGTAATATTAATTGCAAAGTTGTGTGTTTGTCTCAGTTTGAGTGTAGAAAAGCTATTCTGGAAGAGATACCTGACAAAGAAATCTTCAAGAACCACTAATCATGGGTAAGAACTGGGCAACTGTGTCCAGGCTAAATTTATCCAACTTGAATCATTATGAATCACTTCCTACTAGTAGGAAAGCAGAGAAAACCAAAATGCAAACAATTGTGTTTTTGTATGGCAAAGAGAAATAAGGAGAGAACAAATAAAAATATATGTTAGGGCTTCCCCGGTGGTGCAGTGGTTGAGAATCTGCCTGCTAACGCAGGGGACACGGGTTTGAGCCCTGGTCTGGGAGGATCCCACATTCCGTGGAGCAACTAGGCCCATGAGCCACAACTACTGAGCCTGTGCGTCTGGAACCTGTGCTCCGCGACAAGATAGGCCACGATAGTGAGAGGCCCTCCCACCACGATGAAGAGTGGTCCCTGCTTGCCACAACTAGAGAAAACCCTCGCACAGAAATGAAGACCCAACACAACAAAAATAAATTAATTAATTAATAAACTCCTACCCCCAACATCTTCTTTAAAAAAAAAAAATATATATATATATATATATATATATATATATATATATATATGTTTATTTTGTGAGTGCAACCTCTGTAAAACAACTATTATTTGATGAATGAATACAAAATAAAAATATTTTGATACCTTTTCACTTGTTAATATTTTATTAAAATTATTCATTAACTCAATTTTTTTTGTGCCTATTTTGTGCAATACACTATCCTGAGTCTTGTGTGAAATACAAATATATAGGCTTCACTGCTTTGCTCTCAGGAAATTACATTTTTTATTGCTTTATAATTAAGAAAAATGATCCTGAAAATTTACCAGATAAAAAAGTAGTAGTTAAGGGTCAATTCAGGGAAAAGATCTCCAGGGAACTGAGTTGTTAGTTATGTCTAGGATAGTGCTAGTTTCTGCATGACAGATTGGATTCAGATAGATTCAAAGAAAGTGTAGGTGGTGTATGTGTCCAGAAATGGGAACTGAATGAGCACACATAGAACTGAGATTCTCCTAAGCATCTTTGAGGTAAACAGAGCAGACCTACCTACTCATATTATGTGACTCATGTTTGGGCACGTTAAAATCTATTGTAGTAGCGACCAGTTTTCAATGTCTGAAGCATTTGTACTGTCAATTAGTTGCTACCCTAAAAACTGTTTTGTTTTTAAATTAGAAGGTTAGTTTGTTTGCTAGGACTTCCATAACAAAATACCACCAGAACAAAATACAAAATAAGACAGATGGCTTAAACAACAGAAATTTATTTTCTTACAGATCTGGAGATTAGAAGTCCAAGACCAAGGTGTTGTCAGATTTGGTTTCTCCTGAGGCTCCTGTCCTTGGCTTGGATGGTTGCCTTCTGGCTGTGGTCTTTCTCTGTAGGCCCACATCCCCATCTCTCTGTGTGTCCAAATTTCCTCTTCTTGTAAGGACACCAGTCAAACTGGATTAGGTCCCACCCTAACAGCATAATTTTATCTTAAACACCTCTTTAAAGGTCTTATTTTCAAATGCAGTCACCTTCTGGGCTTAGGGCTTCAACATATGAATTTTGGGGGAATACAGTTCATCCCATAACAAAGCCCAAAGTTTGAGCTTTAAGAAAATAAATACTGTAAATATATTAAACTATAATATATTATAATATTATAAACTATAATATTTTATTCATATAGCTTACATTATCTATTAACTATGAATAAAATATTTAATATACTCAACTAACTTTTATTGAGTATCTATAATGTTTCAGCATATATACTAAATATTCTCAAATCTATTACATCTCATTTAACTTTTTTTTTAACATCTTTATTGGAGTATAATTGCTTTACAATGGTGTGTTAGTTTCTGCTTTATAACAAAGTGAATCAGTTATACATATACATATGTTCCCATATCTCTTCCCTCTTGCGTTTCCCTCCCTCGCACCCTCCCTATCCTCATTTAATCTTTACAATTACTCCATGAGAAGGCAAGAGCAGAAACCTCAGATTCAAATTCATGAAATTCTGACTCCAAATTTATTGTTTTTTTTTACTGTAGTTTCCCATAGCTTTCTACATACTTCCTATATTTCCCTACACTAGAAGATGTGTGATTCTATTCAATTTAGTTTGCCTAAATATGTTTCTGTACATGTATTAGTATATACACATCTAAATGTATGTAACTATGTGATATGATTTAGTCTTGTGTTTTTGCATAAAGCATACTCAATCTTTAGTTTATGAGACATTTTCTGATATCTCATAAACCTCTCTCTATTTTAATAGTTTGAAACCTTCCCTATCTTAATAGAATGAGCTTTAGTTACCTAAGTTTTTGCAAGTGTTTGATAATTAAACTTTACATTATATTTTGGAGCATCTTGGCAGCATGTTGTATCAAATGAGGGTAGTGGAATCTGCCTGAAACTTTATAGTTGCCCTAATTAGCTGATACTCTTGAAACTTTAAGTCAATAGCACAATCTGTTGTAGATATAATTTTGTGCAGAACACTCTATGCTATGATATTTTGGGTTCACAGAAAGTGTCCAGCACTGTATTTATGTGACTAAACAAGATATTCCTTGTATTTCAGCTAATAATGTTAAGCAAAATTGCATATATTCTTAGTCCTTAAGTTATTTCAGTCTTAATCAGCTCAGCTTCAAAATAGATTTGGGAGCCGTGTTAACAAGGAGAGGCTGCATTTGATAGTCTTTCTCTGAGTGTGGGATTTGAAAAGGAGCTGACTGTGAATTCTGGCTTTTCTACACATTAGGTGTTAAACCTTAGATGAGTTACTTATTTCTCTTCATGTTTGGAAATGGATAATAATATATATTTCACAGATAGAGACCATGCATTTAATTCATGTACAATACCTAGCATAGAGTTAGCACTCAGTGCATAGAGCTGTTATTTATTTTACCAGATACATATTTTAATTATTTCTCAAAAATTTGCAACTAAGCAGAAGTAAATATCTATTAATATTGATGCCTAGTATAGACTACTAGTATTCTAGAGGATTAGCAATCTGCCAAGCTGCAAAGGCTGAAGACACAGTCATAAGACTGTTTTCACTTCTGATACACTTACAAATTTGGAAAGTTCACAAAACCACTCTCGGGTACAATAATTCACTGGAGAACTTGCATAACTCAATGAAAGCTATTATATTTGTGGTTACAATTTATTACAGGGAAAAGATACATACTAAAATTAGCCAAAGAAAGAGGCCATAGGGCTGAGTCTGGGAAAGTTCCAAATGCAAACTGTCCAATGTCCTTGGATGTATTATCCTCCTGTCATTGATGTGTGACAATATATAAGGAGTATTGCCAACCTGAGAAACTAACTTGAGAGGTCTGATGTCCAGAGTTGTTATTGGGGGTCCATTACATAGGCCTGATTGATTGATTGTTCACATGGTTGAAATCAGTCTACCCTGAATCACATGGTTGGTCTTCCCAGCACAGTCAGCTCACTCCTTAAGACTGTTGGGGTATGGCCAGCATCACCACAATAGCTGGTGCAGCCAACCCTTGTCCTACACAAAGTCACTCCCATCAGGTATGACATGGATTACCTCCCAGAAGCCAAGGGGAAAGGCCCTTTGGGCAAGGCCAAATTATTTACCACACAGTCCTATTACCTGAGTTGCACAAAAAGTTTAATTAATTTTGTTTTTGTTGCACTGTTATTTTATAAGAATAAATAAAGTGATTAGTGAAATAACATAATATATCAATGTAAATACAAAATATTGTTAATTTTCACAGTATGATCTCCAAAAGTCAATCTTATAATGATGGCCTTAATTTTATAAAAATATGTACAGGTTGGATTGACAGCTGTATGGCCTTCAGAGTGTTAATGCTATAAAGGCTACTTTAATACCATATATATATATATAATTAATGTTAAAATTACTAAATACATATAAAGATTAAAACTCAATATACCTATAAGATTTTCCAAAGAAATTTACTAGGATCTAAATGGGGAATTGAGCTATCTATCTGCCTCGATTATTAGTTTATAGAGCATGATCACATATTCAATAGCTTATACTTGCAATTTGAGGAATGAATTCTTGGCACCAGGTTTGTAGACTGTATATTTTTAATTACAAAAATAATAAATATATACATCAAAAATAATTACTGTAGAGGAAGGTGATCTAAACAATTAACTAAAGGTGATTGAGTAGCACTTCTTAAATTTAAAAATGTGAAAGGAATAATTTGTGGCTACACCCGACAGAATCATAAGGAGGAGTTCTAAGTTTCTAGCCTATTGATGTCATAGTTAAACGGACATTGTAAAAGACAGAAATATCCTCAATAGGATAATTATGTAAATGAAAACACTCCCTGATGACTAAGCTTATAAAATTACATGCAGAGGATTTTCAAGGTTATATTCAAAGCCACAGAGCCAGGTCTCAAATTTGTATAGTGATCATGGTCTACATCCCAGCTTATAAGTCTTTGTTTTCTCAGTGGTGTAACCAACACCTGATTCTGTTAAAATATTTAACTTAGTAAAGTATATACATATATGCTTAAATTTAAAGTTTCTATTTTAATATCAGAAATAGTAAGTATCACACATGTCCATGTTCAGGTAAAGTGAACTACAAGAACTAAGTAGGTAAAATACCAACAATCAAAACTTATAAAGATTCTCTCTTAGATAACATTTCTTAGAAGATTTTGAAGTTGTGAATCAGTTAAAAATCTTAACAGGCTAATTTTCATATATTTATCCGTATGCAAACAAAAATGCCAGTTTTCAGATAAACCTGTCCTAAATTCAAGGACTCAGTCGTATATTAACACAAATTGGAAACATTAGCAATTTAGCAGAAATAAAACAAAAGTTCTTAGGTCTGAAAAGGAAAGAAAACCATGAAGATATCTGTTAGGTATTTAGGTTTCAGAAATTTGGCTTTAATGACTTTGAAAAATAATTTTAAACTGTTAATTTACTTTCACTTTAGGATAGTGAAATTTTGTCTCTTACCTCAAATAGATGCTAATAATTGAATAACTTTAAATTATTTTCCAAAGTTGGCCCATATGAACACATCTAGATATTATTTAAGCCAGATCAATGTAGACAGTAAATTTTATATTACATTATGCATAATAAATAGAAGGTTGACTTTTTAAAATACTATTGCTCAAAACACTAAACATTGCATCTTATCTTAAAATAAAAAGTATGTTTTGGATGTAAGAAAGAGGAAAAATGAGAAAATATTTTTTTCCAAATATATTTTGACTTCTCAAAGCCTATGACTTTCACATATGGTGACATTCTAATGGTCTACAAAAAAATAATAAAGCAGCATCAAAGAAATATAGCAGGGTCTATTTATAATAATATAAAATATGAAATTTTATTTAATACTGATATAAAATATTTTAAATTGTGTTTTTCAAAAAGGCATGGAAGAGAAATCTGTTGATAAATAGGACATATAACATAATATTATGATAATACTACTTTGGGTTTGGGCTAAGGCATTTATCATACATCTTCTTTGACTGTGGGTTTTACTTCTTGTGAATTATTAAAACTTGATTCACTTATGTTTATCTCAATTCAGTTCAAAATGAATTTCCTTTCCTTTTCCATGCAAGAGCTCATATGAATGTTCACTGGGACTATAATTCATCATGTTGTAGCTTGGAAAACACATTTATAAACTTAGTATTGTACAGATAATTTACATTTCTATTGCATAGGAAACACAAGGTTTTATTTTATTAGGTTAATGAAACAATATGGAGTATTATCTGAGCATATAATTCAAGAAAGTCATAATCATAAGTAAAATAAAATGGATTCAAAATCTAAAGGCTAAAAATAACCCTAAAAAGCCATCTTCTCTGTTTTTGCTAGAACCATATTCAAACACAAATTGGATACAAGCTGTCCTAATTTAATTCCAATCCTATATATAACTATGATGCTTGTGCAGAAGAAATTCCATAAACTTCCTTAGCAGGTTATTTCAATATCTAGAGCTTTTCATTGGAAATAAATTATCCCTCTAATGAGGATTTATTCCTCTGATTGTTATCTTTTCCTCTTCCATAGATTTGAGAAATAATCAGTCACTCTCTTAGAAAGATTATTTTCTAAACCTAAAGATTTGTATTGAATCATATTTAACTATTCCTCTTTGGAGTTACGTTTATTCATTGAAAAAATAAATATATACATATTGTGTGCTCATCCACTGCATTAGTCACTATGCAAGGTGCAGGATATAAAGTGGAGAGATCACGTAGACATATATTCCTGCTTTCATGGCATTTACAGATTAGGAATCATACAACTATACAACTGTGACTGTGATAACCAATGTAAAGAAGAGGTGCATAGTGTCCTGGGAGCCTGTATTAGAGGAATCCAGCTCAAAAGGGAGGCAAATAATATTGCCATGAGGAAGAGATGCTTGAGTTGAGATCTGAAAATTGTATAGTAGTTTACTCAATTAAGAAGAGAAGCAAAACATTTCTTAAAGTGGTGTCCAAGTTTTTTCACAGGCACTTATGCAGTAGAGGTTTAAAATAAAAGTTGATTTTAATTATAAAATTTATAAATGTGTTATAAAAAGGTAGGAATATCAAATACTTTTAAATAACAGAAAAGCTTCTCAATATCTTCAATTTGTAAGACAAGCAGAAACTCTGACTTATTTTAGCATGTTGTGATAAATGCTAAAATCTTGGTTAGTACAGAGGACAGTAAGTGCACAAAAAAGTCAAAAAAATGCAGGAAAGGCTTCACGGAGGAGTTTAACCTTAAAAAAAATAGGAGTTAGCCAAGAAAAATTGGCCCAGTAGATGGTTGGAAGTGTTTTCTCAAGCAGAAGGAGCTACAGGAGCAATGTAAGTTGGTAATCAGAATAAACAGCAACTAGTTCAGTGAGGCAGGAAGCAAGGTGTGCAGGGGGTTGTAGAAGAGGGTGGGCAGCTGAGATAGAGGCTGAACCAATCATTAGAGACTTTGCATAATGTTCGAAGAAGTTTGGATTTCCTACCACAGCTAAGAGGAAGGTTTGAAGGTTGCTCAGCAGGGAGATAACACAAATTGATTTACATTTTATGGAAATGTCTCTGGAAGAAGAAGAACAGTGAATTTTAAACAAATGTATACTCAGTCACATACACACACATGAATAAAAACAAGGAGTGCCCTTGATTGTCTATTGTACTAATGCTGTAGTGACATGATGAGAGCCTGATACAAGGAGGCTTTTTGATGAATTTGAGCCAGAGGGAAATGGAGGATTAAAGATTTCTAGCAAGGTTTTAACTGGGAATCACATAACTGGGAAGGGTGTGACACTACATTATTTCATTCATAAAAAGAACACAACAAGAGCACCGGGTTTGAGGGTAAGATGTTGAGTCTACTTTGAGATATGCTGAGATTTCGAGGACATTCAAGTGACTATTACATAGACAGCCAACTCTATGAAACAGTCAGATTTATAGGTTGAGAGCTCAGAAGAAATATCTACACTGATGGTACAGACATGTCATCAGTAAATAAATAGTAATGGCAATAATGTCATCTGTGAACAAAGACAACTTTCTTTCTTCCTTACCAATTGGTATATTTTATTTCCTTTTTTTGCCTTGTTGTATTAGCAAAAACTTCCAGTTGGATGTTGAAAAGCAGTGGTGAGAGGGGGCATCCTTGCCTTGTACCAGATCTTAGTGGGAAAGTTTTGAGTGTCTCACCATTAAGTATTATGTTAGCTGTAGGTTATTTGTAGATTGTCATTATCAAGTTGAGGAACTTCTCCTCCTATGATAACTACTCACTTAGTCTAAAGATTGATCATTTACATGTGAAGGAAGATGAAACTTAAAAGAAATATTAGCAGAAAAAAATGTAAAGTATCAAAATTAAGTCAAAGGATCAATTGCACAAATTAATAGTGGGCAAGATCTAGCTTGAAGAGTTTTAAAACCTGGATAATTAAAGTAACTATTATCTCGGAAGGTATAACGGTATAACATGACTACAGAGAGAGAGAGAGAGAGAGAGAGAGAGAGAGAGATCAAAATTAAAAGCAAAGAAAAAACTCCTAATGAAACTTCTAGTTTTCACTAATTGGCATGTCTACATATTTTATAGGCCTCACAGAGATGAGAATATAGGTTAGGAACAAAGAGTTATTTGGAAACTCCAGTGTACACGGTAGTTGAGTGATACAGCACTGTTGACCTAAATTAAAACTAATGCTAAAAAATTAGGGTTATCAAACAGTAAAATTAAAATAGTGAATTATACGTATGTCATATAATATGAAGGATGGTTAAATGAACTGAGGTGCTTTAGGAAGAACATAATAATTCTCTTTAAGTCTAAGGATTTATCATGTGAAAAAGGGAATTATGTTTATTTTTTATTATTCTGAATGACCAAGTAAAAAGTATAGAGAGGCATATTTTGAATTAATGTATAATATAAACTTATAAATATAGTTGTTATAAATAAAAGGCCTGCCTGTCAAAATAATGAGTTATTTGCCACTATGACTTTTCTAGACGTGGGTAAAAAAACAATTGCTAGTGGTTTTATAGTCTCTAAGATTATGTAGGCCTTAAAATTCTTTAAATTCAATTATAATGTTCCCCAATAATGGTCCCCCACTGAAAAAATGAATCATAGGAATGATTTTTCATGTACCTAGATTACATTAATTTTTACATCAAGCATCATTTATGGAAAAAAAGGAAAAAAGGTTAAAGGTAAGCTGAGGTAGAGGAGAGAGAGGAGACAAATACTTCAGCTTCTCCTGTCTATATCTATTTCTGTTTACACACACACACAGAGGAAAATATTGCCTACAAATTTATAATCTTTTTTTGTTTTATTTATTTATTTTTTATACAGCAAGTTCTCATTAGTTATCCATTTTATACATATTAGTGTATGTATGTCAATCCCAATCTCCCAATTCATCACATATTTTTATATAATTTTTCTTTTTCATGGTAAAAACTCAATATTCTATAGTACATTCTAGTGGGAATTTTTTCCTCTATTAGTTTAATAGTTACAGCAAAGCTCTTCATAGTTTTATAATTTGAGAACTAGAACATAGAGGAAAAGATAGATGATGAACAATAGAGGTTTAAATTTCATTATTAGGCAGATGACAAATTAAAAACACTGAGCTATCCTCTTTTACTATATTTAAAAGAAGTTGTAAATTTAATGTGTAAATAATTATGTTATTTAGCATTTTGGATTTTTTAAAACAATCAAAATATTTAAAGGTATGCAAGAAATGAGGAGAGCAAGTAAGCTGATGTCAGTAGAAGCTTCTTGCTATTAATGAATATATTTGAGATACTCAGCAGTCCCTAGAAGCCAGATTTGCTAACTTTGAGAAATTTGGCTAAATTTGTTCAAGTCAGTTTAGTTCTCCAAACATTTATTTAACACATCCTACACTTCAGGAATTGTGCTAAAAATCAGATACCAACATGAATACTTCAAATAGTGCTATATTGGGGGTCTTTGGTATGCAGGAAGTAAAAGGAAACTAATTCAAAAGCTACCTCAAGTGTTGCAAGATTATTCTGAGGTAATTTTGGGGAAAAGTGGAGCAGGAATCCCACCAAAGCCCTGGAACAGCAGAGCTTCACAAAGATGGGAGTAAGCTTCCATAACCAGGAGAGACTCAGTGATGCAAATGCACTTCTAGGAACCAGAGAGTAGCCAGCATTCTTGGATCTTCATCCTAATGTTATGCTTTAAAGAGGTTCATTTATTTCTCTATTTTTCTTACTCTCTGTATTTGTATGCTTCTTTTACCATCTAATTGCTTTATCTTTTACTTTTCATCATGCAAGTTTTCACCATCTTAAACCTTTTTTTAAGCCTCCCTTGGCTCAACTCTGCTTCCTCTCTATTATGGCCCTGAAGGTATTTTCTGGATTCTCACAATACATCTTTTAAATTTCAGGTTTGATTTCAACTTGTGTGATCCTTCCATGTTGCCTATTTTTCAAAATTTACAGAAAGAAAATACAACCTCTCTCCCATCATGAACACACACACACACACACACACACACACATCCCTTCCCCTTCTCCTTCTCCTCTCCTCCCCTCCCTTCCCATTCCATTCCCTTCCCTTCCCTCTTCTCCTTCTTCCTCCTCCTTCTCATCCTCCTCTTTCTTCCTCTTCTTCTTCTCCTTCTTCTTCTTCTTCTCCTCCTCTTCCTCTCCCTTCCCCCTCCCTCCTTCTCCTCCTCTTTCTTCTTTCTGTCTCCCTCCCTGTTGCCAAAAAGAGTTTGCAAACATCTTTAAGGTTAAAAAAAAAAAAAAAAAAAAAGATTTGTCTTATCCAGCTCACTCATTTAGATCATTTATTATTTCTGTCTTTCATTGTTTGGGGCTATTTTAGAACTCTGGAGATTGTCAAAAAGTAATTATTAAAGAAATAAGTAATTATTATGGAAATAATCCTTATACATAAAAAAATTAATTGTTCCTGTGGAATACCATTAATTCTTGCCCTATGAACTGTGGATAGTTCTGTTCTGCATCTATTTGTAAATTTATTTCAGAATCCCTTATTCCCTATTATATGTCCTTGCTCTTTAGATTCTCTTTTGAACAAGTTATAACATCTTACAGATTAATTAAGCAAGTAAACACATTCTCTGATACATCTACTTTATATCTGTATGAGATTCATTATTACATTCTCTTTTAAATTTATCCTTTAACCCTTTTTGTTAACCAGACTCTATCAAAGGTCACTGACCAGCTTTTGGAGAAGTAGCCATCACAGTTCAAACAGCTATAGCTGGGAGGTAACTTGAGGGAAGAGGACGTTGGTGACAAGATCATGCAAGGACCTTGCAGAAAATTTTCAAACTTTGACATTCATTCTGAGTGAGAAGGGAAGCGGAGAAGTACCTAATTGATTGACACTTTAAAATGATTATTCTGGATGTGATTTTGATAGGAAACAGGAGATGAAGGGGAGAAAGAGGGAAATCAATTAAAAGGCTATTAGTTACCTGGGTGAGAGGTGATGATAGCTTGGACAATCAGTCAAGTAGGTAATGGTAAAATAGTGAAATTTAATCAAATTCTGGATATCTTTTGAAGGTTGAGCCAACAGAATTTGCTATTGAATTAGATGCAGAGCATGTGAGAATGAGAAAAGTCAAGAGTTATGTCAAGATATCAGACTTAAGAAATTAGAATGGTTTAACATTTAGAGAGTGTTGAGGAGGAACAGGTATTTTTGCACATGTTAAGTTTAACTAAAATTTTAAGTATAGATGTCATGGAGGAAGCCAGGCATTCAGGAAAGAAGTCTGGGCTAGAAGATACACTAGGAGTCATTATTTTAATCCCAACAATTTGTGGAAATATACAAAGACCACCCAAATGAGAACAAAGAGAGGCTATTAATTCAGAGCTTATTATATCAAGGGAGTCAGCCACCATCACTTGTGTTTGGCAGACTTCAAGGCAGGCAGGGGAGTGGGAAAGCTTCAAAGTAGGGGAAAATAAGTAGATATCAGTAGCCTTCTGTTTGGAGGTTATCAGCATAGGGAAGCTGGAAATGGGCTAGCTAAAAGTGGGGCCCCTTATGTGATGGGTTCAAGAAGGTTACTTGGCTTTCTCTGTTTTATCTCAAGTTGGAAGGGAGGGGGTGGTGACAAAGTAACAAGCATTTGTTAACAATGTCCTGCGCTTTCTGGGATAATTGCTGCAGAGACTGTCATTTGGCTTCCTGGACATCTCGTGTGGGTCAGAGTTCTATCACTGTATAGGGTCCGGCCATTGTCTATTTATATATTCAGTCTCTCACACTAGATAAGATGACCATGGGAGTAAATGTAGGTAGAAAAAAATAAGGGTGGATATATAAAGATTTGCATCCATGTCAATGTGTATAGAATTATTCGTTGCAACATTGGATGAGGCAGGGGGATGGGTTTCATTACTTGAAGTGGCAATTTCAAGCCCTATGCTTCTGTAAGTTTTTCACGGTGCTTCTGATCCAAGTTTAACTCATCTCTGCAAGGACACGGATAATTTAAACACTGCTGTAGGCTGGTTAAACAACACCTGTAGTGAAAAATAATCAAAAGAATTGTATGTAAATCCTAGCTATGAGAGGGTTATGTGGAGGTATCTTAGCTATGAGTCAAGGTCATTTGGAAAGATTCAGGAGGTTTTCTAAAGGGAAAAAATATTCTGGGCACTGTCAACATCATCACCGATTAACTTTGCCATTAGTGTCACTTTGCCCACTTTTGTCTTTCATCTCTTTTCTTCTTTCAGTGGGTTCTGTTGTCAGGTTTTTCTCTCCCAAACCAGTGGCCCTCTTTTAAAGAGTGACTTCCAATTAAGCACAGTCATGCACTTTAAATTCTAAAGGACTCTCTGTGGGGTGAGACTCGCCACCAGGCCTCTGGCACAGTGCTGCTTTTAAAAACTGCCCAACTGCTGTGTGGTTCCTCAGCTCTGTGCTCCCCAGGGCTGCAGCTTCTCATTAGAATTCTGGGCAGGCTGCATCATGTTGGCATCCCGATCCTGCCTTTATTACCATGCCCTTCCTCTTACCCCCTTCTCTTTTGCTTCTGCTTGGGTCTTTTGTTATCCAGCTTCTTTTACCCTCCTTGCCTGGCTTCCTTGTCCTTTGTCTTCCTCTGTTATGATTTATGATTTATACCCAGCTCCTTCCTTCTCCAGGCCATCTGCTTCTAAGCCAGCTCCCTACCTTGAACCACAGTCAATACTTTGCATAACTACTTGACTTTGTTTGCAATTGAATTTTTAAATAGAACACTGAGCTAACTCTCACTTACAGTTAGATTAAACTCACAAAATCCTTTAGTATAATTATCCCAAATTTATAACACCTAATGCAGTTCATCTTTTGAATACTTTATTCTAAAATCTTCAGTTAGAAATGATTGTGCATTTCATCATGGACGATTCATTTTCTGTAAGATGTTACATGTGGATTCTTCTTTTTTACAGAAATCCATCAAAGGGCTTTTTAAATTAAAACAATTTTTTTTTTTTTTTTGGATAAGAGGCAAGGGAAGGAAACTTAAAGGAAAGGCCATGTACTAAGGAAAAGAATCAGGCTGACATTGAATATTAGTTAGGAAATATTTGGTTGCATGTAATAGAAATCAATGCCAAAATACTTCAGCCAAGAATAAAATGTGAGGGATTTATTATGAGAATGTACGGATATGCCTTGCAACACAAGAGTAGCCATTAAAAATTTGCAAGATTCAGAAATAGAAGTCTTTCATTGTTTCTCATTATATTTACTTTATTCTTTTCTCTTCCACTTCTCTTTTCTCCACAAGGAAGAAAGTGGCTACCTCACAAATCACACATTCAAAAGATGGGGAGACTTTGAGACAGGAATCTCTCCCACAGGAGAATTTCAGAGGAAAGAACTCTGCTTGGCCTACCTAAACCAGCTGAGTCCAAGTAGTAATTGTTGGCGTGGAGGAAAAGGTGACACAGTACAATTCATCATATGGCTTCCAGGGAAGTCTTTCTCCAACACTTACTAATTGTTTAACTTGGAGCAACATGCTCAATCTTTGAGATTGTAGTGTTTTCATTTGTAAAATGGGGATAATAGTACCACCACACTAAACAAGATGACCACTAAATGCTAGCTATTACTGTTGCCATAAAAAAAAAAAAAACATTAAATGCATCTTATTCTGCCTATATAATCATTGTAGAGCACATCCTACTTTGTTGTATTCGTGTACCTGATATATAGCCTCGGGTTTAAGGAAATGCAAGCAGCATCTACCCCTTAACATTATGAAGCCATTTACACATGGATGACAGTTCTGGCAAATGTCTATGATTATCTAGGTCACCCTAAGTGTTGCAGAAAGTAAGGAGAGTATTAAGTCTTCCTTAGAGCAAGTATATTTGAATAATGGCTGAAGATAAATGACACCCAATAGGAGGAAACGGACTAGGATGTCCCTTTTGCGTGACATAAATTTATTCCCTCAGAAAAGAATTAGAAACCATAGGAAGGTTATAAATTGGAGGTTCATGTTGTTAGTGGTTTGGGTATAGTTGAGGTATTTCTAGTACTTGAGGTAGAATGAGAACAGCTCTATAGAAGAAGACTGTGGAAGGCCATAAAGAAAGATACAGACTTCAACGTTTTTAGAAAAATATTGGAGGATTTACTTACCGACTAGGTGTGAATGATATTAAGTATCAGAGATCTAGCCTTGGCATGAGGGTTCCTGATTTCAGATTTGGAGTAGCTGCTAATACTTCAGGAAAATATTGCCAGATGAAATGCATTGTAAGTGTTTTAAAAATATAAATTGCTCTGTAAATTCCAGGTGTTTTTATCTGAATCAGGGTATGGTAGTGGGGGAACATGAGTTCCGTCATATCTTAATAAAATAAAACACTAAAATATCTAACACCCAATATAAATATTCTCAGAGAGCTTTTATAGTTTATATCAGCATTTCCCAAAGCATATTGTACCTTCCCTAAATGTTAATAGGTGATAAAAAAATGCACTGGATTAAACAAAGATAAATAGGTATCTTTACTGAAGGACTTCCCAGAGACTTTAATATGCCAAAGTGCCTTATGAAGGAGGGAAATATGTAATATGCTGAATTTCCAAGATATATTTGATTTCAGTGTACTTCCTCACAGTACTTAAACTATTTGTGCTTGCATCCGTCTTCTCCCTTTATTTGTTGTTAATTATGCTCTTTCTGAACAACTTCACCATAGTTGCTTAGGAAAAGATCTGTAATCATCCTAAGTTATTATGTTGTTTGCATTCTGATGCCAAACAACCTCCCTATAGTTATTTCAAGAAAGATCTTAGAATCTTATTCAAATTATTTATCTAGACACAAGTGATACAAATGTCTAGCTGTCTTCTTCATTACCGTCATCACCTTATATTAAGCACTAATCATGTTTCATGTTTATATTTAATCCATAATATTAACATTTTTTTGGAGATGAGGGATACTAGAGACTTCACTAAGGCCATTTAGCTACAGAATAGCAGAGCTGGGATCAAAGCCCATGTAAAACTGTCTCCAGGACCAAACTGCAGTCTATTAAACCACGCTTCCTTCTATTACATCTGAAGAATTTATTATTGAAATCTACATTATATAATAGGTTCCTGTTTGAAAATAAGAAATAGGAAGTTAAGCCATATTAACTAAGTTTTGTTAATTAAGATAAAAACAAAATCTGCAGACAGGAAATAATTCAACAGCTTCTTTATCAACCACCCATAAGCTTGGAGTTTGTCTTAACTAATATCTAGGCTGGCACCTGGAACAGTCCAGCACCCGTGGCTCTAGGGCAGCTGTCCCTTGCTTTCACCCAGGTGCTACTAAGGTTTTGGGAAGACAAAAATAAATTTGCACAAGAAAATATTAAAACTCTTCTCTTACAGACCATACTGAAACTCAGACTTATCACCATAAGAACATGCCTGAATATGGTGTTTATTTGGGGGACCCACACCTTCTTGTCTCACTTTTGTCTCATAAAGTTTGAATCATCAAAACCATTTATGGTTTTCCCTCTACAATTTCTTATAATTCTCATGACAACTTAATCATAAGCTTTCTAGAAATTATCCTCTGGCAATAGCTTTTATGCCTCATTTTGCCTTTTAGCACTCAGCAATTTTATGACAAATCATAATAGAAAAGTATTATCTTGTAATTCTATTATTCATACTTTGAAGATATACCCCTAAACATGAGTCATGTTTCTCTAGCTGCATGGTACAGTGGATTATGGAATCAGATTCAACTATATCTGGAGCCCAAGTTTAAAGTCTCAACTCAGCAGGCTATAGAAGGAGTATTCTAAAATGTGATTTAACACTTCTGAACCTCAATTTGCACATCTACAAAAATTTGACCTAACAGAATTGTTGTGAAACATGATAACACGACACATATGAAAACACTTCATAAAGTGTTATATATAGTACTTTCCCTCTTAGTTTGAATAAATCTTAAGGTAAATGAGCTAAATATGAACCTTAGCCCTCATACTCAACTTTCAATATTGCTAAATTTATCAGCCCCAATTTACTTATCTACAAAATGCAATTAAATACTTATTTTCAAGGTGTTTTGACCCTGATCACATTTGAAATGAGCACAATGGTGAGAAGACAATTTTTTGTCTTCCCATCACTGTACTGTCATCCAAATCTAATTGACGTGCCCTTCTTCAACTTTTTTTTTCCAATGTGAAGGACCACATATAGTTACTGAAGTTTTAAGCTATGAAAAGACAGTGGTTTGTGTTGCAATGATCCCAATTTTTCTGACTGCTGTTGGTAATATAAAAATTATCTCTACCTTGCATTATTAGAGGAGCCTAGGACCATATAAACAGACTACTTACTTATAAACTATGTTGGACAGCTCAGTCAGTATGTACATATGAGACATTTAGGAAGTTTTGTTCTGAGAATCAGATCTAGGAAGAATAGACATTAACACTGGCATGTGTACCTACTTAGAAAATATCACAATAAAGAATATTTAATATGCTGAGATAGAAGAATGACACAAAGACCAACTGCAAGCTAAGTATAAAATTTTGCAGGCAGGACATGTTAAAATGGCCTGCAAATATTAGGGCTATTTAAACAGCAGGCAGTAAATAATTTGAGATTGATAAAACTCTTAAACAAATTGTATTCATATGCCAGACATATCCTGCACTACTTAAATTTTAGCTTGATGTTATTTTTAAAGTGACCATATGGTATGAGTAAATGGGAAACACCTTGAAGATTCACCTAAGAAGTTAAAAATAAAGAAGGTAAAATAATTTTATGAAATTTAAGCTTTAAGGTCACAATATACCTATGAAAAATCACTGTGATGTGACAGACTAGGACAACCATATTTAACCATAATTAACCAGAACTAGGAGAAGAGACAAGTTTTGTGGGACCTGAAGTTTATATGGAAGACCTCCTTTCAGAAACAAATATCTTATTTTTGCAAATCTTATAAAAATATATTACTACATGGATACTTTTTCTGGTTTCTTTCAGGCCTTGGAAGAGACCAGTTCAATGAGGAGCTTAAGCTTCTCTAGCTTCAGGGCTATCTTACCACTGGGGAGAGGGGATTGAATGGGTGGACATACATGAAAGAAGAAAGTGTCAGTATAAAAAAGTGGGTCAGCCAGGAAGCTGTATAACCAAGAGAATCCTTGAGATAAATATTGACATTGTCCAGCCAAGAAATGTGGAGAAGAATCATAGATAATAGCTTTGAGAACTTGAGTTTTATCAGCAAAACTGCCTGTATTGTGAGATGGATCCATGTGGCCATTTTGGAATCTTATCAGGATCTAATTCCTTACTTATAAAGCCAAGATTAGAGTAATCCCCACTCAAACCTTTCTACTTCCCTTCTCTGTCCACTCCTGTATCCCCATATTCTGCTTACAGGAAGAAGATGAAAAAGTAAAATGAATCAACTCCTCTGGGTCTCTTCTGCACTTCTAATGGTAAATCAATAAACAGGCCTACTGATTATATACATTAATTTATCCAAGCTCAAGCATTATTATCTCTGTGGAGGTATTTGGTAGACAGCCCACATGTTGACTAAGTAACCCAGATTTCTACGTTCACTAAACAAACATAACAATTTTTCTGTAGTTCTCTTTATATTAGCAGAGATTTTACTAATCTTCCAGACAAAAAATGCTTTCTCAAAATAAATTAAGAGCTCATCTTTTGAAATTTGAAAAACAGCAAATAGAAATCACAGATATAAACCTATTCTCAATGCTTTGCTGCCACTCTTTTAATTTCCTCTGATAGGATCAAGAATGTTACTTATTAATCTTATTTTACACAATACACAGTTGATCTGATTCTTCGAACAGTTTCTATAACTATTCCAGACAGACATAATCAGCTATATTTTGCTTTATGAAATGTTTTCAATGTTCCAAGTGCTCCTTCATACTAGTACATTATGAAAGCAGAAGATATTGAAAGAAAAAAAGAAGGTTAGGCATACAAATGAAATGGAGGTTTTCTTTAAGTTAAACCACCTCTGAAATGAAGACACTAATGCACACTTATATTGATCTATTGGTTGCTAGTATCTGTTTATTTTTGCATTTATTTGTCTATGCATTAGTTATTGGCATCTTTATATTCAGAGGAATTGGATAAAGACTAGACTTTTTATTATGGGGAAGCAGAATGTTATGGAAACAGCACATTATATACAAAGATATGCTCAATGATGAATTAGATATGTATATCATCACTATAATATCTTACAGTGCTATGTAAATTATTGAGTTAATTTATTGAGTTGAAACCCAATTATAAACTACATATGTCTCAAGCATCCTGTAAATACATGTTGACTACTAAATTATGCATGCTCTTATTTTTAGGTAAACAAATGTCTCATTACTACATGTTCTTCTTATTAAGAACCTCATTTTTAAGTCATATATCTCTGAAACCCAAGTAAACCCATAATTAATATTAATGAAACACCAACAAAACCTATAACTTTGAGAAGAAAAATATTAATAACTTTGGTGAAGAAGTATAACATTTCAGTTTGAAAGAAAAATATATTTAAGATAGCAGAGAATATAAATAGCAGATGCTGTTTAATAGGAAGTAATTTAGAATTTTGGCCATATGCATATTAGAAGAGCTGGAGCTCAAGGGTCCTCTGTCAGTCTTGAGAAACAGGAAGATGCCAAGGGACTGATGATTTGGGGCTGAGGTTAGAAGTGGGCTTGCTCTGACAGGAGCAAGCTAAGCATGCATTCATTGCTCTCTGTTCCAAAGATACTAATTTTTCTGTCCTTATATCCAATTGAGCCTTTAAGATATAAGTATATTATTATTATTGATCCTTCCACTGAATCGGTGTGAACTGGGTAAAAAGGAGAGGTGTATACCTTTCCCCATGCCTCCATTAGTACTGAGGATGTTCAGGCCTATGGTCTTAGAAAATGGAGTTGGACTGATCTGCAGTCAGCCCTTACCCCAAGGATACAGAGGGTCAACTCTGTTCATTGTATTAAGGCATTTTATGTATGGCACTTGTGCATCCACAAATTTCAGTATTAGCAGGGCCTCCTGGAACCAATCCCCCATGGATACCAAGGGATGACTATACACACTCATAGGTATAATTTAGCTATATTATAAATATATATATATGTGTATGTATATATATATATATGTGTATGTATATATATATATATATATGTATATGTATATATATATCAGAAATATTTAAAAGCTATTGAAAGCCATTACAGCTATTTCAGAAATAATCTGAAAGAATAATCCAAATATTTCAATATTGGAATTTACATGTGGTTTATGATGTTAGCCCCTCATCATTATTTTTTTTGAGCTAATCTGGATAATGATCTTCAATTTCTTACAAAAGTATTGAACAATGGTGACAGAAAAGGAAATATAAAAGAATTAAAGGAAAGAAAGAGCTATATTAAAGAATAGTAAACATAATAATGAATAAAACTTGATTTGATAGGAACCTTCTCCTGGTAATCACACAAAAATAATATTACCTATTTCCAAGTTATAAAGCATCAATTATATAAAACTCGGATAAGTTATTCCAATCAAGTGTCAGGATTAATTGATTTCATGTTGCCAGTATATTGTTTCTGAAATAATCCAAAACACTTAATGAGTTACAACTATACAAGATGGAATCTTGTCCTCTTATCTTTGGTTGCACAACCAATAAGAGGATAGAAGACAACAGATCATTGTCAACTCTTATTTTTTGTAGAAAACATCAGATTTATTCCTCTTGGAATATTTCATTTTTAGTCTTCATATATTTCTTCAGATTTGCAGTAGTTATAAAAGATAAATAATTAATAGAAAAGGCATGGTATATCTTACCATCAAAAATTTTAAACATGTTCAAGCATCGTGACACACTTGCTATGCCTTCCATAGGTAGATACATTGAATAGTATTTGGCAGTTACAAATTGCTCTTGTTTGACTACTCTGTGCTTAACTATTTTAAGGCCAATTGGAACTTGGAAGAGCCCACAAATGATGTTAATGAAATTTAAAGTTTAATTAGAAGGTATAGTTTGACTGATATATTTCAGTTTGCCTTCATTTTTAAGTTGATTGTTTAGAACCAAAAATAATTTTTTCCTGTAGAGCGAATGTGATGAATGGTTAATTAGGTTCCCAGGCTGGGTCATGAAACTCATTCATTCATTTAGTCATCCATTCATTTGAGTCTTTATTAAATGTTACCTTAGTGAGACCGTCCCTTGACATCCAATCTAAAATTTTAAACTCTGCACCAAATACTTAATATTTCTATTTTTTTTACTTCATTTTTTCCTAACATTGTCTATTATCTCTCTTCCCCAGTAGAAAATAAGATTCATGAGGGCAAAATATGTGTCTGTTTCTTTTAACTACTGTTTTTCTATGGCTAGAATAAGGCATATAATTGATGCTCAATAAATAAATAATAATGGTGATACTTTGTGTTCTCAAAGAAACGAAATGTAGTACAACCATACAACAAAACACCAAGATTTACCAAAATGGTGAGCATTCTATCTTTTATACTGAGGCAGAACCCACTGGTTAGAGAATGGAGCCATGAATACCATCATTAAAATGGACGCTGTGGGGGCTTCCCTGGTGGCGCAGTGGTTGAGAATCTGCCTGCCAATGCAGGGGACACGGGTTCGAGCCCTGGTCTGGGAAGATCCCACATGCCGCGGAGCAACTAGGCCCGTGAGCCACAACTACTGAGCCTGCGCTTCTGGAGCCTGTGCTCCGCAACAAGAGAGGCCGCGATAGTGTGAGAGGCCCGCGCACCGCGATGAAGAGTGGCCCCCACTTGCCACAACTAGAGAAAGCCCTCGCAAAGAAACGAAGACCCAACACAGCCAATAAATAAATAAATAAATAAATAAGCCAAGCATTAAAATCAAAAAAAAAAAAAAAATGGACGCTGTGATAGTTAGTATAAGCTATCTTTTACCCTCCACAACAGCTCTGTCAAATGATGAGGAAACTGAGGCTCAGAAGTTTTAGGTAAAGAACTTGAATTCATACACCTCCAAAGAAAGAGTGAGAGTTCAGTTTCTCTTTCTTTCTCTATATTTCACATTCTTTCTCATGAAACAAAACAAAAACCTTTCTGTTAATTGTCCTTTATTCTTGCTGTTACCCTTTCCTGATACTGCTAGTGCTTTACAATAGAAAGGTAATAATCTAGCTTATTGGGAGAGAGAGAGAGAAGCATTGAGGAAGTAGGAATGAAAAGGGCAATGTTAAGAAATCCCAAGAGGAATAGCTGGTAGAGTCTTATTTGTGGCTGCTAGTTTGCATCTGACTTTTTTTAATATTTATTTTTGAAATATGGAGAGTGCATAAAGCAAGCTTCTTTGAAAACAGTTTGCAACCGGCGGTTAATGTTTATGATCTTCTTGATCTGTTGATCCTATCTGTAACCTTATCAGACAGTAAAGTCTGAGTCCATTGACTAAAATGTTTCTTACTTTATGAGACTCAGCATAATGCTTTTTTTAGCCTTACCAGCACAACTCTCTGCATTTAGAAACAGTTGAATACCCTTTACCTGACCTCCATTAGGAACAGAAGAAATACTATGATTGGACCTGTTAGTAACATATATTTCTATTTTGGATGCATGGAAGACTTTTATTATGTGAAAATCCATGATTTCTTCCCGTGTTAGTAACATATATTTAAAACATATAACCATATGATGTAAGAGGTGTCCTATTGGAAGAAAAAATGCTACCATTCATCTCTTCTTGATCTTCATCATTTCCCTTCTGAAGTTAGAATGATCCAAGTGTGTCTAGGTTATTCATGCTAAAGAAACATATACTGTTTATGGCAGCTTAAGAACAAATTATCTGAGTATTTTTCTTTCAGTAATACGGAATTGGTTAATAACCCACTGAAATTAAATCCAATGTTTACAAAATATATTCCTACTGCTCCTGATTATAAACCATTTCTCTGGACACAAAATGGTAGTCTAAGGTGTAATTTACCTAACTGTGCATAAATAGGGATTCATATTTGAAATTCTTCATAGTAATACGTTTATAAACTAACATCTTGCCTAACTTTTCCCTCACCCACTAAAAACATTATTCCATAAAGAGGCTAAGATATATAATTTTAATATATTATTTAATTTATGTCTAATTAAATTTTCATGCAGTGAATAATTTATCTTTTATCTGCTTAGACAGAGGAAGCTGTGATGCAACCTTCAAAAATCCAGAAGGGAACTCATATTTTTCCATAATACTTTTTTTTTTAAATTTATTTATTTATTTATTTATTTATTTATGGCTTTGTTGGGTTTTCGTTTCTGTGCAAGGGCTTTCTCTAGTTGTGGCAAGCGGGGGCCACTCTTCATCACGGTGTGCGGGCCTCTCACTATTGCAGCCTCTCTTGTTGTGGAACACAGGCTCCAGACGCACAGGCTCAGTAATTGCGGCTCACGGGTCCAGTTGCTCTGCGGAATGTGGGATATTCCCAGACCAGGGCTTGAACCCGTGTCCCCTAAATTGGCAGGCAGATTCTCAACCACTGCGCCACTAGGGAAGCCCTTCCATAATACTTAATACAGTTTTATTGTTAGCTGAGTGAGTTATCTTCTAGTTTACATAGGTTAGCAGAACAACTTCATATTTACAGTAAGAATAATTTCTCAATGGAAATATGTTGGAAATATATTTTGAATTAATATATTATTAAAGTAACTTAGAAAAGTGGCATGTAGCATGTCTTTTTCACTCAGGAATGGCACTTGCCTCCTTATATTAGATGATAGGTAATAGGTAAAATGATCAAATACAGAAAGTCTCTGCTCTTTGAAAAAAAAAATACTGTATTAAAAGTATCACTTCTCAAATTGTGTAATAGGATTTTATTAAACAGCTAAGTTGATATTCAGTATTTGTGAATGGTTTATGTTTTCCTTTTAGAAGTTGGAATCTATTATTTTGAAAATTATGAGTGAGCTCAAAATAATATGAATTAAGTGTGTTGTATTTTATCAACACAAACATGCATTTACACACACATAGAAACATGCATATGTGAATATACTTCATGTTTAAACCATTCAATTTTTTTGACTTGAATTATACTCTCAAAATAATTTTTCCTACATCAAAAATAAATATGGTGATATATGTATATGTATAGTTGATTCACTTTGTTATAAAGCAGAAACTAACGATTGTAAAGCAATTATGCTCCAATAAAGATGTTAAAAAATAAAAATTAATAAATAAATAAATTTCAAATTTTCATTGTATCTGACTTTCTGTGGATCTGATTTATTTAAATCCAGTTCTTTTGTTTTAAAGAAAAAAAAAAAAAAAGGAGGCAGAGATGCTTATAACATTAGAATGTCCGGAAAAATTTCCAAAGAAACTTGGATAAAATTGAGTGAGTTTCTATTTAGTTTTTATTTACTTTTTTTTCTAAGAAAACAACCATTTTTATTCAGAACAATATAGCAATGATGTGAGGCATAGTTATTGCACACAACACAAAACATTTATTAAAAGCTATATAATTTAAAGAATAGGCAAGTACTTTTGTCTAGTGTTTTTGGGAGGTGTTTATGGAGAACATCTTGGTAAGGTCACCATATTTCAGGTCTGTACCTCCCTTTCTGAACCATAAAAACTTATTATTTTGCAAGTTTTTTGGGAGTAGCAATTCACTCTTTTTTTTTTTTTTTTTTTTGCGGTACGTGGGCGTCTCACTGTTGTGGCCTCTCCCGTTGTGAAGCACAGGCCCCGGACACGCAGGCTCAGTGGCCATGGCTCACGGGCCCAGCCGCTCCGCGGCATGTGGGATCTTCCCGGACCGGGGCACGAACCCGTGTCCCCTGCATCAGCAGGTGGACTCTTAACCACTGCGCCACCAGGGAAGCCCCGCAATTCACTCTTGAAACAAAAACAAAAACAAACAAAAAAACCCCAAAACCTGCCTTATACTGCCTAAAAATATTAACGTGCCATTTCAAAACATACTGATGTTGGACTGCTAACACATTCACTGAAAACAACAACAAACAGAAAGCAATTAAAATACCTATTGACGAACAAAACCTGAGCTCAAGTTGTTGGATAATCTAAAATGATATTTTAATTGTCCACTTACTTTTGCAAGTAATTTCTCAACTAAACTGATTTTAAATATTTAGAATTTGTCATTGAGGGCTGAATTTGACCATTTGCTCTATACATATATTTAATATGCCTTTCTAGTTTATGTACAACATGCCAATCCAAAGGGTACAATTTTGTTATAATGTACTAGAGAATATATGAAGTATATGCAACATCAATAGCTCCACACCTCTACCTTCAGAATTAATAGAGCTAGGAAAAAAAATATATGGATAGTCATCTGGAGGTATGATTGCCAGCACAGAACCATTGAAAAGGTTATCCAAATGATTTGTCTTCAAAGCTTGGCAGTGTCCATTTTCCTCTCAAAAGGAAATCTTATTTTAAAATTGTAATAGAAAATTCTTCTGCATTCAAATGTAGTAGTTTTTTATTTCCCTGTGCCCATATCATAATATTTATTCTGTGTTTAAATGAATGAAAATCATCATATTTGTATATAAGTGAGTTTATGGAAAAACAAAACTCTAAATTCAGACTTGAGTTTTAGCAAACATTAAACATCACAAGCTCCATGTGATCTTTAATAAAAATAAACTACAATACATTGGTTGTTATATTTCAGATTAACTTGTTTGGGAATTTCTTCTTCCTCAGTACATATAGACAACTTTCTATAAAAAGACAATATACTGACTTGGATCTGAACACGATGGATCAGAATCCACAGAACCAATTGTCTTAACAAACACACTTGAGAACATCCTGCTTTTTTATTTAATATATATTGTTATCATATTTCTATGCCATTATATATGTGGTTCTTTGTAACAGATGTGTCATGTTGCAAAATGTTCTTAATCAATTCTCTGTTGATGGGTAGTTTCCAGTTTAAAGAAAATTAAAATAATATTGTATATTTTTTTGCACTAGACAAATAAGGCCCTTTTCCCCAAACACTCCATGTCCTCACCCTTAGAACCTGTAAATATGTGACCTTACATGATAAAATAGACATTGAGATGTGAATAAATTAGGGAGACAGATGTGAATAAATTTGAGACAGAGAGATTATCTTGGATTAACAGGGTGGGCCCAATATAATCACAATGTCTTTAAAAGTGGAAGAGAGAAACAGAATATGACAGTTAGAGGGATGTGACTATGGAAGAATGGTCAGAGATGTGCAACATTGCTGACTTTGAAAATGGAGAGAGAGAGAGCTCAGCTAAGAAATGCAGGCAGCCCTTAGAAAATGGAAAAGGAAAGAAATTTATTCTCAACTGAGCCTCAAGAGGAATGTAGCCCTCCCATCACCTTAACATTAGCCAGTGAGAATTGTGTCAGATTTCTGACCTATAGACATGTAAGATAGTAAACCTAGATTGTTTTAAGCCACTGATTTGTAGTAATTTATTACAGCATCAATAGAAAACTAATACATCATGCTTGCATTAACGTTTTTTATAGATACTTATTTCTTAAAGCAGAGTTACTGAAATACAGAAAACAACATTCTTCGTGTTTCAAGAAGGGTATAAAGTCTGCCCAGTTGGAAAACATATATATTTTATAGTAAAAGCAAATTTCGTACATAGCAAAAAACATTGCTCTCTTGTTATCTTGTGTATTTTTCTCTTTAAAAAGTTGTAAGCCTTGGTATTATTGTTTATGATATCAAGATAACGCAATACATTCTGTTTTCTTCTGGAGCTCAAAATCAAATCAAATCAATTGTTGCACTATAGCAATAAATAATAGAAGATGTAAAACATTCTAGTAAAATGTTCAAAAAAGCTAAATATTAATTTTTAGTAAGAAAAAGTATTCTAGTTCCAGTTATATATTAAATGGGACAAATTTCATTCTACAAGTCTCATCCCAGACTGTGAAGTAAATGTGTATAATGCCAAGTCAAGTAGCAATTGCTTTCATTAAACCATCTTAAGGACTGAATACTGGGTAATCTTTAACCCCCAGTTTTTAAAAACACAGAAAAATCCACTGATATTTTAAAATCATTTTGATAAATTTTATTTATTTTAAATAAGATATTTTCTTTTCTGGTAGTATTTAAATGATTTTACTTATTTATCTATGTATGCAGGAATGCATTTATGTATTGAATAATTGAATGTCTCAATCCAAATCCTTGGTCAGAATTAGACTGAGACAATATAATGAATACACTGATACTTTTTGTTGACATCTCGTCAACTTGTCTACGTCATCCTCCTAAAATGCATACGTCTTCTTAGATGAAGAGAGATCTCAAATTTATATCCGCCCTGATTCTGCCAAGAATATACTTCCTGTTATATGTCTTCTATCATCCCATCAAAACATGCACTCTCTTGATCACAGCCCCGGAGTTCTTTGCTAGGAAATTGAATTAGTCATTGGCAGTGATTTTAAACATATATTCCCATGTTGCAGACATATTCCTTTTAACATCAATGTTCAAAGGCCAGTGTCTTGACTCAAAACAATGTATTTGATAGTGAAATTTTCAGGCACCAGAGAGTGAATTGATGTTTGTTTGTTTGCTTTGTTTTGTTAGTAAAGCAACAGTTATTGGTAGCTCGCTAATCAGTCTCTGTTTAATGTCTGTTAACTCATATGCCTACTTAGAGAGGAGGACTTGAAATAAAATTTGGCTTTAGAAAATATGACAAAATAATTGCAAAGGATCTACAGAGCATACTGTGTAACCTGTCCTGGATAAATGGAAACTGGAAACAGAAGCAAATAAATACTTCTGAATTCTAAATAATACTTTTCATCAACAAAATTGTGTTTATTGTGACTAGTGAACATATTTTAAAATAACAGTGTAAAATATATTTATGAATATAGTTTATTTTTAGAGTAAAATAATCAGTTGCAATGTATAGTCTCTTACTCTCCTTCACAGTGCCATGATTCCCTAAATTTGTAAATAGTAATAAGAGTAGAGAAAATATTATGTTCTTTTTCTAGTGAATTGGAAAAACCTCCTTCCAGGAAGTTGTGCAGTAAATCAGTTGTCAAGTCATATTTCTTACTAGCACATCTCACTATATCCTGAAAATAAAAAAGCCTGAAGACTGTCTTATGGCTAAAGCTTTCGATCTCAATTCTGATCTTGTCCCCAAATCAAGGATGTACTTAGAAATGGTATGCTTCCCAAAGGTATATCAGAGCACACCATAACTACTATGACACTTCTGGGTGGTATAATCATCTCCTGAAAACCAAACATCTGAAAATTTTGGTTGGGGGCAGAATGAGTGATCTCTATGAAAACAGCAGGTGAAGGTCATGAATTTTGCTGTTGGGTGTTGTTTTTGAAGCCAGGGATTGTTTTACTAACAATCTACTTTTGAGCTACTGTGTCTGTGGTTTAATTGCAAATTTGATTCTCCTATCACCAAAAGCAGTGTCCGTTATTTGGGTCACATACTTACACTGAGGAAGCCACATATTTTCAATATCTCTGTGTGTTTCTGATGCGGTAAATAACTCTGATAGTGTACATTCACAGTTCTTTCTTACATTCCAAAACCAGACTTGCTTTATTGTCATTTAGAGACAGCTACATATCAGTCTATAGTTTTTCACTGCTTTCTATTAATTCTCCTGAACCCGATACCATGCCTGTGGGAATAGTACTTAAACAAACATCTTCTGGAGCTGCGGTTGTCACCTAGCTGTTTCAAACTAGACCAAACAAAAAGAAAAAAATATCTTGGAACTAAACCACCAAGTACACTTCTAAGTTTAAAAGAAGAATTAAAATAAAGTGTGTCCCTGTGTTTAATTTAAATATTTATTTGGAAATAAACAAGAACACACAGAATAAGAAAATTCTATTGTAATTAGTGGGAAGATTGGTGTTAAGAAATTAGTTGTAAAGAAGCAGAATAATTTTCTAGGAAAAACAAAATAATTGCTTATTATGACATGTCAAGGAGAGCATATTAAATCATGGATATTTTAACTAGTAAATTGTTCTTACTTTCCTTGGCAATTCAGTAGAGTGATATATTCATGAAGCATTCAATAAATGTTGGCTGATGATGATTAGATAAAATCCTGCCAAACATCCCCTTGTACACAAAAGATAAGTGAGTGACCTGAGCAAAAGGAGAAACTCTTCTTTTCCATTGCTACTAATCTGTCATCCTTAAAATCTTGATAATTACTATGGGTTGTTTACATTGATGAGTTAATTAATTAGTACTGAGTTTAGTAAGAGAGCCTATGTAATCTCATGTCTCCCTATGTTGATCAGCGTTAACGAATAAAAGTGGTGAGGGCTTCCCTGGTGGCACAGTGGTTGAGAGTCCGCCTGCCAATGCAGGGGACATGGGTTCGTGCCCCGGTCCAGGAAGATCCCACATGCCGCGGAACAGCTGGGCCCATGAGCCATGGCCGCTGAGCCTGCGCGTCTGGAGCGCAGACGCCACAACGAAAGAGGCCACAGAGGCCACAACGAAAGAGGCCACAGCAGTGAGAGGCCCGCGTACCACAAAAAAAAAAAGTAGTGAGCATTTCTCTGTAAGTGTGAACTGCCTAAGCCAAGACAAGTTGATTTTAAACTGTCAGCACTTGAGGGTTACCGTAGCTTAATAGCTACTTTATATACTGCGTTTTGCATCTGTCACTTGTTTTTTCTAAGTACCTCATCATCGAGGAATCTCCTCATTCAACACCATAAAATAAGTCAATAGCACAAATATTTAAATCAAGAAACCCAGTCAAAGATGTTCCGCAGTGTTCAAAATGACAAAAAAGTGGAAATTATCAACCTGACTCTGTCTTAAATGGCAACTGCTGAGCTTCCTAAGCCATGCTATTGCTACATGTTTGAGTTGAGGACCAAGTACTATCATGCTAAGTTCACCTCTTCCACATCAATGGAATATTCCATATTTGAGGAGAGGGACTAAAATTAAGATACTTTGGCAGGGGGAAATATAAAGGAAACTCAGCACATATTAGTTTGAAAGATTACTTATTCTAAACTGTCCTTACCTTTGGCTTAAAGCTTTGACCCCAGTTCTATAATCTGTCTCCCTAAAGGCTTAGGATGCTGAGGACTGACAACCGGGAACTGATGCCCACATAGCATTAAAATATAAAAGACCTCTTGACTGAGACAGATGCCCCCCGATAATCCAATTTTTTGACTTGACAACACCCATGAGCTATTTGATAACTGACTCTTTATATAATAACCAATAAAATATTACTGCCACCACCACTATAGCATCTACTAACATTTTAGTGTTTGTCAAGTAGGTAATATTTATAAGCCATTTCACTAATCATTCACATACCTCATTTGATTCAATCCTAATAAAAGCCCTGGGACACAAATGTTTCTTTATTCTGTATTGTTGAAGAAATAGAGTTTCAAAAATGTTAAGGAACTTGTCCAAATATTTACACCTAGTAAGTGGGGGAACATGAATTTGAAGGAAGTTTATACTGAGTCACAAGAACTTTGAAGAAAGGGTCACTGAACCTAGTCTAATATCTTTGTATCTCTATCACCCAACATAACCAGTTATACCTGGGGGTGTTCTTGAAGCTGACAATGATGATGCCCCTGAGTTTCACAGTCTTCTTTTAACTCCCAGATTTCTAAGCATATCTAACTTAAATTGTTTCTTCTAAAGAGTATTTATCCTGTTCAAATACATACTCTACTCTTCATGTTTTAGCTCAGTTTTAATGAATAACTCTTAATTTGCATAATTTTAGTTGCCTTTTGGCCCCAAATACACTTTTATTTTTCACCAATCAAAGTATTTCATTACAGCCACTTGGACTGTGATCAATAGCTGATGAATAACTTCAAAGGAAATCGTCTAAAATCAAATGGCTATGGTGTCAAGGAAAAGTAGCCATGAGATGAAGGACTTTTCTTTTCAATAGTGAACTATCAAATATATTTGTTACTTATAATCAAGTTTCCTATAGTCTTCTTATGTTTATGATTATTTATATGGTTATTGAATTAAACTATCAGTTAAGTTTTAACTTATTTTTCTGTCTTATGATACATTATTTTCTCCATCATTAACATATGTATTTCTCTTGTAATTCTACATTTACTTTATGAATGTGGGGAGAGAGGAGTGAAAATTGCACCTTAGTTTTTATTTCTTTGTGTAATGTATTTCACATACAAAAAGAGATTTGTTTGTTTGCAAGGTTTTAAAATATATGTAATATAAATTTATTTATGAAAAATGTTATACCTTATACCAATTTGCAGGCATTTTCAAGTTTCTCCCTCTAAAATAAATGAGGTGAAATTTATTTAGGTGAAATGGGGGACTGGGCAATTTGCTGTTTTCTTCTAGCTAACTGTATAATTTAGGAAGAAGTCTACATAGCAACAAACGTTGAATCAACATATTGTTAAGCTTGGAGAAATGTGTTAGCATCCACATTTGATTAATGCCAACATCAAGAACAATCTTTTGCATGTCTCCTACAAACATTACTATAATAGCAGCTGTTTATATGCTACATATTTTGCCATGTTGTTCATTTTAGAAAATGGTGTCCTGGTATGCACATGTGTTATATATAATATTCCTATGATACAAAAGTATCCCAAGAAACCTTATATATTTTCATGAATAGAAGAAAGAGTTATTTTATCTGTAAAAGCTTTATTGTATAAAACATCACTATAAGTTTAACTCTTTGTTACCATTTCTAGGAAAACTGTTCCTTTCATTAGAGAAAATGTGTATATTTTAAAGCCCCAGGTTTAATGGGATATTAAAATTTATTTAGTTAAATTTGCAAATTTAACTAAATTTTTATATTTAAGCATTCATGAACACAAATTTCTATACACTATAAAACATAATAAAGTATTTTTAACATTAGAAATATATTTCAGGGTACTAATATTTCAATTCCAACATAATATTAACCCAAATTAAGAAAAGTATATTTTAAGAGATTCTAAGTAGAAAAAAAAATGAACATATTCGAGCTTTATATCACTTACATTTCTTTTCTTTTTTAAACCACTTTATTGAGGTATAATTGACCTACAAAAAGACTCACATATTTAATGTATACAACTTGATCAACTTGGAGATAAGTGTACACCAGTGAAACCATCACCACAATCTATGTTACTCAGAAGGTCGAAGGTTCAGTAATAAAGATGAATAAGTCATAGGGGTCTACTGCACAGCATAGAGCCACTTGCATTTTCTAAATCAACATCTAGAAAATTGTTTCTCTAGAATATGTTTCCATACAACCTACTTACTATAATGGAAATGTGAGTTTATGCTCCCTGGATAAGGTTACACTTACCAGTCTCTTTCTTTTATGGTGTCATTTCCACTGTCATCGTTCTGTCTTGTTCTATTATACTAATTTCCTGTAATTTATAAATGAATTGGAAATCTTCTCTCCTCTTCCCAAGTGCCTTTCTCATTTACTTTAGTTTTCTCAAGTTCCAGAGGGCTTATTGTCATTTTTAGATTTTAGAAAAGAATAAATATAACTAAATTTGCTTTTATTTAGACTCTTAATAAAACACATGTAAAGCAGAAATGTTACAGAAAGAAAACAGCCCTAAGAAATGTCTAGTCTTATGGTTCATGTCAGCTTAGCCTCAGGCAACTAAACTGCCTGTCACATATAAGACATGGGTTTATGCTTTAACTATAGTGAAGGCATGTTACAATATTGAAGTTATTTTTTTTTCTAAATGTATAGTAATTTTATTTCATTCATAATTGAACATATCAAATTTCATTTCATGGACAAGATTGCTGTTTAATCAAGGTTAAGAATCTTCCAAAGTTTTGCTTTTGCATGTGTCTTACATGCTTGAGTATACAAAAACAAATCTTTTGAAAAACTGATTTTTAAACTGTGTACCATGATACCCGAAGTGTAATGAAGCATTTTCAGTATTGTTAAAGGAAAAAATAATCAGTAATGTTTAATTTCATCACTTTTTATTCTTTATGGACTGAATAAACATTAATAAATGACAATGTATGACCACAAAGATTTTGCCAAATGTAAAATCTTTCTTAATTTCAATTAATGTATCTGTCTATCAAACCTATATAGACTATCTTGAAAAAATAAGTGATCTCTTAATTCCACCTTTTTTCCTTAATCTGGAAGTGAGCCATGCCAAGAAAGAGTTGAATATGATCATTTGAGGTGAGGGCTTTATCCAGCCTAGCATATAACTATTGTTCATTAGGTCAATTATTAGAATCCTGACACACTGCACAATTAATTATATAAACAAAGCAATACAATCCATTATGCTAATGCAGAGTCAAAGCCAGAGAGTTATTTGTGGTATTGCTTATATGAGCAAGAAAGAGGGAAGGGCAATTCCTAGAAGGAAGTAATTGGGTCAAGTGTAATGGACATTTAATAAAAAATTCAATGTAATTCAATGCATTGGGTGATAGTCGTAAAGAGAAATATTAGAATTCTGGCAAGCTATACCAGTATACACTTTAGAACAATTTTTAGTAGCAATAACAGCTGTTTTAATTTGCATTCAATGTGTAATTTCATGATTCATTCTAAATTTCTCCTGAGAAAAAATGCACACTGCTCACATACATCCATATATTTATACATACATGCAAATGTATCTATATATGTGTAGATTATATATGAATGTGTATTTATATATGTATATACCCATTTATATAAACATCTACATATATCTTGTACCTTGGCGTTTTATTTTTCAAGACTGATTTGTTTTTCAATCACTATAAGTGTTATTCCATTATGATACTGGTGATATTTGAGGTAGAAACATCCAAATGAAATTCACATGACATACAACCCAGATCTATGTTTTTCCTTTGAAAACTGGAAACCTTATTAATATGGGTTTGAATGTTTTCATTTATAATTCCTTTATTCATCGTACATTAGTATACCTTTTTTCTAAAACTAAAAATCTGTGTTCTAAAAGGCTTACTTTTGTTTCTCTTTAAATACCCTTAGTGATAGAAATTTGAGTGTTAAAATATAATTTTAAGTATCTTTAGTGCTTCATAATGTATACACTTTCTCTTTTGCAAAGTGTTTGGTTTTTTAATATGAATTCATCTCTTAAATGAAGTACTTATTCAAGCAACTCATGAAAATTTAACTTTATATCATCAAACTTTATATGAGCCAGTGTTGCTTACATTGTTGTTTGGAAATGAAACACAAGAAATGTAAATAAGAGTACAAATAAACATGGTCTCTGGGCAGCACTGCTTCCCAGGTAAGGGTATATGCTTCAGAATTAGCCCTGGAGACCTGTGCTTTTCTCAGACACCTGACTTTGGGCAAGTTACCCATTTTGTTAGACTTCAGAATCTTCACCTGTCAAAGAAAATAATAATATCTACATCACAGGAATTGACATTATCAGGTTTAAATTAGAAAATATGCACAATGTTGGGCATATGTTTAACCAGTATTAAATGAAAACTTTTGCTATTTTCTTTCCTATATTTTTAATTATTATTATGCCTCAACTCAGAATATCAGGGAAATGAAATTCATCTTACTAAAGCCTAAGAAATTATTTTGTCACTAGTATGAATAAATAAACAAACAAACAAATAAATAAATAAATAAATAAATATCAAACAATAATAACAACAACAAAGAAGAGTAAACTTAGTTCTTGATGAAGCTTCTGAACCTGCCCTTGAACTAATGTAATTTTATTCTGGACATAAATAAATAGCCAGGTCAAACAAAAAGACAATCACCTTAATCAGGAATTTTGTGGTTCTCTAACTTGTGTTGAGTTAATCTCAAATGTTGGGTGGCCTGAAATATATACACAAATATACAGGTGTACATATATGTAAGTATACATACAGACATAGAGAGAGAGAGACAGAGATAGAGATAGAGACAGAGAGATATACAGTATTGTTGTTCACAATAACCAGGATGCAAAAATCTGAGCAGGGAGAAAGTGTGCAGCACAATTCTATCCAGAAAAGTATCACTGCCTGAGTCTGATGTCATTCCTCATTGCAAGATATCTGAAGTTTTCCAATAAATGTGTCATTTTGATGCAAGTTATGGAATGCAAATATCTTTAATTTTTACTTTTAATTAGTGTATATTTGTTTATTCCAAACAAAAACTAACTTAAAAAAGCAGTTCAATGAAAAATTTAAAATATATAAGTAGAGATAAAAGGGAGTAATTTAATTCCTTATGCCTATGAAAAGGAAAAGAAATGTTATGTGGTAGATTTAATAGAAAGAGGATTTCACAGCATGGAAAAGGATAGAAAATAACTTATCAAGGTGTGAGACATCTTTCCATTGACATGTATTTTTAAACGACTATATGAGAATCTTGTTGTATATAAGAAAACAGCTTCATTGTTGGGGTAGCTCAGCACATTCTGCCAATTCAGCACAGAAAAAGTAAGCTTGCTTTTGAAAGTCTCGTCCTGATTTATAAAGAACACTTAATTTGTTTTCTTTTGTTGAACTTCAGATTAATCAACCCAGTATTTTCAAGCTGGCCTTTGAATAGTCTTCCCTGTTTTTCTCTCAACTGTAATTACTTACTGGGAATTCTTGTGTTCTTTGGGGAGCTGGCAGTGAGACAACTCTGAAAGTTGTGAATAATGGGTTCAGACTGTTACTGCATTCCAGCTCACCCTTTTCATAACCTTTTGGTAAGTGTAGCGTCCCATGTTTTATCAGCGGTTTATATTAGCTTTCATCGCAATTATGTCCAAAGAAGCCTTGTAAAATTAAAGAAAGAAGGGAGAGGGATGACACAGGTCTTTTCCACAGGACCTCTTGTAGGCTGCTGTCTCATTATGTTAACAATCTGCCCAGAGAATGGAGTCAGATCTCCAGAGCAGACTAGATTGATTCACTTTACAGGGCTTTCCGCCCAACCTAATTATTGCATTACAAATAGCGATTCTTTCACCCCGTGAAGAAGCACTCTGATTAGTGCCTGCAATACAGGTGCCGGGATCCGCCACGGTAATTGCATGTTAACTAGCTCCCTGTATCACAGTCAAATGGCCGGAATATCACACCACAGGAGCAGACACCTTTGTTTTACATATTTCTGAGATCTCCAAATGAAGATGCTTAGACAGTTACAGACAATGCTATATGATACTTTGATTGTTAGGTAAAAATAGACACACTATATAGCATTATTCCTTAAAAAAAAAGTATCAGCCTAACATAATCTCTCACTTTCAACATTATGTTTGAAGTATGGTTAAATTTTTAAATCTTATTTTAGAGAAGAATGGGTATGTTATTTCTAGTTGCAAATTGAGGTCGCCCCTTGTATTTTTTTCTGTGGCTGACATAATAAATTACCAAAAGCTGGAGGGCTTAAATGACAGAAATGTATTCTGTTGCAATTCTGAGGTCAGAAGTCCAAACTCAAGGTGTCCTCAGGGCCACACTTTCTCAAAAAGCTCTAGGCAGAAATCCCCCCATGCCTCTCTCCTAGCTTCCAGGGTCTGTGGCAATGCTTGGTGTCCCTTGGATTGGGGTGGCATCCACACCTATCTTAGCTTCTGTCTTCAAATCACCTTCTCTCTGTATGAAACTCTCCTCCCTGTGTCTTTTATAAGGATACTTGTCATTGTATTTAGGGCTGACCTGGATAATCCAGGATGATTTCACCTAAAGATCCTTAACTTAGTTACAGCAGCAAAAGACCCTTTTCTTCTGAGTAAATTCACATTCACAGGTCCTGGGGATTAAGACACTGACTTATATTTTGGGGACTAGCATTCAACCCTCTACGTCCCAGACATGCCATTTGGTCAGTGTGTTTAGTGATTTGCCATGCATTTGCTAGTCATTAACAATTATTTTCTTTTGTACTACTTAAAAACTCATTTTAAAATGGAAATTGTATCTCATCAAAAATGGGCTTGAGAGAAAAGTAGTACCAATCAGTTAAAAAAAGAGAAAATGCTTTCCTTTTAAGAGAGGAGTTTGAAATGTGAAAGAAATAGCACTAGCACTCTGTGCAATAAAGTGATTGTTTAAAAAAGTAAACACAAACAATATTTAAAGCAGTGGTCCTCAATCATGGGTGATTTTGTCCGCCCCCCCAACCCCCAGGGGACATTTGGTAATGTCTAGAGACATTTTTTTTCATTGTGGTAAAATATACATATCATAAAGTTTACCACTTTAAACATTTTTAAGTGTACAGTTCAGAGGCATTAAGTATATACACATTGTTGTACAACCACTAGCACCATCCATCTCCAGAACTCTTTCATCTTCCTGAGCTGAAACTTGGTACTCATTTAACAATACCTCCCATTCCTTCCTCCCCTCAGACCTTGGCAACCACTCTTCTCTTTTCTGTCTCTATAAATTTGACTACTCTAGGTACCTCATATCAGTGGAATCATACAATATTTGCTTTTGTTTTTTTTTGCATCTGTCCTATGTCACTCACCATAATGTATTCAAGGCCCAACCATGTTGTAACCTGCATCAGAATTTCATTATTTTTTCAGGCTGAATTATATTCCATTGCATGTACATACCACATTTGGACATGTGGGTTGCTTCTACCTTTTGGCTATTGTGAATAATGTTGTTATGTACATTGGTATATAAATATCTTCTTGAGTCTCTGTTTTCAGTTATTTTAGGTGTATACCCAGAAGTGGAATTGTTGAGTCATATAATAATTCTATGCTTAATTTTTGAGGAACTGCCATACTATAGAAACATTTTTTTTGTCACAACCAGAGGTGGTAGTGTTACTGGCCTCTAGTGGACTGAAGCCAGGGCTGCTGCTCTACATCTTACAATATACAGAGGAACACACACCGCCCCCCACCCCACCCCCCGTTAGCAAAGTATTATCTGGTCCAGAATGTCCATCACTCCCCTGTTGAGAAACCTTGTTTTAAAGAAATTTTAAACTAATAATGATCTTGATACTTTGACTTTATTCCAAATATTATCAGAGAGATATGGAATATGCATTGTATAGTTCTATACATGATGCTTCAATCATAAATACATATTTCAATTTCTCTCCTGTTGTTATTCTCCCCTATGATATTTGTTTACATGGTGGGCAGCAAAGAGGGTTGTTGTTGAACTGCATTACTTTCCCTCAGGTTTGATGGATTTTTTTCAGTAAATTTCAAGAAAAATAATTTATAAAGTCATGCATGGGGACTACTAATATGTTTTAAAATTATTAAATTATTTGTCATTTCCAAGAAGATAGATTACAAACTTCTGATTTTCCCTTGTTTAATAAATATATTCTAAAAAGATAGACACATTAGGGGTCTTCAAACCTTATAGGAAAAAATGTAACAGCCAATGATTAGAAGAGAATCTACTTTATGGAAAAGAAATTATTTAAAACCTCTAGTGGTCATAGAATTTTAGAGCTAGAAGAAATTTTAGATTGTAGAGGTTCTATGTGTGACTGAACCTGTGTAATTATTACTGAATGGAACTCACAATACCTGTTTCACTGATGAAGAAAACTGACACTCGAGGAGATTAAATAGGTTGCTGAAAGGTACTCAGCTAATGAGTAGTAGATCCAAGGTCAGCCTCTGCTGTTGGATCCAAAAGTCCATCTGTGCCACCACTTCAGGTCCATGATTCAATCTTCATTTTACAAAGGAAAAACCTGAGATCCAGAGTTGCCAAACAAAGACCAAACTTAGCTTCCCATCTTGTATGTTTTCTTATTACAGTTTTTATTCAATCTAAGAATCATTAGAATCCCTGCCATCCACTGCTAGATCTAGGCTAACTAGCACCTCTTAGCCAGGCAGATCCTACCTACCTGGATGACTAGTACATCTTCTCCTTCAAAATCAGAAATGGAGACTTCTAGTAGATAGATCATTTTGTGCCAGAGGTAAAAAATGTAACTACAAACATTTGACTGCATGTAAGTAGAGTTTCATAGTATGTTATTAATCAAAACAACTTCCTAGAGCAATTTTGCTATTGTCTAAGAATGATGGTGTGTGTAGATACAAATGGAGATATAGATTATAGAAGACCCAGTGAATGAACTAGGAATAAGTCTTTACATTAAGGTTAGAGAATATTTATTTTGTCTGGCATTGCTATGAATATAGAAATTATGTTAAGATGGTTACCTTATGTCTTTTCTAAAATAGATGGCTTCACAAAGAAAAAGCAGAGTAATATTTCATTTATCTTTTTTATAATAAAGTTTGCATAATTATCAGAGGTGTACATCAACAATTGTGAAATACTGAATTGTTGTAACATAAATGACGTTTCCGTGATCATTTTGTACAATTGAAAATCATTTCTCGTTTTTTTCAGTGTTATAAATCACAGAAAAATTCCACACTTTTTTTTTTTTAATTTCTTGTGTACTTCACAATATTTGTGAGGTGATGTGTGACTGGCGGCACATCTCTTCTAACACTGTTGATGGGAACACTGATCTTTGCCAAGCAAAAGTGTCCTAAAGATGGAAGCTGAAGTTCCTGGCCACCCCTTCTATGTCATGTTACTGATAGTAGGAGAAACTAACTAGATGCACCAAATAACATATTTGTGATTTAATATGTAGATATATTACATGTTTCTGTTTAGAAAGACACAATTTGACCCATTTTATATATAGTTTGGAAACATATAAAACGTGTCAAAGAAGTTTTATTATTGGGAAAATAGCTGACCAATTCTAGGACATTTGGTTATATAAACAACTGGCAAATTGTTCATAAAAAACAACATTAGTAAACATCTTGACATTTTTAACATAGAAATAATAGAACTTTAAAAATCATGAATTATGAATATTTAATAAATATTTTACCACCAAGAATTTATTGATAGTTACTGTGCTGAAGTCACAAATGATATATAGCTCCTTACATTTCCCTTTTACTTTCTATTCTTATCTTTGGGTTCTGTAAGAATCATAGATGAACATTTTGTGTGTGTGCGTGTGTGTGTATGTTAGTTTAATATAAAAAGCTTACTGAAAAAGATAACACAATCTAAGAAATGATTTATAATCAATATGTGTTAGAATGAGACTTGACAAACTTAAAACTATGCAAAGTTTATTAAAACAAACATAATACCACAACTCTGTGATATAAGCAGGAGAGTGTTGGTACTCCAATTAAAAATGAGGAAATTAATTTTATAAGGAGTAAAACATTTTAACAAGAACACATGGTTAATGGTAGAACCTGAATTAGAACTCATGTCTCCTGCTATCTAGATAAATATACTTGTTAACACACTACCCTGAATCTTCTCTAAAACTTAAATAAATCCACAACAGAGAAATTGATTTCTTTTGAATTCTCATTAATAGGTGTTGCTGGTAACCACTCATATCATATTCACTGTTTTATATTTAGTTCCTTGTATTGTAGGCATGTTTGTACAGTTCTCCTCAAGTCGTTGATTGCTTGTAGATATCACCTAGTGTGCCCAGGACAGTATCATGTTGATAACTGTCTAACGATAGATAGGAAAACAATGCTACTCTTCTTGATTAGAAATTGTAGTGCTTCCCTGGTGGCGCAGTGGTTGAGAGTCTGCCTGCCGATGCAGGGGACACGGGTCCGTGCCCCGGTACGCAAAGATCCCACATGCTGCGGAGCGGCTAGGCCCGTGAGCCTGGCCGCTGAGCCTGAGCGTCCGGAGCCTGTCCGGAGCCTGCGCGTTCGGAGCCTGTGCTCCGCAACTGGAGAGGCCACAGCAGTGAGAGTCCTGCATACCGCAAAAAAAAAAAAAAAAGAAATTGTATATATTTTTTTTGTCAGTACATCTCTAAATAATGCAGTGATTGGAATATTTTACAACAAAAGGTAATTCCAAATGTAATTTAAATGTCTAAAATATCTAAGTTATAATGTTATATCATGACTAAAGGTATTTGTGTAAAATACTATATGATATCTTACATTGAATGAAAACATAACGTATAAATTGATGGATATGAGTTAGAATGGATTTCGGTGGATGTTCTCAAATATATTGGCTGCATTGGGATTGTAACCAAATATCTTAGAAAATAGCAATTAAATCTCAGAATATTATTTTCCTTAAATCAATACCTAGTATATAAACTTTAATCAACACCAGTAGAGTGAAATAGTTATATTATTTTGTCTCAGGATTTCTTTTTTGAGTACCTTATTGGAGACGAAGAATATTGAATTATGTAAAGGCCTTCAAAACCAAATATGATGCTTCCAATCTACCAAAATCAAGAAGTGTTCCTTTACTTAAAAAAAAAAAAAAAAAATTGTGTATGACCAAGGGAATCTTTTCTCTCTGAATTCTAACAAGTTACACATTGATAATAAAGCTATAGTTTTAAGTTTCCTTCAAGGATAACTGATGTCACATTCAGATTTATAACCTAGAAGGTGAATTGAATGTTGACAAATTATACCATAAAGGAGCTTATATCAAAAACACTTTTCCGTAGCATGGACATCATCTAGTTTATTTGCTATTGATTTATACCCTGAGGTGTAAAGTTTTAAATAGAAGTCCAGTTAGACCAGCCACAGCTTTGGATGAATGAAGTTGGATATTTTACAATTCAGGTTTAAGCAGATGGCATAGCATTCTTCCTTCCCCCTACCCTACTCCTGCCAGTGAAAACTCTTACTTTTATTTTGAAATCTGTCATATTTTCAATGAAACTAAATATAATGAACCTGTGCTTGGAGATAAGAAATAAAGATACTGACCATTATTTCAAATATCATGACTTCAATATTCAATTTGAAAACTTCGTTATCATATTTTTAGTATTTTATGGCTTTCAGCACATTTTTACAAATATAATGCATGTTTTCTTCTCTTGTTCTAAAGAACTCTAATTTCAATGAGTATAGAATATGTGGGTTTATTTTTCCAATGGTGATTATGGTGATTACATTTATTTTTCCTTTGAGATATCAAGACAGATATTTCAGTAATTTTCAGATGCAAAAGCATCATGTTTAAGTAGTTGCTATTATCACATAAAAATTTAAATAATCAGGAAACATCAGATATACTTTTTCTTTTTTTCAATCCTACAGTAACAAAACACAAGAGGACAGATATTTTGACAATCCACTTGACCAGATATTATTTCATAGCACAATTTAAGCACTCATAATGACAAGAAGTCAGTATTCTGTTATTCCAGCTATGTCAATAGAAGTTCACAGCAGTTGAAAAGTATTTATATTTGGGTAAAATAAATTATTTAAAACTTTTTAAAAATATTACAATTTTAAAAATCTTAGTGCCACATATCTTACGGTCACATCCATGAGATTCTTGATATAGTTCATGAGGTTCATGGTTGAGGACAGATGTCTTGCTTACATTCTAGCATCTGGTTACACTATTCATTAGGACTCTGTAATTCCAGGCTGTGTAGAACTTAATATATTCTTCACCTAGAAATGTGTTTTGTTGTGGAAAGCATTTGGGAAAGAAACAAGGAAAGCTCATTTCTGACCCTGATTTTGATACCTATCAGCCATGATATTTTGCCAACTCGGTTTCCACTTCTATAAATGATAACATTTTTCTAGATGACCTTAAAACTTCAGTTAAGTGACTTTCTAAATTACCTTTTCTGATATACCACAATACATAGGGTTAGAGGTTTTCCCCATTTCCCTAGTCCTTTACACTGACCTAAAGACTTTCATGTGTCTGTTATATATCTTAATTTTAAATGCCTTGAGAGAAGATGACAGATGATTCTTTAATTCTAATACTAACCAAATATAACTGTTCACATGAGTTCCACTGATATTTGTTGAAAGAATAAATGAGTGATCACTGCAGTCCCTTCTAATTCTGAAAATCTATCAAATCTTGTCTGGATTATCACCAAAGTGCCTCCCAATTTATCAGACAGTTCTATATCCATCTATTCCCTACACAGTTTTCCTTAAGTAACTGTGTCATTTCCCTGCTACATTGTGATGATGGACTATTGGATAACAAAGAAAAGGTGTATTCCATCACAGAAAGTACTGTTTGGATACTAAATATTAAATAACTTAGCATACCATGTTCTAACTTCTTATTTATAAAGGAATGATACATAGATTCAACCTCTATACTATCATTTCTTATATTACATAGTCTATCCATGTGTTTGAATCACTTTTCACTGACATGTATCTCTATTTTTATGTATGTAGGTTTTATGTCATACAATTCTGTAATGAAGGTCATCAGATTTTGAAGCTCTTTTTAATTTTCAGAGGATTGATTTCTCTTACTTGAAAAGATAATATTTAGGATATGTCTTGAGGCATAGTCCTCAAAAAAAAAAAAAAAAAAACCAGAAAGAAACATTCAGTAAAACTCAAGTCTGTGCCCTGCTTTTCTCAAGTGGATAGTACTGTTTTGTCAATAGCTCCATCTGCAGACCAGAGAGAGCTTGTGAATCTTGCTTAGTGATCAAGTTATAAAGAATGAGCTCTCAGCTCGCAGTTAGTTGTTAAAATTAGATTTGCTTTTAAAGGTAACACCCGAAGACACCTTTTTGATGTTAATTTTTTAGCAATGTCAGGTTTTATATGACTTCTGAGAGGATAGCTGTAGGCTCTGTCAATGGGAATTCATTGGGAGAGAAGGAGATAGGGAAAGGAAGAAATAACTATTGCTGAAGGCCTGCAATCAAGCATAATAAACTCTTCGGTCAGCTGTTTAAATAAGTACACAGGAAATTAATATTTTCCTTTTTTTTTTCCTGCAGAAAATTGATTTATCTGAACACTTTCTTCCACAAAGGCAGTTTCTAAGCTGTCATGTACTCAGCGCTCTTTTCCCAGTGATGTGAGTAAGAATAGTTCAGCTCTCACTACCAACGCTGTAATTTTAGGAGTTTAAATAATATGTGCTCTGAGCAGTAGTACTGTCAGCAGTGATTCCACTTTAAAGGAGGTACGTGAGGGGATGAGTTTAGCCATGCTCGGATGCATCTTCTATTGGGGGGTCTCTAGCTTTGGAACACTGGAGGGCTGTAAAAGTCTTTTTTTTAGTAACCTGTAAAGGTGCTGGATTCCCTGAGAAAATGGGGTTCACATTATAAATTAAAATCAAAACTTAATCATTGCAAATGCAAAAATACCAGAAGCATTTATAAGAATAGCATATACTAGTGGCTAGATACACAAGTATGTTTCACTTAATATACTATATTTCAAAGCATAATTGCTATCTTCGAGAACACCTGTGTATTGAATCTACTGGTCTTCAAATCAACCTTACCTTAATTTTTAAATGTCCATAGATTTTTCCCACACAGCCACCAGAGGAAATACATATTCTTAAATAATTAATATGTTTATAATGTAGCACATAAACAGTAGTATGCAAAAAAATGTGCATGTAGTTACAATGAATTTGCTACTACCTGTGCCATTTACATAACAGCAGGGTCATTATGAGGTTGAAATGAGGTAATAGTGAGAAAATGCTTTGAAAATATGTAAGCGCTATAAAAACGTAAGGTGGCTCTACTTATTGTTATTAAGCATTAAGTTTCCACAGTATAATGACTTTCAGACAGTGGCTTTTGGGACAGAACAGACTGAATGAGATTAAGGAAAGGTGCATTGTTGGTGAAGCAATTGGTTCAAAACCACATCACAAAGGAAGATAACTCTCAGATACGTTTTTTTTTTTTTTTTGGGCTTCAATGCTTATATATCAACTTTTAGTTTCAAGTTAATATAAAATTTTTACTTTCACTTTCATGCTAAATAGATGTCAACACTTTGTGTACATCTGTGCTTAAATACTCTTTAAAAAGTGGAAAATCACTTTTACAAAAGATACCTATACACATGATCTCTATTCATCAGTGAAAACTGAGGAAGAGTGATGAGTCAGAGCAATCTGCATAAACGAATAACAGATGGAACACATGATCATCTAAATAGTTTGTTGAATTATTACAAAGCTAAGACTACATCAGGGAAGTGGAACAAAGGTCAGGCATTAGTGCCAGAAAAAATAAGGCAAAACCTAGTGAGTCAGGCAAGTAAAGTAAGTACATAAATAGTTGTTAAAGAAGGCAAACTATGATAAATGTCTTCAAAGAGAAAAGTATGAAGAGAAGAGAATAGTATATATAGATGAAAGTATAGAAAAGCCTTCGTAAACAAGGTGGTCTTTGAAAGAGAAGCTTGAGATTTGGGTAACATATTGAGAAGTACAGATGAAGGAAATCTCATTAAGGAGAAAGAAAACCATAGGCAACGTTTCCCAGGCAGAAAAGAGTAAGACTTAAATTCACAGCAAAAAATATGTATTCAAAATAAAGGAATTTGAACTTTGTCCTCTAGGACCTATAGTATAGGCAATGGAGCAGGAAAAAGTTCAAATCTGTTGAAGACAGTAATCTTCCAGCTCTAAACAGAAGGTATGAAAGGGAAACAGTCAAGGGTATTTTGCAACCTCATTTCAGAATTAAGTTTTCAAATAGGTAGTATCAGTAGACATGGGGGCAGGAGTGAGGGGGGTGATTAAATGACCAAAATTAAGAAGTAAGGGTCAAAAATGTGCATAATTTTGTTTGGGTTTTTGTATCTATTAACTCATTCAAAACATTTTTATTATACATGTACTACACACTAAAGTTCTAGAAGCCAGTAGAATACATAGTAGTGGATGTTCTAACTGTAAATTCAAGTATAGGACTTGAAAAAGAATATAGAATTGGGAGAAATCTATGTAGAATGGTGATTAAGCTTAGAGTAGATGCAAAGTCTGAGAACATGTAAAGACATAATGAAGAAAGAAGGACCCAGGAGATGGATTTTTCCAGGATACGGAAGGAAAAAAAAAAAATCACTGTGACACATAGAAAAACAAAGGGAGGAGTAAGTAAAACAAAATAGAAAAGATAATGAAGAGCTAGACATTGAAGAAGCAGAATTTGACAGAATGATTACTTAACATTTTCAAATCTAGAGATTGGAAATCCTTATCTCAAACAACTCTAAGGGTAACTCATGGATTTACCATCTACCTCTTTCCTAGCATTTCTGACCTTGAATCAAGTATATTCTTCAGTTTTACCACGTTAAAAAAAAAAAAAAACTAAAAAACTAAAAAAAAAAAAAAGGTTATTGGAGCTTGTGATTGTCTCACAAGAGCAACTCACCCTTCTCCCGGAATAACCTTATATCTCATGGGTCACCTGCATTTTCTGGCTGTTGCCCAAACTGTACCCGATCCTACTTTATGTGGAAACTCCACATGTCTTTCTTTGGGAGCAGTTAAAACCCAGGTATTTTGTTCTGTTTGAACATTTTTTCAAAAGTTCCATTTATTTATATTCAATATACTTGGATTCAAATGTAGACATTATAATTAAAATTTTTACAATCTGCATTTTTGAGAATTTTTCTAAACTGTGTGATTCCTATTTTGCTAGTTCTGTACCCTGCCTAGATTGTTGCCTCTGAAGGAAAGAATTATGTCTCTGTTCAAACCCTGGGTCTGACACTTATTACCAAATTATTCACAAGTAAATGTGAATAAGTGGTAGAAAGTAAGAAATGGTTACACGACCACCTTGCACCTTATTCACACAGACATAGTAGAAAATATGAATGTATATTTTCTAGAAGATGAATAATATTTATTTTGTCTTATGATTTTCTGCAGCAAGTGGAAAATTTTGAGCTCTTAATTACAACCTTTTTATTGAGCCCATGGGTTGAGTATGCCGGATGCCCTCTCCCAGTGACTTGAAGTACTGCTGAATAGATGGCATGCCCCTAACATATTAAATAAGCCAGTCATCTCACAATTATTTAATTTTAGTTATTGATTTAGAAGACTATAATGACTTTGCTAGAAGTAAATGTTAATTGAATTTCAAAAAGAAATAAAATAAATTTATGTTAATAAGCAAAGTATACTTCAAGATCTCATGCTTAGTACTATCAGAACGAATAGTTTTTTTTTTTTTTTTTCTTTTCTTGGTATAAAATGCAAAACAATTATATAATCGGTGATATGATTTTAAAAGGCCTATATTCATGTAAGGTGGGAACTATATGTGACAGAGCATGAAAAGAATCCTTTCCTCTTCCTTTTATATTGCTTTTTAGTGAGGATCATGGCTATTCAGGTCATGATTTCACATTCAAACACAAAATATACCATCTCTATGAATAAAGCAGGAGTTCACAGAGAAAGCTTATAATTCAATTCTTCTTTCAAATATGTATAAAGAAGTTGTAAACTTCCAGCTTGAAGAAGTTCCATTGAAATAAATAATTTAATTAGAATTACTTCTTAAAAATGTTAGTCAATGACAAAAGTAGATAGTGAAAAAATATACATCACTAGGTAACACTAATGACTAACTGTGGATATTTTAGATGAATAATTTGTAGTTATGATTTATTTCTTTGTGATAATTCATCAAAAGCTACCTTGGAAAAGTGGCAATGTGTTATGGTAAGATAACCATAATCACGGTAATATTTCTAGTAACAATTATTATGAATATAAAGACTTAAGTGATGCATATGTAGGATATATTTTAACTAAATTTACAAATGAGAAACTAAATTGAGAAAGTTAAATTATTTGTCAAAGATTGTAGCCATTTAAATGAACCATATCTTCCACCTTCAAGCCTGTGACTTGTCTATTTTTGATTCTAGTTCGCCATAAAAATTTTAAAATCTTTAAAACTTTTAAACCACATTTCCCATCATTTCTCTTAGAGAGTCACTATTATTTATTTTTAAAGAGTCATAATTTTCACAACAGTGCTCTACTTGGCATCTTGATCTGCCTTCATGAATGTGTGTGTGTGTATATATATATATATATATATATATATATATATATATATATATATTTCAAATGAATTAATAACTTCGTGTACTTGGGAGCAAGTAAGTAAGACCATTTAATTTATTAAGTCAATGAGTAAGTATTTGGCTGCTTCTGGCAACTCTTCTCTTGCTTCACATATTTGTAGGCCTGCCCTTCAGATTTGACTTAGCAAATAGGAGCTTTCCAAGAGATTCTACAATTTGTGCAAATAATTCCAAATGTTTGTTTATGTATGGATAAGTAGGATTATAGCAATAGGTAGGTTAATCAGAGAAATGGTCAATTACATGAAATAACAAAAAGCACAATTATAATTCAAATACAGGACTCAATTGACTCTGTTGTAGAAGTCAAGCAAAAGACTATAGTAAGCTGTCATTTTTTCCCCCCCCCGTTGGAGTGTATGGTGATTCCAGACATTTCCCAACTATGATTAAATCAAAGGTTTTTGCTTTTGTTTTTGTTTTTTAACAATTTAATACTATGTACAAGACATTGTGCTTGACATTATAAAGAGAACTACAAGTATCAGAAATAGTCCCTCCTCTTAAAACTTTCTGATATATTTAAGGGTGATCTATTTAAAGCACAGAATCTTGAAAAGTTAAATAATTATATGTAGAATGATATTGATGTCATTATTTTATAAATGAATCATATGAGCATCTACACTTAAAATAGCACTGTGAACTACATTCTTTTAGAGTGACTTCAGGTAGGAAAAGGGGCTTGGATCTGGATTCAAAAGATGGCGAAAATTTCAGTATATGTGATGAGGAGGAAAGACGATTGGCTTTGCTTTACAATATCTAGCATGGAGGTGCATTTCAGGGTGAAGATTAAGCCGTGGGCTCTGTATGCATACCCTCAGACTTTAAACCTGTGATCTACTATTTCCTGGCTGTTTACTGTAATGCAAGTTCTTTTTTTCTTCTGAGCCTGTTTCCTCTTCTGTATAAACAGAGGGATAATAACCCCTCTCTCATATGTTTGGTGTGAGGGTAAATGAAGTGAAGCACTTAAATACAGTGCCTGCCAACACAGTGAGTGCCAGCTGTTAATATCAAGACATGGGCTCTAAATACACCCATTGGACTGGAGTAGAAGGTTCATGGCAGTGGTAAAATGAGATAGTATCGTGCCTGTGGTTTAACATTTGGTGTGGGGGAAGGAGGTTGGGAACATTTGGAGATGTCTCTCAATTTTGCTGTAACTAATGCCGGATTGCTTTTGAAGCCAATGAGGTATTGGAGGATTCCATTGAGGGCAACAAATAATGACTGGTGACCAGTATGACTTGTCATTTAAACCATGTAAATTGACAGTGTGCCTGGACTAAACTGGTGTTAGGCAGATAGTTTGTAAGTCCCTGAGGGGCAAAGAGAAAAGAAAAGACAAATGGAAAGTGTCCTTCAGGCTTGCCATCATCACTGTAGTTTACTTGATTGTGGGCTTTATAAGCCACCCACCTCTGTGTCATAACATGTTGTAACATTGTATTTAAATGACAACTGCCACTGCAAGTAAAATTAACAAGGTGGTAGTCCCTATGGGGCATTGTAAAATGTCCCCTGCAAACCCCTGCCATTCTTTCTAACCACTCTGTAGACTAATAAAAGCCAGAGAAAGCCAGAAATAAGGCTTCAAATCCATTCTCTCTGCAGCTGCTCATGTAAGACCATGGTTTTCCCTGCACCTGAGATGTTTGCCCATAGAAAGTTATTTTTCAAGCTGCCTGTGGAAGCTGAACAGATCCTAATGCCACCAATAGTTTTCAAAGCTTCAACTCTGATACAGCTTTGAAAGTAATTAGATAAAGAAAATTAATTCCAGGTGGGAACACATAAAACATTTCATTTGGAAACTGACATGAATAAAATTATAATTATGGTAAATATAAAATATGAAAATCTAAAATTATAATACATTCTGACTTTAATATTTCCATACAAATTAATGTTTTGTTAACACTCAGTAAAGTACACAATAGCCAGGAGACCAACACAACAGTCAGAAAGGAGGATGCTCTTTTTGTGCAAAGCCTCTGGGCAGACCCAAACTCTGAGACTGGGCTGCAAACAAGAGAAGATTCTGCAAAGAGCAGCTGAAGTAATACATTAAAGGGTGCTCAAATCAGCATTTTCTTTCTTTTTCTTCCTCCTTTTTCTCTCTAGATAAAAAAGATAGATCGCTAGATAACTAGCTAGCTAGCTAGCTAGATAGGTAGTTAGTGGATACAGACATAAAGACAGATTATACATTATCAACAGGGGCAATATTGCCCCAAGGGATGAAAATGCATTATTGAGGGCAAAAAAAACTTAGATGTTATAATTGCTATTGTCTCTCCAAAGAGCCACAGTACATAAAGATCTATACAGTATATATGTGGTACTAAAATTTCACAGTACAGGGGTGATTAGGGAACAAAATATCTAAAAAGACTAGCCTTGTGATAATGGAAAAAGAAACTAAGAACTACTGATACAGCTGCATGAATTTTGAGTCATGAGTAACTTCTACTAGGCCCTCTTATTATACAGAGACAGGGATGGCAGGACAGCAGCATGATGGAAACCCAAACCAAAGCAAACAAAACAAAAACCCCGAAACTGTTCTTTGTGTTTACTTATTACTGATATGTACAATATCTGATAAACCTATCTTTAATCTCAGCCAAGCTCCACAGGTACTTATGAGGTGCTTACCATGTGCCAAGCATTGTACTTCCTGTGGAACAGAGCAGTAAATGTGTTCTATGGGGAATACAAGACAGATGACAAGAGATATCAGATTCTTAGCAGCAGCAAGGATGTGGGAAGGAAGGAAGGAGCACAGTGCTTGGAGAGCATATAGCAGAGGAACCCATGGAAGGTGACTTTTAATTAGATACTTGGGTGTTAAATAGAAGGCAGCCAGGCAAGGTCATGGAAGAGAGTGTTCCAAGCAAAGGTGTTTCATATCTAAGTCCCAGAAGTTACAGGCAGTGTGACATGTTCACGTAAATGAACAGGATCCAGAAAGCTGAGGTTTAGCAACAAGGAAGAAGCCTGTGGAAGATGGTAAAACTGAAGTAGCTCAAAAGTAGAAGGAGGTCACATAAGTCCTGGCCACATAAGGACCAAGTACCCCACCACAGGCCACCCATCAGATACTGGGCAGGGGGCTTGCAGGACAGTGACACTGAAGATGAGTGTTGGTCAGACACAGAAGCGATTCCCCAGCCACCAGTTCAGCCCTGAGAGAAGCCTCTGGGCCGCAGCCAGAGCGTGTGTGTTGTCAAGAGGTAGCCTCTAGGCACCTCGTGCTCCCTGAAGGTTCAGATGAGGAAAAAGACTGTGCCTTCAAACACGGACAGCTGGAGTCTACGGAGCCTGGTCCAGTCTTACTTCGTGCCCTGCAGGACATTGGGACTGTTTGGAGGGGACTTCTGGCTGCACATCGGGCCTGCCTGCGCCAGCTCTCCGAGTGCTGCCCTCCTGACTCTTGCTATTGGTTACGGGCCATGTGTAGGGCTGCACCCATTATGTACCAAAGCTGGTTGGGCTCAGGGTTCTATTTATTGTCTTCCTCACCCCTCTACCTTCCCAGGTGTGGGACCAGAGCCCTCCCCAGACCCCTGAAAAATGAAACCCAAAGCCCACCCAGCTGTGTTCATTCCTTCCTCTCCTTCAAAGTACTTCTCCGCCAGAAGGTTGTGTGTGTGTCCTGGTTATACAGTTTGCGTTGGTGAATGAGGTCGGGTTTGTGGAAGTTTTCATAAATAAATGCCTAAAAGTGGGGGAAAAAAACATTTTGGAATATGTCCCAAATGTAAAACCACTGGATAATTTTTTAAGAAAGAGAGTAATTTGCCTGATCGGGGTTGTGTGACTGAAAGAATGAATTAGGTCAAGGTAAATTTCCAACATGAATCAATATTTACCAGCAGATTTCCTTCTAAGTACTAATGAATACTCTTGTAACCATGTAAGTTTCTTGTTTAAAATGAAAACTCCAAAAGCTGGAATCCTGGCTTGGCAACATACCGTCTGGAAAATGGAGAAAAAGTACTGAAGAATGCAAGGGTTTATTTAATCAAATATACAAGTAGTGTACTTGTAAGGGGTAAAAGTACCGTGACAAGATTTTCCAGGGCTTGTGGGACAGTTTAAGATGCTTTTGACATTTTCCATACGTTCCTGCCATGAAAGAAGCAGTCCATGTTGATGGAATGACTAGACATAGAATTTGAATAGAGGTAGGAATATAACTGAGCTGGTTTTCTAGGACCTACGTGATTCCTATTTGCAATGTCTTATGGAGAAGTCGGGGCCAGTCTACCTGTGGTCATGGGGATCTGCTGCCACTCTGTGAGCTGTAGTCAAGGTATTTTTTTGAACACCTGTCTATTTTTTTTCAGTGAAGTCTAAAAGTAGTAAAAGATTTTCAGCCATTTATTTAACAGGGTTACACAATCCATTAAATGAGTCCACCACTCTATCAATGTTTTTTTTTTATTTTTTAACAAATGAAGTGAATGAAAAACAAAACTTTACCTCAAAATATTTTCTATAAAAGCAGGTGACAAGATGTGAGAATTTAATAACCAGAGCTTTTCTAAGATGTAGTTTGCATAAAAATATAAAAATACACTGCAGTGAAGGTATTAAAAATAAGAAGAAAGTCTTAACTGTAGTACCTATTTTGGCTTATATCAATGCATAGTTATTATGCACATATGTGTAATATTTATCTTAGTATGTTAATTTTGCTGCTATTTTCTCCTTTGTTGAATTATATTTGGCTCTGAGAGTATTTAAAATACATTACATTTAAATTCATCATATTCTCTTGAATTGGGTGACTTGTTATTTTGTTTGTGTTTGGGGGAGTTTATTTTGGTACTGTGCACTGTCTAGCAGTTCCCTTTTGTACTAGCCCCTGGGTTCATTTAGAAAGCTACAGAGCTTTTGAAATGCCATTAATCAAAATGGGAAATTATAAATGGCAATGCAATTTCATTTTACGGCAGTAACTCATGGATGAAAGTAAGACCTGAAAAAACTGTAAGCTTGTCCCAAAAGACTTTATGAAATAACAAACTCCTAGAAAACAAAGAACCTTATAGAGTAAATGGATTTAAAAATTGTCTTTAAATTCAAAGTACTAAAAAATATGAAACATACTTACTCCAATAAAACTACACAGGTTATGTAGAGAATAAACTGTGCATTAAATATAATGGGCTGCAAAATTAGTTGATTGATTGATTGGCTGCAATCTAAACTGGCAAGATCTCATTAATCTCTGTCTCTTGTAAATGAAAAGAAACTTCTAAATTTCCTATAAATAGGATGGTCATTAATTACAAAGTGAGAAAACACTGAATCAGCATCTAAATATCTGTTTATTGTTTGTGTTGCCCTCTGACTTGGCTTGGCCTTACACAAGTCCAAGATGATGCAGAATAAAATGGAAAAGCTCCTCAGTAATAGCACACGTACCTTATCCATGCTGATATCAGCTTCCAAAGTGCCTCGGACCTAGCTGATCCTCCATAAATATTTGCCAAAGAGATCTGAGAGCGAAATTGTGAATCTAAACCCTTAAACACATGTGCTGATTCTTCCCAGGAGAAATAACGAGAACGAAAAAAATATTAAAAAAAAAACCCTAGTTAGATTATCAGAATTCTTTAGTAGTATTAAAGAAGATGTTAAAAAAGCAATTTAATTTGATGGTTTATCCCATGAATCATCTGCCTTTATTTAAATAGAATTTTCAAAAGATTATCTAATTAAAGATGCGTTCAAGACCTTGTCATGTATCAGGTGAAGTAATTTTCAAAAGCATTTGCATATAAAAATTATAGAAATTGTTCTTTTCAGCATTGGAAATCTATGCATATTACATCACTGAAAGAAATTATGTTTCTATATTCTTAGATAACATATTTAAATAATCTGCTGGGGATTTGCTTTTCAAATTAAATTACTATAACATTAACATTGCTATGTTCATACAAAACTGAAGGCTTCAGATACATTAATTCCAAGTCACATCTTCTCTTCGTCTTTTAGAGCAATGCAATAATAATTTGGAACAAAAAATTAAACACACATGAGAAGGTTATGTTGAGTTGGGAGGATATTGCAATCTTTAGCCTAAAAGCTTCAAAAAGCCCATTATTGGATCCAGTGCTTTTGTTTGTGTGTGTTTGTTCCTGCAAATGCATGCGTTATGACAATGAGTAAAATGCAATTGAACTCAGCCACTTCAAGATTCCAATTACACTGAGCTGACGTTATAACAATAATGGTATTTGTACTATGGCACAATGAGCATTATTTTATGAATTCCTACAATTAATAAGAAATTATTAAAAGACCAAACTAATTTTTTAAAACATAAAGTTGTTTTTTGCAATATGAATTATGTCTACAAAATGTTCAATGACTTGACAATAAATAGATTTAAGTGATGAGAACAAAATGGAGGACGACAATTAGCTTAACTTAAAGCTTTGTTTGAACATATATATTATGTATTTATGTATATGACATAATCACTCATCCAAAATGATCATGGTGGGTAGGTTAAATATAATGAATATACACTTTAAAATAGCTATTTTACCTTGGAACATACAATGTACAGGCCAGCCCTTCTTTGAGTGTTTAGTTGAGCTCTGCTTCTTTCTTGTGAAAACAACCAAAAAAGTGCATTAACTATGAATTCTAGGTTTGTTTTGGGGAATCTGAGTAGAGAATTCTTAGAGGTTCTTTGAATATCCTCTACTTTTTCTACAGTTGCTCATATCAATCTCAACAGAATTTTTAGCAACCTGATCAAAATTTTCCCAAGTACTCAATCTCCAAAGAAACAATTTTTCTTTATTTGGCACTCATATTTCACTGCAAGTTTGTATTATTTGATAAAAAGTGAATTAATTGATGTCACATCAATAAAATTATTAGTGAAATAAAGAGATTGGGAACAAAAACAACTCAATGTTGGTAAGCACTTCAGCCACCATTGGAAGTTTGTGTTCATAGGCAAGCCGACCCCAGAATGTCCTGTTAGCTCTGGGTCTCCAGACTGCTCTGGGCATCAGTCAATATGGTTTACAAAAAGTATTATCAGCTATTCAAAGAACATTAATCAGATCACTGGGAGCCAGTCTGAAGGGATTATTCTACTGTATGCAAATTGTGGCCTGTAAATTTTTTGATTGGTATTCAGACCTCTCTACAAAACCCACAAAGATTCAGATAATATGCAGGTCCTAGAGAAATCCCTCTCTCTCTCTCCACACATATGTATATATTTATGTTTATAATTATGTTTATATTTATATGTTTATATATCAGATGGCTAGCTCAAGACCCTCAGCACCTGAGCGGTAAATATAGTTAAAGGGCAGACATTTTTTGATTCCCAATTTAATTATTTATCTTATTTTCTTCATAAGAAAACTCTCTTGTCCTTATTAAATATTCCTCCCATATAAAGGAACAACCAGCATAGTTGACGATGTGCAGAGCATATGCTTTGTATTGATAAGCCTGGTTTCCAATATTGACTTTGCTGATTAATAACTATTTGGCTTTGCACATAAATAAATTATTGAATATATATGACATGTTTAGAACTGTACCTGGCCCACAATAAGTGTTATGTACATTAACTATTACTAAGTTACTCAATCACTCTGAAACTTGGTTCCTAATCTTTAAAATGCGTATTTCATAAGATAATGTACATTAAGAACTTCACTGGCTCTCTTCTGTAATACATAAAAAACTTTTGGTTTTGGTTCATGTATTTTAGTTAGTACTAAGTTGTGACAAGTTTCCCAGGGTTAGAGGAAAGGAGATGAGATCTAAATGCTATACTTCTGTGTGATTCTGAAATTCATTTCTTTAATTGCACTAATTTATATATACATTTAAATCACATAATTTACCATGACAAAAATTGAGTGTAATATTTAGTATAGTTTTAATAAATTCTAAAAATTAACCTCTAGTGAAAAATAAAGCAAATATAAAAGGAAGTGAGAGAGTAAGCTAAGGCCAATGTTTGTACAGTAACACCAGAAATAGGTGGAAAGGAAAATGATCACCATAACGTATCAACTTTATAAAATAATCAGTCAGAGATTATCAAAATTTAAGGAATAACTTACAGTAATATGATAAACATCTCTTTAGAAGATTCTGTTCCTGATTGTTTAATTACATTAAAAAGGGAAATTACTGCTGCTAATTTTTTAGCAAAGCTGAAATAATTTTTAAACAAATATTCATCTTCAAAGCAAGTATTTTAAAAGAAAACCAAATATCATTGAAGCAGAATATTAACTAATACTTATTTTTAAAACATCTCCAACATGGTATGTACTCCATATTTACCTTAAAAAACCATTAAATATGTTTGTATACATTATAAACCAGCTTACTTACTATCCTAGAGCTTAAAAAATGAAATTCATATATACATAACTTTAAAAAATAATAAAAACATCGCTGACAAGAGGCTTTTTTTTCTAATAACTGATGATTTATTGGTTTAAAAAAACTCATTTTACTGATGCAAAAGAGTAATCAAAAGAAATTAGTTTACAAAAGGTTTCTAAAAATAGTTTGAGAGGTGGGGCCTATTATGTAAAATCCCTTTTTTAATTTTCATTAGTTTATCATTTTTGTCCAGAAGAATAGTATTATTCACTTGGTATTTCAAACACATGTAAGAAGGAAATTACAGGTTTCCTCCACTCCCATTTGGGCTGTCACTGATATGCCCACAGGAAGTCCTGGCAGCACCCTGCACTGTTACTGTCATTGTACTATACTGTATTTACCACTCACTACAAACAGGGTGTAGGTGATCATATCAACAGCAATAGCACTACAGGTAAATGATAAAACAACAAAACACAAAACAGAAACGAAACCAATCCCACAATCTTCAAGTTAACCTGGACTGTAACTTCTCTTTCAACTCTTTTCAAAGGAAAACGAACACAGCAATGACAGACAGAGCTCCAGGGTGTCTCAAAAGATCAAGTGGCTCTGCAGAGCCAGGCTCCATGCAAAGATTGCAGTGCCATCTTGACCCCATCACCATCCATTGTCACTGGCTTGAGTCACTGGGTGGTATATTATGTAACCAACTAGCATGCAGCATTGTAATCTTATAACGGATCACATGGGCAGTGAACAGTGGTCAACTTCGACTTAAAAAACAAAATCCCCCCTACTCCCCCAAACCCCCCCCCACAGTCCTGAAAATCTCTCAGCAGCAACTCTCAGGCAGTCATCAATAACCCAACAACTGAACTTTAAAAACAAAATCCAAAATCGAAAAATATTCAAAATCGATTTCCTTTTACTCTCCAAGGACAGTGTTTGTGGGGAAACTTGGTGACATTTCCCACTGGCATGCCCACTTCACAGCAGTGACCCTTTTGTCTCATTTCCTTTCACTCTGTGCAGTGACCGTCCGTCCCTTCGCACAAGTTCTGCTCCCCTTGCTCCAGACAAAGCATTGAAGAACAGGCAGCTAGTGGAAAGGTCTATTGGCCCAGTGGGGGAAAATGCCCTCTTGTGGGATCCAAAGTCCCCTGGGCCTTCATGCAAGGGGAAATTGCAACCATCTTCGCTGGAGATGTGAAAGTGAAAAAAGAGAGAGACTCGTGACTTTCCTGTTTCAGAAAAACCCAATGATTACCCTTAACTAAAACTGCTTGAATTGTATATATATATATCTCTATATCTATCTATCTATCTATATCTATATCTATATCTATATCTATATCTATATCTATAGATATATATCTCCAAGACAAGGGAAATGTAGACTTCATAAACATGGCTGTATAATTCTGATTTTTTGAATACATTGTGTTGCTATTTTTTTTTTTTGATGACAAAAGGTATGTACTTATAAAGGCATTTTCTTGTTTTGTTAATGTTATTAACATATCTTTGTGCTTTATTATCCTGGTGATAGTTACCGTTCAATGTAGGCTGAGACTTGCTCTGCTTTATTTATTTTTTTGTGTGTGGTACACGGGCCTCTCACTGTTGTGGCCTCTCCCGTTGCGGAGCACAGGCTCCGGACGTGCAGGCTCAGTGGCCATGGCTCACAGGCCCAGCTGCTCCGTGGCATGTGGGATCTTCCTGGACCGGGGCACGAACCCGTGTCCCCTGCATCGGCAGGCGGACTCTCAACCACTGCGCCACCAAGGAAGCCCCTTGCTCTGATTTTTTAGAACATTTGGCAAATCAGAAGTGCTTATAGCTGTATTTGTGTGAACTTATTTTGAAAAGAAAAAAAAAGCCATATACATTTTCTGACATTGTAAGATTGCCTTACTGTCTGTTATTCCTTATTGCCAAGTGGTGGAGAAGGAAGAGGCTTTTTATAAGTTAACCTAGACATGTATTTATTCTCATTTCAGGGTACTTATAGTGAAATTTCACATTGATTAGATACCATTTAAAAAATTCTATTATCTTAAAATTGTTGTCTGGGCATTGTGTTTATGGTTTTCTAAATTTCTATATAAACTTAAGAAGACAAGTATTCTGATGGTGGTACATTCTTTAATGATTTTCTAACCATGGTCAATCCATTAACCTTTAAGACATTCCTGTATCACTATCTGTATCTTCTTGAGTTTGATCTAAAAGAAGTTTTAACCCACATACCTACTTTGAGTAGATGGAAAATGAATCAATATTGACATGTAAATAGATATTCATATCTTAATGGTATAAGGGAAAACAAATATATATAATGTTAGGATTGCTAACTACAATGAATATTCTACAGAAAATGATGATTCTGAACACCTGAGCGTCTATAGTTTTATGATCCTCATGATTAGGATACACATGACCTGCACTGCACAACATTCATGCCAGTCAGTTACAGAATGAGACCCACCTGTGCACACTTCAATGCAGAATTGTTTTCTCTTCCTTAGCTATGCTTTAGATTCGTCAAGAGATAGATAAATGAGGGTTTCCCCGGTGGCGCAGTGGTTCAGAGTCCGCCTGCCGATGCAGGGGACACAGGTTCGTGTCCCGGTCCGGGAAGATTCCACATGCCTTGGAAAGGCTGGACCCGTGAGACATGGCCGCTGAGCCTGCGTGTCCGGAGCCTGTGCTCCACAACGGGAGAGGCCACAACAGTGAGAGGCCCGCGTATGGCAAAAAAAAAAAAAAAGAGAGAGAGAGATAAATGATACTTGCACATCATGAATCCTTAATTTCAATAAAAATAAGTTATTTTTAAAGGAATTACATAATAAATAAAGAGAGCCTTTATGTTCAAAGTAACAGACAGGTAAAAATCTTAGCTTCACCAATAACGTGTCATATGATCATTAGCAAATATATAACCTCTCCATTACTTTCTAAGTTTTAAGCATGTATTTTAAGTCACAGAGATTTATGGGCATTATTGTGGGCCAGGGTTATTTAATTTTCCTTTAATATCTTTGCAATGTTTCAAAAAAATTGGTACTAATTAAACATTAATATATACGTTTGGCCCAATGGAATAGGATTTGATCGTTAGTGTCAGTTTCCATTGGACTGCAATGATTATAATTACTCATAAAAATGAGTTATTCAGTGAATCATATTAAAATATGAAGCAAATGGTTTCCTACTATTTTTTCAAAGTAACAGTGCTAAGGTGAGAGTTCACTTGATGAACCAAGTTAACCAGCATAAAATGAAGTTACTGAAATTGTGAATCTTCATGCTGTGAAGATTGAGATAAAATATATTAAATAAATAACACGGAGATGGTCAAATGATAGATGCCCCTTAACAAATCTGGATCTACAAAAAAAAAAAGAACTTATCTGTGAACGTTGAAATTGTACAGATGCAGTATTCAGTTGTTACACAAGGTTGCAGGGTGGAGAGGAATTGAGCAATCTGCCTGTTTCAAAGTATTTGTGTAATGCTTGAATATAGACCAGAATAATAAAAGTAGAGATGAAAATTACAGAATGTATGGGAAAGAGATCTAAGCTAAACCTGACACAGAGTGCCTAAGTGACTTGTATAAGAGAGACATTCTTGGTGACAGAGCTACAATCAAAAGCCAACTATCCTGCCACCTGTTCTCATTCTGAAAAAAAGATCAAGGAAGGGTCAGAAAGGGAAGTAATATGTCCTGGGTACCAGTTAGAGACTCTGCAGTATGTCCTTTAACACTAATCATCCCACAAAGTAAACATAATGATCTCTTAAGAGGAGACACCCAGAACTCAATTTTGTGAAGTCACTTGCTCCCTTGACAAGTGAGTAACTCCAAATATATGAATGAAAGATTTGATCCTCTATCTAAATTTAGGTCTTGAACATAGATCCTGATGAACATTTTGACTATTCTACTTTTCAGGAGCTAGAGCAACACTTATAACCAGAAACACAATAATTCACAAAACAATTACCAGCACAGTTCTCTGCAAAATCTATTAAATTTAAAACTCCAGAAGCAAGATATATTTCCATTTCTTTTGCCTACTTGAAATATTGTTCAAAATTGGACAAGAGTGATATTTATGATTTCAAAAAAAGAACTCTTGGATAAAAATCAAACCATAGGCAAAGACAGAAGCAACAAGCTTTGGAAAAGAATATGCAGATCTTTGTTACTTGTGTATATTGAATTTTACTATTTAGAAAATTGAAATATAAAATATCTACAAAATGCAAATGTTGGTTTTTGTCTTAAAATCTTCAGTTTTATTTTTACAGATAAGGAATCTAAGGCATCATTAGTTTGTTTCTTATCCCGACAAAATTCCTATCTGGTTTTTCAATACTATTAAACAAATCCCACAAAAATTAAGATTAGAATAATAAGTGAAAACACAAATCATGACACAAGTTAGAAGATTTTCAGGAATGATTTAAAATTAAATACACGGGGACATGTAATTTAATGGTATTTCCCATATTCCATGGGAAACATTAGTTCACTACACTTTTACATCTAACTCAGTGTAGGTTTTCATATTTTTGTAATAGAAAATTTGTTTTCTATATAATTTTTAGACAACTCAGAGAAGTGAAATAAATATTAATTAAGTTAAAGTGAATTGCATGAAAAGCAAACGTTATTATAGCAGATGACTGATTTGAACTCACATATACACAATTATAGTGCAGACTTTTTGAATAAATAAAAAGGGAACATAATTATCACTTAGTTCTAATCTTTGTTGTTAATTGTATTCCTTTGCTAGCTCTGATATTTAGTGAAAAAATCCTGTATCCAATTTTACAGTATATAGAAGGAAAACTACAAAGGGCATTTTTTATAGGTTGTACAATTTCAGAGTATAGCACAAGCTAACATAATGGTTTGCCCACAGGGCCCATTTATATTAATATTAAATCTACTACTGGTTTTCCATCTACATTCAATCATTTTTTTAATCAATAAGATGTAAAATGGAAATTTTTCCTACATACATGTGTCAATATAAATTGTTGATAGGTAGTTCTTTCTATTTTATACTATAGTCAAGCAGAATGTCCATTTTTAAGGTAAAAGCAAACTAACTGTGATAATTCCTTTGATAATTTCATCAGACAAGGCTTATTTTAGGATATAAATTTTCTATGGCTATAAGTATATATTTGTAAATCACGCTCATAAAATTTTCTATGGCTATAAGTAAATATTTGTAAATCACTCTCATAAAATTAGCTCCAAAGATTTTGAAAATGTTATATTATATGTATTCCTTATATTAAACATCTTGTTTGATGGTTGGAAAATCTGTTGTCTAATATTTGAGGAGGTTCCAAAAATGATAAATTAACTACCCTATTTTTATGTAAAAATGTATTAATATTTAATTTTGTGTACTCTATAAATACAATTCAAAATAATATCACCTGATTTTAGGCCTTATAATAATTCCTTAAACATGTTGATGGCATCAGAAGGACACCATAAACTAATTTTTTAGCAAGAGAATGATGTGAAGAAGACTAATTAATTGTAATTGTGTAATTACCTAATGTACTAAATTAATTGTAATTACATAAGGTAAGTTATTTAAAGGACTGTACTATAACATAATAAATTAATTGAGCCAATATCTAAATATCTAGATATTAGGTCTAAATAGCGATGTCAACCATTAAAGCTGAGACTGTATGGTTTGTTAGTTTGCTAGGGCTACTGTAACAAAGACCAAAACTGGGTGTCTTGAACAATAGAAATTTGTTGTCTCCCAGTTCTGGACCTAGAAGTTGGAAATCAAGGTGTCTGCAGGATTAGTGTCTTCTGAGATCTCTGAGGCAGAATCTGTTCTAAACCTCTCCCAGCTTCTCATAGCCTCAGGTGTTCCTTGGCTTGTAGACTGTGTTCTCCCTGTACCTTCACATACTTTTCCCTTTGTGTGTGTCTCCATGCATGTGTATGACACTGTGTCTGAATTTCCCCTTTTTATAAGATCACAGTCATATTAGATTAGGGTCCACCCTAATGACCTCGTCTTAACTTGATGATCTGTCAAGGAAAACTCTATTTCCAAATAAGGTCTTATTCACAGGTACTATAGACTAGAATTTCTATTGGGGGTGGAGGACATAATTCAACCTGTAACATATGGATATCATAAATTCATTAGATAACTAAGATTTCCCAGAAGTAATGATAGTGATTGATATTTGATATGGGTGTATGGAAGCAGCGCAAAATTAGGTAGGTTTTGTGTTTCAGTTAGTGTCATGTAATTTCCATCTTTCCTTATACATCCTTCATTCTTCCCACTTAACTGAGAAGCTATTGTCTCCTGTACAATATATAAAAAACAATCCATACCACCAAGTTGGTAAAGTTTCCATATTTTAAAAGGTGCTGGGTCTAAATTTTTGGATCCCATCCATAATTAAGATAATGATTTTCATGTAACTATTTATCTCAAATCTCTGTTCTTTTCTTTTTTCAACATACATTTATTGAATACATACCGTGTGCCACATTTTTGTGAGAATATCTCATTATGAAGTACTTAAGTCAAACAAATCGACTACTTAAATTGCTTATTTTATTTCAAAGTTCAATTTGTTTTACCTTTCAACAAATATTTGATTCTTCCCACAACCCAACATTATATTAGGTACTCGTGGAATAAGACAAATAAAGCCACTCTCCTCACAGAATTTATATTCTATAATGTGGCAGATTAAAAAAAACACTAAATAAATCATTTCTAAAAAGATGAGTTATAGAAGGAAAATAATGCAAGATAGTGGTAGAGTGATTTTAGGAAAAAGTTTGAGGATGAGACTACTTTAGATATAGCCAAGGAAGTCCTCTCAACGAGGTGCACTTTGGTTGTTTTAAGGAGACACCAAGTAAACACTTGAACAAATACAATTACCTATGCTTAGTGTTCTCATTTACACATTACGTGTATAAAGTAAAAATTTTGTGGGAAGTTTTTTTTTTTCCAATGTGTATTAAAGAAGAGTGACTTGTATGAAATATGCCTGATGGTTAAAATATACTTCACTATCTTTGTTTGTTTGATGTAGGTGTGTCAGCTCAAGTAACTACTAATTCAGTCCAAATAAATATCTTCTTATACCTTTGTTGTCTTCTTGCTTTTCTCCTTCCTTCCACTTTCTTATCCTCTATCTCTATTTGTTTCTGTGATGTTGGAGAGTGGCTCAGGCTGCTTGTTAGGAAATACTGCTGTAACACCTCTGAGAACATGGGCTCCATTTCTGTCAACCTGGCACAATTCACACATCTTCAATTGGCTTCATTATTTATTGTTTTGTAGAACAATGACAGGATACTTGGCTCTGTGAAAAAAAAAAAGAAAGAAAAAGGAAAAGGAAAATAAAAGAAGGCCTTTCTGCCCCAAGGACATGCAATTTAAGTTAGATGATTCAGATTCAGACATAAAACACAATGGCTGAGAAACTGGTTCATTCGAAAACAGCCTGAGTTTTTATTCTTGTTTGCAGAGATGGCAAATTTACTGTGGGATATATTTTTTTAAGAACAAATAGATATGGAGAGATGGAAACGAAGAGATAGGCAATGCTATCTTGAAATTTTATTCTTTATTTTTCAGACCACTTACTAGCTAAATTTTATTCCTATAGTGAAATACTGAAAACAAAGTCCAGAACGTAGTGTTAGATGGACACTGGTACATGTAGATATTCTATTTGCTTACTGTAGGATATAAAACAACTGAAATAGATTCAATGCAATAAAATCAAATAATTGAAAGCAAATAAGTCAATCATTACCAAAATTATAGGTGAAATAGTTCCCTAAAGATAATCAAATCAGTGATCTGAAAACAGTGAGGCAGAAGTTATTGAAAACAAATGTGAAACCATGATGCTACTATAAAGGGTAAAACCTGTTAAATACAGTAGACTTTCTAAAAATCTGAGAAAAGAATGCAAATTGTTCCTTCATTGACAGTGACCTAACTTATATGCAGTAGATGCTCAACAAATGTTTTTGAAAAGAAGAGAGGGAAGAAGAACAATTCTTCAGAGAAGGAGTGATTTTCAATAATAAGATGCTTCTAAAAGTTTGATCTGTGGAAGACAGGTTCTCTGGAAATTCTTAGAGGGCTTTCTCCATCACCACTCCATAATACCATCTACATTTTCACCAAGAAATTTATATCTCACTTTGAATTTCCTAAATCAAATGAATGGACTACTTATATTGCATGTTTTTAAGAGAATGAATGAAGTTTGGATGACAGAAATCAAAGAAATTCCAGTGTTCCTGGGTTCAAGGCCCTTCAGTATAGAGCAGTTGTGGGTAGGCTGCCACCATGTATGTGGGATAAATAAGCACAGGGAAAATATGTAGGATTTGGGATCTTGGAGGATAAGAGAGATAGTGGAAAGGGAGGTTAGACAGACTCTCAGAAAAAATGTCACTATGTATGCCACCAAAAATGTTGTGCCTTTAGTTGTACAAAAGGGTGGACAATGATCTGGTTATGTAGTTATCATTCACCTTTTCAAACTGTTCTAAAAGAAGAAGGAGAGGAAAATAATCACCCTAATCTGCCTTACTGAATATGGGCTGCTAGAATTATAAATACAGAATCTATGGAGACAGGGAAACAAATAAGTAATTTAATTTCCAACCTCCTGAAACTCATATCATTTCAAATCATTCAGTGGATTTTATTCATTGTGCTTATTCCACTGTAAAATTAGATGTACAAAGAAATACATAATTCTTTGTGTTTGCTATTGGATATAAATCTTTAGAAGAAGCTTAGATTACAGTTATTTAAAACTATGTATCATGACCACATTTGCAGGGTTTTTTTCCAATATTTAGTTAATACTACACAGACAGACACTTATTAAGAATCATTTAGTTGTGAAGCTAAATATAGCTAAATAGTGCCTTCAAATTATATTAGTGAGATATAATAATATATAATACAAAACTGTGCATTGTACTGGATACGGATTCTATGTGTTAGGAGTAAAGTAGTTAGGAGAACATAACAGTGGCCCTCTACAGCAACAAGAACAAATTCAAACTTGCCCATTTGTAGGCGAAGACAGACCCTAGACTTTCATAATTCAAAAGGAGGTTAAAAACTATTAAGTATTAAAATATTATAAATTTGGAATTCCAGACCTATGATCCACAGCTCCACTGGATCCATGAGCTTAGATTCCATACTTCAGGGATGGTTCTTGTAAACTCCAATATGTACAGGAGTTGCATTTTACTGGAGAGATTTCATTAGCTTATCAAAAGATACTGAGAAAAAACCAAAGAAACAAACAAAATTTTAGACCTTTTTGTAAAATTTTATTTCAGTATATTTATATTTCTGCTACTGTGGACATTTTATAAAACATCCAAATATTTGGGAATCACAGGCTCTTATAAGTAATAAACTGTCACATTTGTGAGTATTTTACAGATTGCAAAGCTCTTTCACATGAATGCCACACTCCCCGCTTCCTCCTTCTCTCCCCATCTATCCTCCTCCCCTTCCCTTCTTCCTTACACAACCATCACAGGCACCTTGTGCCCCGTTCACAGTTAGATCCATGTTGCCAGATTTTTTTTCTCTCCCTTTCTTTTATCGGCTTATTCTGCTGACTTTTAGATAAAATGTGCTGACAGTCACCCCTACTAGCTCTAAAGCTTGATGTCGCTAAATAGATGATTTACATTTTGAATCTAAGGCACGCATTATAACATCCTTCATCTCTTTGTATTCTGGTTCCTCTTCTTATTTGGTTCACAGGTATATGAATTTTCAGTTTCCTTAACTATACAAAGGAAGAGGGTAATAATAATCCACCCCATAGGTTTGTGGGAAAAATAAAACTCTTTCATATTTTCAAATATTTTTGCTAATACCTGGAATAGAGCAAATCAAAGCAAGCATCTATAAATTACAGTCTTTACTAGGAAGCAATTAATGCAATGTGAAAATCTCTGACTCTCACAATGCAGTCTGTTTTGAATAGGAAACTGATCACCATTATTAATAACATTGAATAAATAGGTGTTTTCCTGTGGAGAAACTGACATATTGTAGAATAATTCTCCAGGAAGCTCATTCTGGAATCTGCCTGGCTAGTGTGGTGAAAATTCTTGAACTCTTTCATTATAGTACAGAAAGATATATTGTATCTTTCTAGGCAGTTTAAAAAGAAAAACCTATCTTTTAACTTACTTCTGCCATTTTCTACAAATGGGGTCACCTTACGGAGCTTCTGGCAAAATAGCTTTATGAGGCTGTTTTGAGAGCATCCAAAAGATAGAAAACCTAGAATATCAGAAGCTAGTTGGAAGAATCTGTGCATGAGGAGCAAATGGGACCCTGAGCCAGCTGGAGCCTTGAGCAGACATCCAGCAGAATTCCATCTGGACTCGGGTGGGAACTTCCCTTGCAGTCTGTGCAGCGTGGAGCGTTCCTTGGCTTCAGCCTCGTCTGGTTCTCTTGCCCTCACTTCCCTGCTCTGAACCACAGCCTGTTCCATGTTTGACCTGCTCCCTTTTCCTGCTCTGACTTCTGAATGTGCCCTTGTTGCCATGACTACCAGCCCTTGGTTTTGACTTAGCCTGGCTTCTGGTCACAGCTTCTGCACTCACACATGGTGAGGTGCTCAGTTCCTAGCTTTGGATTCAGTTGTAATCTTCTTTGTACACTTGCTTCAGGCCTCTCATTTAACCATAACCTCCTTTGTTTCACTCATTGGAATCCAAGGTCTAGACCCAAGGTTCCAAAATGGGCCTGAAGGAGAAAACTTCAGCTCGATTATTTGATGTTATTTGGGTCCTGTCCATGTCCTTCTTTAGTAAATGGCTTTGAAATAGCACTTCATTACTCACCCTTAGTAGAGAATACTTCCATACCCTAATCTAATATCTCTCAAAGCCATGAGTAAATGAATGCTGCCAGCATGCATTTACTCTTCCATGAATGGTGCAAGTGTTGGCTTAAATGAATTTATATCAATAATTCAATTTAAAATTATACTGAACATGTACAAGGGGAAAGCACATGTAGAGGACAGTGCCAGACATAAAATAACCACATAAATAATAGCCAGACCGTGCCAAGTGCCCCAGAGGTACATTAAAAAAATAACAACAACAGAGCAAAAGGAGTTCATAAGTGGCAGAAATGATGTGTATTGGGGACATCAAGGAAGTCTTATTTGTAGAGGTAGAATTTGATATGGATCTTAATGAACTAGCAGCAGTTGGGAAGAAAGTTAGGCAATATAGGTGGACCTCACAGGACCAAACGACAGTAAGGGGGAAAAAATGTGGAATTGGTAAAATATGAAACATCATCAGGGAAGTAGTTAGCTATCTATTTTAGCGGGAGGATAACATTGGTTCAGGAAACTAATACTAGGAGAACAAAGTGGACAGTAGGAGAACAAAGTGGACTGATTGGCTGGAGTTTTCCACTGAGGGCTTGGAAGCTTGTGTGAGAAGTCTCATTTTATTTGCAGTTATGTGTTTTACTGATACCTTAGGAAGATTTTTTCTTTATGTTGTAGGAGAGACTGGGACTGGGGTGGCAGGGATAGGAGGAAGCCTTATAAATACTCCAGGTTATTATAAAACAGTGTAGAAAGTGTACGTGTTTACAAATAAGTAGTGAAAGTAAGAATATAGAAGAAATGGTGGGTAGGAGATATATTGTATAGAGTACACATGAGAAAGCTAAACTGTTTATATCTATGCCTGCCTCTCTAAGTACATTATTTTCCATGAGGAATATAGATCATAGTTTAAAGGAGAAGTAAGTCACTTTTCTCCTTTTAGAAAGTAAAATGAATACTTTCTTGAACTTCATGGAAATTTTTAGGAGTCACAATATCATCTAGAGCGGTGGTTCCAAAACTTAATGGCATATCAGGATCACCTGAACAACTTGTTAATTTCTTTTTCATTCAGTAAGTATTAGGCAAGATATTTGAATCTTTACTTTGAAAAAAAAAAACAGGTAGCTATTTGGGAAGGGATCTGAAAATTGCTGATTGTGGGACAAGAGTGTCCATACTCAACCTCCAGCTTTCTGAGTAGTCATACAAACTGCCACAAACACTCTTGACCTGATGGTGTTACTATAAGTTATTTTAGTGGCTACTCAGTAAAATGCATTTCTTATTTATCCTTATGCCAACACAGATAAAATTGTACTGACTGTAAATGGCAGAATTATGTATGCATATGGACAAATTGTCAGAAGAGAATTTCAATTAAAAAATCTTGAACATGTTTAGAAACAATTTTCTCATTTTTAATGGAAGTTACTATTGGCCAATTAGACTAGATTGTGTTTTTTATGTAGCTAAGAGGCTAGTGAAGTTATCCCACTGTGGTCCAGTTGAATGGATTCAGTATGTCCTGCTAGCAGAATTACAGTTGAAAGTCTGTGGTTCTTTTTTTATCTTGCTCCAAGCTCCATGGTGCTCAGCCAAGCAAGAAGCTCCAATTGCCTTCAAAGATGGCTCTTCACTCGAATGAGCACTGTGGGGTGCGGAGTACGACCAGAACCTGGCTTTGTGAAGGAAGCTTTAACATATGCCTCATTTTAGATCAGTTTCTACCAAAAAAGATTGTACACATCTCTAATTCACAATAGGAAATTATGAATTACAGCATAAACCAGAGTGAACCTAATATTTGAAAAAGACAGCATATTAGGGCAAAACCATTTAACAATTAACTGATTTTCACGTCTGGATCCTGTCTATGCATCTAGTTCATGTGTCAGAAAATACAGTAATAATTTATAGGTCAGTGTTGCCAAGGTGTTTACAGAAAAATTCTTATGCATAACCATTTATTCTGTGAAAAATAACTTATTTTAGGATAAAGACCAGTTTTCTATGTTAGCAAATATACTTGCATAGTTATGAAAACTTTCATCTTTATTTCTCAAATTTCTTTTTGTCACTGACTACCAAAAATGATAATATATGGTCTATTCCCGAAGATCCTCTCAGACAGTGCTAATCAGCAGCATTTTTCTCTCATGCTGTCAGGTTCTACCCAGATTTTTTTCCCTGACATTTGGAAGGATCCTGCTGCCTTTAAAGTTACAGAATAATAGCAATGGTTAAAGGGTTTTCTGTGGTTTTCTTTGTTGTATTTTTTCTTTTTTTGTTTTTGCTTTGGTATACGTTTTAATTTTAAATATCCCAATATATAAATCTCCTAGGTAACATAAATGAGAAATCTGTCAAAAATGTATGAAATATCATAAGCCAGTAAATATCATTAGGTGTTATAATCTAACCAATAATAGGACAATTTACTTGTATATCTGTTTCCCTCCTTTCACATCATTTAGACTAAGGTTGTTAAGATTCTCCAATGAAGACTAGTTTGTCAAAAAGTTGAAGAAAAAAAGATATTGACTTGTGTCTCTTGATAAATATATAATATCAATACTTATTTTTTAATTATAAGTGAACCCAATATTCTATGGTTATAGAAAATAATAGGACAACTTGAAATCTAAGCTAGCAGTGTTTTCATTCAAAATTAGTTGCAAGTCTTAGTCACTAATTTTCTCTCTCCTAGTTTTCCTTAATTCTCACATAACATGCCATGTTTCAAAACTGAATTATGTAGTTCTTACTTTCTTTGTCTTCTCTTATTTGACCTTGCCTGGTATTGATCTGGAGACAGACCAGAGCCCTATATCGGCTCCTTCCTTCACCCCTTGATCCTTCATCTGACCATCCATCCTTTCCCACTTACCTTCTCACACGTCTGAGAGTCTACTCCATGCCAGGCCCTTTGCTGAATACTGAAACTGGCAGGGGGCAGGAGGGGGTGGGGTGATGAATTGGGAGATTGGGATTGACATATATACACTAATATGTATAACTAATAAGAAACTGCTGTATAAAAAATTAAATTAAATTAAATTCAAAAATTCAAAAAAAAATATCTTGGACAATCAATGTAAATTAGGAGAACTGTTTGGTTCGTTGACATTTAAGTCCTGTCTTCCACATGGTCTTTGAATCATTTATTTTACTAGTTCTTCTGGGTCTCATCTTTTATATACTTGATATTTTGTCTCAAAATTGCTGGCTACACTGAAGGAATCAAAGTTTCTGGAAACCTTCCCATTCCTATTCTCCCCCTCTCCCTGCCAAACACACACACTCACAAAACACACACATGAACAATAATTTTTCAGCATGTTGTCATAGCATTAACCTAATGTGGGAAAGGAAACCTGAGATATTTTACTGGTTGGCTTTGAGCGATCATACCCTAAAGAGTATACATGTTAATGTCAAAGGGCTATGCTATTAGAACTTCAGAACTATATGGTTACAATTATAAACCAACCAGAAAATGCAGTTTGTTCAAAATCCCCTCTTCCCTCTTTATAAATAGCATATCTGGAAGGTAGTCATATAGCTCCACTGGTCCACAGAGAGGGTTTGCCTTCTGGCATCAGTTTGTGTATCTGTGCATGCATTTATTTGATATAGGCTGAAACTAATTGTGTTTGTGGATAAAATTAATGCCAATTTTATCAATTTATTTCCAACTTTTTCATTTGAATTAGCAACAAATTATGATCCTAGGGTTGGTTCAAGGATGATTTCATGGTCTAACCCAGATAAACAAGGGTAAACCTCAGGAGACCTCTCAGTGGTAAAGCAGTTTTAATTAGTAAAAGATTCTGAAACTGCACATTCAAAACAAACTGTTACTCGGCAGGCAATTTGATGCCATGAGTCAGAGTCCTCTTTCACAACTAGTGAAAGACAGGGAGCGTTGGGGAAGAGCTGGTGAGGGGTAATGAGAAGTGTCACTTAAAGTTAGTTCCTGGAAGTAAAGATCAAAGTGAAGGACACTCATGCTCCTGGCACTAGAACTCATATCAAAGTGTCAGGTTTCAGAGTTATCTCAATTCTGCAGTTCCAACCAGGGAAAGGGAAAGGCTCAGTTAACTTTGTACAAGAAATAGGATGCTTCATCTTGAAATTCTTAGTTCTTAATTTTTATTTCCTATTAAAGGCAATAGGATATGGTGGCATAATTATGACTATAGCTAAACAAACATGTCACCAAACCAAGTCCTCAAAAAAGTCGAATGGACTTGATTTTTCACTGTTTTGTTTATAAATACCAAATTTTTACATTTTTATTTTTTTACTGCTAGCCTCATTTCTATTTTCAAGGATTACTTTCTTTTAATACCCTCTATGAATTGTCTTAAATTTCAGTTATAAACATAATAAACAATTAATAATATAGTGTGAATAATAAATTGCTAGAATATTTCTAGAAAGCATCACTAACATATTTGTATTGTGCAACCTTAAAACTACTGTTGCTGTTAGAAACTGAATAAGAAAGAAAAATCTCACAACCAAAACGTTTTGGGTTTTGCTTCAAAAAGACATTACATGTAAATTTATTGGTCATTTGAAGTCATATATATGAGTAGATTGGTCACCATAAGCAGTTAGATAAGTTAGTAATCAATATTTGAACACACTTCTTTCATATTATCAGGCAATCTTATCTAACTGCAACTTTAAGACCCAGCTAATGGAATGATTGATTAATAAGGCCAATGATGGCAACAATGGAAACTCAAAGTAGAAAAGAGTGAAGACAGAATTACTTCAACTCTACCTACTGCAAGTAGTCAGGACAGCTCTTCCTTCTCCAGGTGGATGAAAACTGGTGCTGAAGGCATTTAAAATAAAACAAATAGCCCACTTTTATAAGGAACCCTTAGCAGGCTGGAAAGTCTCTTCCTCCAATATTCTTATTTGATATCCCACACCCCATTAAATTATGATGTGCTCGACTGTGTGGCGGTATGTTACCATTTCCAACTCACTAAGAAAAATGTGTGTGCGAGTGTTTGTGAGAGAGAGAGACAGAGAAAATTTAGGCATTCATCTGGCTCTGAACGTAGGAAAGATATAATACTTTCCATTTCTCCTTCAGTAGAGCTTGGAATCCTGCAGCAGTTAATAGCCTTGTTTCCGCACCAGCAAAGCAATGGCACCATAAGCTGTACCATTGTCAGCTCTGCAAACTCATCATATGCCACTTTTTGTGACCCCTTGTCCATTGACTAATCCTAAGGTAAAAATAAACTAAAATACACCCTTCCCCCAAATCAGGTCACCTTTGAGGCAAAAGTCAGACCACAGTTTTTAATGATTCCTTGGGTGGAGTTAAGTTGAAAGCCGGACAAGAAATAGAGAAGGAAGGGACCAAGGTCTGGAGGGAGCCACTAGCAGGGAACGGTGGGGGTCAGGGGGGAGTGTACAGAAGCAATAATAGGAAATAATTGTTTTAAAAGCCTCTCAGGGAAAAATGCAGCTGCATGCCTGTCCTTTAAAATGGGAGAAATAAAGTAAAACCTGCTAAAGACTAAGTAAACATTCTTTTCGCTGCTGCTTTTGCCAAACACACAAAATATATACCCTAAATGGAGGGGTAAACCGCATTAACTGCATCGGGTTTCACATGTTCCAAGGCCTGTTTCAGTGTAGTTATTTTTCTGTAAGTCATTCTGGAATGACTCCCCAAGAATGTAAAACTTAGACATATAATTGAGTCTTATGAGTCTGATGGTGTTAGACCTCTTTCTGAATGACTAGTGCGTGCACAAAATATGTCTTTGAAACTGAAATTCTATGACTAACTCATTACTTATTGAACACTGATCTAAGTAAGACTAGGGATATACTTGACAGTAAAACAAACATGATGCTTAGAAACTAGTGGTAGTGTAGCCAATTTACCATTGTATTGGCTATTTTCTATATTTTAAAAAAATTTTGAGTCAAATTTCCCATAATTGGGGATAATTTAGGGTGCATGTGTGTGTGTGTTTTGTTTTGTTAGTGTAAATGGAGAGAGTATATGCAAAGAACAACAAGCAAGGGATTTGGCCTTTACACTTAAAAGTATGTCCTGGGCCTTTCCTCGTGGCGCAGTGGTTGGGAGCCCGCCAGCTGATGCAGGGGACACAGGTTCATGCCCCGGTCTGGGAAGATCCCACATGCCGTGGAGCCGCTAGGCCCGTGAGCCATGGCCATTGAGCCTGCGCGTCCGGAGCCTGTGCTCCGCAACAGGAGAGGCCACAAGAGTGAGAGGCCCACATACCACAAAAAAAAAAAAAAAAAAAAAAAAAAAAAAATTGCTTATTCTATAGTTTAAGCAATGGTCTGAAACAAATAAACAAATAATCTTTAAAAACTATAGGTACCTCTTAAGCTAAAATTATCTCTTTTTCTACTTGAGAAATTAGAATAGATACAAGAAATACTTGAGTATTATATACAACTCAAATTAATAGTGTTTCTTCTTATTGTATTTATTATTTTTAAGTGGGAAAAGTTTTATTTCTAAATATATTAAGTGATACTGACATCAATCAACCAACTTATCCAATAATTTTATTTCCCCAAACAAATTTGATTGTTACAAATAACCTGAGGAGACTCAAACCACTCAACATAATGCAAGGAATCAAAGTCTAGCAAAGGCAAGGAGTCCCTAACAGATTTGTTTGATGTGGAGGCACTGGAAGACTAACATTATGCTTATAATAAACATCACAATAGACAGGGTAATCCATGTGCCCAGAGTTTTGGGATGCCTTTCTCTGCTCCACTGGCAGGAAGAGTGAGAGCTATTATGGCATGCATTTCCCTGAATTCTTGGAATACACACACACACATACACCATTCAGATCTACTGAATTCCAAAGGATTACTTCAATACTGGATTTTAAAATGCTATAAAATGCTATACAGGGAATGAGAATTTTGTTTAAGTCATATTTGGAGTCAGAAAGTGCATAGTCTTTAATCTGGCAAAAGCACCCTTGTGACAATCTGGGCCACCAAGGGGCTCCTTTGTTTGCCAGTCTCTTTGTTCTCCTCCTACTTGGCATCCTTCCTGAACTGCTTGGGATCATGGCCATGTGGGAGTCCCATATGATTAAGGGGCTTTATGTGCAGGTGGACTGATGCCAGGTGCCTTCCTTTCACTTGTATTACCCCTTCACCTAGAAATGACAGAAGCAGTGGTGATTCAGTGAGGGCTGCTTACGGTGGGAGAAGCTAAGGGAGAGCTCATTGGAAGCTAAAATGATCCACACAACTGAGCTGAGCCTTTCCTAACTTATTTGGAGCTGGAGTAGAAACTCATATAAATGGCTATCACGTTTTAGATCCATTGATCTCTGTGTACTTTATTCTGGGCTCTGAGGCATCCTAATGAATTCTAATGTCGATTGCCTGTTGGCCCAGGCACACAAGTGTAATTAAAATGCACATAAGACTTTGCTTGAGGAAGCTCCTTTCTGTTGTTTCTTTTTCTTATTTCCCCTACTCTGACTTGCTCTTCTGGGGTAAGAAGTAGTTCTCCTTTACACTCTACTTTAAATGTTCAAATGCTCTTGCTTCCTTTTGGGAATTCAAGAAAGCAATAGCACTGTCTTGGAGTTCACCAGGTAAATGGCCAAATCTGTCATTTGGTTTCCTTTCTCTGCGAAAAGGGAGATCTATGGTGTACCTAACAATCATAAAAATGTTCAGACTTGGAGTTTTATATATATTAATCTGCTTCTTACCAGATTATTCTCCTATTAGTGGAAAGAACTTTTACAATAGTATTAACTCTTAGAAGCTCCCCTTTCAAGGAACTATAGAGGAGGGGATCTTTTAAATGCCCCCCCCCACCCAGTGCTCTTAGGGGATGCATGCACCTTGAAATGTGTGCAACTTGCCTAAAAGAAATCACTTGCACAGTAGGTGAATTACATTAAAAAAAAAAAGAAAAAGAAAATATCATTCGCTTTTGGAGAAAAACTGAAGATTTTTTTTTTTTTTTTTTTGTAAGAGAGAACAAAGTACTTAACCAAATTTGTTTTTCAAAGAGTAGCCTGAATGCAAAGAAGAGGGAACTTTTCTAATTAGGATGTAATTCCAGGAACCTCTGATGGTGTCTTAAACTCTACTGAACATGGAAATTTGAAGCCTTCCTGTTAATTAACTAAATTCACTAACATTGGGATGGACAGGGCTCCTCAGTGCTAAGCTTTAGTATTACACTTCGAAAGCAGTAGGTCTGTGGGGCCTCCCTTACTATGCTTGTGCTCACAACTGGATTTGTTCAGTAACAGGCTGAGCCAAGTAAATGGACTGAGTACAAGCATTTGCTTTGGTTTTGCTAATTTTTTCTTTTCGTTTTAAAATCTTTCATTTGTTTTGCCAATATGCCTGCTTTTCTGGCACACCTGCTTTCCTCCTTAGATAGTGGTAGTTCTCTCAAAATCAATTGTGAGCAGCTTGCAACCAAATGCCTGATTAAAAAGTTAGCAGACCTTGAGTGCAATTACTTTAGCTCTATTGCACTCAGGCATTAAACCCGGTGTTAATTGTTTCCCATTTTTGTAACGATCCTTATAATAGGATAAAAACAGAAGAGATCATTTCTTGTCGTTAAAACAGCAGAAAATAAAGTCATCCACTCTGATTAATCATTGCAATATGAAATTAAACACTATTAGGAGTAAATACATGTTACAATATTTTTTGATTCCAGCAAAAGTCTTCATTTCTTCTGTGTCAAAATGTATATTGCAAAAAACTATTCAACTAAGAAAGAGGTTTCTGGGCTTCCCTGGTGGCGCAGTGGTTGAGAGTCCGCCTGCCGATGCAGGGGACACGGGTTCGTGCCCCTATCCCGGAAGATCCCACATGCCGCGGAGCGGCTGGGCCCGCGAGCCATGGCCGCGGAGCCTGTGTGTCCGGAGCCTGTGCTCCGCAACGGGAGAGGCCACAGCAGTGAGAGGCCCGCGTACAGCAAAAAAAAAAAAAAAAAAGAAAGAGGTTTCTGTAATAAATAATCTTACAGTAATCATTTAAGGAATTTTATATTGTTTCTGAGCATTATGTACCTTAATTATTGTTTATCATAAATACATATTCCCATTTATTACATAAATCACTTTTGGTCAGAATGATTTATATTTTCAAATGTATTATAATATTTAAACTAAATATTTTTAAGGGATTGATTTTATATAAGGAGAAGGAATGTTAAGAACATTGTATGAGAAGCATATTTTAGCTAATAATGCCTTATTCTAGCATTTCATAAAATTGAAAAGATTCCTTAAGATTTAGAATTCTATGATCTAAAATATCTATTTAGATGTTTTCTATATGTGAGAATAAAGAAATATTTGAAGACCATTACCTCTTTTCTGTTTTTCATTCTGTATAGCTATTTTGTGCCTTAGGATTTTTTTAACCTGTGATCAGGAGACTGAACTTCATCGTTTGTCAGGGGATTGATTGTGATTCTCTATTTTCTTTCATAAGAGAGGGGTCATCCCTGGCAGAGTCCCTTGTTCCCAGAGAGAGACAGTGCAGGCAGGGATACAACTTGTTGAATGGCCTTCAGAAAGAAAATGGTGGAAAGATCTGCTGAAACAATCAACAGTTCTACAGAGTCCATTTCACTTGCATTGATGCATGCTTTTTTAGTTATTAAAAAATGCAGAGTTTATATGCTTATCTATTTTTTCCATCTGTTAACTCAGGTAAATTTTCAGCACTATTTTCTGAACAGATAAGTATTTTCTTTTTACGTTTAAAATACCACCTAATCAAGCTAGTTCTTTAATTTGACACTGTCATTAAGGAAAAAGAAGCTTTGTGATTATGTAGATTGTTATATATTTTCATGCAATACATATTTCAAATGCCTGTCAATTGCTAGGGACTATCATAGGCGCTAGATATATCAGGTCATATAAGATATGGTTACTGACTTTGAGGAATTTTAGTTCTGATTTGACATAATTTTCTTCATGTATGATTTTGATCACAATTTGTGATAATAAGCTGAAAATAACAGATATCTAAAGAAATTCTCAGACAAACAATAGAGAGTGTATCAAGGTACCATTATTAAGTACCCAGCATTATTGGGACCTAATGATAAAATCCTAAAAATGTAAACATCACTACATCCATGCTTATATTAATTGATTTCAGTGGAAACAGTAAAAAACAAGAGATCCTTAGAAACATTGGGAAATGTGCTTCAATAGCAACTAAAATTTTTTAAGATATCTTTATTTAGAGGATATAGAGTTTGTATTCCACATAGGAGGGCAAAAAAAGTGGACAAGAGGCTCCTTTGGGAGTTATTATTTCATATTTTTGCGTGGAATTATAAACAAGTGAGACTATGATTTGTAGCCTCCCAGTGACTGCCAAGTAGTCATGCATTAGCTGCCATAGCCCTTACTGAAAGGCTTCCCTGGGTGAGTTGGATCCTTCTATTGTATACTTCTTTTGCACCCTGAATTTCTTTTTCATAATATCTAACACATTTGTAATTACTTACTCCAGTCTATTTCACTTACTAGATTATAAGTCTTATGAGTGGAGAGATTGTGTCATTCTTTTTTTTTTCCTTTTATTAATTAATTTATTTTTAACATCTTTATTGCAGTATAATTGCTTTACAATGGTGTGTTAGTTTCTGCTTTATATCAAAGTGACTCAGTTATACCTATACATATGTTCCCATATCTCTTCCGACTTGCGTCTCTCTCCTTCCCACCCTCCCTATAACACCACTCTAGGTGGTCACAAAGCACCAAGCTGATCTCCCTGTGCTATGCGGCTGCTTCCCACTAGCTATCTATTTTATGTTTGGTAGTGTATATATGTCAATGCCACTCTCTCACTTTGTCGCAGCTTACCCTTCCCCCTCCCCATATCCTCAAGTCCGTCCTCTAGTAGGTCTGTGTCTTTATTCCCGTCTTGCCACTAGGTTCTTCAGGACCTTTTTTTGTTTGTTTGTTTGTTTTAATTCCATATATATGTGTTAGCGTACAGTATTTGTTTTTCTCTTTCTGACTTACTTCACACTGTATGACAGGCTCTAGGACCTTCCACCTCACCACAAATAACTCAATTTCGTTTCTTTTTATGACTGAGTAATATTCCATTGTATATATGTACCACATCTTCTTTATCCTTTTATCTGTTGATGGACACTTAGGTTGCTTCCATGTCCTGTCTATTGTAAATAGAGCTGCAATGAACATTTTGGTACATGCCTCTTTTTGAATTATGGTTTTCTCAGGGTATATGTGCAGTAGTGGGATTGCTGGGTCGTATGGTAGTTCTATTGTTAGTTTTTTAAGGAACCTTCATACTGTTCTCCATAGTGGTTGTACCAATTCACATTCCCACCAACAGTGCAAGAGTGTTCCATTTTCTCCACACCCTCTCCAGCATTTATTGTTTGTAGATTTTTTAATGATGGCCATTCTGAACAGTGTAAGGTGATATCTCATTGTAGTTTTCATTTGTATTTCTGTAATAATTAATGATGTTGAACATTCTTTCAGGTGTTTGTTGGCAATCTGTATATCTTCTTTGAAGGAATGTCTATTTAGGTCTTCTGCCCATTTTTGAATTGGGGTTTTTGGTTTTTGGGTATTGAGCTACATGAGCTGCTTGTAAATTTGGGGGATTAATCCTTTGTCAGTTGCTTCATTTGCAAATATTTTCTCACATTCTGAGGATTGTCTTTTCACCTTTTTATGGTTCCCTTTGTTGTGCAAAAACTTTGAAGTCTCATTAGGTCCCATTTGTTTATTTTTCTTTTTATTTCCATTTCTCTAGGAGGTGGATCAAAAAGATCTTGCTGTGCTTTATGTAATAGAGTGTTCTGCATAAGTTTTACTCTAAGAGTTTTATAGTGTCTGGCCTTACATTTAGGTTTTTAATCCATTTTGAGTTTATTTTTGTGTATGGTGTTAGGGAGTGTTTTAATTTCATTCTTTTACGTGTACCTGTCCAGTTTTCAAAACACCACTTATTGAAAGAGGCTGTCTTTTCTCCACTGTATATTCTTGCCTCCTTTATCAAAGATAAGGTGACCATATGTGCGTGGGTTTATCTCTGGGCTTTCTATCCTGTTCCATTGATCTATATTTCTGTTTTGGTGCCAGTACCATACTGTGTTGATTAATGTAGCTTTGTAGTATATTCTGAAGAGGGAGCCTGTTTCCTTCAGCTCTGTTTTTCTTTCTCAAGATTGCTTTGGCTATTCAGGGTCTTTTGTGTTACCATAAAAATTGTGAAATTTTATGTTCTACTTCTGTGAAAAATTCCAGTGGTAGTTTGATAGAGATTGCACTGAATCTGTAGATTGCCTTTCGTAATAGAGTCATTTTCACAATGTTGAATCTTCCAATCCAAGAATATGGTATATCTCTCCATCTATTTGTATCAGCTTTAGTTTCTTTCATCAGTGTCTTATAATTTTCTGCATACAGGTCTTTTGTCTCCTTAAGTAGGTTTATTCCTAGATATTTTATTCTTTTTGTTGTAATGACAAATGGTAGTGTTTTCTTAATTTCACTTTCAGATTTTTCATCATTAGTACATAGGAATGCTAGAGATTTCTGTGCATTAATTTTGTATCCTGCTACTTTACCAAATTCTTTGAAGAGCTCTAGTAGTTTTCTGGTAGCATCTTTAGGATTCTCTATTTATAGTATCATGCCATCTGCAAACAGTGACAGCTTTACTTCTTCTTTTCTGATTTGGATTCCTATTATTTCTTTTTCTTCTCTGATTGCTGTGGCTGAATCTTCCAAAACTATGTTGAATAATAGCGGTGAGAGTGGACAACCTTATCTTGGTCCTGATGTTAGTGGAAATGGTTTCAACTTTTCACCATTGAGGATGATGTTGGCTGTGGGTTTGTCATATATGGCCTTTATTATGTTGAGGAAAGTTCATTCTATGTCTATTTTCTGGAGGGTTTTTATCATAAATGGGTGTTGAATTTTGCCAAAAGCTTTCTCTGCATCTATTGAGATGATCATATGTTTTTTCTCCTTCAATTTGTTAATATGGTGTATCACATTGATTGATTTGCATATACTGAAGAATCCTTGTATTCCTGGGATAAACCCCACTTGATCATGGTGTATGATCCTTTTAATGTGCTGTTGGATTCTGTTTGCTAGTATTTTCTTGAGGATTTTTGCATATATTTTCATCAGTGATATTGGCCTCTAGTTTTCTTTCCCTGTGACATCATTGTATGGTTTTGGTATCAGGGTGATGGTGGCCTCATAGAATGAGTTTGGCCATGTTCCTCCCTCTACTATATTTTGGAAGATTTTGAGAAGGATAGGTGTTAGCTCTTCTCTAAATGATAGATAGAATTTTCCTGTGAAGCCATCTGGTGCTGTGCTTTTGTTTGTTGGAAGATTTTTAATCACAGTTTCAATTCCAGTGCTTTTTATTGATCTGTTCATGTTTTCTATTTCTTCCTGGTTCAATCTCAGAAGGCTGTGCATTTCTAAGAATTTATCCATTCCTTCCAGGTTGACCATTTTATTGGCATAGATTTGCTTGTAGTAATCTCTCATGATCCTTTGTATTTCTGTAGTGTTAGTTGTTACTTCTCCTTTTTCATTTCTAATTCTATTGATTTGAGTCTTCTCTTATTTTTTCTTGATGAGTCTGGCTAATGGTTTATCAATTTTGTTTATCTTCTCAAAGAACCAGCTTTTAGTTTCATTGATCTTTGTTATCATTTCCTACATTTCTTTTTCATTTATTTGTGATCTGATCTTTATGATTTCTTTCCTTCTTCTAACTTTGGGGTTTCTTGTTCTTTCTCTACTTGCTTTAGGTGTAAGGTTAGGTTGTTTATTTGAGATGTTTCTTGTTTCTTAAGGTAGGATTGTATTGCTATAAACTTCCCTCTTAGGTCTGCTTTTGCTGCATCCCATAGGTTTTCGGTCTTCGTGTTTTCATTGTCATTTGTTTCTAGGTTTTTTTTTATTTCCTCTTTGATTTCTTCAGTGATCTCTTGGTTATTAAGTAGTATACTGTTTAGCTTCCCTGTGTTTGCATTTTTTACAGATTTTTTCCTGTAATTGATATCTAGTCTCATAGTGTTGTGCTCAGAAAAGATACTTGATATGATTTCAATTTTCTTAAATTTACCAAGGCTTGATTTATGACCCAAGATATGATCTATCCTAGAGAATGTTCCATGAGCACTTTAGAACAATGTGTATTCTGTTGTTTTTGGATGGAATGTCCTATAAATATCAATTAAGTCCATCTTGTTTAATGTATCATTTAAAGCATGTGTTTCCTTATTTATTTTCATTTTGGATGATCTGTCCATTGGTGAAAGACGGGTGTTAAAGTCCCTAGTATGACTGTGTTACTGTCGATTTCCCCTTTTATGGCTTTTCGTATGTGCCTTATGTATTGAGGTGCTCCTATGTTGGGTGCATAAATTCTTACAATTTTTATATCTTCTTCTTGGATCGATCCATTGATCATTATTTACTGTCCTTCTTTGTCTCTTGTAATAGTCTTTAGTTTAAAGTCTATTTTTTCTGATATGAGAATTGCTACTCCAGCTTTCTTTTGATTTCCATTTGCATGGAATATCTTTTTCCATCCCCTCACTTTCAGTCTGTATGTGTCCGTAGGTTTGAAGTGGGTCTCTTGTAGACAGCATATAGATGGGTCTCATTTTTGTATCCATTCAGCAAGCCTGTGTCTTTCAGTTGGAGCATTTAATACATTCACGTTTCAGGTAATTATCTATATGTATGTACCTATGACCATTTCCTTAATTGTTTTGAGTTTGTTTCCATAGGTCCTTTTCTTCTCTTGTGTTTCCCACTTAGAGAAGTTCCTTTAGTATTTGTTGTAGCACTGGTTTGGTGGTGCTGAATTCTGTTAGCTTTTGCTTGTCTGTAAAACTTTTAATTTCTCTATCAAATCTGAATGAGATCCTTGCTGGGTAGAGTAACCTTGGTTGTAGGTTTTCCTCTATCATCACTTTAAGTATGTCCTGCCACTCCCTTCTGACTTGCAGAGTTTCTGGTGAAAGTGCAGCTGTTAACCTTATGGGGATTCCCTTGTGTGTTATTTGTTGTTTTTCCCTTGCTGCTTTTAATATTTTTTGTTTGTATTTAATTTTTGACAGTTTGGCTAATATATGTCTTGGTGTGTCTCTCCTTGGATTTATCCATTATGGGACTCCCTGTGCTTCCTAGACTTGATTATTTCCTTTCCCATATTAGGGAAGTTTTCAACTATAATCTCTTTGAATATTTTCTTAGTCCCTTTCTTTTTCTCTTCTTCTTCTGGGACCCCTATAATTTGAATGTTGGTGCATTTAATGTTTTTCCAGAGGTCTCTGAAACTGTCCTCAATTCTTTTCATTTTTTTTTTTCTTTATTCTGCTCTGCAGTAGCTATTTCCAGTATTTTATGTTCCAGGTCACTTATCTGTTTTTCTGACTCAGTCATTCTGCTATTGATCCCTTCTAGAGAATTTTTAGTTGCATTTATTTTGTTGTTCATCACTTTTTGTTTTTTCTTTAGTTTTTCTCATTCCTTGTTAAACGTTTCTTGTATTTTCTATATTCTATTTCCAAGATCTTGGACGATTTTACTATCATTATTCTGAATTCTTTTTCAGGTAGACTGCCTCTTTTCTCTTCATTTGTTTTGTCTGGTGGGTTTTTTCCTTGCTCCTTCATCTGCTTTTTTTTTTTTTTTCCTACATTCTCATTTTGCTTAACTTACTGTGTTTGGTGTCTCCTTTTCACAGGCTGCAGGTTCATAGTTCCCGTTGTTTTTGGTGTCTGTCCCCAGTGGCTAAGGTTGGTTCAGTAGGTGTGTAGTCTTCCTGGTGGAGGAGACTAGAGCCTGTGTTCTGGTGGATGAGGCTGGATCTTGTCTTTCTGGTGGGCAGGTCCATGTCTGGTGGTGTGTTTTAGGGTTTCTGTGGCCTTATTATGATTTTAGGCAGCCTCTCTGCTAATGGATGGTGTTGTGTTCCTGTCTTGCTAGTTGTTTGGCATAGGGTATCCATCACTGTTTGCTGCTGGTCGTTGAGTGGAGCTGGGTCTTCGCGTTGAGATGGAGATCTCTGGGAGATTTTCGCCATTTGATATTACATGGAACTGGGAGGTCTCTGGTGGACCAATGTCCTAAAGTTGGCTCTCCCACCTCAGAGGCACAGCCCTGACTCCTGGCTGGAGCACCAAGAGCCTTTCATACACAAGGCTCAGAATAAAAGGGAGAAAAGAAAGAAAGAAAGCAAGAAAGAAAGCAAGCAAGCAAGAAAGAAAGAAAGAAAGAAAAGAAAGTTATTAAAATGAAAAGAATTAAGAAAAGAAAATTTAAAGTAATTAGGGAAAAAAAAGGGGGGGGGAGACAGTACCCTAGGACAAATGGTAAATGCAAAGCTATACAGACAAAATCACACACAGAAGCATACACATAAACACTCACAAAAAGAGAAAATGGGGGAAAAAATGTATATATATCTTTGCTCTCATAGTCCACCTCCTCAATTTGGAATGATTCGTTGTCTATTCACGTATTCCACAGAAGCAGGGTACATCAAGTTGGTTGTGGAGATTTAATCCTCTGCTCCTGAGGCTGCTGGGAGAAATTTCCCTTTCTCTTCTTTGTTCGCACAGCTCCTGTGGTTCAACTTTGGATTTGGACCTGTCTCTGCGTGTAGGTCACCTGAGGGTGTCTGTTCTTCGGTCAGACAGGACGGGGTTAAAGGAGCCGCTGATTCAGGGGCTCTGGCTCACTCGGGCAGGGGGTGGGAGGGGTACAGATGCGGGGCGAGCCTGCGGTGGCAGAGGCCGTTGTGATGTTGCAGCAGCCTGAGGAGCACCGTGTGTTCTCCTGGGGAAGTTGTCCCTGGATCATGGGACCCTGGCAGTGGTAGGCTGCACAGGCTTCTGGGAGGGGACGTATGTATAGTGACCTGTGCTTGCACACAGGCTTCTTGGTGATGCAACAGCAGCCTTAGTGTCTCATGCTCATCTCTGGATGATAGCTGCGGTTTGCACCTGTCTCTGGAGCTCCTTTAAGCGGCACTGTTAATCCCCTCTCCTCGCACACCAGGAAACAAAAAAGCAAGAAAAAGTCTCTTGCCCCTTCGGCAGCTCCAGACCTTTTCCCGGACTCCCTCCCGGCCAGTCGTGGTGCACTAACCCCTTCAGGCTGTGTTCATGCCGCCAGTCCTCTCCCTGGGATCAACCAAAGCCTGAGCCTCAGCTCCCATCCCCCGCCCGCCCCTGCGGGTGAGCAGACAATCCTCTCGGGCAGGTGAGTGCTGGTCGGCACCGATCCTCTTTGCAGGAACCTCTCCACTTTGCCCTCTGCACCCCTGTTGCTGTGCTCTCCTCCGTGGCTCCGAAGCTTCCCCCCTCCGCCACCCACAATCTCTGCCCGCGAAGGGGCTTCCTAGTGTGTAGAAACCTTTCCTCCTTCACAGCTCCCTCCCACTGGTGCAGGTCCCGTCCCTATACTTTTGTCTCTGTTTTTTTTTTTTTCTTTTTTCTTTTGCCCTGCCCAGGTACGTGGGGAGTTTCCTGCCTTTTGGGTGGGTGGTCTAAGGTCATCTGCCAGCGTTCAATAGGTGTTCTGTAGGAGCTGTTCCACATGTAGATGTATTTCTGATATATTTGTGGTGAGGAAGGTGATCTCCGCATCTTACTTTTCCGCCATCTTGAAGGTCCTCCAATTGTGTCATTCTTGATTGAAAAATTTCCCTCAGTATCTAAGAGCACCTGATAGATAGTAGGTGATTAACAGTTCTTGTTGAATGGCTGAGTAAAGAGCTCTAGGGAATTTCTTAAAACTTAAACCATTCTATCATAGCATGTATTCTCCACACTTAAAATTATTTTAATGATGTAGTTTCAGATGGGTCCATTTTATGGGTGCTCAAAATTTATTATAGTTTTCCTTTTACTCTCTTTTGTTAATATGAACATCTTTTGCATACAGTTTGAAGCTTAGCATTGAATTTAGTGAATAGAATATTTTGTAAAATTATTAACATGTATTACTAGTATAGATTTAAATCTCAAGCTGTTAATTTTTAATTTGTTCTTTCACTAGAAACACTGATAGCACTGTTTGTTCTAACAGTATTGTTCTGCAGACATAAGGAGAGATTATATTTGCGTGAGAGTCAAATGATGGTGCCCTTGCACAAAAAGAGCTTTTTTCTGTCAGAGTTTCCCAGGAGCTAAAACTGGTTAGCTGCCATGTTTGATCAGTTATCATCCACACTGCATTTCCAATGAAAATCTCCTAGATTGATTTTCATATCTATGAAAAGTTAGTGATCAAACAAGATATCTGAGCCACATTCTCTACGTGCTTTGTCAGCCTGTGAAACCTAAGATAAGATGCCTTCTATAGACATTAAGCTCTATGATCTATTCCAGGAAAGTAATTCCTTAATTCCCAAAGTACCATCATCTATCTTCTTCCATCTGTCAGGCTAGGACATGGACTAGATCAGAATTATTTTCTGATATGAGGAACATTTCATTTCATCTTCATGAAGTTAACTATCTGACATATGACCCTAAAAGTGTTAAAACTGGCTTATATCATTGTAAAATATAAATTTAAAAGTCTATTTAATGAAGAACGTTTTAAAGTTTATACTGTTTCAAAAATGTTAAAAAGGAACCAAGGACAATTGTAGACAACAATCACAAAGTTTCACTTACAGAAATACTCTTTTTTGAAATGCATATAATTATCTAAGTATAGAACCTTTATTTATGATTTAGAAAGGATCAGTCAAGTCTAAATATAATCGTGGTAATACTTATATTACCATTATTATATTTATATCAATATTTATCAGTATATATCAGTATTTATATCACTGCACACACACACGCACACACAAACTCATAGAAGTAAAATTCAGTATAATGCAAAACAGCGCTATCATCTTTTATATTCCATGAACATAGCCTGAAATCCCCTTCACTTTCACTGCTAAAGTCTTTGTCTACCTTCTTTTTTTGTTTAACCCTTGGATTTTTAAAAAATAGACTTTATTTTTAAAGCAGTTTTAGATTTACACAAAAATTGTGCACAAACTATTACTTCCCATACATACTCTCCTCCTGAACAGTTTCTCCTATTAACACCTTGCATTAGTTTGGTCCATCTGTTACAAGGAATAATGTTGATGTATTATTATTAACTGAAGCCTGTAGTTTACCTTAGTGTCAGCTCTTAATGTTCTAATTTTTTTTTATATCTCCTAGATAGGGCAAATTTTCTTTCAACTATTTAATTGTATTCTTCTCCCATTTTATTTAAGTACACTTGTTTAAACAATTGCTCACAATAATTTCATTGAAAATAATTTATTCCAGACTAGCAATATGTCCATCATTTTTAACATTATATACATAGGATACTATATTTCTGACTATCAAGATCCTAAATAAAAACTTTAGGAAATTTAATAGTGTTTTCAAATTGTAGGCTACCTTACTATTCTTAAATTTTAATGCACAGGCCAAATTGTACCATTTAATAAGTTACCTCTGGTGTGGAAAATTTTATTAATGTTTCATTCTGAGACCATCTTTCCATCTCTGTCCCAGACAAAAACAGAAGGAATTTCTGGGCACACATGTTGGACCTTAGAGTCAAGAGGACTTAACTGTGTTTACTTTCTTATTTTCCAAAAATATTGCAAAGATTTTTTAACCTTTACCTTCTGGATGGCTGCGTCCACATTTGGAATATAGTACTGGAGAGTTTTGCTCTTTGAAAGTAACTACATTTTTTTCTGAATACAGCTCATCATTATATAGATGCTACCTAAATCTACAAAAGCTTTTGACATACAGAAGTTTTTGACAGATGTTTGAATTTTATGTTTGCATTCAGGGAAGCAAATTATCCTCATGCACATATAACAGAGATTGGTGACTCAGTAATGTTTTCAAAGGAAAGACTAAGAGCCACAGGGCAAGTAGTGATTATCAGTGAGAGGTGAGAGTGATTTTTGTTTCAAATATCAGGCTCAAAGTCACAGTGACTGTCTGTAATAATAGGTGGATTTTTTTTTTGAAATAAAGTCCAGCTACTTTGAATGTTAAGAACAAAGGCCACTCTACCCAGGAGAAAAGATATATAAAGTCGTAGTCATGTTTATTCCAACTGGGTTAGTTTCTCTGTTTTCTTAAGATCATTATAAGGGCTCTGATTCTAGCAGAGTACAGTAGGTAGTTACATATTACATTTTCTCAAAGTAAAAGAAACTTTAAAACATTTTCCTCCAGTTTATCAGGACATCAGTGTTTTACACTCTACTGAATAATGCTTATTAATACTTTCAAAAATATTTTGATATGATTTCCATATCCAAATGTTACTGTTCAATACATATGTAGCAAGATTGCTTCATAAGGTTTTTCTCAGATTTCTGTAACTCAAAACCCCTTATGAAGACCATACCCATTCATTTCATTCTCTCATACCAGACCGCCTGCATTATTTTTTCTAAATTTAGATCCAAAAAGAACATTCCTGCATATAAGCTGAGAATAAAACTGAGGCTGACTTTTAGCTAAGAAAGAGAAATCATGTACTTAGAGGAATGCTGTCCTTCAAATTGACCCTCCTCCGTTCCTACACTGAGTATCATCATTTCTCAAAATATTTTGGAACTCCTCTTTTGTAATTGTGCTCAAAGTTAGGTTTTAAGCCACCGAAGAAAATATGCCATATTATTTTGTAATCTTGCCTTCTTTGTAAAATGCTATTGTTCATCATTACAGACAGCTTTTAGTTGTTTCAAAAAGTAAAGTCAGATAATAAAAGGTCCAACGGTTGGTATCTTGAGACTCTGCAATATAATGCCACGTAGGTTCACAAAACAGTTCAAGAGCACAAACTCTAAATCTCTAAAAGCATAGTGACATCACTATTTTAATTATTAACTAATTCTTCCTTAAAGAATTAGATATTTTATACAATTTCCATTTATTTAAAAAATGTTTTTCCTCATCTTATAATCACAATTTTATATGGTGAATTCTACACTCAATGAAATATCATTGCTAAACAAGTTAATTTTTGTCACCGGGTGAAGCTATATATTATGTGGCACTAAATATAACCAGAAAGAGACTCTTTCTGGAATGCAATGGTATCAGATTTGTCTAGATTAATTCAGTTTTTCTGAGATTCAATTAATAAAATTTAGATTTCATTTTCAACATTGATAAATATAGCAAAGATCTTGGATATATTTGACAATTTCCTTGTCTAAGAATAGGAAAATTTCACATGCTAAGGCACGTGCAGCGTGTCAGTCTGTGTTGGAGTTGGTGCATAAGTTTTGCATCATCTATATATAAATACACATACATGAGTTTATGTATATGCTGTAGATATATTTTTAAAGTCTCCTATTTTCTTCCTAACTTACAGTGAGAAAAAGAAATATGACTTGAGTATCACATATTCCTAATCAAAAATTTTTCAACTGCAAACAATATTTTCATTGATGTCCTTTAAGAGAACTAAAAGATGACAAAATTAGAAAATGCTTCTTTCACAATACAAGTGTTTTTCACCATATAATTACAAAGGACAAATGAAGTTCCTAATAATTATTTAAAATTTGATAGTTAATACAGACACCGATTTTTAGAGTATAGCTAGCCATCCAAAATCTATCTATCTATCTATCTATCTATCTATCTATCGCCTGTGAGATGATTTACCAATGAGTCCAAGATTTCAGATGAAATTCCAGGGATGTCTGTTTCTTATTTGTGTGCTTTTTATGGCCAAAGACAACTTCTTCCCTATCTGCTCTGCTTCACCTTTTCCCATTCCGGAAAAACATTTTGCAATATGGGTCATGTTTATAAGAGGACCTAGAAAAGAGAATTCAATAGTTGGTCAATAATATCAGGGTCATGTTCTGTTCCTGTGCACACACATTTCCATATCCTCTAAGTGTAACCTGGACCTATACTTATGTTCTGTAGACTATGTCCCACTATCCACCTTCCCTATGCAAATCAGTCCCCCCATTAACCTGCCTGTGAGGACTGAGTTCTTTATCATGGCTGATTCTTTTGACGACTCTTGTAGTAATTAATAGTTATAGAACACTCTCCATATACTAATCATATGAATCATAGACTAGAAAGAGGCTCCTCCTCCAGCAATATCATTCCCATCACCATTTTTCTTTTTTGTTGAAGAAGATATGATTGATGGCTCAGAATTATTTGTAATCCATAGACTGTCAGGGACAGATATGCTTTACGTGTGTGAGGACTAGTTCAAATAACTTCTTATTCCTTCACTGCTTCTAAAAAGTTTTAACATTCTTCTTTATACTACAAAAAATAACACAAAAAGTTAAATAAATAAAATGAAACTGCAGTGTTTGACACAAGGTCCATTGAGACAGATCATACCATTTTTTAGGTGCAACCTAACAAACTATCATGAGGACTTTTAAACAGCCTATCATTGTACAATAATAGTATTTCCTGGAGAATTTATATAGATTGCTTCTTGCTTCTTCTGCCTCTCCATTTGTGTTTCATTCTTTAATTTGAAATAACATGATTTGTCCCCTAAAGCCTTGGATTACTAGTTTTCACTCTTACTAGGCAATTATGATCTTGTGCTTGAATACACAAGGGAGGTTTAAAGTGTGTGTGCATGCATGTTCAAACTCTTTTGAGTCAAGTACCCATTGTCTGAAGATAATTATAATATAATATAATATAGTATATAAGTATAATCTAAGGACTACCTTTTGAAAAATACAACTTAAAGAAAATATGGTTTATTTTTGTTTTACAAGTCTTATTTTGTACTGAGAATTATTAACAGAGGGGAATGCTAGGGAGATGTCCATTACCTCTTTTGTCACTTGTGCTAATATTGCCTGAGAATAATTCTTGAATCCTAAACACCAAATCAGACTCTATTTCTGTTAACAATACTGACAGATCTGACACATATTTTTAGTGATTTTTTTTATTATCCAAAGAAAGGTCACTTTTGGTAAAAGACCACATGCTATATCAGTGGGTTCTGTATTTTTATTTAACAACAGTGATAACTTAGTGGAATTTCTAATTAAATGACTATGACTATTATGTATGCAGATTTTGTAAATATGGTAAGGGTAACTTCCTGTATCACATGGATTTGTTTATACTAGAAAACTAAATTGGAAAGGACTCTTGCTGAGTTGTTTCTTTCCTATTTCTGTACATATAATTTATAGATGAAAGAATTCTGCTTGTAGTTTCAGAAGCAGCTGCCCCTCTTTAATATAGCCATTTTATATTTTGTATGCTCAGATAACGTGCTGCATTCCTACTGGGCAACATTTAACTGTAAGAAATAGGTTGAGGGTGTTTCTGATAGCAGGAACCAAATAAGAATTATAAGGAGCAAAATAACCAACGATGCTGACAATTCTTAATCCTCTCTACTTGCTTTGGACCCTAGAAGAAACTTAAGAGTGGGGTGATGCCAGCAAACCAAGGAGGAAACTTGCTCCTAACCCTTTTCCCTTTCTCTGGTGTCCCACAGTGGAAAATGATGTAGGGAGGAGATTCCTGTTTTATGTTTTTTTCACATATTTAAATTCAAGCACCAAGGTTACACCCAAAAACGTTATAAAAAATTTATTTTTCTCTCAAGTTACTTAAAGTTATCAATTGTTTTTGCATGTGGAGAGAAATGCTACCTGACTTTCTCACAGATCATACTGAGATCCAAAGGAAATAAAAATAAAATTATACTAAAAATTTCATCATATGTCATTAACACGAGTCTTGCAGCCATATGAAGTCCTATGAAGTATTCAATGCACTTTACTTACAAAGCACAAAAAATATGTCTTAAATTCAAGGAATTCATTTCACAATAAGACATTTACCAAGTAAAGGAAACAGGCTAAGTTTAAGTTACTGTGAGTTTCCCACACACACTGAAACAAGCTTCCTACACTAAACATGCAATTGAGTACTGAAGTTAGAACAAAAGACAAAAACTCTATCCTGAAATGAAGCAGTTGCTTAGCAGCAGATAACAAACTGGTTAACAGAGCAGTAAGTATAGCATAGACAAGCATTCCCCATTTCCCCTGAAAATGCTATTCAACTTTTTATGGTCAGTTATCATCTGCACCCTAGTCGTAGTTTATGTAGCATAGATAATGCTAGGAATCAAAAATTCATTTTAAAGATGCTGACACCTTTACATCCATCACCTAGGTCAGTGAAGTTGTTATACATCTTTCTCCAGCAAAAACTAAACCTTCCTATTTGTCTTCCAAATATTCTGAAATGTAAATGTTGAAGAGAAAAGAAGGCAATGCTGACTGCTAGTGGATCATTATCATGTTTCATTTTGCTACTTTTAAAACAGGGCAACACTCCCTGCAAACTTCTTTCTGGGGAGACAGAGAATTTTTCCCACAGGAAAGCATCTTTGGAGGATGGACAAAGATACTTAATTTCTGCTGAATCCCCTTTAGGTTTCCTAGTTGTGTTCTGAGTAAATCATCTTCATTCAGAAAATATTCATCATAAACTCATAAAATGTCAAGCATATATGTTCTTCAGAAAAAACTTGCTGGTTTTGATTTCATCAACTCTTATTTGAGGTTGTTAACACTTCTCCAACTACCTAGAGGAAAAAATTGTTCAAGGATATGCACAGTGAATGATTCTGTATTCGAGTCAAGAATAGCCTACTCTAACAGTCTCAGTTACTCTTTTATCCTTTTTATTTTCACAAATTGGCAATGAATTCCAATCTTAGGATGGTAACAGACCTGGGGATTGTTTGGCATAAATTCAGAATATGCTCCTCTTCCCTCTTTTTTTCTCCCTAGGTTATTGCTGATTAATACAGTGAAGGTCTATTCATGCATTGACCTTGCTTAAGTCTGCATAGTTTGCAAGCATTAGAAGGGAATCAAATTATAAAAAAGGTGACACAGATGCTGATCAAAAGCATGCTCAGAACTGTTAGGGAATAGCTTAAGAAAATTCTACTTTCTAGGAAGTTGTGTGATACAGTTTTTGTCTTGTTCACCATTGTGTTCTTAGCAGGTAGGACGGTGTCTAGCACATAGTACATCAGCTTTAATAATGTAACAACCAGTTATTCTACCAGCTTAAGTGAGTTTATACAGAAATAGGCCTAAGAATTACAATTCAGGTTATGCAAACTATGGTGGATCATAGGCAAATCCAGAGAACAAGGAAGGGGAGGTTGGCTTCACAGGAAAAGGGAAGAGTCGGGAAGAACTGTAGTAACCAGAGTCCATTCAAAGAAGCTGGGGGTCCAATGCTACAGTCTCTGACTGGCTGGGCTATCCAGGGGCCAGAGAACTTTTCATCTTTCCCCAGAATAATAAAGTAGGAGACGACTTACTGTGGGAGATGTAAGCATGGGTCTCTTCCTGTTTGGAGTAATTGACTATGAATTGTGGCACGTGAGATCTCCCCCTACAGACCTGTCCTGCTTCCAGTGTTAGTTGAGGTTTCTTTAATTAATCACACAAATAGGCTCTCAAAAATTACTTATTAAATGAATGAATGAATGAATGAATAGCCCTTTATGTTGAATATCAGAAAATGTGGGTTTTGTTCCCAGTGAAACCTATATAGACAAATGACTTTACCTCATTTCCTCATTTGAAATAAATGTAACAGGTTAAAATAGACTAGAAAAATCCTTAAATAATTTCCAGCTTAAAAAACATACACAAATTCTTCATTAGCAGAACCATTTAGCATAAGTATTGGGTTGGCCAAAAAGTTCGTTCGGGTTTTTCCATAAGATGGTACGGAAAACCTGAACGAACTTTTTGGCCAACCCAACAATTTCCAATCAACAGGATAAGAGAGTAACTCAATTTACCAGTAACAAATAATAAAATGACTCATTATAAAATAATTTTGTGCTCAAAATGTTTCATTTATCACCAGTTTAAAAGTTCCTTATAATTTTGTCCTAAAAAACTATTTCTTAGCTTCTTTCTTAGTTTCTTGATGAGAGTGCTCAAACATGAATAAGAAGAACATGTGTGTATTAATATGTTTCCCTTCAGTCAAGCCTGTGAGTATTAAGTAACAGCAAATTAAACTGTAACCATAGATTGCTTTTTGGGTTGCATTTAATTTACCTTTTAAACCTCTATAAGTTTTACTTGATTCTGGATTTTATTAAGAGGTAGAGTACACATTGATTTTAGATGGCAAGAAGCTATTGAGGAACTTGCTATTGAATTGAATCAGTGGATTTAGCTGAAAAATGTGTTCTTTTGTCATTTAAAAATTCCTCTTTCCATAGCTTGCAACCTAAGACTATACTCTAAACTATTACTCTTAAATTTTCAATTGAAATATCTTCTTTTAAAAATAAGAAAGAACAAAATGCTTCTAACTAATGTTATAAGGAATATTTGAATTAAAATGCAGTTTCCAGTTTCCAAAATTTTTTTAACCCTTTTTGGTATGATTTTCTTTGCTACTTTGAGAAGAACTATATATGAAAATATTATTTCAAATAAAGAAAAAGTATATCTTCAGATTTAATGCTGAGATAAAGCAAAAAAGTTCATATATGGAAATTTAACACTTTTTGTCTTTTACTTCATCATAAGTAATTGCTGGCTGATGTGTTTGTGTGTGTGTGTGTTTACTATTTAGAGATTAGATAGATATATAGATGATATATTATTTTTTAAATGTGATTAAAGGAACTAAATCAAAATATTTCCTTAAAAAGATATTTAAAGAATTTTCTACAAATTAAACCATATTTAAACAATTCTGTAGCACTTTGTTACTACTTCCATAAAATCAATTTATAATTTTCCAAAAAATAATTATTTAAATGTCAGTCATTAACTGGTAAATTTGTTTATTTGACTTATAATAATTGGTCTAGTCCTATATTCATGTTATCTTGTGATTTGAGGAAAAGATAAGGATCTTTAATTGCAACTATTAAAAAGCTAGGTAAAGAAAGTAAAAAAATGAAAGTTAGGGTAGAAACACAGTGATAGAAGATTGTCTGACATTCCTTAGCTCAAGAGCAAGCCCAACTACTGTCTATCAGGTTTTTTCTTTCTCTTGGACTAAGTTCTATTTTGCTATAAGTGATGAAGAGGAATACAATTTTAAGTATTAAAACTTAGCATATGTTTTAATATTACAAAGACAATGTATGGAAACTTTAGTGTAGTCAAAATAATAAAAATTTTAAATACCATAATTCCATGACCAAACAACACCGCTTTAAACCCTTAGTGTAGGCATAGTCAGATCTTAGCTTACACATATTCACACCCTAAAGCACATGAACAGGAATGCAATTCAACACAGTAAAATCTTTACAAACCCCATTTTTACACTTAACAATAGATTATAAATATTTTCCACATCAATAAACATTAACATTATTCTAAGTATTGTGAATGATTCAGTTGTATGCTATTACATAATTTATTAGTTACCTATTAGACATTTCACTCTTTTTTACATTTTTGCTATTTTATGAAAAGACACAATGTACCTTACTACTAAATCTTTGCACATGGGAATCTATCTAGATTAATGGGACTTGGATTGTAGGCTTGAATGTGAAACATTCATTGGTGAATAATATCCTGTATCAGTAAGACACACACAAGAGTAGCATTAAAGCAATGATTAAGATTTCTTAGCTGACTCATTCAGTGACTCTTGGAAAACAGGTCCAACATAGGAACATGTGTATCTTCTCAGGGCATCTTGAATTTTCCCTCTCTTTCATACTAACCTACAAGAAAAAATATTGTAAAAGTTCTTGGTGATGTTTCTCAGACCTAATCAGTGGGGCATCTTCCAACTTACAGTATCCTGGACATACCTGTATTTGCATGCATGACACTTTATGCTGGCATAGAGTACAGGGTCTCTGATGGAAGCTTCGCTTGGTCAGAATCCATATCAGCAGTCCCAAAGTAAAATAACATGGAACAGCCTTAGTAATTCTTGTTCCCATATTATTCTTCCTCGGGGCAGCCTGGGACGTGGAGCTAACCTGTCAGTGATAAATCAGGTAAACAAATGTGACATTCAAACTGTCAACCAGACTTAGCCAAATATAATAATAATATTTCCCATGGGAGGAAAATGGAATGGGTAAGAAATAGATACAGGGAAACAAAATGTAAGTGCCCAGTCTTTGGAAAGTCTGAAGTAGTCTCATGATAACATATGTTGTCCCAATTCAGTCAGGCAGGGTTTCACTATATTTATAACCCAAACTGGGCTCTTTTCCATGGGGATAACCCAAAAGCAAAATTCCCATAGACTATAAGGAAAAAGTTCTCTCTCACTTTGAATATACAATCATAAGTTTCTTGAAAGAATAGTGGGAAAACCTTCACTTTCTCTGAGGAGAAACCATGTGTTCTAAACTGTTGGTCTTCATACCTCACTTCCACCCAAGAGCAACTTCCCCTCAGAGAGGCTCTGGGATGACACACCTACAGGCACATTGTGAGGCATGCCAAGACTCTGCAGGTCTCTTCCCAAAGAACAATATTTTTTTTCTGGGGTGAAGGAATCGCATCTTTATAACTGCTAAACACTGATAACCCTAGAGGTTAAAAGCTATTAATTTTGAGAATTATAGTTACCTTTTATTGAGTACCTACTATGTGTCATGTATTATATAACAAGAACACTTCTTATTTTATCTGTTTGAGCCTTACAACACTCCTCTGCTTAAGGCACTGCTCTCTCCATTTTACAATGCCAAGAACACCTTCAAAGACATAATGTCACCAAGAACTCCTTCAAAGACATGTCCTTGTCCAGGGCCAGGCTCTACCGAGCAAGCACTCCCAGGGAGGAGATCTGGTTCTGGCTCCTCATCTGGTGCTCTTGGGCAAAAACTGAATAAGTACTGTATTCCTTGATGACACCCACAACTCCTGTTTCATAATGTACCATGGATTCTCATTTTCCTTCATTTTAATTAATTCAAATATTCTCCTTCTATCTTGATATTCCAAACATTATTCCACTTGCATCAGTCATTATGATGATAAGTTAAATATTGATTTGCTTGATCAATTTGCTTCATACTATAATATCTATGTTGCCATTCTTAGTCCATATGCATCACCACTCCTTCCTCCCATTAGACTGATAAATTGTGCTCAATTTTGCCAATTAAGACTTAAACATCTCTGAGTCAAATTTATTAGGAAATATTTCCGTAAGCCACAGTAGTTTAAACATTATATTACACTAATTTACAGGGTCTTACAGCAAATAAATTACACTAGATTTATATTTGTTATTCTCAATTATAAAGTGGTAAAGAAATATCATAGTATAGTATACGTGAGATAGAATCTAATAAGTTGTATTTGAAATAGTTTAAAAAATATTTTCCTTATTATTCTCAGAGTAATTTTAACACCAGACTATGTACCAGTAGGTGCCCAATGATACTATGAGAACTACTGGATTTAGATATAACTGATGTTGCAGATTTGGACATTTCCTAGGGAAAAAAACTATTGTAATTAAAACAGTTTAGAAGAATATCACAGATGTTAATTTTCCTTTTTCCTTCTGTCTATGAAGCAAATATTTTATATTGCCTTATAAGCATCTCCCAGAAATGCTTTATGAAGATTGCAGAATCATTCAGATTGTTCCATTGTCTCTCTTATGTTTTGACTTCCTTTTTATTCACTTAAGCTATAACTAAGAGATAGTCCTCCAGAGGTAACACCAAAGATACTTTAGTCACTAAAACTATGGACTTTTTAGTAGGCCAATCACTTTAAAAGCGATGTTTGGCAATTATGTATTGTAGGCAGCCTGGTCACTGTCCTTTATTACAAAAGCATACACTTAATATGAATTAAGTGCATGTTGAAACAGAAACAGAGAATACTTGTATAATTATTCCCTCGAGGATTAAATTCACCTGGGAGAGGAAACACTGTAATAAATAAAATCAGTAACATGACCTTCCCTTAAAAGTAGAAATGCATTTCAGATGTTACTATTCAAGTTTGCTTGCATATTATGTAGCACTTACCTAGGCACGGTTCAAACTCTATTGAGGAGGGAACAATGGTAGTGAGATAGTTGTGCTTGAAGGTGCAATGTGCTACAGTAGACTCAATTAGGACCATTTATGATTATAGTTTATATGATGTCTACAATAGTTCATTTAAAATGTACTAAACTATCAAATCATTTCACATAGGTCATTGAACAGCAATAAAGTGGTATCAGCTCTTCTCCATTATGACTCTGATCTAGATTTGAATGAGTGACTCACAGAAAATAGGCTATATTCTATTGTCAGTCTATAAGAAATACATTTATAGAATAGCAGTATTTCTACCTATAACATTTTGTCTCTACATTTGTTTTCTTTGAAATGGATGCAATTTATAAATTGTCTCTTGAAAACACAAATCTTAGGTAAGATAAAATAATGGTTATACATTGTATCTCCAGATATTATATATTTATTATTTATATATTCATAATTTTATTAAATCTGAGTAAAAGTAGTCACATGCAAAACGATATTAAAAGGTCTTTTGGTTATCAAAGTAAAATGGAAATTAGGTGTAGTCAGACATACAGCACAAATTTACTACTCTCACATAATTCTGTAAGGCATAAATCTCCACCCTACACACCTGTAAATGTTCTCTTATATCATAGATTATATCAGCTAAAAGAATATTTACCAAGAAAACTAAGCAGTGATCTGTGCTGAAAAGCACAATTTTTCTAAAATACTAAAATTTATTAAAGTACCCATGTACATATTTTAGGTCACTTCTGATGGTGACATTGTGTAAATAGATGCCAAAGTAGGATTGCAAACACCTTTCAACAGGGATATTCTAAAACCAATGACTGGTAGCAATATCTGGGCCAGTGGACAGTAATGACTTCATTGTAAAAGCTACCTTAAAAGCCTCAAGTAAACACAATACTGGGTCATTCAAAAGAAATGGAATGTTGTGTTGCATTATTTATGCATTTATTCAAATCTATGAAACAAACATTTTTGTATTTCTGCTTATTTAAAAATTTTTTTATAGCTTTGACCATTAGCATATATATATATATATTCATTTTTGCCTTTGTTTCTACAACTTTCAATGGTATACAAGTTTTTTTGTTTTGAATTATACAAGATTGAAATTCGTTCTTGTATTTTGCAAGTTGGATATGTCATAGGAAACAACAAATAATAAATGTTTGTTTCCAGCTGTGTTCCAAGTGTTATATATTCTGCCTCGACATTGTACTGTGTGTTAAAGTCGCTTTGCTTGCGTTCCGCCTCCACTTCCTTTGGGAAGGATGTTAACGGTGTGTCCTGTGGTCTTCTTTGTAGTCGCAGCGCCGGGTTACCTTTCATCTCCCTGACGGCTCCCAGGAAAGCTGCAGTGACAGTGGTCTAGGAGACCACGAGCCGGTGGGTAGTGGAACCATGATCTCACACCCTCTTCCTCTGGTTCAGCCACAGGACGAATTCTATGACCAGGCCTCTCCGGACAAGAGGACTGAAGCAGATGGCAACTCTGATCCCAACTCTGGTGAGTCCTCTTAAAAACTTTGCTTGGAGTTCTTCTGGTTTTCTGTTGTGCCCTTGAGTTTTGACAGGCATTCTGGGGAGCAAGTAAATGGACATTCAGTTGTTTTTGGCTGCCTTTATTGTTGTTGTAATATTCTTTGAAATATTTCAAGTCCAATGTGCTTGATATATTGGCTGTTAAATTCTTTGGTGCATCTTTATTTTATGAACCATGAAAAAAGAAAAAATGCTTCAGATACAATTGCAAGAAGCCGTTTTATGAAAGACATCTAGATGTCAAAGATATTAAAATGGGAAGACAGTTTTACATTTTAGAATTGATTAAATATAGTTAAGTGGAACATAGTCAATGAAGAAAAAGAAAAAAAGTGTCCTGTGGAATGCTCTTTTCCAATGAAGACTATACACACACACGTATATACACACACACACACACACACATATATATAACATGGCGATTAAAACAAGTATGAAGAGTAGTGATAATGATGTGGGGGTTTACATTTTTTGTCTACTTTAATTTTGGATGATTTTTTTAAACCAATACATTGAAAGAGTGGAATGAGTGGGATGAGACTGGCAAAATCCTTTATTTTCCAACAAATTCACACCTCACCTCAGAAATCATTATACATTCCAGGTAAGCCCTGTGAGGGTACTTCTTCCTCAGCCTTTGAAGAAAATTTTGGGCAAATGCTATATCTTTTTTGTTCATGCTATTATTATTTTTGTCAAATCACTAACTAGTTCAGTTTACTTAAAAATTAGAAGTCCAATTCAATAATTATTATGTCCAGTCCAAAGTAATGATCATAATTTCTGTTTGATTTGAATTAAAAGTTTTTTCTAACTCACCTTGGCCTGCTTCAAACTTGTCTATAGTGTGAAATGGGGTTAGGGTGACGTTTTTGTAATGTCCTAGCTCTTTCTCTCACTGCTTTAAATATTAAAGTGCCTCTGGCAATTCTATGGTTGAAGTAGAAATACCAAGAAGAGGTAAAAAGCATGAAAGGACTTTCTGAACTAGTCCTGTTGTGGTAATCCAGCATTGGTGTTTTCTGCCTTCTAGGATTTTAAACTGACTCTTTGATTTCAGGGTAGTGGTGGGAGATCGTTTGTACATATGCACCCTCTCAAGCTGTGCTCCCATCTCTGCAGGTTTTTCTGATAGGTGGTTCTCTTTTCATTGACATATGGAGTTACATTTGCATCTTCTATCTACTGAAGTTTTTCTCAGCCAATCTTTTAGGAAAATCTAAGCAAATTCCATACCAGCTCTAGTTCTTAATCTTTCATGTCCTCTTTCTTGGTCTCATAAGGAAAACATACATGCATCTTTTGACTTCATGTATCCAGAAAGTCAGGCCATATCCAAAGAGGCAACTACTCACCTCACAGCATTTGGCTGAGCTGGTCAAAAATTCTCCTTAGATTTCTTGGTTCTGATTAGTCTAAGGACCATTGAACCTGTGGTTCCATTGTCTCAACATTTGCTGTACTTGTGTAAAGAGTTTGGATATGTAGAACAACTCTTTCTAAACAGATTTCCTAGTCTGTAACTTCCCCTTCTCCAATTTTAAAACATCTCTTATTGGCATTAAGGCAAGGATCCCAAAACTGGTTCTTGACCACCTCTTCTGCACATGGCAGTGGTTGGCTCCTCTGGTCTTTGGGCCTCCTCCAAAATCAAGACAGGAAAGCTCTATTTTAAACACACTGGCACAAATGGTTTTAGGACTTGTCTATATAGTTCACCAGTTATTTTCACAGAAGTAAAAAAAATATATATGATTAAACTAAGCTGCCCTAGGCCAGAACTTTATCTAATAGGTGCAGTTACTCACCCAACAATTTCTTAAACCTGGAAAATAGCACTGGGCAAACTGCCAAATAGGAGAAGACATGAGAGATTCTAAAGCTGGAGGTGGGGGGAAAACTTTCAAGCCTGCTTGAAGAACTCCCCAAAATTTTGACCAATCCTGTCACATGGAAAAAAAGACCCAAATGATGATGCACACTTGCACACTCCAACATTCAACTCAACACAGTGACTTCACCCAGAAGAATCACTTTCATAAAAATGTGTTAAACCAGAACAGTGCTCCTTGCTGGAGAAGCCATCCTTATTCATGATTGGGAAGGAAGGATAAGAGTCAGATAAGGAAAGGTGGAGCCAGAGGGCCCCTGGAGGCTAACACTTCTTTTGCTATTTAAAGAGACTTTAATTTTAACCTCTTTTGCAAACGTCTAGAGGAGAATTCATTAGACTAGCCTAGAAACACTGAGATCCATAACTAAACGGTAATTCATATTAGTATAATATTATGATATATTAGCTTAAAATTCTGCAGTCACATTTTTGTAATTAACTTTGAAAAATTTGTGGAGTAAGGTACAGAGTAATTGAAACAATAATCTTCAACAGTAATAATCTTGCTATGTAGATCTAAACCATTTCCATTGTCTTCAGTGGCGTTTTCTGTCTGTCTCTTGAAGAGTCATGATTTTATAGCAATCATGCAATATCCATATAAATTTGTATTATCTATAGAGTTATTAAGTATTATATCTGTATGGATTCCTAGTTTTTCAAATATAATGATTCTCAAAAAATAATTAAAATTTAGTACTAATTTCATAGTAACTTTTTTCATTATGCATTTTTAAAAGAAATTAATACAAACGGTATCATGTGGGGGAGTTTTTGGAAACTTAAGCTTTAATATACCTTTAGGCTTTAATGTAGCCCTCTGGCAACCAAAGAGATAGTGTCTCTATGTTCTAGGCATTTCTGAGTCCTAGTGCATACTTAGCCAACTGTCCCACAAATGACACACACACATGCAGTATTTCTTGCAGTGAGTTTTGTCAGTTTTTCTGCATAAAAAGATTTATCCCATTCCCAAATAACAGAATTAATCATATTTCCTTAAAAAGTTAACTTATTAATATGATCGTGCCCTCCATGTAAAACTCAATAAAACCATTAATTCTAAGAAAATAGTAGGGGAATTTTCAATTGAGGTTTTTAATTTTTAAGACATATAGGTAGAATGATGAAGGAATTTCACCAAGTTAAAAAGAAACAAAAACAATTATGTAATCAGATCGGGAGCAGCTTATTACCACTAATTCAGAATTAGGTCCTAATCCTGTCCCGTTGAGAATCATGAATGGATTTATTTTTTCGTCTGTTTTTCTTTTAAATGTTAATTTTAAGGATTTTCTGCTGTTTAATGACGTTCAAAATTTCAGATTGTATTTATATTATTAAAGTCCTGCCTGTCACATGCTTCTACCTCTATCTGAACTGTGTATGAATTCAGCTGGTGAATTTCTCACTAAGGATAGTTCTGATACATGGTGTATTTATGGGTAATATTAACTGAGGTCTACTTATGAGTCAGGAATGCTAGTAAATGTTTTAATATATTGTTTATGATTCCACACCAATATTGCAAGTTACATAGTATTATAAGTAAATTATTTTTCAAAACTACTTAGCAAGTAGCTGAGGCATAATATGAACTCGGGAGTGCCTAACTTCACAGGTTATGCTTTTACTATTCAGAGAAACCACCTGCAATGTTCACTGGTTTTAAGACAGTGTGTAATACAATATAGTCATCACTGACATTAAGTTTTAAATTTGAGGGCACTTATCTCATTTTTAAGAGGAAGTTTGAGACATTGAATATTACTAAGATGAGTTGTAAGATGAACAACTTGTGAAATAACTACTTCCGCAAGGATTACTTAGCACTGGGCTAATGAAAATTAGACCTTAATAGGACCTCGCAGCCCACACAGTATAAAATTATTTTATACAGAGGAGTAAAAAGGGAAGTGTTTGGCCTAAGTTTCATAGTTTGTGAGTCAAGGATAGAACTCATATATGTGGAGTCTTACTTAGTCTTATTTAGTCCTCTTTTCTTTGGAACAATTTTTCTTTATCATGGTACTTATACCTTTTCCTTAAGGAGAATCTGTGAGATTAGTTGATTCACAATTGTCCCACTCATTAATCTCTAAAGACTATTTGTTCACCTCTCTATTCTCCAGGCATAACAGTATCTGGAATATAGTAGGAAAAGAATGTATATTTGTTGACTAAAAAAATAATATTTCACAAACACATGAATATACAGTCAAATTAAGTGTTCTATCAAGATAAAGCAAATAAACAAATACTAAACCTAGGAAGTCCTATATCATGTTAACTGTGGTTATCTTCAGTTTGGAGTATTAATTTCTTTTTAATTGTCTATATTTTCCACAATTTTAATAATGTAGTCAAATTATATTTTTATTTTGTAATTTTCATGGAAAGCACCTGATACAGAGCTGAGAAAAAAATCATTCTTAGAATAAAGTAAAAAATTGTATTAAAAATATTTTTTCCTGTCAGTCTTAAAGATATAGGACACACATGCTAAGAAAAGGAGAACTTAAAATATTTGGGTATGAGATTTTAAATGAGGCTGTCATTTTGGGGAGAAAAAAAATCAAGATAATAAAATTTTAAAATACTCCAGCAAAATACAGAAAAAAAACATAATTACCCTGTCAAATTTCAGTCCTAAGAAATTGTACTAATCCTAAACTTCAAGAAAAAAATCACTAACCATAATATGCTTTGGGAATTAAACATGAATTTGATTTTGGGGGCACAGTATTTTATACAATAATTTTTATGAACTATGTTTATTTTTTTATACATATCTTGGGTTGAACTAATTATACTAACCCAAAGAAAATTGTTCAGAGGTTTCATATTGTCACCTGTTATGTTCATTTCCCCATGGGATTTTTGTAATCAATTCAGGGTGATCCCACAATAGTGGCCCCTGAGTTAATGAATCTAGAGTTCCTCAGAGAATGGTATAGAGAAAAAGTAATCAATCCTACTGTGCTTTGAGTTTAAGGGGAAAAAAAGGCAATAAAAGAACAAAATTTGATTTTTTAATGCTATAAAACTTTAATTTTTTTGCTTTATTAAATATATTTTTCTAAATGTAAGTTAAAAACTATCTATTACTAACTACTTTCCCCTTAAAATCAGAGAGGTCAGAACATTTTCTAGATTAAGCCATGTAGATCACAAACAAAATATACATCTACTCATCTCTTATGCATGTATATATGTATATATGTATCTATCTATCTACCATCTATGTCCTATTGCTAATCACCACCAACTTAGTGTCTTAAAACAATGCACATTCATAATTTCAGAGCTTCTTTAAATCAGGAGTCTGAACGTGCCTTGGCTGAGTCCTGTGCTCAGGGTCTCAAAAACCTGCAATCAAGGTGTGAACCAGGTTGCTTTCTCATCTGCAAGCTAAATTGTGGAAGAATTTACTTCCTAGATTTTTCAGATTATTAAAATAATTTATTTCCTTGCAGTTGTAGGACTGAGACTATCTCACTGGATGTGTGCTGGAGACTGCTCTCAGCCCTTGGAGGCCGCCCTCAGCTGCTAGCCACATGTGCCTCTCGACTGTTTACTTCTTCAAGGGCAGTTAGAGAGACATTCTCTAGAGTGAGTTTGTAGCAACATGCATTCTTACATAACTTCACATATTCACAGGTGTGACATTCCATCACTGTTGCCATATTCTATTGGTCATAAGCAAGTCTCAGGTCCCGCCCACACTCAAGGGAAGGGGATACATATGGTAATGGACACCAGGAGGTTGGGAACCTGAGAGGTCACACTAGAGCATGTCTGCCACAATTTATATAAGACTTAGTAATTCTGAAATATCTTACAATTCAAGGTCTGTCATTTAGATCCTTTATTCACATGACTTTTCCATGATTCGTTCATTTGTTTATTCATTCTGTAAACACTCATGCAGAGGCTACTATGTGTCAGGTACTCTGCTAGATTCTGGGGACAGGCATTAAAACCAAGGTTCACTAAACTTAAAAAAACGGAGTTACTGTGAGAACAAGAGTTCTAATGTGAGTTCCTTGGTAAGAGAGTCCTTGAGTAAGTTTGCGGGAACTTGTAAAATTCCTGAAATTGTTTTGCAACTTTATTTTCTCTGAGGGGCAGGCTATGAGCATTTTATAGACCATAAAAGCAAGACAAAAAAATAAAAAGAAATATTGATTTTTGAAAGAGAGAAGATACTAGATACCAATAACATTAGTGAACTAGAATAAATGCCAATTATAAGCATAAAAAATTGGGGTTTAAAATAGAATAAGTCTTGAATAAGAAATCAATAAAGATTTTATAGAGTGATACTTTAAACAAGTGACATTGGATAAACAGAAATTGTTTAAGTAAATAAAATACGTACATGTGCCTCTGTGTGCATGTGTGAGCACCCACTGGCAGTGCAGGTTTCTTGGTGCTATGAAATGTCATGGCTAGTTGGATAAGCAGTGAATAGTTCAGTATTTTTGTGGCACATGCAGTTATGCTTAGCTCCACCACGTGGTCTCGGGTTCCTAACCTCCAAAATGGGGCTATTAATATCTTTGAGAATATTGTTATAGAAACTACAGTTATTTGATATAAATAATCACTTAGCACAGTGTCTGAAACACAGATGCTCAACAAATGGTTAATATGCAAATGTTCCAGTCTGTGACAAGAAATGAACCTGGATTGAGATATAGGTTGGACCAGATTTTGAATGATGGGGAGGATAGAATACATTCTAATTGGATACAGCAGATAGGAGAATAGAAAGACTTGATGGTATTCCATGATTTTAGTTTGCTAGAGCTACCGAAAAATTACACAATTAAATAAATTAGAGAATATGAGATAAAAACTCAGCTTAGGAAACAATTCTTAAAAAAATTAAAAATTTGGATAGGTGTACAAAGTTCCTAGATAGATGTATCTAGGAACTAAGAATATGATTCTGAGTTGGAAACTGGAAACTGACAACATAGAAGGTGACAAATTTGGGGAGTAAATGTAGTTATGAAGGTAGACAAGGGACTATCTTCCAAGGGATTATCTTCTTGGAAGATAGTCCAAGAAGGAAGTCATGACAAACAACATTTAGGGCAGGCAAAGATGAGGGTGGAGTGGAGTGAGAGCAAAGACAACAAAAATTTGGGTAGAATCAAAAAGATATTTGAAAGTTTGGGGGAGGTTTGAGTCCTATACATAGTCAGTGTTGGCTTTTTTTGAGAGACATTGTGGAGTTGTGATTAAGAACACAGACTGTGGATTCAGAATAAACTTTTATCTGACTCATTGACCCTGGGTCCACAGGACTGTTGTCACATATTGCAGGCTTGGTTTACAGGTATCATTATTTTTGTATTGTTATTATTATCAATAAACAGTGAAAATATGTAGAAGAATCAAAACATTTAGCAAAAGTTTCCAGTCAAGTGTTCAAAATTACCATGGAGAATTTTGAAATGCAAAATCTTTGTTATACCTTAGAAGAAAAATATTCTAAAAATGTGTTTCAAATTCTGAATACATTATATTTTAAATTCTTTTCATGTGACTTTTTTCATACTTACCATGTCTGATGGGCAGTTCCAAAACACCACAATTTGTTAAAGACTGATAAAAACTTATATAGTAAAGCATATTTATACTCCAGTATATTCATTATTTCACTTTAAATAAATTATGTTCACTTTATGATTTTAAAGTATTTATTATAATATTAATTATTCAGAATACACTTTTTGTTTCATTACTATTTTATTTTTAAGAGGATTGCAATGAAATGACTTTATCTTTTATTACTTAATGTGGTTAAAAGATGGCTGTAAAATCAACAGGAACACAAGCTTTCTCTGCTAGTAAGTTTTAGATCTCATCAATTTCAAGTATGACTTTAATCCCAAAAATAATTAGGTTTGAGTACTTGTTTATCATGAATATCTAAAAGTAGTTAGTAATATTCAGTTGCATTTGAGCTTGTCGAATTTCTCACTGAATAGTATGTTCAGTGTTATAGTAGAAAAATCTGTAGGAACAATATGCCTCCTAGTGTAAAGGAAGGGTAATGTCAACTTTCATTGGTGTGCTGCGAAGAATTTCATTTCCATAGCTGCCTGCTGCCATGTGATTCATTCTGCTAAGGGTGGGTAAAGAGGAACGGTATTAATTTACCCTGATATGTGGTCTGCCTTAAAGGAAAAAAAATATTCTTTGTATATCAGTGTTTATAATCATTTGAGAGTGTTAAAAGTGATAAATGGATAAGCAAATCAGTAGCTGTATCTAAAAATAAGGAGCTTACTGATTTCAGTAACTCTTAGAAGTATTTTTTATTATTATTATTATTTTTAAATTTTATTCTATTTTTGGCTGCATTGGGTCTTCGTAGCTGCGCGAGGTCTTTCTCTAGTTGCAGCGAGTGGGGGCTACTCTTCATGGAAGTGCGCAGGCTTCTCATTGCAGTGGCTTTTGTTGTGGAGCACGGGGTCCAGGCATGTGGGCTTCAGTAGTTGTGGCATGCGGGCTCAGTACTTGTGGCTTGCAGGCTCAGTAGTTGTGGCACACGGTCTTAGTTGCTACACAGCACATGGGATCTTCGTTGACCAGTGATCGAACCCGTGTCCCCTGCATTGGTAGGTGGATTCTTAACCACTTCTCCACCACGGAAGTCCTTTAGAAGTATTCTAAAGCCATGTCATAAGAAAAACATGGAAATAAATTACTAATTATAAAAGATCTATACTCAAATTCAAACTAATATATTTTATTTTATATTCATATAGAAAAATAAATAAGAGAAATAAATTGTCTAGAGTTTTAAAATAATTTGAAAATTTTGGAGAAACCACAGATACTTGTCTCAAATGTCCCAAATTAACCTTAACACTATTTTGACACACGTTTCTGTCAGTGGATTGAGAATTATTCAGATTAGTGTGACTGACAAATACATGGATGCCCAGACTTTAATAACTCTAAAGTTGCCAGATATAATACAAGATAGCCAGTTAAATTTGAATTTCATATAAACAATATTTTTTTTCTGTCTAAGTATGTCCCAAATATTGCAATATTGCACAGTTTCTTGCAATATTTGGGACATACTTAGACTGATAAATTATTCATTGTTCATCTGAGATTCAAATTTAAGCAACCATCCTGTATTTTATTTTTTCTAAATCAGGCAACACTACCCTAAAATATGATTTAATAAATTAGTAATAAATGAATTAAATAATATAATTTAAATATTATGAGGAGATCTACTTATGGCATACATTTAATTACAATTAAAATTCAGAGCAGGGATTAGTCAACCTTTTGTTAGAGTTAGTTCTGTGATACTGCCCCAGGTAGAGGCATCATTTCTTTACTTTAAAAAATCATCAGTTCGTAGTATATTTCTATGTCCAGAAAAGAGTCACAACGTTAGAAGTTCAGTTTGTGCTTATACTCAACAATGTAAATGCATTACTCCACCATTGAATGATGACTTTTATGTTGGTCTTTTCCTGATTGTTGCAAACAGAGAAATTCTGGTTAAAGTTGTTTTTTTTTTTTTTTTTTTTTTTTTCAGTACGCGGGCCTCTCACTGTTGTGGCCTCTCCCGTTGCGGAGCACAGGCTCCAGACACGCAGGCCCAAGAACCATGGCTCACGGGCCCAGCCGCTCCGCGGCATGTGGGATCTTCCTGGACTGGGGCACGAACCCGTGTCCCCTGCATTGGCAGGCGGGCTCTCAACCACTGCGCCACCAGGGAAGCCCTGGTTAAAGTTTTTGATTCATGATTTTATTTTGTTTGTTTAATGGTCTGTTTGATATATCATATTTTAGGGTTCTTTATGTGTTCACTGACTTTTCAGCGGGAGCACAGGCTCCGGACGCTCAGGCTCTGCAGCATGTGGGGTTCTCCTGGACCGGGGCACGAACCCATGTCCCCCGCATCAGCAGGTGGACTCTCAACCACTGCACCACCAGGGAAGCCCTCACTGACTTTTATATACTTTCTTTGCCTTCAGAATCTAATCTATGATTTTTTAGGATCTGACGGCTTCCAAGGGAAACTATGCCAACATGGGTGGAAGGCAGGGGGAGATAGAGATGGGGAGAGGGAGTGAGGGGGGGAGAAGGGGAGAGACAGAGTTTCAATTTGTTTCTGGAATTTTAAGGCTTTGTTTGCATATCTTAGTAAAGATATCCACCTAGAATATACAAATATATTTTTAAGACCTCTCAGGTACGACGCTGAGAGGAAATGTGTGGAGTGCCATTAGACTGAGTACAAATCATGCCTCTTCCATTTGCCGAGCTGCATGACTTTAGGCAGGTTGCTCTGGCCCAGTGGCCTTGTCTGCAGCATGGGATGAGCATAAGACTTTTATCTCATAGACTTGTACAGATTGCAGGTTAACACGTAACTCAGCACAGTTCTTGGTTCACAGTTAAGTCTTCAATTATGTTAGTATTATTGGAAGAATTAAGTCACACTAAGCAGTTACCTAAGCAAACTCTTTGGCTTCAGTTCTGTCCTCATAATTAATACACAAGTAAAGATGCATGAGACTCATCCTTTCTAAATTCCAGTTTCTTCCTGGCTAGTTGAGGAAAGGTAGGTGTTGCTTTTTTAGTGAATCTTGAATCATCAAAATAATATCTTAGCTCTGTATTTCACCTTTCTTACATACACAGTCAAATCTTGTTTTTAAAATGTGTGACTTAGCACCAGTTGTTTGAAATGTTACATAGATTAAGTCTAAAAAAAGCTTTTTTATTTTTTATTTATTTATTTATTTATTTATTTTGCGGTACTCAGGCCTCCCACTGCCGTGGCCTCTCCCACTGCGGAGCACAGGTTCCGGATGCGCAGGCTCCAGACGCGCAGGCTCAGTGGTCACTGCCCACGGGTGCCGCCGCTCCGCGGCATATGGGATCCCCCCAGACCGGGTGCACGAACCCCCGTCCCCTGCATCGGCAGGTGGACTCTCAACCACTGCACCACCAGGGAAGCCCCTAAAAAAGCTTTTGAATGGAGAGAATTTGGTGTTTCTATAGGATCACTCCAAGCATCCACAAGTAGGTTTAACTGGTAACATTTAATTATATATAAGGGATATTAATGAAAATCTTATTATGTTCCAGATTCCTGATCTTCACTTGAATTTTGAGACTTTACAGATTTATTCCTACTAATTGGCCAGAAAACTCTTTATTTCTTTGTAATTAGTAATAACCCAGCTCTCAGTCAGATCTGCAAACAGGCAATATACTGTACTTTGGGCAAATTTGCCAGCTAATCTCTGCAAATTAAAAGCACAGTTAAAAATAACATAATAACAATTTTGATTTAAATGTTCATTAGAAGGAAAGAATTAAACCATAAACTTCCTAACTGCAAGCACTGGTTTCATTGATTTTTTTTTCCCCCATGTTTTTGTGTTTTGACATGAACTGGTATTTTATCATTCCTGAGCATTCAAATGAAAAACCCTTTCACATTAGGAATAAAATAAGAAAACTTGAACCAGCTTTTAAAATATTCCATGAATAAAAAAAAAAAGTTGCTTTAGTCAAGGAAGAGAGTAGATTACATTTTATATTTTTAAAGATGCAGTTTTAGACTAAACCAAATGACAATTGTGAAACTATATCTAGGGACAAAAATAGATGTAGGGGTCCCACAAAACAACAAGCCCAGGCTTAGGAAAGGTAGCATCCTATCATAGGAAGAGTGATGCCTCATTGGAATATTTCCTCAAGGCCTCTTTTTATTAAGGAAATATATATTTAAATAAAGTCAAAGAGGTATCTTCATTCAGAAGAGGATGCTGAGTTCTGGTTTAACCTCCTTAAGAAATAGCTATAGAATATCTCACAGTAACTCTTCAGTAATCTCTCCTAAGTCAAAACTATTGTACAGTAAAAGGTTATGATTTAAAATAAGAAGTTCAGGTATTTCGAGCCAGAAATACCAATATTCCACATGCAGTAAAATCCTGACCTAAGCAGCAAGTAGCTTAAGAAAGGGGGAAGGGAAATTAGCCTATAGTCTATCCATTTTCCGTGATGTTAGCACAGTCAGAAGGCTTTAGATCTTTAGTTCCTTCATTATCCAAAAAAGGTACAGAAGGTATGAAGGTGTTTTATGATGTGCAGGACCCTGGGAACACCTGCTTCAGAATAAGGCAAATCAAGGTTGACACTGACCCTGTAATTTCTAGTCATGTTGTGAACTCTCAGTGTCTCCTCTCTCAATCTCTCTTTCTTTATCTCTCTCTCTCACATGTGTGTTGTTTCATTATAATAATAATATAATTATCTTAAATAGAGGATGTTAGAAATATTAGAAATGATATAAGCAGAGTGTCCTGAATACGGTCAGGAAGATAATAAGAGCTCAAAAATGTCAGTATTACTGCTATTAAGTAAGAAATGCTATCTCTCTGCACTGTATCAGTGTCCTCACATCTTCCTTCCAGTGTGATGCTTCTAATCAAATTTGAGTTGATAAACTGAAGAGACAATTGGAGTAAGTAAATTAGGAAAAACCTGTGGGATATTTCCATGAATGACGTACTAACGTGCTTTGAAGAACATAGAGGAATGTATTTCGACTGTTCCTGACATTTTTATTTACTTTCTAGTTCTCAAAAATAATTATTTGTAATGACTTTTTTCAATATGAAATCAGAGGAAAGGCAATATGCATGGTTATAATAGTTTAGGTGGTATTGAATAAAGAGCTTTAAAATTCTCAAATGGTCAGCTCTTCAAAATAATCTGCCAAATGTATGTAGAAAGTATAGAGTTTCGGGCTTCCCTGGTGGTGCAGTGGTTGAGAGTCCGCCTGCTGATGCAGGGGACGCGGGTTCGTGCTCCGGTCCGGGAGGATCCCACATGCCGTGGAGCGGCTGGGCCCGTGAGCCATGGCCGCTGAGCCTGCGCGTCCGGAGCCTGTGCTCCGCAACGGGAGAGGCCACAGCAGTGAGAGGCCCGCGTACCGCAAAAAAAAAAAAAAAAAGTATAGAGTTTCATAAAGAGTCTTTAGAACTAAAAATCCACCACTGTTTTCTATTATGTTTATCTTTATGTGGTAAACATTCATAAATTACTGATTCATGTTGCACTAATAGACATATGAGTTATAGAAATAGTAAATTGTGAAATAAAACTGCTGTCAAGATATGACAAAATACAACATCCACTTTTATGATACATAATTTTTTTAAGTTAACAAAAATATATATTTTATTTGTAGCAATTTAATTTATATATTGTACTCAAAACACTTGATATAAAAATCAAGTTTTCTATTTCACTTGGAGTGTTTTTCTATTTTCCTTATATCTCTAAATTGCTTGTTTATTTGGCCTCAAATGAACTGCAGGCAGACAGTACTGATTTGCAGTTAGAGAGCCTGGTAAGTGGCATTGACTTTTTCATTTTTACTGAATTGCATGGGTACCTGGATTACAGTGTTTCTTTTCTCCATGGCTAAGCATCCCCTTCCTCTCTGTTATTAGCTACAATGTGTGCTCACCCTCCACAGCTCATCACAGACTCACAGCTGTGCTGACACACACTCAGAGATCTCACATAGGACACACCAAGCTGGGGTCTCCATGGAATATAAGGCAGAGTAAAAGAGACCTTAAGAGGTCCCTTAGCCAATTCTTTTGCTAAAATTCAAGGTTATATTCCATAGAGATCATCTCCTTTATGTTTTCTTTATTGACAGTTACATTTTCCTTATCTCACAATTCAAGATACTGATTTTGATCCAAAATATTTTAAATCTATTTCCCAGCTATTTTAGGCATAGTTACTTCCTGTTTTGTACTATAATGATGGGCAGGTCAGATGGAGCAAAATGCCTAAAGAGTCCTCAGTTTGATTCTGGGCCTGAGTGTAGCTCAGGGTATCCCCTGCTTGGAGGAGTTTGACAGAACTGTCTTCTATTAGCCTTTAGGGTGAAGTTCAAACTCTGTCTATTCCCCTCGCCTCTTTCCTAGCACTATTAGTTTGGGGAATTGGAGGTTTGAGTGAATGATGTGACTTGTCCTTTTATTCCAAGCAACTGGAACAAAACATTAACTATAATGCTGCCTCTTTGTAGCAGTAAAGCAAAATGAAGATACATTTTTAATACTAAATTTTGTTGTTTTATTTTTCTTGCAGTGTTTATTCAGATGAAATGTGTGTGGTCATAAATATGTAGAACTTTATAATTATTTAAAAATCGGTATGGTCTCCTTGAAGTTTTATCCATTAGAATGTTTCCCCAGGCAATAAGAGCAGCTTATGGAAATTACACAATGTATTAAAAGTTTAATCTTAAACCTAATGATACTCTATAAACTCTTTATAATCAGTATCATAGACATCTAACTTGTAGTTATACTGATTTTTTTATATATAACAGGTTCTTATTAGTAATCCATTTTATACATATTAGTGTATATATGTCAATCCCAATCTCCCAATTCATCACACCACCATGCCTCCCCCCAGCACTTTCCCCCATTGGTGTCCATATGTTTGTTCTTTACATCTGTGTCTCTATTTCTGCCCTGCAAACTGGTTCATCTGTACCATTTTTCTAGGTTCCACATATATGCATTAATATATGATATTTGTTTTTCTCTATCTGACTTACCTCATTCTGTATGACAGTCTCTAGACCCATCCACGTCTCTACAAATGACCCAATTTCATTCCTTTTTTATGGCTGAGTAATATTCCATTGTATATATGTACCACATCTTCTTTATCCATTTGTCTGTGGATGGGCATTTAGGTTGCTTCCATGACCTGGCTATTGTAAATAGTGCTGCAATGAACATTGGGGTGCATGTGCCTTTTTGAATTATGGTTTTCTCTGGGTATATGCCCAATAGTGGGATTGCTGGATCATATGGTAACTCTATTTTTAGTTTTTTAAAGAACCTGCATATTGTTCCCCATAGTGGCTGTATCAATTTACATTCCCACCAACAGTGCAAGAGGGTTCCCTTTTCTCCACACCCTCTCCAGCATTTGTTGCTTGTAGATTTTCTGATGATGCCCATTCTAACTGGTGTGTGATGATACCTCATTGTAGTTTTGACTTGTGTTTCTCTAATAATTATATACTGAAAGATCTTTATCAGCTTTTATATGTAACTCTATCTCTACCTGTCTATCTTGTGTTTTAAAGGACAAATATGTCAAAAAACATGCAGCTATGAAATACCTTCTGACTCAAATTCTTCCCAAAGTAGCAAATTTCTTCTTTGTACACTCCATTTATTGATTCACTCTCTCATTCAAACATTTTTATTTATTTAAAAAATTATTTCATTTATTCTAAAATTTTCATTTTTTCGTTTATTTATTCAGACTTCTGGAAAATTTTTCTGAATGCTTACTACATTGCAGGATGTTTGAAGAAGGACTTAAAAATTTGCTACATTTTATTTGCTTTTTTCTACTTAGGTAATGCTCAATATATTCATGCTTTCTGTGAAAAAGATGATTATATATAAAATATGTAGTCACATAATAATAATTAAATAAATTATTAAATAGCCTCACAAATGACCAATTCCTTTACTGGAAAATTTCCTCAGTCATTTTGATTATTTCTTAGGCATATACTAGTTTGAAAAATTTACTACTTTACAGTAGCCAGCAATCTGTATTGTATTCCTTTTAGAAGATGTTTAGAGTTTGGAATTCTTTGCCCATAATTAACTGAATCACATACATGTTGAGACTGATTTATTAGTACTATGAGAACACTGATCTATAGGAATATAAGATATTGATCCAGTGTCTTTATGTAACTAACATAATTAGTTAGGACAGCACAGAAATTAGGACTAACTTTGGTAAAATGCAGTATTTTATGCCTGAGGAGGCTTTATTTTGCCTCTACTATGAATAGTTCATAATTTTTTACCTCTAAGAACTGTAATTGCTACCACATGTTTAATGAAAGAAAAGTAGGAGACACTACATAATTTGTAACACAGTATGAACTTTAATAACAATATTTGCCATTTACTGAGTACATAGAATATGCTAGGCAATGAGATACATTCTTTCCCGGGCTGAAATCATTCTATCCTCAATGCAACCTTACAAGTTAAGTGTCAGTTTCCCATACAAAACAAACAAACAGACTTATATTCATGAATTATTGTTTCAAGGTCACAATGCTGATGAGTAGAGGATAGGGTCTTTAAATTTCAACTACTAAATTAACTGCCTCATCAAGACACTCTTAGCTAATATTTTACTTTTAATCTAAATATTTTAAAATTAATCTAATAGTTTTTCAGTGAGGACATTTAGTGTTTTAACAGATCCATTGAAAACTAGTCAATTTTGAACCCTTTTGACTGTGAGTAGGATCTGCAATCTCAGATTAGTCATTAGCTAGAGGATCTTGACTTTCACATCACACGACACAAAAGAACCACCACAATTTTAGTTTAACAACTGATTTTAATGTAATGTGCAGAAGCATTAATACAATGGCTCTCATTTCCTTGTAACTTTTGTTTAAGCAATGTTTAGATAATTTTGATATGAATTTTCAAGCTTCACATAAAAGCTGCTATTTAGGCTAGGATGGCCTACTTAAAAAAAATGCCACCTATTAGGTTGCAAATAAAATACAGGATCCAGTTAAATTTGAATTTCAGATAAATGATGAATAATTTTTTTTATGTGTATCATGAGTGATCTGGGACATACCCATACTAAAGGAATGTTTATGTTTTTCTGAAATTCAAATTTAACCGGGTATTCTATATTTTATCTGGCAACCTTATACCTATGGAAAATATTAGTTATGCCTTGCTATGATTAATTATTGATGATATTGCACACAGATCTGGGCCACCATTACAATGAGAGCAGAAAGAAGACCTACTAATTCATCTGCTATTACTAAGAAGCAAGTGGGTTTTACTCCAGAATTCCAGTACTGTTCCCTTCAGCAGATTTTGCCAAGCAATTGTTGCCATCTAATGTATTTAGTAGTTTCCCCAGTTAGAATGAAAGCTCTGTGAGAAGTTGTGTCCAGTGTTGTATCTCCAGTGCCTACCACACAAGAAATACTCTATAAATATATGTTGATGAAATGGATGAATGAATATGAAAAGTGTTTACTGCAGTTATACTCATATTATGTATTTAGCATATATTCAGGAGGAAAATGTATACATTTTTCTTACCACTGAGAGACACACGAAAAATATTGCAGTGACCCTCTGTGCCAGAGGCAAAGAACCAGCTATTTGTTCCCACTGCCTGTCCTCCTAATTCTAATTTTGTGTGGGAAAAATAAGTGTGTGGGTGAGTCTTGTTCCTCTGCAAACTCTAATCCCAAGGACCATTCACAGATGAAAGAGCTGCCTGCAGCTTGAAGAGTTGCATGAATGCTGATGGCACCCCTCTGATTTTCTTTTCACTCTCCCAAACTGCATTTTAAATACTACAAATCTTGGCAGACCCTCAAGGAGGTGGATGCCCCTGTTATCCAGAATAATGAATTGTACTTGAAAAAGTGAACTCAGCCAATGTTACTCTTGGAAAAACAAAAAATGTCACTAGCACATGATAAATGAATACCTCTATCCAACACTGGGTATTACAGAAGAAAAACTGACATCAATTTGAGCCACACATGACATTGTATAATATTGTTTTTACATCATTAAATCTATTAAGATAATGTATGGAAAACATGCTTATTCATCTGGCAAAACTGATAAATAAATAAAACTGTTAAATAAATAATCAGAGAGCCAGTTCTTCTGAATAGTCTGTCATGTGGACACTTCATTTACTGTTTAGCTGAAGGCTGAACAGGACAGAACAGGAGCCAAGGAGACAATAACTTTTAAATATAGATGAGGGTTTATTATTAAGCCTACAGTTCAATATTGGTAAAAGCTGTTTGTAAAAGTCGTGTATCATCCTTTGGTGTTTTCTCCTTTGTCTTTTTCTTTTGTGTCTTTCCTTTCAGAGCTTTAATTCTTAACCTTTGTATTCAACACTGTAAAATATCATAGGAAACACATACAAGGGGTCCTCCATAGGAAACACATACAAGAGTTACATGTATATTACTTTTTGATTTTCATTATTACCAAAATGCAGCTTCTCTATAAATTCAATGACTTTGTCCTGGAATAGCATAACGTGGGTCAGTTCTGGTACAAATATTATTTTGGTTAAACATTTGCTCAAATATTTTTAAAACATTAAAAAAGAATCGACAAACCACTCCAGTTCATATATATGTGTGTGTGCACTAGTTTTGGTAAATTTGCATTGAAGGTATATCTGATATGCCATGAATATTCCAGTAATTAATATTATTGCATTAATATAGGAGATTTCAGAGATAATAGTATCTTGAAATATACTTTAGAGCTCAAGGATTCTGAATGCCTCACTTTCTCCCAAATCCCAGAAACCTAGTAAATGTCATGGTTTTATAAGTATACGACTACCTCATCTACTTGGAACTTTAGAGCCCTACTTAGAAGCAAGTATTAAATCAAGAGAAGATACTATGGAAAGCGATGCAATTGTTGCTTCACCAGCAGAGATATCTTTGAAAAAAATGTGCATAGAAAACCACTATACTTGAAAAACGTATAGCTAGTATGTTTCCATTGAATGAATGATGGGTTTGAGAGGAATTTATCATTTGCTCTATTTTTCCATATAGTTTAATTTTATATTGCCTATTTTTATTTCTTATTGAGGAAAACAGCCCTTGTTAATAGTTTTTTAATTACTTTTTAATGCCAGGTTAATGGGTTTTGGTAACCATGTTAAAATAAATTAATTACCCATCTGGTCATTAACACTGCTTTAGATTTATATTAATTAGGAGAGCTATGCTAATTCTGGATGGAAATAAGGGTATAATTAGTAATAGATAGTAATTTACCTTAAATCATAGAGATTTCTTTTTTACATTTAGGTAACAGAAAAAAATATGTCAAATAAAAATAATTATTTGTCCCATCATCACAATGAATTGATGAAAATAAATGTGCACATATGTAACTGTTTATCTATATACACATTTAAATTATTTTTAGAATATTCTACAAAGAAATATTACAGTATGAAAAATCATATGTTGAGTCAGGTGCATTGGAAAAACATATGTTTCAACCTGGAAAAGAATCTCTCCCTTTGAAGCACGCAGAAGAACTCTGAACTGTAGTTGCTGACAGAGTCAAAGAAAGCATAAAATAACAAAGTGCCAGAGAAGGGGGAAGTCCGAGAGTGAGGAAGAACAGACCAAGGTTGAGTGCTCATTTTGAGGAGCTATATCTTGGAATATAAATTTGACAATCTAAAATATAAATTATATTATAAAAAGCAGTATTTATATTTATAAAAAGGAGTCAAAATATCTATCACAAATGACAAAGAAATGCATAGTTATAGCCATGTCTAATTAAAAAAACAATCACCAAAGAAAATCAGTAGAATAAAAGACCACACCTATGTTTAATTGAACACACATATATTATGATTTTATGTACTTGTACTTATGATTTGTATGGTATTATCATGTATCTTTTGATTGATTTTGAACTGCCTACATCAATAACGAAGTCAAATAATGTGAGAAATTCTGTAAGCAATAAAAATATAAAACTCTTCAAAGATAGTTGTCACATACCACATTTTATTTGAACCCTTAGACTTATGAATAAGTGTCACAATCTGAACATGGAATATAAAAGAGGTAAAAAGGGGCCTGTTTATCATAATGAAAATACATGAATTAAAGCTCAAATATTCTTTTAATGCTCAATGAATGAATTTCAGTGTATAACTTGTAAATGCATATTCAGTCAAATATTTCTATAGGATTTCTTCAAAGTACATTAAATACCCTGAAATAATTTTTAATGACTAAACTATCACTATACTTTGTAGGTGGAAGAAATCTCTCTGATAGTATAAGCGAGGATATTCAGAATTTTGGAAAGATGAAATTGAATACATCCAAGGAAAATTCAAATTAACTTTAAATGAAAAATTTAGGGCCACTTTATGGTGATCACAGCCACATTCTCCAAGTTAAAAGGCAGCTAACTATAAATTAACTAAACTCTATTGGATTTCTACATGTTTAATAGTCAGTCTGTGCATAGTCATAACTAGCACCGAAATAAGTATTAGTCTTAAACTTTTTAACTCTGCTTTCCCTTCTTGAATGCCTATGACTTATTTTCTTGAGTATGCACTTAGAATATTTCTATCTGGCAAAATAACCTTTTAAGAAAATATCAATACAAATAATGTGCTCCATATGTTAAAGTATTTGACTTGATTTTATTGTGACGCTAATGATGACAGAGTCATGAGAGAGGATTCACTGTCACAATTAAGGCAATTACAGTGAAACTAATATCTGTTTTTAATGTTTGAAATAATTAAATTAACTAAGTTAATTGCACTTGTACTATATGGAAATAGCCAGTGTCATTCTCTAGCAAAAATTCTCCTGAAGAGGGAGTTTGTGTATTAAAATACATTTTAAGAAGATCTGCACAGGGCACAGAGAAAAGTTAAATACTTATTTTTTAAAGACACACAAAAGCCACCAATATCTTTTGCAAGGAATACCTCTCAAAATTCTTTATATCCGTTGGGAATAAAATCTGGAGATCATTAGACCCAACCATGAATGATCACCTAAATAATATGATCCGTGATGCGACATATATGTTTCATGAATAAAATGTTGTAACCTGGTTTAAAAAGACACTGCAAATATAAAACAATATTTTCTTATAACATGACTTCATAGAAGTGTACAAATGAATCCCAGCTGTGCCTCTGGGAAAGATTTATTTGGTCATGAGAGCCACTGGAAATGAAATTATATAGTCTCTCTCTCTCTTTCTCTCCCTCACACTCTTTCCATTCTTCCCTCCTTCCTTCCCTACCTCCCTCCTTGGAATGTTACAGTAATTAAGAAAAGAAACATGAAAAAAAAACTTAAGGTAAAGTGTTCTCAAGTAAATTAGAGTGCTCCCTGGGGCTTGTGTGTAATTTCAGTCTCAATGCATAAATCTAGAAAAAAAAAATTACAATGTGGTATAAAGTGAGCTTCCTTTGAAAAACACACTTTTAATTTTTTTGTCTAAAGTGTTATTATACATGTGTTTTCTTGAACACATAAGAAAGAGTTCAGGCATAAAATCTGATGCCAATGTCTATACCAATATCCATTATTACTGTTCATAAAATAAAACACAAAACAGATATGACAATATAATGCTCTACTTGTGCAGAATATGAAGCAGGCCCAACTCCTAATTGCTAGTATAGGGCAATTAAGTATTTTATCATGTACTTACATAAAATGTTAGAAGAAAAATATGAAATTACAGAATTGCTTGAAGTGCTTTAAGTTTCTATTTATCTTTTGTCAGCTTATTAGAAATATAAGAAAACTAATCACCAGAAATAATATCAGCAGAATAAAATATGATTTTTTTTGTTTCCTAGAAAAAAACATAATTGAAAATCAGTAATATAAACTGCTAGACAATTCCTCAGTAGACTCTGTGGTACTCAAATATTTTGTCTTTGAATTGTCTCACAATGAATTCTAAAGCCATGGTTCTTATCATGAATCTTTACACTTGAGTTACACATTCTGGAATCCAAATCATTTTGGAAGCCTGCACAGTGTATTTAATAGTTCTTTCTTTGTCTATTGGTCTAATAAACTCATTGAAAGTAGTTAGATTTAGGAAAGCTGTTTAATTCCATAACTGGAATGCATATTCCACTCATTCATTTGTGCTTTTATTGATTTAAAATTTACTGAGGGTTTATATGTAACTGGGAAAGGAAATATAAATGAAATATGGTCTCAATCTGAAAAATGTTAAAATGAGGTAATGGGGCATTTGCAAGCATAATACTATAAAAATCAAATGGCTTATCATTGTTAAACACTGACATTTAAACCCAATCCTGAAATCCCTCTTTAATAAAATGCTAAGAAAATTATATTAGGGACAAAAATCTATCACAGAACAAATTGAAGTACTAAAAGTTTGCTTCTGACATTTTTCCTCTTTAATATATATAGAGCATTCACATAATTAAATTGATAACATTAAAATAAGTAAAATGATAGTTCATGGTTTAAAAATTGTTAATTAATGACGTATAATATAATTAAATATTTTCAAGAAGTAAAATCAGTTGCAAACATAAACACAATATTAATGTTTCATTTAATAACTTCTGGTAGTTGACAACCACTATAAAAGTAATCCACTGAGTGATAGACTAAGACCTTAAGTGTTTTAAATATTTCTGAATAGGGAGTTTAAAATTTGGAGTTTTTTTAATTTAAAAAATTCCCCAATCAGAATAAATACATATTGAATGCCTAGAGGGGAAAATAAAAGGTTTTGTTTTTAAGGGATGATCTTGCAACTGTAATTCATAACTATATCAAGTAGTAAAATATAGAGCCCAATTTATGTTATCGACAGTTAATGAAAATTATGCTAAATGGAAAAAAACATGCATTACCACTACATATTAAAACAGCTTCAACATTAAAATATTTAAAATATTCAAAACTATGGTTTTGTAAAAGAAACTATTCTAAGTTTCCACTTAGATGTAAGGAGAAAAATAAATTACATGATTTTAAATTGTACACTTGAAGTAATTGTTGCAACAGGGAAGCTCTCGGGAAAGCTAGCACTCTCCTAATTATATGTTCCTTTGATTATTACTGTCTTTCCTTTAGAGCAGTTTTATAGATACACTGTACTAATCAAAGCTATTTCAACTTAGCAATATAAGGTAACTAATTACAAGGCCAAATATATGAACTCATTCTCTCAAGTTCCTGATGTGGTACTTATGAGGCATTTATGTAAGATCTGGTAATTGTCCCTTTTCCCCTAATACACATTTTAAATTTATGAATTACACCCCTTGTTTTTAATCTCCATTAATGTGTCACGTGCTAAACAAATACAAGCAAGCACAAAATTTTACATGTTTAAATTAATTAAATCATTAAGCCAGTAGTTGCTATGCTGCAAATATCCATTTGGCCCTGTTGAATTTATTATCTAATATCTGTGGGCACTGATTAGCAGTTTCGCTCATTATTAAACTGAACTTGTTGCATAAATCAAGGCCCTAAAACATTACTTAGCATAGTTGTTCCCTGAGCCATTTTTAACCTTTCTGGCTCAAATACACCATTTAGTTTGAAAAAGATAAATATGTATTAATTTTTTGAGCATAATCTTGAATATAAATCATTACAGTATTTGAACAATATTCTCTCAACTTGTCTGTTGTTTCTTTATGTATCCTTTACATTTAATATTCCATTTAGTATAAAGTTAACTTGTGTATTGTTTCTTTATATCCTTTACATGTAATATTCCATTTAGTTTAAAGAAAAAACACAAAAAAATTAGTCTCTTTTGCATAGCTATGTTTCAGTACACTACAAATTCCACTCTTACATTTTAAAATGTACCTTTTTAAAATCATGTTTCATAAAAATGGTTACTTGGAAAAAAATTAATCAAAGTAGATTTTTTTTTCTGGTAAAGTAATGAACTATTAAATAGTATATATCAGAATTCTATCACATAGATTGAAATATTTCTGTTGATCTTTTAATCATATAACATATTTTGCTTAAGACAAAACATGGTCCTGTGATAAAGAACATTATTCTCACATCCTTATAAAGTCTTTGTCTCATCCATTTAATTAAGGTGGTCATGTGTAAAATTCCTAAAAGAAAGATTGCAAATAGCAAATATCTAGCAATATATTTTACACATGGAAGAAATGAAAATATAATGTAACTCTCTCAAATTTATATGTAGGTATACATATATGCATCCATCTATAAAACTACATATTGTGTGAATATACATGTTTATACTTGTGTATAAATAGACATAAACAAATAACCATCTTAATCTCTGTATTTTAGTTTTTAAATTCAAGAATTTTTCTAGAAAAAAAATGGAAAATTTCAATTTCTTAATGTATGAATTAAATAATCATTTGTTGGGAAATGGAACAGAGAGTAGATAAATTTAATGAAGGCTTGGTATATTTTTTTTTTCTCCTACCTGGACAAGTGGGTATATAGTATTAATCATTTTTTCATGTGTATGAAATAAAAGGAACCTCTACACAATATGAAATTAAATTTTGCATTTCTTAGTTATCTTCAAGATTGGATTAAAACAATATGATCTTCTTTTGAATCATGGGGATACGATATATATTTGCTTTCTTGGTAATACATTATTGCACTTTCTTACTGCTTAAAAATAATTATTTTTTTAATGTTTGTCAGCTCAGTCTGTGACCTTGTGCATTTAATATACTATCTAATTCAATGCATTTTTTTTTTAATCCTAGTCTGCTAGAGGATTATGTCAAATTTTACTTTTATCTTGCAAGGTCACAGTCTTTTTTGTTTACTTTATTAACAGTAGAGTTCAAGTGCTGAGAGAAGAACCTGACACACTTTGCAGCATTTATATTTATTTATTTTTACACAAAAAAGGAATAATTCCTGAGGTTAGCTCATTGTATTTAGAAATGTGATTATCAATGATTGTTCCTAAATTTATTCTAATTTATGCCGCTAATAATAAAAAGTTGACATACATTTTCTCTCTGGTGAAAATATCCTGAACTTTTTGTTTCTTATTAATTTTCCTATTGTCAGGGAATTATAATTAAAAACAAAATCTTCCAACCCAGAAATCCTCTGCACAAATGTAGGAGAGAAGGAAAACACTTCCATTTTTTTTTTTTTTTCTGTTTTCAAGGATTCATGATAGTTTTATTTTAAAAGGAATTCTTCCTTATAACTCCATACACCCAGGCTTAAACCTCAGCGTCACCACTGTGTGACATTGGATAAGTCATGCCCTCTCTGAGATTCAAGCTTCCTCATCTCTAAGAAGAGTTGTTAGTTTAAATTCCACTGATGCAAGAGCTTTTCTTTTTAAAGGATGCTTCTCCTTTAAATGAAAGGAACTCTGTATTATTGGTATTATTGGGCATTCATTATATGCCCAGCAAGACACCGTGGTGAATACGGGTGTGTGCAGGAGCAGAGGACACTGGTGAGAAGAGTGGGGAGTGCAGTTGGAGGCTGAGCGTGTGAGCAGATGCAGAGGTGGCACTTAAGATGTCTGCTTGTGCTTTTTCTTCGTATACAATGTCTCGTGCCCCCGACTTTCCCACCCCCTTCCCCTTCTTTTCTTTGTACCAGGTCCTGACTTCCTCCTCCTGACAGTAACAGATAGTTGATGCCAGGACTCTCCAATCACCTTGCGAGTTTTTTTTTTTTTTTTTTTGGGTGGGGGGGCTACTTTGGGTCTTCGTTGCTTCACACGGGCTTTCTCTAGCTGCGGAGAGGGGGGTAAGCTACTCTTTGTTGCGGTGTGCGGGCTTCTCATTGCGGTGTCTTCTCTTGTTGCAGAGCACGGGCTTTAGGCGCGTGGGCTTCAGTATTTGTGGCACGTGGGCTCAGTAGTTGTGGTACATGGGCTTAGTTGCTCCGTGGCATGTGGGATATTCCCAGACCAGGGCTCGAACCTGTGTCCCCTGCATTGTCAGGCACATTCTTAACCACTGCGCCACCAGGGAAGCCCACCTTTCGAGTTCTGAGGGCAGCCCCTGCAGCTCTGTGTTGATGATGGGGAGGAGGACGTGCCCCACCCCCACACGCACATCACGCTGCTGAGTGGAGTCTCCTTTAATGACAATGCAGATGGGCAGAGAGGCGATGTGAGTTATACTCTTCACCTCTGAGTTCTGCAGCGTGTGGAACCTGGGTTTCGGGTGGGTATGCAGACGTGGCCACATCCGTTGTTGACACACCAACTCCCTACAGTGCAGTCTCAGGGTCCTTGGCATTCCTCCACACAGATATCTTGTTCCTGGACTGAAGAGCAGACTCATCTACATCCCTTCTTGATACCTTGTTATCCAGCCCCACAGTCTCAGTTTCCTTGGCAGTGCTCCACACAGATTTCTATTTTAGCCTGTGGGGAGCAGATATGCCCACAGCCATCCTCCATGCATTCTTTTCCTTTTCCACAGTCCCTGCCTTCTGAACACTCATTCACACAGATTTCTCTGGAAGTAGGTCTCTGAGCACAGGCCCCCTGCAGCCCCCTGATGATGAAAGCCACCAGAACAAAGATGGTTCCTGTCTCCATGTTGGCCTTTATGTGATCAACACTTTCATATTGAATAAGCATTAAACCAGAATGTAAAGAGCATCTTAGGCAACCAGCTAAGAGACTGCAAGCAGAAAGAAAACTCTCCCCTTTATACAGCTAAGCAGACACCTATTGCACACATGTTTTCAAGATAAACAAAAATCGGTCCTCAATTAAGGGGACTTGATAACACCATTTGTCACACATAGTAGAATATAACTTTACATGATAATTGGAGTGACCATTTGTGTTAACTCATTGGCTTTACCAAGAGGAAAAACAAACTTATCTTTATGACTGGAGGTAGTTCTGCAACCCATTGAAGGCAGGCTACTCTCCTCCCAAGCAAACTGAAACTTAAATTTACATTTCAAAGAGATGGCTCCCAGGTTCCTGAGAAAGACATTCTTGGGTCCCAAAGCCTATCTGGTTTTCAAAAGCCTTTACACAGGTGAAACAAAGGAGAAGGTGAAACCGTGTACCTCAGGTTGGGACTTGAACCCATGTGCCGGGACTCAAATCCAGCCTAAACTCAGATTGGGACTTGAACTTGGCCAAAACCCACAGTCTTCCAACTGAGATCATACACCTGGTTTCAGGACTTAATGAAGTTCAGGTTTTTGATGTCTCATAGCAGAAAGCATTCAGTGAGAGACAAAGTGATAGGTAAGAAGTGGATTTATTTAGAGAGAAACACACTCCACAGACAGAGTGTCATCCATCTCAGAAGGTGAGAAAGGCCCCTGAGTATGGGGTTGTCAGTTTCTGTAGAGGTGGGTAATTTCATAGGCTAATGAGTGGGAGGATTATTCCAACTATTTCAGGAAGGGGTGGGGAGTTCCAGGAATTGGGCCATTGCCCACTTTTTGATCCTTATGGTTAGCCTTGGAACTGTCATGGCACCTGTAGGTGTATCATTTAGCTTGCTGATGTGTTACAGTGAGCATATACTGAGGCTCAAGGTCTAGTGGAAGTCGACTTCTCTGTCATCTTGGACCCATTGGTTCTAATCAGTTTATGTCATGTCCTTGGGCTATGTCTTTCTTTCAAAGGTCGTGCCCTGACCCCTTCCCTCCTGTTTCAAAAGTACTTACAGTTTTAAGTTTTATAAAGTAAATGTTCTAAGAAAAAGGAGGGGAGGGATATCTCTTCCCTTATTTTCTAGAGAGAATTAGCCTCTTATTTAAAATTTTCATTTGTCCTTATGCTATCAAAACAGTAATTGCTTATTTAATCTAAAACTTCCTATTGCTACCTTAATTTTGTTTATCTTAACCAATTATAGTCTGTGTTCATCAATAGTATTCCCCCAATAACTTTATCTATTTTCCTTAAAGTAAGACATTGGAGTGTTAGTTGCATATTGCTTTCATATAAATTTTCAGCTGGTTGTTTTTTCAGAGGATGAAGGTCAGAAGTTTTTGGATCCTTGTCTTTGATTCAGAAGATTATGCTCAAATGTTTTGACTTGTTAAGCAGAATATTGTTCTCCTGAGAAAGTTATAGGCATATTTTTTTCTCTCTTTGATGCCTAAAGTTCAGCTTCTGTACACCAGTGCTTAATCGAATCTTGGAGATAGAGTTTTGGGTGAAACAGAAAAGAAAAGCTTTACTGTTTTGCCAGGCAAAGAGGAATGCAGTGGGCTCTGACCTCGAAAACTATGTGTCCCAACCCAGGGGAGTTTGGTGAGGAGTTTTATGGCAAAGATTCAAGGGTGTGGTTACTGATAAGATTAGGGTTTATTATGCAGGGCCTTCCCTCCTTTATTGTCCTCTCAGGTGGTAGGTCTCCTAACCTTGATGAGCTTCTCTGGTCCCTTTAATCTTTCCTCAAGTGGTTTCTTCTCTGCTTCTCCCTTGGTTAGCAACTGTTTGAATCTGCCCTTTGGAACTGAGGGAAGGCCATGGAGGCTGGAGTCTTGCCTACAAGAAAAGGCGGACAGAAAGGCTTGTTCCTGTTCAGGTCCTGTTCAGTCTCATCTTCCCTCATATCATAGATCATTGAGTCATAGTATTCTGACTTCAGAAAATATTTGCTTTGATGCATCACTTCTAAATTAGCTTAAATTTAACAAAGGCTTATTTTCAAGTAGATATGTTGTGTAGTTCCACTGGTATGTTACATTAATAAAGCATAATTGCTTCAGTTATGTCATACCATCTGTTGCTCCAAACACGATTATCCTTAAAAAATTATTAAAAGCTGTATAAAAATACTTTATATATAATAATAACATTAATACCACCATGCTCCAAACCCTGATGAGTGGTATAGTGATACATAGAAGAATTTGGTGTTATTTAGAAGAGAATTACTTTAAAAGTTCATGTGAGGGCCTCCCTGGTGGTGCAGTGGTTGAGAGTCCACCTGCCGATGCAGGGGATACGGGTTCATGCCCCGGTCCGGGAGGATCCCACATGCCGCGGAGCGGCTGGGCCCGTGAGCCATGGCCGCTGAGCCTGCGCATCCGGAGCCTGTGCTCCACAACGGGAGAGGCCACAACAGTGAGAGGCCCGCATACCGCAAAAAAAAAAAAAAAAAAAAGTTCATGTGAGAAAGAAAAAAAGTTTCTCTATGTTTATGAGTTCTTGTCTGAGATCCCTATAATAAAAGACAGGTTATCAAGAGAATAACAGAAGTTTATTAACATGTGTACCTCACATGTACAGGAGAGATATCCAGGGAAAAAATGAGTGACTTCCCAAGGTGCTACCCGTCAAGAGTTTAACAAATTACATGTACATTTCATCCTTGGAAAGAGTATTTTCTCTCTTTTTTTCAAATGAAAATTTAGAATTAAAAACAGAAATAAAAACATGTTCCCCTCCTTCCCTTGAAAAGAATGCCAGCCACAGTTATTTACATTAAAATATTGACTAATGCTTTTGAGTGTTAGAAAAATAATTTTCTGAGTCTGTAACCATCGCCAAATAATTTTCTCTTGTAGGAAAACCGCCATGTATTTTAAAGTTTCTTCAGTGTTTAAATTGATTTTTTTATATGTGCAGTATAATATGGACTTGATATAACAATGTCTCTTACAAATATAGTACCATCTTTATTCATTGTTTTAGACCATGGGATCTACATCAGAAACATTTTTGGGGGAGTAATATATACCCTAAGAATTCTATCCCATATTCTCTTTTCTTGCATTTGTTTTTATAATTTCATATATTAACTTATTACATTCTGTGTGTTCCAGGGGTATCATAAGAATTCCTTTCTGCTACACCAACATGAAAATCTGCCCTGGTTAATACACCATTAAAATTATATTTTACACTGACAAGTAGGAATTCTTTAAGGAAGATGATCTTCTATCTCAAGTCTACATGTATATACACTTTGGGTGTATATAAACACTACTCTTACCAAGATACCAAAAATGTACCATGCAATTTTAACAGCTCTTGATAAATATTTCCAAATTTAAATAAGATCTCAGAACTGTTGATGTAGATTTGAGGATTCATGGTCCACTGTAGTCTAGCAAAATTATCTTTCCTTGGGACTTTGTTGTTGCTGCTGTCACCTTTAACTTTAAGGCAAAGTGGAAAATAAGTGTACAAAGAATGCTCAATTTGTAGTAAAATAATAGGAAACCAACAACATTGAAATGTTAACTTTTTCTATCTCATTTTACTTTGTCTTCTCTATTACATTAATTGTTATATATGTCCATGTGTGTCATTTTCTTTTTTCTTTTTTTTTTTTTTTTCTTTTCTTTTTGGTGGTACACAGGCCTCTCACTGTTGTGGCCTCTCCCATTGCGGAGCACAGGCTCCGGACACACAGGCTCAGCAGCCATGGCTCACGGCCCAAGCCACTCTGCGGCACGTGGGATCCTCCCAGACCGGGGCACGAACCCGCGTCCCCTGCATTGACAGGCAGACTCTCAACCACTGCGTCACCAGGGAAGCCCATGTGTGTCATTTTCTAAGCAAGCATGTTTACGTAAAGTAGTCTTAAACCTTCAATAATCAACATCAGTAATCAACTTCTTTTATTCCTGTCATTATCTCCTTGTTCCATTTCTTTTGAAGCTTTTCTTAGTCATTTCCCTTAAATGATATTATAGAAAATTAAGCTGTATTTTTCTCACAACATCCAAGATAGATAAAATAAGAAACAATTCAGACAAACCAGTTACAGTAAGAATATATGTAACTGGAATAAGACAATATAAAATCCTCAATTCCCTGGAATTTCCTACATTTGACTTTAGGAGGAAGAAGGAAATTACAGAAAACAAAGGGAAATTACTATTTTTTTCAAAAGTAATCTATGTTTCTGATATCAGTGTAGACTCAGTGTTAGTTTCTTTTGCTTTTAATGTCTTGAAACATGGATGAATTTTAATAGCACTACTTTCTGAAGAGTTCTGAACTATCAATCAATTAACTATGAGGCAAGAGTCAAGAGTCAAGAAAGCATTAAATAGAATATTTTCAATCCATCCTTCCTTCCCTCCTTCCTTCCTTCCTTCTTTTTTATTTTCCCATATCCCTCTCTCCTTCATCTTTTTTTGCTGTACTGAAGTTCTAGGGCCCAATGCACAGTGAGGCCAAACAAACCTAAACTTCTGGTTTGGAGCAATATTTCTGGCAGGGCCAAGAAATATTCCTTGTGCTCAAAAAACCAGAATTCCCCAATGGTTTTGGGGAAGAGTTTTTAAAGGCACAATTTGGGGTGAAGGTTGCAGAGTGTGTGACATTCTTCTGACTGGTTGGTGATGAGCTAACAGGGTGATGTTCTAGGAAACTCAACCTTCTGGCTCCAACCAGTCTGGGGTTTAAGTGTAGTCACCATCCTCCACCTGGGTAGGGGTGGGTTTTAGTTTCTCCTTAACAACTCAAGGATATGCACCAGATCTATACCCCTTCAGGAGGAACTAGGAGTCCTGTGAGTCTGTTGTCCCATTAACTACTTGAGCCTGCTCTTTGGAATTAGGGCAGGACTAAGAGCCTTAAGCCTTTTTTTTCCCACCAACAGGAAACAGAACATGGAGGGACTTTTGAACCCAGAAGGGCCTTCAGGGTCTTAATCAGTTTCACTTTCTTTCTTATTAAAAGCTTAACAACACTGAACTCTGAGTTGATAAGTACATTAGATTCACCATAATGATTCATGCCTAACATTCTAGTTAACTGAATTTTTTTCCTGCTTTTATGTGTCTTGTCAAACATAAAGCATGGGGCTTCCCTGGTGGTGCAGTGGTTGAGAGTCTGCCTGCCGATGCAGGGGACACGGGTTCATGCCCCGGTCCGGGAAGATCCCACGTGCCACGGAGCGGCTGGGCCCGTGAGCCATGGCCGCTGAGCCTGCGCATACGGAGCCTTGCTCTACAACAGGAGAGGCCACAACAGTGAGAGGCCTGCGTACCACAAAAAAAAAAAAAAAAAAAAAAAAAAAAAGAAATAAAAACCCTTAAAGCATGAATTTTGCCTTTCCGTAAAGGTGAGTTTAGTCCAATCTCATTCAGGATATAAAAAAGCCTCTATCTTGTGATTATTTGTACTCCATGTATTGAGAGATACTGCTAAAAAGAGACTCACATCAAATTTATACTGTCTGAAAGTCTCTCTGGATGATGTACAATTTGTTAAATAGCTGACCTTCTCACATAAGCAGCAGATGTTTTCAATTTTCTATTTTCATTATCATATTTTCGGTACATATTTTTCTATCAAGATTGTCATAAGAATATACTTTTTTTTTAATGTTACTATTTAATGTTGAAAATAATATAGATATTTTTTCTTCAGTATTTTAAATTATCATCTTGTTTTCCTTCCACTGTGAGTCTCACCTTCTAAAATTTTGCATTAAAATAACTGTCTCACCACAATTGTATTCTGTTTCAATATTATACAGCCTATAACCATTGCAGATCTTCTTTTTTGCCCTTATTCAAAATTCATTGTTGTTAGATAATTAAAAATTAAAATATGTTCTAGGCCTATTTTAATTCTGTCTGCATCAGCTCTTCTTCCCTTGAAGCTTAAATGATGATAGTTAATCATTACTTGTTACATGCTAATTGATTTCTGTTTAATTTGGCTTCTTTCTGTATTGTCATAGATCAAACTACTTGACAAGACTCCAAAAGTGAGATTTTTGCTTTTTGTTTTTCTTTTAAGATGGTTACTATCTGTGGGTAAAATTTTGACTCATATTGGCTTAATTTTCATAATACAATTTCTTTTAACATGACTCATCTTAAGGTAAATGCATATTAGAAAAATCTTGATTTTCTAAACAAGAAAAATATTTTAGGCCAAATATGTTACTGCGAAATATTGCCATGCCAAGAGCTCCATAAAGTATATGATATGCCAGATAAACCAACATATGACAGTTGCCTTATTTTAAGTACAAAAAAACAAAGTCTAATATCATAAATTAGGGAACAGATAAATGAATAATGGATTGATGACAGTGCCTCCTGTGGGACATTAATACAACATGTCTATAGAATATTTTTACCTGAAATAAATATAGGAAACAAAATTTTGTTTGATTATCATAGGTTGACATTAACTTATAATCTGAGATGATAAAGAGCAACTGAGGTACACTTTTTTTTTTTTTTTTTTTTTTTTTGGCGGTACGAGGGTCTCTCACTATTGTGGCCTCTCCCATTGTGGAGCACAGGCTCCGGACGCGCAGGCTCAGCAGCCATGGCTCACGGGCCCAGCCGCTCTGTGGCATGTGGGATCTTCCTGGACCGGGGCACGAACCCGTGTCCCCTGAATTGGCAGGCGGACTGTCAACCACTGTGCCACCAGGGAAGCCCGGTACACATTATTTTTAATGTCAAATATAAAATTGCCTGTAGTGTTAATGTAGTTTTGAATTTTTTTAAATCATGGTTTGACAGAACCCAATACATATTTTGGGATTAATTTTGATACTATTTAAAAAAATATATAACCTTACATTAAATTATACATTTTTTTATATTTAATAAAAATGAATAAATAAATAAAAGGACATAAATCAATATATAGAGCTATTTGTAAAGGAAATACAATATTTTGTTCTAGAGAGATAGACAATGAAGTATACTTCCAATTTTAGTTTTAGCTTTGGCACTATTGAGTGTGAGTGGGAAAAGTAAATTTTAAGAAAGAGTGTTTTCAACCTAAACTATGGCTGTGCAGCAAATAACAAAATCAAACACTGAGAACAGCTTTCACTGAATAGTTGTGTATTTCAATTGACAATTTCCAGTAATTTTCTGAAAATGGTAGAGTCATATTAGATTTAGATTTCCTTAAAGGGATCCTCATTCTCTGCTAAATAGTGTGTGTGTATTTGTTGTCCCCAGAGCTTTATTATTTCATACTCTGAATTTAATTTTCACTTGGTTAAATAGTCAACCAGTGCATGATTTAACATGAATTTAGATAACCCTGAAAAAGACTTTGTCTCATGTTTATTATATTAACTTTTTAAAATTAAGTTCGAGAATATTTTTTGTTTGTTTTTTTCTCTTGCTATCTACACAGATATTTCATGGTACTGAAAGCTGGATTACTTATATGCATCACCTCTCTCTGATATTTAGAACAAGGATAGTAAGAGGTTTAAAATAGCTGTGGAATTATTTTTAATTTTTGTATATTTAGAAGTTTTGTGGTTTAAAAAATCCATGCTTAGGAGTTTTTGGGGCAAGAGGTCTTTAGGACTTCTAAATGCTTTTTCATTAATGTTTTCTTAAGTATATCTTTGGAAAATTGGTTAGAGATAATATCATATTAACTTTTGAAAAATTCAGGAATTTCTTATCTAAGCCCTCAAATTTGAACATTTTCACATGTTGGTTAAATAATCACTATGGAATACAAGTTAATCAATTTTGTTGGTTGGTTTGACTAATATAAACTTATGTATATAAATGTATAAAAAATAAGAAACCTTAAGCAACAAAACAAATTTACATAGCACCTATAAAAAATGATTGGTAATTTATTTTTCTTTTAGAGTTCTCCCTATCTTTCCCATTTGATTGGGCATTTTTATATGGACAAAATCAATAAAACTTTGCTTTTAACTGGTCTGTAAGGCATGCAGATCATTTCTTGACATGACATAATATATTTGATTCTGCTTTCTTAAATAACTGTGTGAAATTACTGCAGTCACATAATCTCCCCAGATGTAAGGTTATTCAATTTGACTATAATATATATTCTCAAACTTTTAATTTCTTCAGTTATAAAACTTTTCAATCATGTGCAGAATGACTTGTAATATAAATCAGCTGCTGTAGTTGAAGACAGGAGAAACAAAAATGAGCCCAGCCTGTAGTCGTCCTCAGAACCACCCCAGCACCAACCACATCACAATGAGGACCACCTCCCAAGGGACACCCAGGGATCTTTGAGCTCCTAGGGATCAGTCGAACACTGCCTCTCCAATCATGCCATCCTTACATGACTATCCCATACAGCTACTTTAAAATTAATCTTTTAACATTTGTGAGTTCACCCTACAATTTTGTTATAATTGACAGAACTTGTCAGTTTATTGCTTTATTTCAAGTATAGTGGTTCTACCTAATCTGTAAATGTCAGTAAGATTTAGAAGGAAGGTAGATACATACATACTATATCTTTATGTTTAAAGCCATGCAGTAATTCTTAAATTACTTGGGTTTAAAGATTAGGACAGGGTTTCCCTGGAGGCACAGTGGTTGAGAGTCTGCCTGCCGATGCAGGGGACACAGATTCGTGCCCTGGTCCGGGAAGATCCCACATGCCGCAGAGCAGCTGAGCCCGTGAGCCATGGCGACTGAGCCTGTGCATCCGGAGCCTGTGCTCTGCAACAGGAGAGGCCTCAGCAGTGAGAGGCCTGTGTACCAAAAAAAAAAAAAAAAAAGATTAGAACATATTCAAGACATTTTTGGAACTGGTATGTGATAGCCAACCACTACAGCACCATTTCTTGATTTAGGTAAAAGTGAACATTTAATATAACATCCACATTAAAAAAGAACTAAAGCAAAAAAGAAGTTTGTGAAACATTTCAGAAGTATTGATTATTAAGTAATTTAAAAGTAAATCTTTGTTCCTGTTCTTTCTTTGTGAAACAATGGAAAGTTAAAAAAAAAATGTTCTTATAACAAAGATTTGTAATTTCCCTGGAAAAAAAATAGGATTTTTCTCTGTTATTTCATCATTTCAAGGTACTGTCTGCATTAGAACCCCAATCCATACAATTATATAAAATATATTATGCTGTCAGCTGTACTGTGTTTCCTTGAATTATATTCAAGGAAAGAACTTGTTTAATCAGTTTTAAATACAGTCCTCAGGAATTTTATCCTGTATATCCTTCTCTTGTGAACATAGAAATGAAGGACAAGGTGTGATAGATTTTAGGGCAAGGAGCTTATTTAGAAATTTTCATATACATAGACTTTCATTTTCTTTAAATTTTCAACAGTTTAGTAAACATATGAAACATGTGAGTATGTATACACACCCACACACACACACATAATAGAGGTTCTCTCCTTTGAGTGCAAAATAAAATAAAAAGTAATAACAGTAAAAAGCCGATAGGCAAAAATTGATTCATAAATGAGATGGTGGCATTCATCTCAACGCTCTTATTGGAAACCTAAATCTCAGTAAATTTGTAGCCTAAGGATACAATGGACTTAAAGGATTTCTGTCTCTGAAGAAAAATTGGAAGGCCTTTGAGGTAAGGTAAATGGAAAAGGTGGTTTGGGCAAATGTGGAGCTCCAGCACTATTAAATGTTAAGCACCATCAGGGGGTATCTCAGTCATTAACAAGAATGGCATGTGGGAGATTGTTTCAAGCAGAAGAAAAATTATAGATGTCTATGTGAAGGTGGTTCAATGCCATAGGGAAATTCTGTCAAGCAAGAAATGATTTTTTTAGCAAAGTTATTGTAAAAAAAAGTGAAGAGGTTGTGACCATTTCTTTCCTTCTTTTGCTCAGTATCCCAGAGTATGAAAGAACAAGATAGTTGTGAGAGAGGGGAGAGGAGGGGAAGGGGAGGGGAGGGGAGGGGAAGGGAGAGAGGTCTCAGAGGTGAGTGGATAGCTCAGTGTCATTCAACCAAAAACATGAGGGTCACTAAAGATAAAAATTAAAGAATATTACACTCCAACTCTTCAGCATTCTTGATTGTTTTGGCAGTGTTTTATTCGGTTTGAAAGTTAGTTGTATGCATGTTATAAAAATCTCCAAGACCTTTATTTCAACGATATTGCAAGTTCACTTCTGCTGTATTGCTGCAACATGCTTTCACTGGAGAAGGGATCTTTTTATTATTATTATTATTATTATTTTATTAGTTTCTGCTTTATAACAAAGTGAATCAGTCATACATATACATCTGTTCCCACATACGAGAAGGGATCATTTAAGATATAATTCAGGAACTTTGTCTCTGACTATATTAGAAACCTGAACATCACATACACACACAGGACTGTATTTTCAGCCAGCTACTTTCACATAACACTAGGCCATCCATCTCCCAATTCTGAGAAATACACTGGGATTCAGAATTCTGGGAGAAGACATCAATATTCACCCAGCTGGAAGCGTGTAGTGATGCTATCGGTTACATAAATGGCAGGATTACTGAGGTGGGTTTACCTTCAGAGTGCTAACTCAACATTACTTTTGGATTTTCCCTAAAGATTAGCTTAAAAGTTGGTAGTCAGTGTAGATGATGTCTAAAATCATTTTTTTAAATTTAATTTGATGCTCATTTTATTTGCTGTTTGTATATTTTGTTTGTATGTAATGTATCTTGATTTATATTGTGTAATGAGCAATAGAACATTTATTTTCAATTTTTCAATTAATAACATTTATTTATCTGGTTAGGAAATTAATACTGATATGGTTCAATCAATACAATCTGTTTACTTTAAAAAATGTTGATAATATGATGAGATTTTTTTCCTATCTGTTTTTGGAAACAACAGATTATGTTAACCAGGAACTTTGAATTTATTTCCAGATTTGCCATATAAAATTTATAGCCCTGAGCATATTATGTAATAATTTTAAGATAGATATTTCTTTTAAAACCACACTTTTTGTAGCTCTTCCCATAAAAAGGTGGCAAATTGGGGTTTTCTCTGCTTTGCTGCTGGGGACCTTGAGACTTCCATGCAAAGAAACCTGGGCTAGCCTCCTGGAGGATGAGAGCCACAACCATTCCATCCTCCCAGCTGAGCATGGACCCCAACTGATCTGTCAGATGACTCACAGCAAAGGCTGCACATGTTGATCTGTTTTCATTAGAAATGTATACAATGTCACAGTGATTACTTGCTTGAAGTGAAAAGGAGAGTTTTTAAAAAAATCTGAAATTTTAATCTCAGCATTTTAGCTAATATGATTCTTTTTTTTGTGGCTATTATATATTATTACTTTGGTTCTCTGATAGTTTTCATTTTTTTCATATATGATATCATTAGTCTGCCTAAGGTCTAATCTGTCCTTATGCTAATATTTTTCCTACTTCTAGTTCATTTATGTTTATTGCTCCCTGAGTCCATTAGAGAATCTAAATAAAGTCATCAATGCTTTACCTCTGGTATATTTAACAAGTGTATGAACTGACACTAAGATGTGAATGCTTTCTTTTGCTCTTATCCCATAGATAGAACTTTGTACTAAAAGATCTATGTTTGATGTGATTTGAAATGGAGCAAGTTTGTATCACAAAGTATAGTGTGCTAACCCAAAAGAGTTGACCCAAGATAAATTACTCATTTAATGGTCTCAACTTGAAACACAGTGTTGGCCACAAAAGAACAGACGACTTCTTTTAGTCTCTTTGTCTTTGGTCAAGATTGAAACTGAATTTGTTGGTACTAAGATCAGGTACTAAGATCATTTGTTCACTCTACTCCCTACAGTAGAGTTCAAGGTAATTGTTAGTCCTTTAAAACCAAAAAAGGGTCAGCAGCATGACAGGCCCCTTCTGAGGTCTTCTAATAGAATGTGTGAGGTCATCTTCAAGTCCCCTCCTTAGTGCCAGTATCACTAGCTCTTTATTTTTTATAAATTATTTTTTAAGTTAAAATAATGAATAATAGGGAATATTTTAAAGGATTTGATTCAAGAATATCTTTTTAAGTTTTTCAATGAGTAGATAAAATACCCTTTAAAGTAACTCATTTTATTTTAAAACATTGATAAGGCAAGAAGCAACCTTGTTGAATCTAACTTATTCAGGAAGTTCTATCAGGAATGGGGGAATAAAAATCTGTTAAGTGTATAGAAGAGGAGACACAGTTTCAATTAATTTTCATTGTTTTCATTTAATATTTATAAAAGTGATATAAAACTACTAGTTATAATAGAAAACTACCTAACTGGTTGCAAATTCTCACTGATAATCAAAACTTGACACAGTTCAAAGACAATTTATTTTGCTTCTTTGTTTCATATTATATAATACTTTTAGAACATGAACCACTATATTCCAGTTCCCCAAAACTACTAATTTCACAATTCACGTGCTTTCCTAATTATATTCCTTTGTATAAACTATTTCCTCTAACTGGGATGACCTTACCACTTTTCCTTACATAACAGAGTTTTATGTATCTTTAACTTAAATACCACATTTTCTTTGAAATGTTCTTAGCTTATTTCTACTTGGAATTAAACTTTTTTCCCCATATTATTAAGATAGGTATTGCCATTTTTAGCATTTATGAAATTTCATCTTTCTTCAGTTATGAGCTTGTAGGGGGGAAAAGACAGTATTCTCTTCCCCCATCTATCAACTACCATGACTTATACATATTTGGAGGTAAATAAATGCTATTTGAAATGAATTTAATGATACTTTTTAAATAACTTTTAATGTAATGAAGATAATTCTGAAAAATATTCAGGATGTTTGTGTGAAATTAGAGATGATCTATTGATACATGACATTTAGGTGTTAAAATGATTATTATAACAATACAATGAATCATTTGAGCCTGAAGTAACTCAAACTTTTAAACAAATCACTCATTTAAGGATTGCATGGTAATAATATCTAATGATTTTCTACTTTGGTCAATAATTTGGTAACTTTTAAATTTCCTACTAGTCAAAATGGAAGTGCCTAGGCTGTTTGGACCAGAAATATTTAGTTGTAATCTAGGATTTGTGGGTTTTCATGAGAGTCTAGAAATCATGATCTGTTCTGTACTCAAAAACAGCCCTGTTGAATATATGTTTTATTGAGGTGCTTTGAAAAGTAGTTTCCTAGGCTTTTCCATGAAGTATTTTCTACCTATTTGGCATAGCTTCTTTCTGGACAGATAAAATGACTAAATAGAGCATGGTATGATAAATTCTTTTGAAAAGGTTTACTCCTAAATATTGAGTAGGTAATCTGGTGGTAAAAAATTACTATTAAGTAAATAAAAATGATCAAAATGTCATATTCAGGTACACATATGCATTTATTTTTCTGAAGAGGATATTTATTTCTTTAATCAGATTGTCAGTGGTTTGTGACACTAAAATGAACCACTACAGGGAAAGTATACATGCACGTATTCACAATTTTGCATACAATTTCAAGAATATTCTTAAGCCCATGTATGGATCTTGTTTAGTGGAGAACACAAATGAGACTCAAGGAAAGAAAGTCAAATTTTCAAAAAAATAAAGTAGTTCAACATAATGGAAACTAGGGCTGTAGAACACTAAACTTGGTGTTGGTGTCCAGATAAAGAGAGGGATCTAAACTAGACGAGAGGTAATCCCAGACATTTGGGTGGAGAGTAAATAGAGGATTTACATCTGAAACACAAAGAGGGTTTGGGAGATGTAAAGAAATATTAACAAGAATTGATGGAAGATCCTTGTCCTCAGAAGAGTATTAAGATAGAAACAAAATCTTGCTTCAGCTCTTGTGAATTTCTTCTACTACTTAGAAAGAGATTTTTATAATGGATCCCACTAGTGGTGAACTAGGGCTTAGAGACAGCAATCAATTTATGATTCTAAATCTGGTTGTCAGGCTTCCCTGGTGGCACAGTGGTTGAGAGTCCGCCTGCCGATGCAGGGACCCCAGGTTCGTGCCCTGGTCCGGGAAGATACCACATGCCACGGAGTGGCTAGGCCCGTAAGCCATGGCCGCTGAGCCTGCGCGTCTGGAGCCTGTGCTGCACAACAGGAGAGGCCACAATAGTGAGAGGCCCGCGTACCGCAAAAAAAAAAAAAAAAAAAAAATAGTAATAATAATACAAACAATAAATAAATCTGGTTGTCTGTTTATGCCAATGTACTACCTAGGTAGTTTTGATCACAGAAGAGTAGTTTTGCAGGTCACTGGACTTAATAGTACTATCAGTATTAGAAATGTCTATAAAATACAGTTTTAAATAATTGCAATAAATATCATAAAGGGATTTCTGTTAGTCTTTATTAAGAAATATTCTAAGAAAAAGGCTATGTAGAACTAGCAATTATCAACTAGTTAATATTTTACCCTTAGTATGAGATGAATAGTTTATTGAGATGAGTGAAATAAGATGATCATTGAAATTGCATAAGGACATTTTAATTTATCCAGATCGTTGTTAGAATAGGTGCCATCTAAATAAAGAAATAATCTTCTCATATGGCATATAACAGTGTGAAATTGTAAAGATAAGCTAAAATTATTATTTTTAAAAAAGCGAGCAGAATACAATATTTTGTACTTCTTTTAAAAAATAAAAGCGCCATTTTTTTTTAATCTCATTATGGTAGGTTAGGTGTGTAATGATACACACTTTGGTCTCAACACATTACCCAGAATGACTTGATGGAGTGTAGGATTCTCCCAGGCATTCAAGAGGAAGATTTAAGTTTGAGGCTGACTGAAAGAGGGCGTGAAGAGAAATGAATTAGCTGATCATGTGTTGCATATCCATATGAATAGTTATTATGCTAAGGAGATGAGGCACATTTTTCAAGATCTAAATAGGACGACTGGTGGACGATGTAAATTTTGTATTATTATGTAGATCTCTGAGTCAGAGCCTCAAGAAGTAGGCATTTGAAACCACAAAGAACCTGAAGAAAAACTGTGGGACTGCCATTGACTAGCTAGTTTTCATAGCAGCACCTGGCACACTTCACTTCTTGAGCCCACGTGGATTATAATTCAATTTCTGTGGATGAAATATGAATCTTTTGAGGAAGTCTTAGTGTAATTAAATGATGAGGTTTCCAAAGGAAAACTTTTTTTTTTTTTAAGTTTGAACTCATGTATTTCCTTTTACCAGCCGTTTATCTGCCCATTTCCTTCCAGTGTAAGTCTGTTGTCCTGTGGAGTAGGAATAAATGATAAAATTAAAAGCATCTCTGATAACATCATACTTCAGGGAATTCACTTTTGTTGTGCATCTTCTTTGACAGAGAAAACCCACAATAGATGGTGTGTTTAATACCAAATTCATTATTATTCTCCAAACAGTATTGCAGGAAACCTTCACATAGCAAAATATGTCCTGGCTTAATAATCATGCTTGCTATCTTGGTGATTATTTTATCCCATCCATGGAATGATACTGACTTGCCAGCGACAACAAAGTCTTAAGACTTTGATTTGCTTTTTGAAATCTGTTTTAGAAAGCTAAATCATAATCTATTTATAAATTTTTACTGTCTGGAATTCAAAAATTATGACTTTATGGTTTCTATTTGCATCAAAGGGGAAGCATAACTCTTTTCATGATAAACTTTAGTAACTCTCATAGCATTTTAAAAAAATGGGAATACAGGTATTTAAATGAAGAACTTAAAATAAATAAATTTATTTATTTAGATAAATAAATTTTTAGATTTAGATCTTATTTGGATCTTGAAAAATGTGCCTCATCTCCTCAGCATAAATAAATCCTACCTTTGTCATTTTTCTTTCTTCTAACCTTTTTCTCTTAAATATTTGAGATATTCCAATATTTGTGTTCCAGGGCTTCTAAATGTAGGAATATCTACAGAAATAAAGATCGGCAAGGCTGCAGCCAGGAGGTCACATTTACTGACCACCTCTGTAATCAGAACTCTGACTACTAACTGTGAAAACTTCCACCCTCTGTAATTCTATTCCATTTCCACGTATGTCCTCTTCTGTTCTGATTCTTCTCAATTATTTTCAACATCAGCGTGAATACATAGGAGAAAAATTATCAAAATTGACATGGTGATTATGGAGCTCACTGTATTTTTAACAGGTTTACTGAGATATCATTTGCATACTATAATGTGCACTCATTTAAAGTGTACATTTCCCTGGTTTTTAATAGATTCACAAAGCTGTGCAATCATCAACACTCTCAATTTTACAATATTTTCATCACCCCTAAAAGAAGCCCATACCGATTAGCAGTCATCTCTCACCACTACTGCCCTGTATGCCTTAGTATTTGACAATATTTAACACTTATGCAAGTTTTAATGACCTTTTCCACACATGCATTATGGTGATATAAGACATATACTTGTTTAAGAAGCATTTTATTGATTATCTCCCAGATGTGAAACAGAATGGTAGGTACTGAGGACAGAAAAATGAAAATTACATGGCATCCAGGCCTCAAGTAGCCTGGTAAGAAAGTTATGTAGTAAGAAATAAAAGCATGTGTACCAATAATTCTAGAAAAATGAAAGAAATATTCTAACAAAGATGTTTTCAGTTAATATGTAATCTCAAAGGAAGATTTGGCTACACATAGTCTTTAGAGATGTATAGATCCTATTGATCCTGGAAACTTGAGAATTCAAAGATATTTTCATTTTCAAGGAAGATATTTGAACATCTTCAAAAATCTGTTTGTGGTTTAGATCTAATTTTGACTCTGGAAATATTAAAAAAAAATGACTTCCAGTTGGGACTGAAATATACACACTACTATATATAAAATAGATAACTAATAAGAACCTGCTGTGTAGCACAGGGAACTCTACTCAATACTCTGTTATGGCCTATGTAGGAAAAGAATCTTAAAAAAAAAAAAAAAAGTGTAGATATATGTATATGTACAACTGATTCACTTGGCTGTACACCTGAAACTAACACAACATTGTAAATCAACTGTCCTTCAATAAAAATTAAAAAAAAAAAATTTATCTCCAGGACCAATTCACTTACTATAGTTCAAGGAGGAATCTTTAAAGACTTGTTTATTTTTGTAAGTTAATAGTTAAGAATACTAATTTTGTCAGAGCTGAAATAAACCCTACCTTTGTCATTTTTCTTTCTTCTAACCTTTTTCTCTTCAAATATTTGAGATATTCCAATATTTGTGTGCCAGGCACTATTTTTGTTTACTATTTAACAGTCAAGATACTTGAAAACATTTTTGGAAAAAGATGGGCATAAACAAATCAGTACACCTGTTACCATGTTTTTTAGTGTAACAACATTGTTGATTGATAACTTTCTCTTACCTCCTACCTCCACATCACACCATGATATCAAATGGCCAGGTTCATGGCTAAATTTTCTGCATAAAGAATTCCTTTTTCCACCACTGGTCTATATTTCTCATGACAGTCATTTTCTCATTCACATTTTTGACCTTCAGTAAATGAATGTGACACTATTTTGCTTGGTGTTGATTTAAAATTTCTTTTCCCTATTGTAATATTTTTCCAGCTTGAAGTTTAGCATTTTGGCTGCTAATATATTTCAGTATATTTATATGAAGCTATTTTATGTAGTAGATTTTATGACCTCCATTATGGAACACTTATTATGATTTATATATTTATACTTTAGTTGTGGTTAATGGCTACTGCAGAATAAAACTAATAGGAGCATCAATTTCTTCAGTTCCCTATTTATTATACATGTACCAAAACTACAGACAAAGCAATTAAGAGACTGTGGACCTGTAGAATGGAGGGGCTTCTAATAAGTATACAGTTTCTATCGGTATTAAAAAATGGGAGGAAGTTTATTCTAGGGTCCCCAGCCCATAGTCGTTGATCACTAAGACTCTCTGACATACACTATCAGGAAAGCAGAGGCTGATAATGAGTGTCTCAAGTGGGGAGCAAGTATAGAATTACAAGTTACCTTGCCTTGCACAGATGAGCAGCACTCAGATCTGCTTAAAGGTTAAGAAAGCTTTAAGACTGACTCAGAATTCAGGGGGAGGGTGTGTGGCTACTCATTGGAGAACAATATGAACTCAAATGGCTCCTTCAATGCTCACTGAATTTATTATGTTACCTCATATAACACACCATTAGGTTATTATCATTGTGGTTGCTTACAGCATTGTTTTCTCAGAAGAATATATGCAAGAAATGAGATATTCAGTGGATGTTGAATGTTCATTCAAAGCTTAACTTTCTGTTTCCTCTACTTAACTCATGGACTACTGGAGACTTAATATAGTTTCTAGTTCTGGACATTTGTTTCTCATAAAATATGTTTGTCTGAGATGGAAGCATTTGAGATCCCTGTTTTAGAAGTTGCTATTCTAAACAATCTCTCTAGTTGTTCTGTTCCCATGAGTCAAACCTATAGTCACTCAATAGGTGTATTGAGCACTTACCCAGGCCCTGTAGCAGATAGACTACAGGCATTTCATCCTCTCCCACTCTGCAGAGTAAGTAAGTATTATCTTCACTTGAAAGATGAAAAAATTGTAGCTCATTAAACTTAAGTAATTTGTGCAAAATCAGACAACTAATGACATTTAATTCAAAGTCAGCTCTCACTGATGAAAAGCCTCACTACAGATGTTCCTTCCTGAGCAGATAACTAATACATTCAAGATAAGATGGTAGGAACTCAGGTAGCATGATGTCTTCCTTGAAGCTGAAGAACATTTTTACAAATTGTCTGAAACAGTACATGTTTCTAGTTTACATAGATTTTTAGAAATATTTTTCAGACTTACTTCAAATGTCTTCATGAAGGATATTGAATACATTAGGGAAATATTCAGATTATCAAACTTTTAGATAATTTATACTCTCTTGATAGATATATAGCATATCTTTTACAAAGAGACAAATATTAACTGTGATCTCAATCTGATCCTTGGTTGTGAGAAGAGAAAACACTAGAAATTTTTCTGTGATAAGTTTTTCCACATTTACTTCAGCATCAGCACTTTAAGAAACAGCAAATCTCTGATGGACGTTTATCAGCTGAGCTTATAGTTGTGTGTCCTATTTTTCAACTTTTCATGCATCTGTCACCTTCTAGATTTTAACCAAGTTTGCTGAGCATCAGAATCCTCAGTCAAGAAAGTGCTAAAATCCATAACTTTGAAAACCCTCTTTTAACCAATAACTAATGTTCTTCAACTCAAGTGGAACTGCACAACTTAAGAAAATGTGAAAGCAATCCCCTACCAGTGAACCAGGCTCCTTCTATTTCAATTTCTTTGGGGATAGAAAAGTAATAAAAATATAGATATGAGCGATACATCCTATACTGTGTATTTCAGGGCTACCAACTAGGAAAAGGGAGAAAATTCTGAAATAGTTGTCAGAGCATACTAAATTTTCTGGCAGTATAAATATTTTGCACTCCAAATGTAGAATTCATACAATTTGATAATATAAATATTACTTCAAAGTGTCATTAGTGGAACAAACTTTAAATTATAAAAATACTTCCATTATCCATTTTTGTTTTTGTTATTGATAATTTCTGTTCCTGAAATCCAGGGTAGCTCTACCCTTAAAATGAATCAATTCTGAGAACTTTTTTTTTTCTAATTTAAAGATCCATCTTAATTTGTGTACTAATTGGCAAAGACTATACATGATAACATTTATCATTTTAATTGACTGTATATTTATTTGTTAGTAGACTGGTTCACTGAAGAATCAATACCAATAATTCTGATCACTTATAACAGTGGCAAAAAACATTTGAAATTCATTTAGATTATATAAGGTTATCTCTTAGTGAGATAGTTTGTCAATTACTTGTTCTATGAATTTATATGCTGTTTTTTATCCAAGCAGTTATAATGTCTCTCTCTCTTTCTCTCTCTCTCTCTCTCTCTCTCTCTCTCTCTCTCTCTCTCTCTATATATATATATATATATATATATATATATATATATATATATATATATAAATGCTCTTTAATGTAAATTTACATGAACAGAAAAAAACAGAAGAAAGACATTGCAGTGATAGAAATGTCTTCCTCTAAATAAATTCACTGATGGGTTTTACCTGTTTTTATTCTAATTACCTGTAGAAGATACTTCTCAATCCCATGGCAAAGTACTGCATCCAAATTTTTTATAGCTTCTTTTCTCCTAGGATTTCATTCCATGCAAGAATGGAAAATTGAAAAGGAGTGAGATTGTGGCAAAATAATTGATGTTCCTTCAGGTTTTTCCCATGAGAATGCCCCCATAATAGCTTAAATTCCCCTGATTTAGGTCTCACAGTTTATCTTGTCAATATGTAATTATGATTCCAAAACAAAGCAGATTACTTTGCAGTTATGGTGTGGATGCTGTCATTCTGAATAAAAAAGAAGCATTGGCTAGACTAAGGGAATGTCTCATTAGTAGCTTCTTATTTAATGATCTACCGAGGTTAGGACTCTAACTGTGAATGCTATCTTTAACAATCTTAAGCAAGATTCCTCCAGGAGCTCTGTAATAGCTGTAAAGGTTTAAGTCTACACCCTTAACTTTGACTGCTACTATTATGGGCTTTATAAAAAGAAATATATTTATACATAGCAGGATGTGTCTGTGTGTAAAAAAAATATATGTATTAACATATAACACCTAATCACATAGAGCTATGTACCTCTTTTATAATGACATTTTTGGGTTACATGCTAACTTTGAAGTTCTAAAAGGAAAGAAACTAGCATAGCAATAAAACATTTATAATTTAATTGTTGACTGGATTTACAAAATCGTTTCTAACCTCACGTTGATTACAAAAGTAAAGGCTACCTGCTTCAGACTATTGCATTTTCTTTTCCTTATTTTCTCTGCTGTGATATTTGATGGTAATTGATCTTTTCTTTCAGGTTAAAAATAATCCAAAGTGTTTAGCTTACAAACTTTAATACAATGACTTTTTTGTACTATACCCACATGTTAACAGTAGTACAAAAACATATAATTTATGTATTTATTGAGCAGCCACTGTCTACAGGACCATATAATATTGGTTATAATTTTTATTATTTTTATAATTAATACATATGATTTCTTCTCTCATTGGATTTGTCTGGTAAGGAAGTCATATATAATTAATTAAGTTATAAAACTACAATAAATTGAAGAAAAATTACAGGGTGTTTTGAGAGTTAATTAAAGAGAAACTTGTTGTAGTTGGATGGGAATGGTCATGAAAAAGAGCGGAGGAAATGACATCTTAGCTAAGACCTAAAGAATGAAAAGGTATGGGTAGATGAAAAGGACACCACAGAGTGAGAACAAAGAATGCTAAGCACCAGAGGGAATTAAGAGGAAGGCATAGTTAAGGAAATAACAAAGGCGCTGTGGTTTTGAGCACTCATCATTGAAGTGGAGAGTGGTGGGCAGGAGAGGTCAGGCAGGAGCTTATGAACCATCTGAGTTTTCACCACTATTCCAAAAACAGTGGAGAAACTTTTCCAGATTTTAATGTTGATGGGACTGGATGTGGGGAAGATTAGACGAGATGTCAGTAAATACACACAGATTTCAGATTCAAGTAAGTGGGTAGATTATGGTGCCATTTCCTGAAGTAGGGACCACAGGAGGAATGATAGACACTAGTGAGAAATGCAATAGGATATTTCTGTGTCAGGAACCAGGAAAGAGCTAGGGCTGAACTTGCAAACATAAACATCCCTGTGGTGTTAGGTCACTCCTGTTACCTCTTCTAAGGAGTTTAGTCACAGTGGAATCTCTAGTGGATAGAGTGAGGGGCCAGCTTCTATGAAGCCACACTGTAGTTTGTTGAGTGGAGAATAATAGGATGGAAATTGTGAAGGATGTGACTTTTTCAGTAGTATTTTGTGGAAAGAAAGAAAAGTGGTAGCTGGATATTAATGCATTGACTTGAGGAAATTATTTCTGAATGTGAACATGATTTAGCCTATTTTGAAGACCCATAGAGAGTGGGAGTATAAGGATACAAAAGAGATTGATTTAACAGAAGTAGCATTGGGAAGTCTGGAAAGAGTGGAACATGGAACCTGGAAGAAAACATTGAGTAACAGACATCCATTTTAAAAGAAGCTTACAGAAAGAGGGATGTGTTGGTAGCTGTTATATCATTAATCTAAGGTTATTTTCACCTGAAGACTTCTGTTTTCTTTCTATATTAGTGGGCTAGATCATTTTCATGGGGAGTGTTGAGGCTGGTTCTGTAAAGAGAGAGAGAACAAGGAATGAGGCTGTGAAAGGAAGAAGCAGAACACGGGTTTGAGGAGATGGAAACTGGTTGGAAAAAATGCTTGTGGAGAGGGTATTACAAATTGACCAGAGACCAATGTAGCTGTTGCTGAGCAATATTCAGCTTTCACCTAAGGCTCATGACCACAAATATGTAGTTGAACCATCTAATTATGTGATGTGATTTTTCATCAACAATGGTTAACAGCTTGGGTGCAGGCATGTAGGATGCAGAAAACTGAACTTACTGAGAGGTGTTGTTTTCCCAGCTGGTTTTTAAATTACATGCATTTATTGCTTATAAAGAGACTTCCAAATGTATTGGGATATTGTTTGAATAAGCTATAACAATTCACAATATATACTTAGGAGGACCAGAATTAGAACAGAGTATCTGATATATAATATGTGAGTGTGCTATTTGGGTAGAATAACTTACCATATCACACTGAACATTCTCTCATAGGAAATATAATTCAAATTTTGTTAGGCTTCATCTAGTGTATTTTGATGAAGCAAAAGTTTTTGAAATGTACTTTGAACCTGTGGTAAGATTTTGAATCTCTGGTGACTTACAGTGTTAAAAAATATTACCAATAATATTTAAAAATTACATATTTCCATTATTGAATAGTTAATATAGATCTTTATAAATTCTGGCCAGTTTCACCTTTTTTTGATATACAATGTTAAGTCATAAAAGTACTGACATTATAATATACATATTCTAGACATAATTTTCCTTTATTTTTGAGAGTTATTTATTTAAATATCTTCTAATTCACAAATGAAATAAATACCTTCTTATTTTATGTTATGAAACTGTCATATGTGTATACTGTAGACTCCAGCCTCTACAATTCTGTTTTCAAAACCATTACCTAATGGCAACCACTTTCTAGGGCTAACTACTTATTTCTTCCTTTTCTAAAATTTCATTTGACCCTACTTTGTTTTCACTATGAATCTTCATTTCTAATTAATTTTTAAGTGAAATGTTTACTGAGGTAATTGAAGATTCACATGTAGTTTTAAGAAATAATAGAGAGATCCTTAATCCACTTTGTTCAGTTTACCTAATGCTAACATTTTGCAAAAACTGTAGTATAAAATCACAATCAGGATACTGACATTTACAAAATCTACCTATCATATTCAAATTTCACCAGTTTTACTGGCACTCATTTGTGTGTGTGTGTGTGTGTGTACATGTGTGGGGTGTATTTAGTGCTATACAATTTTGTCTGTTGGGTATGTTCATGTATCCACCACAACAGTCAAGATACTAAATAGTTCCCACCACCAAAAGATTTTTCCTATTGCCCTTTTATAACCATACATACCGCTTTCCCATTGCCCTCTCCCCTCCCCAATCCACCCCTAACACCTCTTAACTATTAATCATAAATGTTATATTATTGGAATCATATAGTATTTAATTTTTTGTTATCAACTTTTTTCATTCAGCATAATTCCATGGAGATTTGCCCAACTGGTTGTGTATATCAATAGTCCGTTCCTTTTTATTGCTGAGTAGTATTGCATTGTAATATCAGTTTGTTAAATTATTCACTCATTGAAGGGTATCTGGGTGGTTTCCATATTTCCCAATTAAAATTAAAGCTGCTACAGAAAATTTGTGTATAGTTTTTTGTATAAACATAAGTTTTTATTTCTCTGGGATAAATGATCAAGGGTGCAATTGCTCAGTCATATGGTAATTTCAGGTTTAATTTTCTAACACTTGAAAAGTCTGTTTTCAGAGGAGCTGTGCCCTTTTACATTCCTATGACAATGTATTCAATGTGGAAATCTAGTTGTAAAACTAGTGGGATCCAATCTTTCTACATCGTCACCAACACTTGGTGTTGTCTTCAGTTAAATTTTGACCATCCCATCTCTTGTCTAATAAACCTACAAATTCTCTGAATATTCTTCATAAATAGAAACATCCCCAACAATAAACAACCAAGAAATCCATAGATGGTGATTTGAATACACACATTTTTTAGGGTGGAGTGGACTTGCAGAAATATATTGAGTAAGAGTAGTATATAATGACATTGAAAAAAATTCTTGATATGTCTTTAAATGGAAAAGCATTATATTATTGTATGTACTATATATTATATATATAGAAAAATACTAAAATGTTAATTATGTTTAATTTTGAGTAGTATTATCGGTGACTTTGTAATTTATTTTTATTTATCTGCATTTTAAAATGTTTCTAAAATGATAATTTATAAAGAAAGGAAACGGTTAATAGAACCTCCAAATATACCAATATTTCATGATACATGTTGCTTATTATTTGCATATCAAGATCCATCTCTTCTACATCCAAGCAATGTGAGGAAACCTTCTACTTTCCAGACTGTCCGATAATTTTCACCTTCCATTCACAAACTTATATCCCTCCTTTCCTTCAGAATGTTGCTCCAAATGTACCTATATAGTTTCATGAATATATTTTGCTGTTTCCTTCTTTGACTGCCATTATATATTAAAGGGACATTTGAATTTTGTCTGCCCCTTCTTGATAATATTCTTTACATATTCTTTACAAACCACTGTGGGTGTGCGTGTGTGTATGCATGTGTGTATGGGTGTGTAAATATCACCACATCTTAATGGTGCAGTGTCAGTCTGTTTGGAAGGCCATAACAAAATAACACAGATTGGGTAGCTTAAGCAGCAGAAATTCATTTTCTCAAAGTTCTGGAGGCTGAGAAGTCTAAGATCAAGCTGCTAGCCAATTCAGTTCCTGGTGAATGTTTCTTCCTGGCTTGTAGATGGCCACCTTCTCCCTGTGTCCTAACTTGCTCGAGAGAAAGCTCCAGTGTCTCTGCCTCTTCTTATAAGGACACCAGGCCTTCCAGATTAGGGCCTCACCGTTATGACCTCATTTAAACTTTAACACCTCTTCACTGGCTCCATCTCCAAACATAGTAATATTGGGGATAAGGACTTCAATATATGGATTTTTCAAGGGAGGAGAAGCATATTCAGTCCATAACATGCAGAATAACACACAGTAGGCTTGCTTATTAAGCATTTCTTTAGGCTTTGGATGCAAACCAACAGAAATAGGATATAAGCCAGAGATATTTAACAAAAAGTAGCTCTAGATTAGGCTGGCATAGATGTGACTGTATGTGGTTTATATAATAAGAATTAAAATTTCACAGCAGAAACCCTATAAACACTACAATTTTCCTGATTTACAGGTATAATTTCTTCCTCATTACGTGATTTGATAGTAAAAAGAAAAGTCACTGACTGTAATGTCAGTTACATTTGGTTTTGTATTTTAAAATTGTACTTTGGACAGTTTTAAACAAAACTTTCTGTTAAGTCATTGATATTGGTGGCAAATTGTGTTTCACTAAATATTTCTCCAAATATGACCTCTTGGCCCATCTTGAAAAAGAAAGAAGTGAAAGGGCTTTGGAGATCTGTGCATTTGTTTGTTAGGATCACACATTTGCATTGTAATATAATTTGTTGAGTCAAGACTATTGAGTTAGTAGCTGAAGGATGGATTTATTGTGTTGTAAAATTGAAAGAAATCAAAACAATAATTGAAGGTCAGTCAGTGATTGACATTCTGATGTAATGGATGAAAAAGGAAGAAAGAAGATGTGTCAAGGGAGAAAGGAGCTCATTTAAAAACCAATGTTAAACAACCCTTAAAACTGCATAACCAATAACATACATATTTATTCAAATCTAGTTTGGTACTGACATACATGCAAACAGTTTGTCTCCAACTAGAAAGTAAACTCCTTCAGGAAGAAAGTGATGTAGGTTTTATCATACCTTGTGTAGCATCCAGCACAGTGTTCTTCCCAGAAAAATACTCAGTGCACCTTCTGAATACAATTGACTTAAAGTGATCAACTCTGAGTCAGAAAGACTTTTCCCTTAGGACTGGCTGAAATTCCAGTAAACAGTTGAATTTTAGGATTTTTTACAACTTCAGAAGAAATGATTTTTTTGCTCACTATTTTCTTCCATTCATGTACCATTTTTTTTTTTTTTTTTTTTTTTTTTTTTTTTTTTTTTTTTTTGCGGTACGCGGGCCTCTCACTGTTGTGGCCTCTCCCGTTGCGGGGCACAGGCTCCGGATGCGCAGGCTCAGCGGCCATGGCTCACGGGCCCAGCCGCTCCGCGGCATATGGGATCCTCCCAGACCGGGGCACGAACCCGTATCCCCTGCATCGGCAGGCGGACTCTCAACCACTGCGCCACCAGGGAGGCCCTATGTACCATTTTTATTTCACCTATATTTACCACATAAATCCCAGTGGATTTCCTGAGATACTATCATCCCCTTCCACAGCTTGTTTACTGCAGTTTGTTTGTATAACTGTGAGATGTCAAAAATTTGAGGCTGATTTTTTATATGATTCTATCTAACAAAATTATAACTAGATGTTAAAATTATGACCTAATTGACCATCAAGACTAGCCATTTATTTGGTTTCTAAGACATGAAGTGTAATTCTATTTCAGAACAAATAATAGCAGGCCAAATTGCTTTGACATATCAACTATTAAGTCCCTGACAAGCAACATTACTGTTAGTAAAAGAAATTGATGTAAAAGATATAGCCACTTTGACGTAGTTATTTTACTTTCTTTGAGTTTTGTGCTATACGTTCTCTTACATTTACACTACCTAGTTCTTTAGTGTGAAGAAAGGGAAAGACAATCTACTCAGACCTTATCGTTATTTCTTAATAAGATAAGGCATGTGAGTAGAAAGCAGAAGTCATCTAAAAGCACTTTGCTTCTTGATATGGAGGTAAAATTGAATCGACATCCCTGCTTACCTTGTGGAAATCCAAAGCTCTCCCCACATATTATGGATATTTACAGGAGGCTTGCATTCTTATGGTTGGTCTACTTCCAGAAGTTTTCTTTTTTAGCTCCATTCTAGTGACCCAAAGATCTTCACTTTGCTTGCGTGCTTGCTTTTTTTATAAAAAGAAACACACACTCCTAAAAGTATTTTTCAATGCAGTAGACATTTTTTTTTTTCTTAGATGGAGCGAAATCTGAAGAGCAAATCAAAGGTCAAATAACTTCAAATTGACATTAAGCTTTCATGTTTTTAAAAGTCCTTTTGGGGACTCTACCATGTTGAATTTCTCATAAGCCCAGCTCCACCCTGAAGCCTGATCTTCACGCCTTCTTCTTGTCTTTTCTACAAATCCCTCCCTTCTCTGCTATCCTCACTCCATCCACCCTCCCGCCCCCTGAAGCAAAACAACTAACACACAAACCAAGAATTTTTTCTCCCAGGCAGAGCAGGAGAGGACTTGTCTATTTTTGCTTTAGTGCCTTGCTGCCATTTTCTTAATTCTGAGTATCTCCTTCAAGTAGAGGAAATATGGGGCCAGATGTTAGAACAATGAATAGATTTACAGTTTATATTATAGTCTGATAGACCAATGTTCTAGAAAGAATGTATATAAATACACAGGAATGTATGTGAATGTCTGTGTATTTTCTTAAGGAACCTGGGTCTGCCATAAGTTTTATCAAAACGTGTGTTTGCTTTCATAAAATAACATTTTTAGCACTAAAAGAAATCTTATAATAGAGTATGAAAATGGTGAATGGTAGAAGGGCCTGAAGATAAGATCACATGAGAGGTGTAAAGCTGAGCATGAGATCTAAGATAGAGATAACTTTGAAGCTTTCTCTGTACTAGTATTAACAGCTGTTATGTCAAAATCTGCCACTCTCTGAGAAAGTTCATTACAGGAATTTGTTTCACTGCACTCTCTAGGCTTCTCGTAGAGCTTTTCTTTATCACACCCTGTGAATCTTGAGAGCACATCCGTTCATGAAAATGAAAGAACAATCTTTATCACAAAACTAGATAATTATTCTTCTGCAGCTAAGTTGTTATCACTGTTTATTTATTTGCATGCTGTTATGTTCTTAATACAAGAGTGAAACCTTGTACATCAGCATTAGGATCAATGTGAGACTACAATGTCAAGAGGTAGCAATTTACCAACAAAAATGATTTATATAGGGCTTCCCTGGTGGCGCAGTGGTTGAGAGTCCACCTGCCAATGCAGGGGACGCGGGTTCGTGCCCTGGTCCGGGGAGATCCCACATGCCGTGGAACTGTTAGGCCCGTGAGCCATGGCGCTGAGCCTGCGCGTCCGGAGCCTGTGCTCCACAACGGGAGAGGCCACACAGTGAAAGGCCCGCGTACAGCATAAAAAAAAAAAAAAAAAAAAAAGATTTATATAGCATTTTAGTACCAATCCAACATAAATGAGTATATGCTATTCAGCATGTACATTTATTTATCTGAAACAGTTAAAAGAATGTGTACAAATTTTATGATATTGTATTATATTTATATAACATGCTAAGGGAAGAATATTCTCACCATAATGTCTCTCAGAGAGGAAAGAGGTTGCATCTATGTGGATGAGTGTAACCCTTCCATTAACTTATGGACCAAAGGGAAAAAAAAAAAAAAAAACCCTTCAGGGCATCAAAATTTAAAAAAAATAAAAAAAAAACAAATTACATATGGCTATGATATGTCTGAGTGAGTTTAAATTTTTATTAGCGTTTCTGAGATTGATAAAAGATATGGGGAGAAAATCACTTGTGAGAGAGAACTCGCTATTCTCTCACTATTCATCAGGGAAAAAGTAAAATGTGTTGGTATTTCAGCAACTAGGTGGAATATTTTTATGAGTAATATTCTATTTTCAGAGAGGAGAATTAAAATAACTAGAAGATATCTTGCATTTTCAGAAGATTTTTTTTGTCATTTTGGTGCTGTCACATATAGTAATCCTCCCACTTCTGGTTCATCAGTCTTTTTTGCCATATTTAAAAATGTTTAAAATCTTTGCCAAGCCATTGGTATAAGAGAATATCAAAAGGATGTTGAAACAGGATGTCAGTGTCATTTTTTCTTTTAGATCTGCAAGCTTTTAAGATTGAATCTGAAAGCCCTTTCACTCATCCAACATTTTTTCTTAAGCATGGACTCCTGTCAAGCACATTTTAGCTCCTGAGGATACAGTGGGCCATGACAGAGAATGGCTTTTACAAAGGGCTGCAGTATAAGAGGTTGGAACTAATTAAAAAAACAAACAAACAAACAACTATATAAATAGTAAGATTTCCATAGCAACAAGTGCTTTGATGAAAATAAAACTGGATAATATGATTCAAAAGAAAGTAGGTGAGGGCTTCCCTGGTGGTGCAGTGGTTGAAAGTCCGCCTGCCGATGCAGGGTACACGGGTTCGTGCCCCAGTCCGGGAAGATCCCACATGCTGCGGAGCGGCTGCGCCCATGGGCCATGGCCACTGAGCCTGTGTGTCCGGAGCCTGTGCTCTGCAACGGGAGAGGCCACAGCAGTGAGAGGCTCACGTACCACAAAAAAAAAAAAAAAAAGTAGGTGGGTGGTTAGGCAGCTAATAACCTAGAATGGCTACATAAGAAATCACTCTTTAAAAGACATTTAAGCCCAAACCTTAAAACTGAATAGTATCCAAGGTAGGACAATTTTGGCATAGAGCATTCCGAAAGAAGGCCATGCAAGTGTATTGAAGATTGAATGGGCTTTTCTCTTGAAGAAAAGAAAGAAGACCCCTGGGTGGAGCCTAGTGAGTAAGGCTGAGCATGGTGGGTGATGAGGGGATTGGATAACAAATCACACAGCAACTTGTCCTGAAAATAAGGAGTTCAGGTTTTATTTTAAGCACAGGGAGAAGATACTGCGAGGTTTAAAGCAGGGGAAGGACAAGCTCTCCTGTATAATGTTGTCTGGTCCCACTGGCTCAAGTGGAGATGGACTTTAAGAGCACCCCCTCCCTGCAGAAGCAGGCAGAGCTGTGTGGAGCATACAGTGCAGCCCAGGTGGAAGATGGTAGTTTGGGCTAAAATAGTAGGAGGGAAGGGATAGAAGCTAAGTGGATGCCCAAGGTCTATTATAGAGGCAGAGCCACCAGGACTTGCCAGTAGATGGAATTTATCTGTGCGGAGTGAGAAGGAAGAATGACTCCTAGGTTTTGGGCCCCACCTCTGGGTAGATAGTGATGCTGTGAAGAAAACGGATACGGAAACAGGGCAGAGACAGGTTTCCACAGGGAGGGATGGGAAGAATTAACAAGTGTTCTACTTTGGATAATAAAAGCAGAGGAACATATAAGACAGCAAAGTCAAGATGTCACTCTCTGCTATCTAATCTCTTGGGCCTGAATGTCATCCAGCAAAACCCATGAATGTTAGATGAACTTCACAAAAGTCAATGGATTTAACTAGAAAAAGAAATCTTTTAGAGGACATGTGAAACTGAATTTTGTTTAGGGTATTACTATATGCAATATATATATATATATGTCTGCCTATGCATTATGTATATATATTTCAGATACTTATATATACATACACACCAAATTTTAATATAAACAAGGAGTGGAGCTATGATCATTAGTTGTTTTATTCCTTCTCATCTGGTATGGTACTATGAGTCTCTGTGACTCAGTTTCACAACTCCCCATCTACTTATGCAAGGGAGATAGCTCTGTTCTGACCACCCATGCATTTAGTACATCTGCTTTATGGAGATCTATCTGTGTCTAAAACTAGGAGCTCTTTAAATATTTAATGATGTAGGAAACATGGCAACCTACATGCTGGGCTCAGAAGAAATATATCAGGAATGATGACATCATCAGTGATAATAGATTTACATTTTATGGTGAGTTTGAATATCTTTCTTTTCTTTAGCCCTTTTAAATACATTTTATGCTAACTAGTGCTTTACATGATTCATACAATCCCTAAACTGCACAGTCCCTGACTTCTGGACTGATATTGGGTCACATTTCTACAGGTGTGTTGGAGAGGTGACAGGGCAGTAGTAGAAGTGAGGCAGTGACAGTGGTAGAATTTAGATAAAGTAGAAGTTAGATAAAGTGGCCTTAAATCAAAAATATATTTTAAGTTATGGTCTGAAGAAAAAGATGTCTTGAGTTAAGTCTTCCCTTTCAACTCTGCAATCCAAGAGTAGCTTGCAGCCAATTTTATTAATAGACCATTTATGTGAATTCACATAATTACCTACTAGGACATCCGGAGCTGAGTGTTATGTCATTCTCTGTGAATTCACAGGTCAGGCTGTGCAGTCAAGGTTAAAAGGCAGATAGGACTTCCCTGGTGATGCAGTGGTTAAGAATCCACCTGCCAATACAGGGGACACGGGTTCGAGCCCTGGTCTGGGAAGATCCCACATGCTGCAGAGCAACTAAGCCCGTGAGCCACAACAACTGAGCCTGCGAGCCACAACTACTGAAGCCCATGTGCCTAGAGCCTGAGCTCTGCAACAAGAGAAGCCACCACAATGAGAAGCCCGCACACCAAAACGAAGAGTAGCCCCCACTAGCCGCAACTAGAGAAAGCCCGCATGGAGCAACAAAGACCCAAGACAGTGAAAAATAAATAAATAAATAAATAAAATTAAAAAAAAAAAAAAAAAAGTTAAAAGGCAGATAAGTTCCACCCAGGGAAGAGACCTGTGAATGATTAAATGTTGTTGAGAATAGAAAACACATACAGCCGGCAAAAGTGGTGCAGCCCTTACTTACAGCAAGAAAGGAGAGCAGGCATGAGATCCAGTCTCTTACCTTGTGTTGGTCCCTCCTGGCCAGCAGATCTGCTCCATAGCCCAGGCAGACCTAGCTTCAGAGCCCACACTTTCTGCCACAATAAAATGACCCCAACTTCTCTCCTATGGGATCTGAAATACAGAAAGCTGAGGGTGTGACTGAGGACACTGACACATGTGCTTAATAAACAGAATGAAAAGAGGACAGCTGTCCCTTGGTATCAGGTGTCCATGGGGGCAGAGAATTGATTCCATCACCCCTCTGATACCAAAATCAATGGATGCACAAGTTCCTTATGTAAAATGGCATAATATTTGATTATAACCTACACACATCCTCCAATATACTTTAAATCATCTCTTGATTACTTATAATATCTAATACAATGTAAATGCTATGTAAATAGTTGTAAATACCATGTAAATGCTATGTAAATAGTTGCCAGTGTCACAAATTCAAGTTTTGTGATTTTTTTGAACTTTCTAGAATTTTTTTTTGGAATTTTTTGATCTGAGGCTTGTTGAATTCTCGGATAGGGTCAACTGTATATATCAAGTCCAGAACAGGGAAATATATTCCCAAAGGAGGCGTAAGCCTAAGACAGGCTGTGAGGACTCTTTATGTCTTAGTAAGGAAATGTTCCTGGCTCAAGTTCCATTCTTACGTGGTCCAGCAAGAGTTAAAAGATTGCACGCATGAGAAACAACAATTATTTTGATACAATAAACTCAATACTTATAATTTTTAATTTCTGTTGCTCTCTTACCTATGAAAATATGTTGCTCCTTGGCTGTGTCTGTTAAGGTCACTGAAGATGTACTGTGGTGAAATTAACAGAGAATTGGCTTTGTGTTCAGTGTACCCCCCATTTGAGTCCTGCTCCACCCTTTCAGTTATTTGATATCAAATATTTACTCAAATTCTATGAAGTACAGTTTCATAATATTAGCATAGAAATAATGCCTGCCTCAGAGATTTGTAGGAATAAATTAAATTAAATATATAATAAAATATCAGTCATACAGCAAGCATACCGTGTCCTCTAATAAAAGGTCAAAAGGCAAATATTCCTAATCTGTGATCATAGGAAAGAAGGGGTTCAAGAAATATGAGTTCTCCAGTCCAGTAATTTATTTTAAAATTGAGTAATTTCAAATTCCACAAACGAAACTGAAGAACAGCAATATTTTGTTTGAATTATTTCTTCTGTACACTCAGTGATCTAAAACACCATAATATCCAACATACACAAACCTCAGGGAAGGGTTGTGGAAATAAAAAAAAAAAAAAGAAAAGAAAGAAATATGAGTTCTTAGGAGCTTATTCGTTTACACAGTTTTTTTTTTTTTTCTAAATCAAAAGATTACCAAGTACCAAGGTGAACAAATTAATGGTTTTAACAGGATGTAAGTTAGTCAATAAGAGTTTGATGTTTTATTCTTTACTCTTCTGGTTGTGATCAAAGGTAAATCTTGCTAATGACAACAACAGGTTTCAAATTCACTGCACAAGAGAAACTAAGTGGGAAGTTTCCACTCCTAGCCTTTTAAGGATTCCTTCTGACCCAACTTCTCAAGTTCTCAAAACTCTGCTTGTCAGCTTTGTCATTGAAGCACAAATTAAGAACTCTCAACCATCACCAGATAATTATGTCTCACTTCATTGACAAAGTTTTCCATTCGGTTTACAGAATCTTAGTTTTCTTAATTCCAACTAAAAACAATCTTAAAAACAACTTATAGAATAAGCCATTTGAACTTTTGCCCTAAGGAGTCTTGAGAACCAAATTTTAGCTTCTGGCTGACTGCATCCGGAGTGGTCTGAAGGGAATCCAGCATTTTCCAGATGAAGCCCATACTTTGCATCACTGAGTTCCTTTGCTGTTAGCGCCTGCCCTCTCTGCTTGAGGTACTGACTCTGGCAATTGCTCCAGAGGAACTGACTGTGTATGAGGGCACTTTCTGAAAGTTTCAGGGAGGGAAGAAAGGTTTTTATTCCTGTCTGTGCCAAAGAGGGCTTTGGGGGTATTTTCTTCCTCAGCAACTCTTTAACTCTACCCTTGTGAAACATCTCTTTGTGTGCTTTGCAGAGAATGGAATCTCACCAGAGACCCTCTGAAATGACTTCAGAAAAGTGTAGTGAGGACTGCAGTATTGCCTCTCTTCCACTCCCTGCAGGGCAGCTGCGGGACAGGATTTTCAACCACTATTTTGACTATGCTAAAATTTTCATGTCATAAAAGGCTTTTTTAAAAGTACAAATTTGTGTAATAGTATGTAAAATTATTTCCAAAAGCAGAGTCTTTTTACTTAAAGGGACTTTCATGTGATAATGGTGCTATTTAGTAATAAAAGTGAAAGAAATTGTAGCATGGCTGACATATTATCATTCACTTCTATTCTTGGTTCATAATTTGATCATATTTCTGACATTTGTGTACAATTTTACCATGGTTTGGGTGGGAACTCTTCATATGTCTTTATATATATGACAGTGCTTTTCTTAGCATATCTTCTTTAGATGTCAGTCATAACTCTTAAAGTCTAACAGCCCTCTGTAAACTTATGAATATTTATCATATTATAATAGGCTAGATATTTGAGGGTTTTTTGCTTTATATTTTCCCTTTGTTTTTAAAAATGCTTACCAAATTTATTGAGGAATTCTATTGTAACTAGTGCAGAGGAAAATGATGGTTCCTGTACATTACAAGGAAAATAAAATAAGTCATTTTGTAATCATGTACATGGTTCTATATTTATGAGCACATGGAACGCATATGTTTTTATCAAGTTTTCTAATTTTCTGTGAAAGGAATATCCTTAATAATAAAACAGTCCTAAAATATAAATTTATAAAATAGGCTATAGTATTATATTTTAAAAGTCTTGATGATTATATTGTTTTCCAGTAATATTTCTGTATATGTAAAGCATTTACAATGCCACCTTTTTGGATTAACCAAGGAAATTCTTCTGAACTTCTTACAAAATCTTTTTGCTAAATAATTATCAGCTTCTATTACAGTGCAATTTTATAAGTGAGGGTTTTGCATGGTTTATACACAAACAAAAAACATTCCTTTTCCTTGTGTGTTGGCAATATTTTTCTTTTTATATCTTTCTCCATTTGAACTTGAAAAGGTAGACTACTTTCTCAGCAGTATTTAGGTGTCTCTAGTCCATAATCTTATTGATGGACTCCTTTGTAATTTGTAAAGCAAAATTAAAATCGACCTGTAATCTGTTAAAACAGTGCTAAGCATACACATCAACTATTAACTCTGATAACTCCTTTATCTTTGTGAAGAAGGAAAGGCTCTTAAGTATTGATTTTAAATAACAAAAACATAGCTGCCAATCTAGTTTTACCTGTCACACAGGTTCCTGGGTTTTTTTCTTCCTACTTCATGGTTGCCTTTTTTGTTATAATATGCTCTTCTGTCTCAGGGAACCATTGTAGAAAGATTTTTTTTTCCCCCTACCAAACAACTACAGTTTGAGTGTTTTCCAATTACAGACCTAAGTAAAACAATGTAAAACCATAATTTAGGATTTTCCTCAGTTTTACTTTGAAATGCTCATGATTAAATTAAGCACTTCAGGCAAGCATCATGAAAATAATTGACTAGTACAAATTGATCAGCATATTACAATATCATTTACAACATATAAGCTATTAATTCCTGATGGAAAGAGTAAAGCTCACCCAAAATACTCCATCTGCTTCCCTGTATTTCCCAAATCCTTTGCAATTAAGCAGAGTCATCGGACTTGTTTTGGCCAGTGAAATGTGGGTACTGTTTCCAGTGAAGGAAAAGCTAAAGTTTTTTCAGTTCAGTTGACCTAGAAGACTACATGTTCCAGATGGAACAGCTACATTTGTATGGAATGAACCATGAAGGTCATGTAAAGTTAGTTAAACTTTTAATAGTGTTATAATAGTAGATTTTCAGAATTAATTTGTTATCACATCATAACCTAGCCTATCCTGGATAATATAATTTTAGACAGATTCATGCCTAGAGATTATAATGCCATCACCTACCCTGAGATGTCCTATGAAAACCTACTGCAACACTTTCAGACATAATTTATTCAATTGTATTCTCTATGTTAAATTGGGAGTTTCTTAATATTCCAATCAGCCCCTTATATGTTAAAGATGAGAGTGAGAGGAAAAAGTGAACGAAAAACTGGAAGAAAGTGAAATTGTTCTTTGGCATAAAGAATTGTGCTTGCTGTGATTCATCTTACCAAGGAAGATTCAAGGTCAGAACATCTCTAGAGTTTTTGAGGACATAGGTGAGTTCCTCCAAGCAGACAGTTTTTAACTTGCTTAGAAGTTCTCATAGATTTTTTTTTTTATGTTACTTTCTTAGGTTCAGATGTCAAATACTTTCAAAGAATTTCAAAATGTGATTTGTTTTCATTGAATTATATGTAATTTGCATCTAATTATCTCAGTCTCAAATTTTATATTAAAAACCACTTTTAAATCTGTTAAGGACTATTTATATTTTATTGTGTTTTAATAGAAATTCACATATAATATATGTAAAGCTTTTGATACTACCACATTGATTTACCTAAAAATATAATTCTGGTTTTACAGTTCTGAAATGTTTAACTATCAGTGAAGAAAAATATTGAGTTCCTGCTGTTTTTTGAATGTGGTGACATATTCTAGATATGGAAATAGAAGCTACCTATTTTTTGTCCTTTGAGGATAATCCACCCAAAAGTAAATCACCTTTTACACACTGAGAAATAGAGTTTATACCTTAATACTTGAGTGGAAAACTATTTCAATTATTGCAGCCAGTTTTTTCAAGTACTCACATATTATAGTCATGCTCTGGAGGAAACAAACAATATATACATATATTTATGTTATATAACATATATCTATATGTATATATAATATAAATTAAAGTCATCATTACAATTTGTTTTTAAATTTCAAGTTATATTTTAAGACTACATCTCTTGTTAATTAAACTGCTGCTGTAGGATTCAGGGAACAAATTTAGAATGGGTTTTACATTGCATTCAAAGCTTAGTGTTGGCAGCCTATGCTCAGAATGAGAGTCCAAAACTAATTTCCTTCAACTCATATATTGCTCTAGATGATAGAGGCTAAAGAAAGGAATATATCATGGACTTTGCCCTCTAAGATAATCAGTTTAATGAAGAACATCGCTGTGCAAATAAAAAACTTAAATACAAGTTTCTTACTATAAATGTTATAAGAATACAACAAATTGAGTACTTTAACATGCTTCAGGGGGAACAATTAAAAGAAATAATGCAAATCTGAAATAGGCAAGTAAAAATGGTGAGAAAAAAATGAAAAAAAAATATATTTGGCAGGTAATTTTTTTGTGAATTTGGCCAGCATTTGGATGATAAAAGAACAAAGAAGTTTGAAATTGCTACCTAGGTTTCTAGCATAAATGACCCAGTAATTTCATTAATTATGTTAGAGAATCTATAAAAACACTTGAGAAAAACTGTCTTTCTGTGAAATAACTCTTGCATCTACAGTGCATGTATACAGCCTAGCACAGAGTAGGAATAGAAGCAGGATTTTTTTAAAAGGACACAGAAAACTACTTTATGTTGTATATTATATTCATTGTGTTTTTCTAAGGACATCACCTAATTTAAACCTGTTATTCACTATCAATTTGGCAATATATTGTTTGTTTATCCTCGATATTTCTTATTAATCTTTAGTCATTCTTCCTTTTTGAAGTTCTAGATTTTCTTAATACTTTCTATTAGCTTTTCTACTGATGATGACCTATACTGGCTCAATAAAATTTCACACCTAAGCAATTTTTCTGTAAGATAGCAAAAATGTCCAACAACATATTTATTTATCAGGCTTTACTTTTTTGATATAAACTACTTTGATTTTAACTATTAAGTCATTTGAATTAAGAAAAAAACTATTTAATACTATATTTATATATCTAGCTATCCATTTACACCCTTATTCAATAAAGTTTTGAGCATGTTTGGAAAGTTTTATTGCTTTAATCTTTCAGAAATTATGATTTTTGAACTCCTACAGAACACCTACTGAATGCTGGCAGAAGACCTCAGACCTAACAAAAGGCAAGAAACTCCCCACATACTAGGGTAGGGCAAAAGAAAAGAGAAAAAAAAAAAAAAAACAGAGGCAAAATAATAGGGATGGGACCTGCACCAGTGGGAGGGAGCTGTGAAGGAGAAAAGGTTTCCACACACTAGGAAGCCCCTTCACGGGCAGAGACTGTGGGAGGTGGAGCGGGGGAGCTTCAGAGCCACAGAGGAGAGCACAGCAACAGGGGTGCAGAGGGCAAAGCAGAGAGATTCCCACACAGAGGATGGCTGCTGACCAGCACTCACCAGCCCGAGAGGCTTTTCTGCTCACCCGCCGGGGCAGGCGGGGGCTGGGAGATGAGGCTGGGGCTTTGGTCGGAGCGCAGGGAGAGGACTGGGGTTGACTGCGTGAGCACAGCCTGAAGGGGTTAGTGCACCACGGCTAGCCGGGAGGGAGTCCGGGAAAAGGTCTGGAACTGTCGAAGAAGCAAGAGAGTTTTTCTTGCCACTTTGTTTCCTGGGGCGCGAGGAGAGGGGATTAAAAGCGCTGCTTAAAGGAGCTCCAGAGATGGGCACGAGCCACAGCTATTAGCGTGGACTCCAGAGACGGGCAAGAGATGTTAAGGCTGCTGCTGCTGTCACCAAGAAGCCTGTGTGCAAGCACAGGTCACTAACCATACCTCTCCACCCGGGACCCTGTGCAGCCCTCCACTGCCAGGGTCCTGTGATCCAGGGACAACTTCCCTGGGAGAACATATGGCGTGCCTCAGGCTGGTGTACCGTCACGCCGGCCTCTGCTGCTGCAGGCTCGCCCTGCATCCGTACCCCTCCCTCCCCGCTGCCTGAGTGAGACAGAGACACCGAATAAGCTTCTCCTTTAACCCTGTCCTGTCTGAGCAAAGAACAGACGCCCTCAGGTGACGTACATGCAGAGGTGGGGCCAAATCCAAAGCTGAATCCCAGGAGCTGTGCGAGCAAAGAAGAGAAAGGGAAATGTCTCCCAGCAGTTTCAGGAGCAGCGGATTAAATATCCACAATCAACTTGATGTACCCTGCATCTGTGGAATACCTGAATAGACAACGAATCATCCCAAATTGAGGAGGTGGACTTTGGGAGCAACAATATATATATTTTTTACTTTTTCTCTTTTTGTGCACGTGTATGCATATGCTTCTGTGTGTGATTTTGTCTGTATAGCTTTGCCTTTACCATTTGTCCTAGGGTTCTATCATTCCGTTTCTTTTTTTTTTCTTTTCCTTTTTTTTGTATAGTTTTCAGCACTTCTTATCATTGGTGGATTTGTTTTTTGGTTTGGCGTTCTTTCTTTCATTTTTTAAATTATTTAAATTTTTAAAAAAATAATTACTTTTGTTTTTTATTTTAATAACTTTTTAATTGAATTTTATTTTATACCTTTCTTTCTTTCTTTCTTTCTTTCTCCCTTTTATTCTGAGTCATGTGAATGACAGGATCTTCATGCTACAGCCAGGAGTCAGGGCTGTGCCTCTGAGATGGGAGAGCCAAGTTCAGGATATTGGTCTACCAGAGACCTCCCAGCTCCATGTAATATCAAACAGCAAAAATCTCCCAGAGATCTCCATCTCAATGCCAAGACACAGCTCCACTCAACGACCAGCAAGGTACAGTGCTGGACACCCTATGCCAAACAACTAGCAAAACAGGAACAGAACCCAACCCATTAGCAGAAAAGTTGACTAAAATCATAATAAGGTCACAGACACCCCAAAACACACCACCAGACGTTGACCTGCTCACCAAAAAGACAAGATCCAGCCTCATCGACCAGAACACAGGCAGTAGTCCCCTCCACCAGGAAGCCTACACAACCCACTGAACCAACATTAGCCACTGGGAGCAGACACCAAAAACAACAAGAACTACGAACCTGCAACCTGTGAAAAGGAGACCCCAAACACAGTAAGCTAAGCACAATGAGAAGACAAAGAAGCACACAGCAGATGAAGGAGCAAGGTAAAAACCCACCATACCTAACAAATGAAGAGGAAACAGGCAGTCTAGCTGAAAAAGAATTCAGAATAATGTTAGTAAAGATGATCCAAAATCTTGGAAATAGAATGGAGAAATATAGGAAACGTTTAACAAGGGGCTGAAAGAACTAAAGAGAGAAAAAAAAATCATGAACAACACAATAAATGAAATTAAAAATTCTCTAGAAGGGATCAATAGCAGAATAACTGAGGCAGAAGAATGGATAAGTGACCTAGAAGATAAAATAGTGGAAATAACTACTGCAGAGCAGAATAAAGAAAAAAGAAGGAAAATAATTGAGGACAGTCTTAGAGACTTCTGGGACAACATTAAGCACACCAACATTCAAATTATAGGGGTCCCAGAAAAATAAGAGAAAAAGAAAGGGACTGAGAAAATATTTGAAGAGATTATAGTTGAAAACTTCCCTAATATGGGAAAGGAAATAGTTAATCAAGTCCAGGAAGCACAGAGAGTCCCATACAGGATAAATCCAAGGAGAAACATGCCAAGACACATGTTAATCAAACTATTAAAACTTAAATACAAAGAAAATATATTAAGGGAAAGCAGCAAGGGAAGCAGCAAGGGAAAAACAAAAGAATAACATGTAAGAGAATCCCCATAAGGTTAACAGCTGATCTTTCAGAAGAAACTCTGCAAGCCAAAAGGGAGTGACAGGACATACTTAAAGTGATGAAAGGGAAAAACTTACAAACAAGATTACTCTATCCAACAAGGATCTCATTCAGATTGGATGGAGAAATTAAAAGCTTTACAGACAAGCAAAAGCTAAGAGAATACAGCACAACAAAACCAGCCTTAGAACAAAAGCTAAAGGAACTTCTCTTGGCTAGAAACACAAGAGAAGGAAAACACCCACAATAACAAACCCAAAACAATTAAGAAAATGGTAATAAGAACATACATATTGATAATTACCTTAAATGTAAATGGATTAAATACTCCAACCAAAAGACATAGACTGGATGAATAGATACAAAAACAGGACCCGTATATAAGCTGTCTACAAGAGACCCACTTCAGACATAGGAAACATACAGACTGAAAGTGAGGGGATGGAAAAAGATATTCCATGCAAGTGGAAATCAAAAGAAAGCTGGAGTAGCAATTCTCATATCAGACAAAATAGACTTTAAAATAAAGACTATTACAAGAGACAAAGAAGGGCACTACAAAATGAACAAGGGATCAATCCAAGAAGATATAACAATTGTAAATATTTATGCACCCAACATAGGAACACCTCAACACATAAGGCAAATACTAATAGCCATAAAAGGGGAAATTGACAGTAACAGAATCATAGTACAGGATTTTAACACGTGACTTTCACAATGGAGAGATATTCCAAAATGAAAATAAATAAGGAAACCCAAGCTTTGAATGATACTTAAACAAGATGGACTTAATTGATATTTATAGGACATTCCATCCAAAAACAACAGAATACACTTTCTTCTCAAGTGATCATGGAACACTCTCCAGGCTAGATCATATTCTGGGTCACAATTCAGACGATGGTAAATTTAAGAAAATTGAAATCATATCAGGTATCTTTTCTGACCACAATGCTAGGAGACTAGATATCAATTACAGGAAAAAAATTGCAAAAAATACAAACATATGGAGGCTAAACAATACACTGCTTAATAACCAAGAGATCACTGAAAAAATCAAAAAGGAAATCAAAAAATACCTAGACACAAATGACAATGAAAACACAACTAACCAAAACCTATGGGATGCAGTAAAAACAGTCCTAAGAGGGAAGTTTACAGAAATACAACCCTATCTTAGGAGACAAGAAATATCTCAAATGAACAGCCTAACCTTACACATAAAACAAGTAGAGAAAGAAGAACAAAAATCTGCAAAGTTAGCAGAAGGAAAGAAATCAGAATGATCAGACAGAAATGAACGAAAAAGAAATGAATGGAATTATAGTAAAGATCAATAAAACTAAAAGCTTGTTCTTTGAGAAGATAAAAAAACTTGATAAAACATTAGCCAGACTCATCAAGAAAAAAAGAGAGAAGGCTCAAATCAATAGAGTTAGAAATGAAAAAGGAGAAATAACAAATGACACTGCAGAAATACAAAGGATCATGAGAGACACTACAAGGAACTGTATGCCAATAAAATGGACAACCTGGAAGAAATGGACAAATTCTTAGAAATGCACAATCTTCCGAGACTGAACCAGGAAGAAATAGAAAATATGAAAAGACTAATCACAAGCACTGAAATTGAAACTGTGTTTAAAAATCTTCCAACAAACAAAAGCCGAGGACCAGATAGCTTCACAGGCAAATTCTATCAGACATTTAGAGAAGAACTAACACCTATCCTTCTCAAACTCTTCCAAAAAAGATCAGAGGGAGGAAAACTCCTTAACTCATTCTACGAGGCCACCATCACTCTGGTACCAAAACCAGACAAAGATGTCACAAAGAAAGAACACTAGAGGCCAATATCACTGATGAACATAGATGCAAAAATCCTCAACAATATACTAGCAGACAGAACCCAACAACACATTAAAAGGATCATACACCATGATCAAGTGGGGTTTATTCCAGGAATGCAAGGATTCTTCAATATACACAAATCAATCAATGTGATACACCATATTAACAAACTGAAGGAGAAAAACCATATGATCATCTCAGTAGATGCAGAGAAAGGTTTCAACAAAATTCAACACCAATTTATGGTAAAAACCCTCTAGAAAGGATGCATAGAGGGAACTTATCTCAGCATAATAAAGACCATATATGACAAATCCACAGCCAACATTGTCCTCAATGGTGAAAAACTGAAACCATTTCCACTAAGATCAGGAAAAAGACAAGTTTGTCCACTCTCACCACTATTATTCAACATAGTTTTGGAAGTTTTAGCCACAGCAATCAGAGAAGAAAAAGAAATAAAAGGAATCCAAATCGAAAGAAGAAGTAAAGTTGTCACTGTTTGCAGATGACATGATACTATACATAGAGAATCCTAAAGGTGCTACTAGAAAACTAGTAGAGCTAATCAAAGAATTTGGTAAAGTAGCAGGATACAAAATTAATGCACAGAAATCTATTGCGTTCCTATATACTAATGATGAAAAATCTGAAAGTGAAATTAAGAAAACACTCCCATTTACCTTTGCAACAGAAAGAATAAAATACCTAAGAATAAACCTACCTAAGGAGACAAAAGACCTGTATGCAGAAAATTATGACACTAATGAAAGAAATTAAAGCTGATACAAACAAATAGAGAGACATACCATGTTCTTGGATTGGAAGAATCAACATTTTGAAAATGACTCTACTACCCAAAACAATGTACAGAATCAGTGTAATCCCTATCAAACTACCACTGACATTTTTCACAGAGTTAGAACAAAAACTTTCACAATTTGTATGGAAACACAAAAGACCCTGAATAGCCAAAGCAATCTTGAGAAAGAAAAACGGAGCTGGAGGAATAAGGTTCCAGGACTTCGGACTCTAGTAGAAAGCTACATTAATCAAGACAGTATGGTACAGGCACAAAAACAGAAATGTAGATCAATAGAACAGAATAGAAAGCCTAGAGATAAACCCATGCACATATGGTCACCTTATCTTTGATTAAGGAGACAAGAATATACATTGGAGAAAAGATAGCCTCTTCAATAAGTGGTGCTGGGAAAACTACATGTAAAAGAATGAAATTAGAACACTCCTTAACACCATACACAAAAATAAACTCAAAATGGATTAAAGACCTAAATGTAAGGCCAGACACTATGAAACTCTTAGAGGAAAACATAGGCAGGACAATCTATGATGTAAATCACAGCAATATCCTTTTTGATCCACCTCCTAGAGAAATGGATATAAAAATGAAAATAAACAAATGGGACCTAATGAAACTTAAAAGCTTTTGCACAACAAAGGAAACCATAAACAAGATGAAAAGACAACCCTCAGAATGGGAGAAAATATTTGCAAATGAAGCAACTGACAAAGGATTAATATCCAAAATTTACAAGCAGCTCATGTAGCTCACTATCAAAAAAAACAAACAACCCCATCCAAAAATGTTCAGATGACCTAAATAGACATTTCTCCAAAGAAGAGATACAGATTGCTAAGAAACACATGAAAGAATGCTCAACATAATTAATCATTAGAGAAATGCAAATCAAAACTACAATGTGATATCATCTCATACTGGTCAGAATGGCCATCACCAAAAAATCTACAAACAATAAATGCTGGAGAGGGTATGGAGAAAAGGGAACCCTCATACACTGTTGGTAATAATGTAAATTGGTATAGCCACTATGAAGAACAGTATGGAGGTTCCTTAAAAAACTAAAAATAGAACTACTATATTACCCAGCATCCCCACTATTGGGCATTTACCCTGAGAAAACCATAATTCAAAAAGAGTCATGTACCACAAAGCTCATTGCAACTCTATTTACAAAAGCCAGGACATGGAAGCAACCTAAGTGTCCATCAACAGATGAATGGATAAAGAAGATGTGGCACATATATACAATGGAATATTACTGAGCCATAAAAAGATACAAAATTGAGTTATTTGTAGTGAGGTGGATGGACCTAGAGTCTGTCATACAGAGTGAAGTAAGTCAGAAAGGGAAAAACAAATACCGTATGCTAACACATATATATGGAATCTGAAAAAAAAAAATGGTCATGAAGAACCTAGGAGCAAGACAGGAATAAAGACTCAGACCTACTAGAGAATGGACTTGAGGATGTGGGGAGGGGGAAGGGTAATCTGGGACAAAGTGAGAGAGTGGTAGTATTTATATGGACATATATACCCTACCAAGTGTAAAATAGCTAGCTAGTGGGAAGCTGTTGCATAGCACAGGGAAATCAGCTCAGTGCTTTGTGACCATCTAGAATGGTGGGAATGGGAGTCTGGGAGGGAGGGAGACACAAGAGGAAAGATATATGGGGATATATGTATAAGTATAACTGATTCACTTTATTAAAAATCAGAAACTAACACACCATTGTAAAGCAATTATACTCCAATAAAAATGTAAAAAAAAAAAAAAGAAATTATGATTTTTAAAACTACCTTCTTGGAAAAGATAATTTCCCTTTCAAATGCTGAAAATAGTCCTATTATAAACTTATAACAGAGAATACATTATACATATCAAAACTTGAGTTATGACTAAAAATTTAATGTCTATAAGAGTGTGGCTTTCTAAAAAACTTACTTTTAGGAGTTAAAGAGTACTTTTTAGGTGGTGAGAGAAAGAAATAATTACTATTGATAGCAATTGGCTCAGCTTCTCCAGAAGGTTATTAAAGTCCTAAAATACAGAACAGAGTGTTATAAACAATATTGTGTTCTCCCCAGTCTGTCTTGAATTGACCGTTTTTTGTCTGAAAAGTCCTTTTGACATAGCTAATGCACCTCAGGAGCTTTGATATAAGGAGCAATTTAGAACTAATGACCATTTCAGCATTTAAAAGAGAGAATGATCAGAAACCCTCACAGAAGACATATAAACTCTAAGTGAATTAAATGGAATAATGATAGCACCTATCAATAATTACTCATTGTATATAAAATTACTTTATGAAACTAAGAGTAAATAGCTCTCTGGATTTATATCATTATAATGGAAATAGAAATGATTTCATAATGTGTAAAAATGGGTATATTATCAAATTGCAGAGGAAATAAAATGTCCACATTATGCATATATGTATTTTTTTATACAGAGGAGAAACTTGATATCAATAAGGGCTACTTCTTGAGATCATTTTAAATTTCCAAATTATTGAATACAGAGTTGTTTGTGTAGCCCCTGGTACTTGCCCAAATCTTGTTTCCATTGAGGGTTAGTTTTTTGTTTGTTTGTTTGTTTTGCTTTTTGTTGTTTGTTTCCCCCCCCTGTGCATACTATCTCAACATAAGTAATCAACTCTTCAGTTTTCCACAGAAATTTTCTTTCTCTTTCTGGGCAGTTTTTGCCCCAATTGAAGAAGTGTTTAAAGCCACTTTACAAATCAACTTTACAGGCTACAATTTAATACATGGGGTGTAAATATTTGAGTCATAGACCTACATCATGAGATGTAGAAAAGTTCACATTAATTTCTACATTTGAGAATTTCACATTAATCTGTTTAACTTATCCAAAAATTTAAGTTACTGGAGGAATAACCATTTATTCATTCATTCTGCAATTCATTCAGTAAATATTTAGTGCATTTCAGCTATGCACTATGCTATATTTTAGGAATTGGATATACAAGGAAACACAAGGAATATTCTGCAGTTATGTTGGTTCTTTCCTCAGCCTTATTCCTAATTAATTCAGTGATTTTGTTTTAGAACTAGACATCCTTTTTGACCAGTACAGCTACCCATCTTTTTTCTTTTAGCTATTTCAAATTATTAAATCTCTGGACCAATCAGCAACAGAATTGAACATATTGTAGATTTTCATATGTGTTACTTTCCTCAAATATATAATCAATATCTTATTGATTTTAATATATTCATTGTCTGGCACACAGTGGGTTCTCAGTATGTGTCTGTAGAACTGAACTGAACATAAGGCTGACCAGTGCAGAAACACAAGGGGAGTTGGGACAGTCATCAACCGCTGGCACTGGACTCAGTAAATATATCAGCTGATACCTAAGAGGAAATGATACAATCCAAATTTTGGTCTCCTATTAGGCACATCTGACCTGAGAGTCTCCAAAATGAAACTTCATGGTTCCCAAAGAAAGAGGTGGCCTAGCAATAGAGAATGGAGGTAGGAAATAAACATTCAGGGAGGCAACTAGTGAGCCTAGAAGACCACAGGAAAGTAGCTCAGAGTGACACTGGCTATGAAACTCATCACAGAACTAGACACCAAGGTAATACAGGCTGAAGTGAGGGAATAATTTAGAACCCAGGAATCAATATCAGGAAATTTCAACCTAGATCAGATATTTGGGGTGACATGGATAATACTAAGCCACACTGTATTGCCATGGACTGTGTAAGGGCAGAGATCAGGGCAAAGATCTGTCTCAAACCAGATCAGGATGGGAAGGGGTAGGGCCAACCTGGCATAATAAACAAGGCACCAGTGGGCTCATTTGTGTCAGACTGGAGAGAGAACTGCATTGGAGACACATCTATAAGACAATCAGCATTAATATTCTTTGTGTTCAGCCTGTTCAGAAATGGGTTCATTTTACATTTAACATTCAGCAGTAGGTGATAGAAAAATTGGACACTTCTTAATTAGGATAAAAAACCCACATTTATTTCTTCATGCATAAAACTGAATTAAGCAAATGTAGGTTATTTGACCCTTGAAATTGCTCTACTATATTGTATGATATATGTTTTGCTTCACTTTTGAGGTGGAGAATTCTTCCACACTATTTGCAATGCAGAAAATGAAAAATGGCCAATCTAAAAATGTACACCGATAGTCGATCATAGCTTTGGAGATTAAATTAACCAAACTTTGTTTCTTCTGGACACCAAGCTCTACTAAAGAACTGCATTCTTCTATATCAGTAGGGCATCAAAGTTGATGTTTGTACTATTTGGTAGATAGAGAGTACATGAAGAATTTTTTTAAAATTGACTAGCTGTCACTATGAGCATGCCTTAAATTTGACATGAGTTCTTGAAACCTTTAATTTCCTGTTATGCAGTCCCTCCCAGTTTTCCTCTAAGTTGTCAACTTCTTTGTAATTCTTTCTAATTTAATTATTTCTAATGGAGAGAAAGCCAAGGAACAGCAAAAGGGCATGTGATTCCAGATGCAGTTCCTTTCCTTGGTGAGCTGAGAGTGTTATGAATCATATGAAGGCTATGAATCATATTCTCTATCTCTTCTTCAGTGAGATGTATTGTGCTCATGTCTGTCACTGTAAAAAATAACAATCTAGTCTCCCTTTGGCAGAGGGGGCTTAAATTGGAAGGGCTTAAATTGGATATGATCCTTTGGGAACTTAGTTCCAAGCTTATTTTAGGGAGGTTACACAGCAAGTCAAGGAAAAGACACTCTTGTCCAACATAAAGGGAAGGATTTGTTACTAGTAAAGCTCTTCTTCCCTTAGAAAATTAGAAAAAAAAAAAAAAAAAAAAAACTTCAGAGTCACCCTGAGCTTGAAACCCCAGCTGACAAGCTTGTGAAAGTAGATTAGCCACATTTCTGAAAATATCATGAATTACTTTTGTTTTCCCTCAATTGAGAATAGTGTCAAGAGGTTAATCAAACAAGTTGTAGTAGAGAAATCAGGGATATTAGTCTAGAGTATCATTTGTAATGTCATAAACATTCAGCATACAATGTCTCTCTAGTGTGCTCCTGAATCACTTAAAAGGTAAAGAATGACTGATAAAAATGCCAGGCTATTTAGTCAGCATCATCTCTCTTCCCTCCAACAATTCTGTATTAGTTAAGATGAGGTTTAGCTGCAACTGACATGAAACCCAAAATAACATGTGACATTAACAAAATAATAATACATTTTTCACTTACGTATAAAAGTTCAAGGCTGGTGTGGGGCTTTGTGCTAACAGGAACAGGCTTGTTTATACTTGCTGTTTCACCATGTATTGCATCTAACGGAAGGTCCAAGAGAGCAGCTCCAAAACGCAGGCAGGAGGATGGTGGAGAGGATGAAAAATAGGCCCAAAAAATCCTATACATATTTCTATTTACAATCTATTGCCTAATATTTAGCCTAAAGGGCAGCTGGACAATATATTTTGGTGGCCAACCAAAATGTATATTTCTATGGAACGAGGAGAAAGGATGTTGAAGGAAAACCAGCAGTATCTGTATCTCATTCGTTTTGGAGAAGTCTTATAAAGTATTAATACTCATACAATAATTTTTTTTATATAAGAACACCAATGGGATTTTAAATTCTATTACTTACTAAGAATTTAATAAACTTTGCAGGGTATTCCATTACTTGAATTTACCCCTTAAGCTTTAGCCATTCATAAATTATTGTAAAATACAAAAACAATTTACCCAACGGTAAGCAGATAAGAATATAGATTATATATATATAAATAACTCAAAATTAAAGAGTTAAAAATATCCTTTATTAAGTTCATCCCTGTGCCTTATGCTCAAAAATGATTTGAATTATATATATTTTTCAAATATGGTTACTTTTTGCTACTTATAGAAGGCAAATTTTAAGATGAAAATTGTTTTTTCTTTTAATTAATGTTTTTACAGTTTGTTTTCTACTCAAGAATCTCAAGGGGCTTCCCTGGTGGTGCAGTGGTTGAGAGTCTGCCTGCCGATGCAGGGGACATGGGTTCGTGCCCCGGTCTGGGAAGATCCCACATGCTGTGGAGCGGCTGGGCCCGTGAGCCATGGCCGCTGAGCCTGTGCGTCCGGAGCCTGTGCTCCGCAATGGGAGAGTCCACAACAGTGAGAGGCCCGCGTACCTCAAAAAAAAAAAAGAATCTCAAGAAAAAATAATATTATATCCATGAATCTTAAGTGGCATTTGCCATAGACTCATCTATTATTTTCTTTAACTAGCACTATATAACTAAGAAAATCAACTTTACAAGTACCCCCAAAATATATTTAAAGTTTAGATTAGATCTTTGATCATCAGATTCTTATAAAAATTAATTTGATTTGTCAACTATCTTTAAAACCTTGAGTGCTAAAGTATCCTTTGGACCTTTGTTTCCAATGTAGTATATTCCATGTTAAAATAGTTTAGTATATAGGTATATGCACTGATACACACAGATATATTTGTATGTATCTATTGATTTATTTCAGTGGTTTATAACAACGTATTTAATTCCATAATCATATACATGAGTAAGTTTTGGAATACTATGTTTAACAAAATTCAGCAGATTTCTATATTCAAATACTTTGAAGACATCCTAATATACTAATCTGCATTATACTTTTTCCAGAGGGAAATGTGATATGTAAACATATTTAACCACAGATATTCTATTATAAAATCAATCAATCAATCTCGTAGAACTAGTATTTGTGGAAGACATTTTAGGAAATGATGAAAATAATTTATTGATATGCAAATGGTTAGCTTGTATATTTATTAAAATCAAATCACAAATTTAGCATGCAACTTGGTTTAGGTTTACCATAACCCTGGCTAAAGAGTCTTCACAGGGAGAGGGTAGATACTCATGTTGGTCATTTCAGGAACACTAGAAATATCTAAAATGGAAAATTCACTTGTATAAACATTTCTAATTTTGCTGAGTTAATTTTTAAAGTCAAACTCTTTTGTAAATATGATCCAATAGTTTACAATAATGTATTCATGCTTCACTTCATTTATCTAGGTTGTATCTCTTCCCAATAACAAGCGACTGTTTTGATGACTTTGTTTACCATTTGCTCTCCTTTTCACGGACGTAATTTATTTACCACCTTTATTTTATTTCACTACTAATATGTTAAAAACAAAAGCAAAACATTTATCATTGAAAACCTACTATGTATTAGGAACAATACTTAGCACTGGGAATACAAAATCAAGGTAATCATGGACTATAATAAATTTATGTTTAAATACAGAAGAAAGACAAAATGTTGATACCTATCCAGAACATTATTTAAAATCAAGTAAAACTCTTTAGAATTGACTAGAACAATTGTCTAGGACAAAGAAAAATATTTATATTGTCAAAATTCTGATCACCTTTAAGAATACAAATGGCATATTTATTAGTTGTTACAAAGACCAGAGAGGGATTTGTGTATAAACCAGGTAATTTTCAATTAATTAATCTGTGAGTAACAATAAAAATGCATAAATTCCCCAAAACAGAACTTGTGAATCCTAGTCTTCTGAACAGAGTGCAGTAAAATTAGATGTTAGGAAAAAGGTTAAATGCCTCCTGCATGAAAGATGTACTTAAAACTAAACTATATGCCATTTTGAAAATTACAAAAATTTAAATATCACATATCAAAACATTAAACATGTATATATACATACATTATAGGTGGGCATAAAGTTAATCCTTAGACCTAGATCCTTAAATTATTAAACTAATAAATAAAAAAGAAAATCAATTACTGCTCATTCAACATGAGAAATTAGGAAGAGTAAATACAGACAAATAATTGAGAAGGAAGAAATAAATAATTAATTTTAATTAATTAATAAACAAAAGAGGACATAGCAGAAAACAGAACAATGGTAGAATGGATAAATATATGTAAGAGCTAGAAAACTTTTTTATAAAAAGGAGTAAACACAAAGTAGTAAGAACAAGAAATAAGATAAATGAGATACTGGGAAAAAATAAAAATGTTAATATATGTAGTAAGGATTATTCTTTTCACCTGTTAATTAAGGTAATTATGTAAATTCTAAAACAAACAAACAAACTACCATACCAGTTATAAAATAAATAAGTCACAGGGATGTAATTTACAGCATAGGGAATATCATCAATATTTTTAAAAACTTTGTGTTGTGTGTGGTATATAAAAATATTGAAACCCTATGTTAGATACCTTAAACTAATATAATATTGTAAGTAAACTATAACTCAATTAATTAATTAATTAATTAATTAATTAAGTGCCGTAGCACTAAAAAAAATTATTTCAAATATCCCTTTGTTTTAAGGAATATTTGAAAAATTAAATTTTAATCTCTTCCCATTTTTATGTCACCTGTATCTTTTATAGGCAATTTAATCATAAAGGTAATTGAAATTTATTGAGCATTTATAAATAAACCACATAATGTAAGAAGAGTAAAATTGAATTATCTGAGAGGTTACACAGAGTCATGGTCACAGCCTCTCCAGGCAGAGTGTCTGGTTCCAAAACCAGTGCTGCCAGTTATCTGTTGTATGAACTTGGTCAGCTAGAGAGATTCCAGACTGCATCATTTTTTCCTTCTGTACAATGGTGATAAAAATAGAACTTCCTTAATAATATGGTTATAAGAATTAAATAACTTAATATATGTAAAGCACCTGGTACAATTTAAGCATTATAACAACTGTTTGTTAAATCTAAAATTGTACCATTTTTCTGTCTTAATCTAAATTATATAAATCCTCCCTGCTTAAATAGAAACAAAAGCAAACATACTCTCTTTTTTTAATATTTTGCATTCTACTAGTCATATAATTTTGTCCTCATTATGAACTAAAAACAATTGTTTGACAATGAGAGGGCATATATCAGTAATCAAAATTTTTTTGGAAAATACATCTACAAATATCAAAAGCATTTTGAAAATGTTTTATTTTCATGTAGGACATAAAAAGTTTCCTTTATAAGTGGAAAAATATTCCCATGTAAATTCATACAATACTTTTCCATCTAGCTCTTTCATATATATGTATATATAAAAATTTCAAAAGCTATTTAAGAAATATATGTTGGAGATAAAAAAGAGTCTTGCAAATAGAATAAGACTAATTGCAGTGAGTTGAGAAAAATTTGGCTCTTTTCTCACTTATGGTGGTATATCTTTCCTTAACTGTGCAAACCAAAAAGCCTTTCAAAATTTATTCCCGATTTCTAATCATATGTTATTTTAATAGAAGAAACTATATCAATGGCATAGTTTATCAAATTAATGAAAGATACTTTTCAGTTTCTGGTTACTTGGGACAGCGTTTCTTAAACATAAAAGGGGAAACTGTTAATGTCAGGAACACTATTTATAATCACCTTAGAAAAGCTCAAATAAATTTTCCATGAAATCTATAATATTCAAATGTGGACCATTTAAAGGAGATATCACTATAGTTGTGTTCGCAACGAGATACAGTTCCACAGGCAAGATTTTCATAAATTAAAGTAAATTTTTTAAGAAGAAGAAAAACCTTGCATTTATAATTTTTATAAGAATAGATCTTTTAAAAATAGAGGAATGTTTTGAATTATAAGGCTCTAATATTGCAAAATTAAAAATGTCTATTTCAAAGGCATAATGTTAAATTTTAGTATACCATATCTCATTACACACTGAAGAAGGTATAATTGTTCTTCTCAACATTAAGACAGGTACTAAGTGGAGAAACAGGTACTAATACACACACACACACACACACACACACACTATAAAGCTTCCTATAATTTATAATGTTCTTAAGGTCATCATTTTATAGTTAAGTATTATTTTAAAAGCTCCATAAATTATTTTATATATTAACATATCAATTTGGCTCTTTGGATTTTTAAAAAATGTGCATTCTGTGTTACGTACTTAATAAACTTTGCTCTATATGGATAAGAAAATAGGAAATTTGCTTTTTAAAGTTACAGTAACTCCAAGAAAATTTTCTTTCATGAGTTATTAAACAGCAGTATGGTAGTTCTTTGTTACCCTTTTGTAAAATTAGTGGAAAGTTATACATAGGCACCTTTATCTTTTATCAGGATCAAGGAAAATGATTGCATCCCAAACAAATATAGGAGGGCTGTGGGAAGGTTCTTGCCAATACTGGAAGTAGTGCAGAATGTGGTCACCTTTATGACCATAAGAAAATCTACTGTATGGCTCAGTGGAAAAGAATAACAATGGGGGCTTCCTTGGTGGCGCAGTTGTTGAGAGTCCGCCTGCCGATGCAGGGGACATGGGTTTGTGCCCCGGTCGGGGAAGATCCCACATGCCGCGGAGCAGCTGGGCCCGTGAGCCATGGACACTGAGCCTGCGCGTCCGGAGCCTGTGCTCTGCAATGGGAGAGGCCACAACAGTGAGAGAGGCCCGCGTACGGCAAAAAAAAAAAAAAAAGAATAACAATGGTTACTAGAAAGTCAATTTAATTAACCTTAATCTCCCAATATAGCCTAGTAGACACACTTGATTTGGACAAAGAAGAAGAAAAAAAAAATTGCTATCAAATGGAGAATGTAAAAATACTGTTTTTTCTTTTTTCATTAGGGCATGTAATATCCTCAAATTAAGAATAAATGTTCCTAAGGGACTTTTGGCTGTGCAGAGTCCCACAGCATACATAAACCTTAGGTTGATCTAAGTAGTGGATAAAGGCTTCTTAGCAACTGCTGTGTACATAGCAAATAATAACTGATTAGTTTAAAAGTTATCAGTTAAGTTTTATTTCTATAAAGTTGGTGTTGAGTAACTGAGTTGAAGACTGAGGTAATTATGGGATAGCAAGCCTGTATAATTTGTCAATTATAGAAGCCCAATTTTATTAGATAAAGAAGTAAAACTGATATACCATCATCTAATTAAAGCAAGACTGATTTTTTATCACATTTCTTGAAATTCTTTGTTAACTACCTTGATATATATTTTTTTACATCTATTTAACCCAAAGAATGAAAATCTAGGGATACGTTAATCAATACTAGAATGTTCCATTTCTGGTTCCCTAAGAGAAAAACAAATCTCAAGATTTCTCAATGAAAATGAATATTTTTCTGTTATCTTGATTTTTAAGTGACAATAAAACAAACAAAATCAGCATACAAATCAAGTAAAAGAAACTAAATATACTTCATGTTTTTCGTATTCAGTATAATCTTAGGGTAACAAACAATGTAAAGGACATCTAGTCTTGCTCAAATCATTTTGATATTCAATTGCATTTAAACTAAACTGTTATTCAAATTGGTTAGGTAATATTGAATCTGCCTAAATAAAAATGAATTGTGCTTCCATATATATGTAGGTATACATGCATATGAAGGTGTGTGTGTGTGTGTGTGTGTATGTGTGTGTACATAAAACTGCTCTTACTAAAGTCGATTGAATATGTTTGATTAATTTAGAAGTTTATGTAAGAGCTGGGCATTTCCGTTTGTCAATATTATAAGTGTGATTGTTATTTATTATTAAGTTTTTCCTGGCAATAGAATTCTGGATCCAATGTGACAGGAGGTAGGGAAAGATTGGTAAAGCAGAGAAACCCTGTCCCTGTGGTCATGGAAGCTTGCCACTATTTAAAACAAGGCATCAAAACTCTCTATAACACAAATATAAAGTTTAATCTGGATCTGAATAGGAAGAAAATTATTCAGTCGTTATACATTTCTAATTTTGTGTCTGAACGATGGAATCAGACATTGCTATACTGAACTTACATGTATTCAACTGCTGTTCAGACTGTGTGGTGGCCCCTCCGAACATGACTAGGAGGTGAGGGTGTGATAGGAGGTGGAAGTTTGCTGTGTCACCTTCTGTCTCATTCCACTAATGCCTCACAGAGGGTGGCTTGGGTCTAGATAATTTTTGCTTAGAGACAAAGCTCTAGTAGTATGACATCACCATGTTTCATTTCTATATTTTATGTGTTTTGTTTACAGCACAGGTTATTTAAAAGAAAAGATGGTTGTGAGGTATCTTTTTTAAAATACCTTTAATACAACTGACTTTGTTTGTTTGTTTGTTTGTTTCACCAAAACATTTTTATTTAAAAAAATTGTTTTTACAACTGAATTTTTTATTTTCCTTCTTTACCTTAAAATGCATTTAATGAGTTTGTGGGGCAAATACTCATTTGTCAAACTGAGAAGAATTTCACCACATGGCCAGATTACATATACAGTCATCTTACTAGGTATGGTTCCAGGAGCCCTCTCTAATACCAAAATCCATGGATGCTCAAGTCCCTTATATAAAATGTTGTAGCATATGCATATAACCTGTGCACATCCTACCTTATACTTTAAATCATTTCTTTGATAACTGATACAATGTAAATAGTGGCAGGTGCCCAGCAAATTCAAATTTGTTTTTTCTAATTTTCTGGATTTTTTTCTTTTGAATATTTTCTATACATGGTTGGTTGAATCCAAGGGTGTAGAACCTGCAGATATGGAAGGCTAACTCTACATGTTTGAGGTGTAAATTACATAGACTGTTGGTTATTTTATTCTACCTTATAGTGATATGAAAGAATAATATATCAGTGATTTTCACAGTCTAATGTGCAACTGATTTAAAATGATTTAATCCTCTTCCTCAAGAACATAATTATGTTAATGAGTATGTAGAAATGGAACGAAAGGAAGAATAACATTATTGGAAAATAAAGATATTCTGTCAACACTCAATTATGATTATCTTTATATATGTTTCTCCTAAATTGATGGTTACATTTTATGATCATGTGACTTTCCATACATTTATAATAATCTGAAAATTATAAATATTATAAATTTGCTCTATAATGATGATTATGTAAATCACCCTTTTTATTAGTAAGGTTTCTCCAGAGAAACAGAATCAATAGGATAAACATTAAAAAATTAATATAAATGTAAAATACACACATACATCAAGAGGTTTATTTTAAGAAATTGTCTCCCATGTTTGTAGGGGCTGACAAGTTTGAAATTCATAGGGCAGGATGGCAGGATGGAAACTCAGGCAGGAGTCCACGTTACAGTCTTTAGGCAGAATATTTCCTTCCCCAGGAATCCTCAATTTTTGCTCTTTAAGGCCTTTAATTAATTGAGTGAATTTCATCCACAGTATCTAGGCTTTGCTTAAAATCAATTGATTATAGATGTTAATCAAATCTTTAAAATACCTTCATGACAACACCTAGATTAGAATTTGATTATGTAATTGGATGCCATAGCTTAGCAAGGTTGACACATAAAATTAAACATTACATTCTTCATTGGTAAAATCTGATGACCAAACATAATTTAATTTTATAGCCTGGTGTCATTAATGGGAATATTCGGATCCTTCATATAATACGCTACATAAAGCAGATATAAATGACATAATGTATGATGAAGATGATTATTAGTCTAAACTCACCAAAACCTTTTCCATCAAGTCATTTAAGCCTTTAAGGCTTCTCATCTATTTTCTACAGATTTCTCAATACTTCTTAATTCACTGTACCTATATGTTCAAGGCTTTAAAATACAAACAATCATTGTAGTAACTAAAAAAAGAAGGGCATATATATTCCAAACCCATCAATTTACAGATAAGGAAAACTCCAATGAGCCTCTCTTATTCTCTGGTTCAGGTTGGTGTGTGAGCACTTTTTCCTAGTTCTTACTGTGTTTTATCTGTAATTGAGTGCTTACTCTGTAGTGAGTTGAATACTGCCCCACCCCCCACCCCCTCCCCACAATTCACATCCACTTAGAACCTCAGAATGTGATCTTATTTGGAAATAGTTTCTTTGCAGATATAATGGTTCAACATAAGGTCATACTGGATTAGGGTGAGCCCTAAGTAACAATGAGTGGCGTCCTTATAAAATAGGAGAGCGAGAAATAGAGAAAAGGAAATCACGTGAAGACACAAACACACAGGGGAGATAGCCACATAAAGACAGAGGCAGAGATCAGAGTTATGCTGCCTGAATCCCAGGAACACCAGAAGCTACCAGAATTTGAGAGAGGCAACGAAAAATCTTCTTGTGCTTTCAGAGTGAGTATGGTCCTGCTGACACCTCCATTACTGACTTCTCCAGAACTGAAAAAAATAATTTCTTCTGTTATAATCCACCCAGTTTGTGGTAATTTAGCATGGCAGCCCTAAGAAATGATTACACTTTCATTAGACATTAGAGCTTTCTCTACTTTCCTTACATTATTTTGCAAAGAATAATGAAGCTTCCACAAAGAAATCTTAAATAACTTGGGCTAAATTTATGCAATTCTAGGATTCTGTTTATAGAGAAAATGCTCCATTTGGGCACCTCTCTTCAGAGTTTGCATTGTATAAAAAGTAGTGGAATGGATTAGACTGGCATTTATACTTACAGGGAAGGAGGGATTCTTCCCTGAAGAAGAAGGGATTCTTCTTCAATAGGATATGTTTAAAATACCACATTAGTTGAACTGAATTGAATTCTTTGAATCTGGTCAAAACTCCTTTCCCAATTCATTTTATTTTTACCAAGAGAATAAACTGACTTAATCTGTTGTTTGTGATGTGTAATAAGTTACTTCCATTAGAGTAGCAATGAACTGCCAACGCTGTCAAACACATGGCTTTTCAAGGTGTGTTGTTCCATTTAGAACCATGATGCAACCAAAGACTCATTAAGCTCATGTAATTAAATAAAAACAATAACCCAAATAATTAAGAACAAAGTCATGACCTTTAATGATCCCTTAGCTTATCCCTGATACAAAATGAATGTTAATTACCATTAATGGTCTATGTATATCTAAGGTATGACACATATAATCTACCCAAAGGGAGTCCTCAGTTCCTTTTGTACACCAGGTACCCTTTTGAGGATGGGCATTAATTACTCTTACACAGAAACAAAAGTACTTTCAGTTCTCAAGGTATTTTCTGACAACTGTCAGCATAAGTGTACATAAAATTTTAATTGTGTCCTGGGTGGCTTCAAATATAAAATTATCCTTGAGAGCTTTTAGGAGAACTTTACACTTTAGTTGTCATGTAAAGAAAGCTTAATAACTAATTTTCTGATTATGTTCAGGCAACACAAGTTACATTTAATTTCTGTGCATAGAACTGACAGTTTGATACATGGTTAAGATAAAATTTAATTTTCTACTAAAATTACAAAATTTGCAAAATCAGCACTACAAGGTACTGTGTTTATATGAACCTACAATTTGTTTTTCAATACTTCCTCCATAAATGTGTGTATAAATAGCTTCTTTTTTTCTCAAAATTCAGAATTATTGCTCATTTTTATTTAGAAAGCTATTCAGCAATTAGTCCTTCATATTCTAAACTTTGGGTCCCATTTTGAAAATCTCTTAGAAGTGAATTTTGGAGAGACACAAGGGAAAAAGTAGTTAATGTTAAACTTTTTATGCCTATAAGAAATAATCTGTGTATCAGTTATCTATTACTGTATAAAAATAAAGCAAACAATAAACCTTCTAAAACTGCCTGACTTCATGCAACAACCACTTGTTTAGCCTAAGATTCTGTGTGTCAGCACCTGAGGCTGAGCTCAGCTGGGCGATTCTTCTGTGTATGGCTGGGCTCTGTGATTGCATTCAGTAGCCAGGCACATGGTGGATTGGCTGGGGGATGACTGATGCAAGATGGCTCACTCATTTATCTGGTTATGAGTTCCCTGTTGGCTGAGGTGAAAGGGCAACTAGGCCACATGTCTCCCAACATCCTGCAGGCTAACTTAGGCTTGTTCTCATGGCATCTCCTTGGGGTTCCAGAGGTTAGTGTGGCAGTGTAACAGGCCTCCTGCATCCTCTGCTCAGTACTGGTATAATTCCACTTACTCCATATTCTGTTGCTCAAAGCAAATCACAAACCCCATCAAAATACAAGGCATAAATAAACTCTATTTACTGATGGGAGAAGCTTCCAAATCACAAAGAAAAAAAAATGTCATTAAAGGGTAGAATAAAGAGTTATGGTCATTTTTTTTTGCAGTCTTTTATAGAATGCTTGTCAAAAAAATGAATGGTTTAAAACTCTACACAAAGATTCTGATTTAACTGGTCTAGAAACCACTTCAGTAATATTTATACAGCAGAAACAGCCCATAGAGACATTCAGAGTACCCATGTTCTCATAGAGTAGGGGTAAGTCATAATTTTAAGTATTAATTTCCCCACTGGCAAAATGATGACTTAGAGTTGAAAATTCTAGGTGCCCAATCAACTCTGAGATTCTTGTCATCTAACTTCAGTTATCTAGGAAAGCATTTCACATTTAATTCATTATTAGGTATTGTATTGCACATAGATTTCAATTTCCTCATTTACATAGAATAATTTATATTCATATTAAAAATAATATTCAGTCAATTATTTTATATGTTTAATCAATGGGTGGGTCAATTCTAAAATAATGGTGTCCTTGTTTATAAAATCTCAAAGCAATAGGTCTTTTTATTACTAGGCTCTCATGTTGTCTAGTTTATAAACATTTTATATTTAAGGATTATCTTTATGCATATGTGTTTTGAAATAATGCTTGTTGAAATGTCATATGGAGTGTTACATAATACAAAAAAGGCACAATTTCATTTTCGAGACCTGTAAGAATTTTTATTTCTTTTTTCATTTAATAAGGAGCAAAGAAGAGACGTAACACACTTGAGAGACTATTTCTTAGGAAGACTCCCTAAGAAGGTTGCATGTGAACAAGTCTTACTGATGAGGAGGGAATGTCAGGCCAATGGTTAGGGAGTGTGAAGCAAGTAGAGAGACAGATAAGAGGGAAGTACCCAGTTTGAACAGGGATGTAATATGGTGTTCAATGCTCCATGCAAAGCAGAAGAGAGATGAAGCTGAGAGGGGCGCACCATGGAGAGGGCTTGGATATTACTTTGTAAGATATCTGGAGTGTTTCAGAAGATGAAAAGTAAAATTCTCAAAATGATTAGAAATTTCAAATCATTCCAAATGAATGATACTGACCTTAAAGTTGTATATAGAGAGAAGAGAATCTGCAAAATCCTGGGATGACTGGAAAATAAAGAGCCCATGAAGAAGATGAAAAAAGTCATGGACTTTGAGAAGGTAATGTTGAGTGTCAAGAAGACGGAGGTTGTAGAATTTAGAAGACTGAAAAATGCCCATTAGCAGTAAAGAGGTCAATGTTTACTTCAGTGAAGGTGGCTCCAGTGGACTGTAGTAAGGTGTTGAGTGATGTTGTTAAGGAGATGGATCCAGTGGATGGGAACTCTTCTGAGAAGTTCAGATGAAAAAGAAGAAGGATTTTTTTTTAATCTTACTATGAATATATTAGTAAAATATTTCAATATGTCTTCACATATATAATAAACTATATATAGTGCTTATTTTAAAGTTTTGCTTCCATTTTATTTAATGATTTTAGAATCGTGAGATACTGTATTGAAAATTGAACTTCTCACTGAAGAATAATCTTTGCCAAATATTTTGCTGTGATGAACCTCTCACACTCCACTGCAAACCTATAGTGGACTTCATCCCATATGTGATAGTTAATTTTATGTGTCCATTTAGCTAGGCCATGAAAGCCAGGTATTTGATCAAATATTATTTTAGTTGTTATTGTAAAGGTATTTTTAGATGAGATTAACATTTAAATTAGTGGGCTTAGAGTAAAGCAGATTATCCTCAGTAATGTGGTGGACCTCATCAAATCACTTGAAGGCCTTAAGAGAAAAAGGCTGACCTTCTCCAGTGAAGAGAGAATTCTACCAGCAGACGGCCTTTGGACTCAAACTGCAACTCTTTCCTGGGTCTCCACTGCCAGTCTGCAGATTTTGCATTTGAGAGCTTCCACAATTGCATGAACCAATTCTTAAAACTAAATTTCTCTCTCTCTCTCTCTCTCTCTCTCTCTCTCTCTCTCTCTGTACGTATATATAAATATACACATATATTTATATACTTATATATCTAAACATATGCATTAAATATATAATTATATATATTTTATATGTATTTATACACACAGATTCTATTAGTTCTCTTTCTCTGGAGAACCCTGACTAATATCCCTTGAGATGTAAATATTAAAAGATCAGGAATCTAATTTGGTAAAAGACTCCATTCTGGCAAAAATTAATTCCTCTGAACTTTCTAGTTTTGGAAAATGTTTGCTGAATATTTGTATGTGGAAATATATTGAAAAGAATTCAATCATTACCTTCCAATGATATATGCTTTTAGCAGATGTTCCCTCCACTTCTGATTTCTTATTATATACATATTTAATTATCCCATTACCTTTCACTCTGTCTCTATGAATAATATGCAGAAATCAAGAGTACAAAGCACCAATTAATGAAAATATAAGTGAAACATTTGTATTATCTGAACATCATTAACACGAAAGACTTTTAATTAAGAGTATCCTTGTCACTGAACTAGACAACCAAGGTAACACTAATAAGAAGTGTAGAGAAAAAATCTTTTACCTCCGTGCATTCCTGTATAGCATGTTTGGTTTTCTAGTGGTCTTGTCAAACAGCATACAATGATTCAAGGGAAAGCACATCGTTTTTGCACAGAAACAATTCACAATGAGTAACTTGAAGAAGGCCCTTTTAGTGTATAATGAAAATTTTACTGGATAGCTTTTAAGATGAACCCTTAACAAAAATGTTTGCCTCACTTTGGTCACTGAAAACCCAAAACCTAGAGGACTTCCTGTTCAGTGACTGAGTTATTCAGTGACTAAATGTGCCCTGGATAAAAGATTTATTTTAATTAGAGTAACTGTTTGAATGACTTCTGTGTTAATCTTTGCAGAGTAAACACTAAAGACTTTTCAATAGTCTACAAGGATCTATATAGCCTGGCCCCTGGCTCTCTCCTTGACTTCATCTCCCCACACATCTCCCTTATTCCTCTCCGTTCGGCACTACAGGCCTTCTTTCATTCTTCAGACTTGCAAAGCAAATTCTGCCTGGAATGCTCTTCACGCAGGTATCTTCAAACCCCTTCATTTCTTTGAGGTTTTCTGTTCAAATGTCATCTTCTCAGTAGGCCTTTTACACTGTATAAAATGTCAACTGACCCTGTCTTACCTATTTATTATGTATATCAAAATATGTATACTAATTATATAAACTATGTACTAATCAAGTATTTAATATGTACAATATAGACAGGCTTTGGGTTCACTCCAATCCAGACCCTATAGCTACCTGGTGTGGGGCCAGTGCTAGCACTCACTGGGAACAAGGCATCCCGAGCTGACAAATAAGCCCTGAAGACTCCAGGGTGCTCATTACCAGGACACTCACTATCTCTGTGTGCAATGCAGCTACTGGTCTTCATCTGGGCAGATAATTAGAAATATTGAGTATTACCTCCATATTTTCTTACCTCCATACATTCTAAAATTCAGGTCTATTTTTCAGAACAATAGTGTTGAGAGATAAATAAGCTAATTCATTTAGAATTTCAGTTTTAATAATTCCAAATTTTACCCTCAAAACACTTCAAATAGGATTTGTAAGAGTTTTTAGCTTCTAAAATGTATTGACTTCATCATTGGAAACAGCAGTTGAATGCAATTCTGTAATATGTTTTTATATTTTAACTTGCCTGTTTATCCAGTTTTATATTTGCTTTTAAAGGCCCATGGATTTTAACTTAATTTATAACTATTTTTGCATACTTTCTGTGACAGAAAAGCATGGTCCTATAGCTCAAATTCAGTGTTTATTTTGATTAGTACCCTCTTCAAAATATTAATTTGTACACATACAATTTTTAGGAGTTATAGCTACTCACTTGAAACTATTTTGCATAATTCACTAAAGTTTTTCTAATGCCCCCAATTATTCTTTATGAATTTTTTTATTGTCTAAAAAAAAGCAAAATGCCAAGTCTTTGTTCATTTTTACCCAGCAGCAGAAGCCATTTTGATAAGAAGATGAGGCTTCCTTTGTGACTCTTATCTTTTCATCACAGACAGATGAGGATTGAATGTGACAACATATGGGAAGGATTTAGAAGATAGTGCCTGTCATAAAATAAGAGCACAACAAAAATTTTCCAAAAAACAAACTTATATGTTTATTTTTATATTAAAATAAATTGTGTTAAAGGATTAAACTAATTCCTGGTTTTTATTGATTAATTAATTTATTATTTTGTTTGTTTATTTACTGATTTCATTACATCCTTCCCTGCATAGAATAAAGGAAGGGGCACTGGGTGAGGAGTCAGAAGAGCTTTGTTTGAGCTTTAGCTCTCTTATTCCCTAAGATGTGTAACCTTGAATAAGTCACCTAATAAACTCAAAGAACTTACAGTCTATAAAACAGAAATAATTCTTTCCTATAACTGTATGGGGTACTGAGGATAATCAAGTGAGGTAATACTTGACAAGTTGCTTTCTAATGGACATACAGATATCCGTGTGTGTGTGTGTGTGTGTGTGTGCATGTGTGTCTGTGTGTGTGTGTGTATGGTCTTTAAGATATATTTTGATGACTAATTATCTCATTTCAATGATATTATTACAAATAGAGCTAGAGTTCTTTTCAAACATACATTATAGTGAACATTTTTCAGTTTATTCTTTGAAACTTTGTTTCTTCTAGTAGCTAGCATCATAGATGTGGGGGGAAACATCCCTCATACTGTTATTCCAGATCTGTGATAGTGGAGGCTGCCAATGCTAACATTACATGGCCCTGGGAAAATTGAGGGCATGTTACCCAAGTAATGTCAACCAGAGCCCTTACTGAGAATTATTTTAATTAGATGAAAAGGAGAAAGTTTTCTAAGATGTGAGTCCAGGATCCACTGTCAACTGTAATATCTTGTTTCTAGATAGTTAAGTGTACTCCTAATAGTCAAGGGTTTCACCTGCTGCATTCTGAATCAGTCAAGTTTGATATGAAATTCTGGTGTATCATAACTTAAAATATGTCAGAAAGTTATATAAATTGTGGTATTTGGATTATCCTACCTATTGCTCTTCTCACATCTGGGCCGTTTAGTGGAGGGCTGGATAGAAATTTGCTAAAATACATAGCAAACCTTAGAGCTTGTTTTTCTAAGAGAGTTTCAACAAAGATATTTGTGATTAGAGTATGGTGTTTTAGACTTAAAGACATTGCAAAAATATTCACAGTTATTATTATTTTTTTTAAATTTCATGTTAGTTGAAAAAAGACATCTTATTCTATATATAATTCAGAGCCTAGTGATGAGTTGCTGCAAGGGAAGCCAGGTATACCAAGAAATGTTTCCATCATGCTAACAATTTTTAATGTGACAAATGCAGTTTATTATTCCTGCCATGACTAAATATTGAAGTGGATGATTCCAGTTTTCCAATGTTTCATGTTCTGAAGAATATTCTTTAAACATTGTTCTATTACCAGCACTTTACTAATCAGAATGTCAAAAAGTTTGGTGGGTCATTGGTTTGGTTTCCATTTATGCCACGTATATACATAAAAAATCAAACAGATTTGGATCGAAAGACTCAATAGTACTTTTTTTATTAGAGAACCATTTTGTACTTTGGGGTCAAGTGTATTTTTATATAATAATTTGAGAGAAAAAAAAAGATAAGTCACAGTTTTATAATAAAATATTCCTGTCAGTATTAATAACTGTAGCTTTTGTCCCACCTGACAAGAGCTATTTTTGAATTCGTTATGAATTTCAGAATCTCTAACAACAGAATATACTGCCAACATTTATAAGGGTACTAAAAAGACTGTCAGCCTTGGTGTATGATGCATTCATTAGACAGTTATACTGAGTCAAGGGTCACCAGTAGTATAACTCTTATAGGAATGAATGCAGCTAAGGCCATTCATAAGAAAAAATGGGTAGGAGAGAGAAAGGAAAAAATATATATACAGTAACAATTTAATTAAGGCATCCTTTTAAAAAAACTATTTATCTTTATAAAACTAGAGGTTTCAGATTCTTCTGACTTTTCTCCAAAAATTGTGAAGCCTTCTAAATTATATAATTATATCAGAATGACATCACAGAGCTGGGACCAGCAGAATTTTCAATTTTGAATTCATCAGGTTCATTCTCTGAAGTTGAAACATCAATATGCATTAATGAAAACAGCACTTGTAAAAGTGAGAATGAAGAAAATTACTGAATCTAAACAAAGTGTATATGCTGCCATGATGATCATTTCATAGTGTTATTTTTAGTTATATTTTCAAATTGTCTAATAGGACCAGACTTCTACCCTCCATCAACATGCAGCCCACACAGAACTCCAGAAATCAACTAATGACACTAAAACTGGATTTGGTTAAATTAAATGATTTTGGGGTGTCCTTTCTATAACTTTGTTTGCATTTTAATCAAAACATGTTGTTAGATAATACAGTCAATTAATAAAGTTGTTGGATAGCCATGCAAAATATGTGTTGACTTCTCTCTAAGCTGTGTCTCTTAAAGCTAACAGCATAAACAAATTAAAATAATACTGTGGTTAAATAAGTGCCTCTTGCAACGAATAAGTAATGATATTTAGTCTATTTAAATTCAGTGACCTGAGGAAAAACTACTTAAAAGCAGGTGTTTTCAACAGTGAGTGTAAGATTGGGATATAATATTTTTAAAGTGAAGGAGATTAAAAATATTTCATTAAATTTGCAGAAAACTAAAGATAAATGCTTATTATTTTTAAGTAATTTACTGCTCCTTTTAAACTGTAAAACATTGTTCCTTACTACACATGGGAAAATCAGGAAATATGATTTAGAAGAATTTTGAGGGAAAGTAGTCTTTTTTTTTGGTGTATTTTAACTTCAATATGGTATGTTTTATAAAGATGCATTTAAAAAATAATTTTATGTTTTTGCAATAATATGTTTTGTTTTGCTTCCAATAGAAACATAGATGACTCAAGTCATTAAATACTTAAACAAATGGTTATGATCCCAGCATTTTTATAATTAATAGGGACATTAAAGCTAATTTTTAAAAAAAAACACCTGGATTATTTTCAATACTGTATGTTCTTCTTTTAATTTCTTAACTGTACTTATAGAATATTCATAAAAATGGTGTTTACTCATCAAAAGTGAAAGAAATATTATTACACTTTTTAGGAGATAAAATTTTGCCTATTAGTAGCAAATGAAAAACAATTACTAAATGATTTTGTATTTTATAAACTTAATCTACAGATTCAGTATTCTTATTGTAATTGTAATTGTAACATTTCTCTCAGTTTGTAAGTCCATGTACTTTTCATTATTTTCTTTTTCATTTCTGTACTTTTCATTTCTTTTTAGATACTTAACTACCTGGATCTCTATATAGAACTTAGAACTTAGAAGTCTATATGGAAATTTATACCTCTATATAGAAGCATTTTTATTTTTTTATTTTATTTTATTCTTTTAAAAGGAGGGAGGGGAGTTTGGGAAGGGCCTCTCACTGTTGTGGCCTCTCCCGCTGTGGAGCACAGGCTCCGGACGCGCAGGCCCAGCGGCCACGGCTCACTGGCCCAGCCGCTCCACGGCACGCGGAATCCTCCTGGACCGGGGCACGAACCCGTGTACCCCGCATCGGCAGGCAGACTCTCAACCACTGCGCCACCAAGGAAGCCCTAGAAGCATTTTTAAAGCATAATATAGTTTGTCATATCTTAGGAAAGTGTTTATAATAGCTCAGTGGCTTACCTTATAGTTCATATTCAACTTAATCATCAAACCACTGTAGATTTTCATTTCATTCTCAGTTTTCACATACTCTTTATAAGTCTTCTTTTTATTACAAAGAAACATGGTTCTTTGAAATAAGACAAATATTACAGATATGTTGAGTACAGAAAGTAAAACTTTCCATCACTCCTCCTCTCTCAGGCTTTAGTCTTGTATTTATTTTCAAGATTTGTAAATTGATGTAGATATAGATATAAAAGAAACCAAGCTCACCATGTTGTTGGTAGATTTTTTTTTCTTTGAACAATATGTTTGTGACAACTTTTACATTCTCTCTATTCTGCTGACTTTAACCAGTAGGTTGATTACCTACTTACTACTAGAATTAATTGACTAATACCTTAGGATTTAGCTAAAAAAATAATCTTAGGATCCAGAGGACAATGATTTCTTTAAAAATTATTTTTTCAAAGTAGTCATTATACTTAAAAGCAAAAGGAATTTGATTGCTAATTTTTGATGAGTATCTAAATAGTTTTGCACTTTCTATTTTTTACATTTTCTCAATATTTAATTGTTTTTTAAAAAGTATAAACCATGAAATGTAGAAAAGGGTTCAATGGCTCATTATGAGAAAATAGAAAGTGAGTTGAAATTCTAAAAAGGAATAGATTAATAGTCTGGAACATATCCACAATTATCTGGAAACAGCTGGTGCCCTTTCACCATTGCTTCAATTGAAGGCCCTGGTTTTATCCCTCTGCCAGAAATAACATCAGCCCAGAAACCCTGAATCCCAGCAGCACAGAACTGCCAGAGTGTTAGGGAACATGAGCGCAAGAGTGCCTTCCTCAGCCTACACAAGTATGTGTTGCTAAGACTATAAGATAACCTTTTAACTCCTTCATAGATGCTTTTTTGAGTTATACATATCATTAAGCCACTACATCTTATGCTTGGTTAAATCATTTTTAAAACTATAATTAGTTTTCATACTGTCACTGAGTTTAAAATAGTTCAGTATTCTGCCAAAAATGCTGTAATAGCCAAGCACTAATAACAGGTAGAAAGAAAAGGGAAAACCAGGGAGAATGGCTCTTCTGATATGGAAGTGAGCAGTTAGAAAATAAAATCAATCAAATATTTATATATTTGAAACAAAATGTTGTTGCAATTAATTGCTAAGAATTTTTTAAAACATTTAAATTTTTTCTCCATTTGCAACTCATTTTCAGTGTCTTAAATATTAAAACTCACTTGTCTATTTGCAAATCTTTTCCTGTTCTTATTTGGACAACTTCTCTACTGACAGACTTATAGGGCATGTTTAAGCATCGAGATTTGATTTAAGGAATTCCACTTTATGAAATAAACATAAATAACATATATTAGGATGGAAGAAACAGAGCAATTAGTTATGTACAGACATTCTCATTTTGCAGGAGAGGAAATTGTAACTCAGAGAATTTAAGTTAATGTGAGCCTGTAGCCTAAAACTCTTTAAGTTCCTTGCTTGTTATCTTTCATGAATAATCACATGATGGAAATCTAACTTAAAATTCAATGAACATCTTTGTTTTGATGCTTCATTAATTAGAGTGTATAAACAGTACTTTAAAATGAATATGATTGAAAGCCTCAAATCAAAAACTGTTCCTTTTGTTTGTCCAGGAGCAGTCTTGCCTTTTACAGATTTAGGGGAAGGATAACCACCACTAAGGCATCTCAAGATATAATCAATGTTTCTTAGAGGAGCTGTTAAAATGTAGATGAGGCTTTTCTTCCTTTAGTACAAATTCTTGACAGTAAAGAACTTGTAGTGAATGAAAGATTCATACCATAACAAGAAGATTGCTTCTTGAGACGTTCATAATGTACTAGCCTTTTATTTTAACATTATGCCTTTTTTGTTGGTAGCAGTGTTTTCGACTGCCAGATTGAAAACAATGATTTTTAATCAGTTTTCCATATATAACTTTTAATGATTACATCACAGAAATCCATTGAGATTAAATGGGGATAAAGACTGTTGTTTTCTGGTACTTGATTGGAATAAAGTGCAGCATCCTCCCAGTCTCAAAATAAATGCAAAAACGGAGCTATCTATTATAAGCAAGTTCTCATTTGTCTTTTGTTCTTTAGACCAGAGTTCTTATCACCACCTGAGTCTGATAGAACCAATATTACCAAGGAAGCAGGGGACAAAAGAGATCAAAGAGAGCAGACAAAAGGAAGCAAAGAAAAAAAAAAAGGTTTAAAACAAAACACGGATTTTGTTTTACCTCCAACTCTTTTCAATCACTTGTTATTTTTAAAGTCCTTTTTTCTTAAGACACTTCAGTACTATCACAATAATAAGCATAGGGGGAAAACAATGGAGGATTTTAAAAAAACAAAAACAAAACTCCCAAAACCCACAGCCTCTTTTCAACATCAAGCATCATGGTCCAGGCCTGAAAACATATGTGTAGGAAGTCAGGGAGTCTCACGTAAAGGTGTACAAATACTTCAAAACAGGAAGCGATTGTTGAAGTATATCAGAAGACAGTGTACTCCCCAGAGTGAGTCCTCAAAATGATAATGCAGCCAACATCCACAAGAGATTTATTTGTGCTGTTTAACTGCACAAATCATCTCATTTCCTCACAATCAACTTACTTGCTGGTGAAGACAGGGAAGAGCCTTGTTGGTAATATTAACCATATTTTTATGTTTTCATTGGATCAGCAAACACATGGAAATAGGCATTACTAAAGTATAATGGGGATTGTCCTAATTTCTAAATGACATTTGTTTAGCATGTATTGTGATACTAGATTGATGATAATCGGGAGATTTTTTTTTTCTTGTTAATGGCATAGTTTACTTTCTTTAAAAAAAAACAAAAGAAAAAAGATACCATAAAGATACTTAATAGATGGCAAAGAGGTAAGAATTCTCCCAAAAGACATAGGACTATGTAAATAATCCACATCAATTAATAGACATCTAATATTCAAAGCACTGCAATAAGAAAGAGGTAAAATGCTACTAAAAGTCAGTGTTTTCATCTCATTTGAGGTAGTTGCAGGAGATAAGTCACACACTGTCTAAAAGTAATGAAGTCTGAAAGGTTGGCCACTGGGAATCTTTGTCACAAACACATATCTTCTCATGCTCTGACAGTATTAATAATTTCTTTCCATAGAAAAAAGACCTTCAAAACTCTAGACTCTATGAAAAGGGAGTAGGAGAAGCTTAAAAAGAAATTAAAATTAAAACCTGTACTTAAGATTGAAAGTGTAAGCAGAGAAATTCTTGTGTATTAAACTCCACTGATAGTGACTGAAAATATAAAAATATCAATATAACTTAACTACATATGTAAGGAGATATGTATATGTATGAATGTATTTATGGTGTATTGTGTGCCTGTGTTGTGTGTGTATTTATGACTATAACTCTTATCATGAAAGTTGTGGGTCATTTAGTTCTTGGAAAAGAAATTCTTTCCTGAAAAAGAGAAGTATTTTTTCACTCAAAGTAAAGTTATATATATATTTTCTAGTATGCAATACTGTCTTGTGTTTATGTGGTATTGATCTGTATGAGGAACTTTTGCTTTATATCTTTGATCTGTAACTGTGGTATATATATATATATTGTACTTTATGTCACACATATATACTATACCCTATAAAAGAGATATAAGAAGAAAGAGACAAAGCAATTCAGTTTGATCTGTCAAATACTTTTATCTTTCAGAAAAAAGTACTTTAAAGCACTTTAAAGCAGACTTCTTATAATAAAGAGATTTCATAATATTCAGTTCCAATATGATTTTATTTAATATTCTCCAGACGATCAGATTTCATTACATCTTAGCAAACAGTGTAGTTATTAGTTTTGGGAACAAATATGACTCTGCTGATGTGCAAACAAAAAGAAAAAGAGATACAAACCTTTTTGTGGCTCAAAAAACTTCATACAAATAGTAATAAAAGGCAGTTACTTTTCCCCCCAAATAGTTCATTTTAGTGCAATAGGTTCTATTTTCTCAGCTGTCAGTACTATTATTGGTGTAAAGCCTAGGTGTATAGCTAGAATTTTCCAGTTTCCTTAAGTGGGGAATCAGTTTGTGTCTGAAGAAATGGTACATCTCAAGTCCTTTTCAACCTGTGGGTATTTGAGAGTTATTAACTTCAACTTCCTTTCTGCCTTTTGAAATCTGACACTGATTTGTCTCATTATCTCCCAGAGGCCTCTATGTGCAATTAGCCATCGGATTCACTGAGTAATTACTTCATTTTTCATGTAAAATGCACTTGATTTGTTATATACTTGGGAGGCAATGGCAGAGATAGGTCAACAGCACTTAGAGGAGATTAAAGGAGATATTCTATTTAACTGTGGAAGCAATCAATTCCCATAGGATTGTTAGAGAAGAGTAAGAAGGGTGCCACTCCAGTTTAACAGTGGTTTTCTAGATGAATTTGCCACTGCTTTGAAAATTAACTGAGTAACGGGAGGTCATTTTTTTAAATTCTACTTTACAAATATCCTAGTGTGAGTAGTAGAATGATGCACCAATTAGGACTAATATAAGAAAAAAAATGTTTTAAAATCTAAATGAGTTTCACAGTTCCTATAAACTGTGTAAATCAGCCCAGTTTTACTGTTTAAATGGAAAAAGAAGACCATTGTTATACTCTTTCTACCTATACTTTTAGAAGAATTTTGCTAGCAATTGCAGTACTAATGTAATACTGTTCTAAATGGATTTTTTTCTGCCTATGGATAGGTTACTCTGACTTAAACAAACAATACTTTACACAGTAATACAAAAGGTATGACCGGCTTAGAATGAAGAAAGATTGTTTCCTTTTGATTAGGTACTCACATTTTATGTGTAGTTTAGTAGTTGATACTGTACAGCTGAAAATTACCCTTTAGTTGCTTGGGAAAACACATTTTAGCAAGATGCCAGTACTTTTGTTTCTGTTTGTACAATTGCACTATCACTAGGAGTTTCCTCAGTAGAGTAGTTTCCTTCTGCGGGGCTGGCATCAGAAGAGAAGATAATTGAGTGACCTTGTCTGGACGAGTAGGCATGCCAAGTCGGAAATGGAAGACTCCCCTGTGAAGGGAACTGCTGAGAGTATTCATTGCCCAAGACAACAAAGCAGGGGTGGATCTTTCAGAAATTATAAAGCCAGCTCCAAAAGGATCAGGCTTTGTCTTTCTCTGTCATTTCTGTTGTTATTTTTCTAATTCTAGGTAACTGAGAGATGGTGAAATTGCAGGAAGGAATAAAAAAAAAGAGCTATTCCTTCAGGATCATTACCCTTTAACAATATATTGTTTATTGTGTGTATAATTTAGTTGTTTTTTTTTTTCTGTAACAACATATTTACCCTTTTTTACTTTAGAAACTATGGTATAATAACCCTCCAACAGAGCTACTGTAATTTGCTTCCTTTTAGTATTTACTTAGGGACACATAGGGGTGACCTTGTACACTTGATCTATGTATTCATTCGATGATTTGTCTCTAATATATGATTCATTCTTTATATTTTCTTTTTATCTTTGACTTCCTTACTCATTTTGGGCCATTGTGTCAAAGTATTGTTAAGAATATAAAATGTCAAGCAGCTTCCCTTATGTAGTTTCAACCACATGGAACTTCATTAGCAGAAAGAGTATTACCAGTCTATGAAATAGAAAGTCCAGGAGAATGAACTTCCTTCTTCAGAGTGTCAAAACTACATCCACATAAGCACCTGAATATTCTCATCTGTTTTATATAAATTAAAAGAGAGGGGCAGAGATGAATGGAGAAAAAGAGAAAACAATCATCTGTAGGTCAAAGTAGTAGGGAAAATTTATATCTAACATACAAAGTGATGGATCAAAAAGAGTTTTCTATCTTTTAATTAAGAAAAATGGCATGACAACATTTGCTGGTTTGGAATTTGTCTTCTTTGTGTAACACCTTGAATAAAACAAAGTAGGAGCTGTATTTCACCGTGTTACAATAATTTGGGAGTGAATACAACATGGAAAGATAGACAAAAGTAAAAAAACATAAGTTTTCAGTAACCAGCTATTTTCTCCAGGAAGTGTCCTGTAAGACTGATAATGTTTTCTGAAAAGCTTTTGTATTGGATTAGTGCTAGTTGGTTTTAGCGTCCAAAAACAAAGCTGACTAGGAACGAGGAAATCCCAAGAATATTCATATTCAAATCCCATCACCGCTGCAAGGCCTACCTGCTCATATTTAGCTCAACCAAGCATGGAATGGCTTTTTCTACCACTTTGGCAGTTGTGTGAATTCAGTGATATGCTCACAGTACTGTCATGCAATTTTGCTTGCATCAAAGATAATCATGTAGGTTTATTATCTAGAACTAATCCAAAAGGCAGATTCTCTTGTTCACAGAGATTTTGTTAAAAACAAAAGTAATCCTAACATTTCTCATTTAGGTCACTTTGAGATACTTTTGCTGGGGATGTGGTAAGTCTGTTTCAAACTTCCATTCATGTGAAATTTTACTTTGCTATGTTTCAGATATTTGTTTCAGATATTAAGAGTAGAACCAGGTTATCAAAAGCATCTTGCATGTTCACTCCCAGTGCAGTAAGAATTTATCTCTTTCTAAAATAAAATAACTAAATAATACATTTAGTATTCATACAATAAAAAATAAATTTATTTAATATTAAATAATTAAATTTATTAATATTTATTTAGTAAATTTAGTATTCACAAAATAAAAAGATAAATTATGCCAATTTAACAAATATTTGTGACCTAGAAGGAACTGCAAATCTTTACACTATGGGGGCAGGGAGGGATGGAGAGAGAGAATGATTTAAAAGCATTGTGTAAGTTAAAAAATACATGGAATTTAAAACTGTCATGATTTTTAGACATTTTAGCTCAGCAAAACTTCTGAACTTTGAGCTGTACAGATTTTCCTCTTTTGGGGAACCTTCATTCTGACAAAATGTTAAACAAAATACTTGTACAAGACACAGTACTCTTATTTCTATCTTTTATTAGCACCACATGATCATGGTCACTTTGCAAAGCATTTGTATCTCAAACCTCAGGTGTTCTTTCTTTGTGTTTGTTCAGTTCATAATTAAAATAAATAGCATCACTCCTTCTCTGAAGTGCTTGCAACAAGGAGGCCCCAGATAGTAGAAGCTTTCTCCCCTTCTAGGTAGAAATGGATAGGTGGCTTTACACTCACACCTATTATCTATTTTTACTGAGCACCAATTATCTCTTAGCCTGGTGCTCAGCCCTGAGAATATACAAAGAATAATATTGTCATAGCCTCTTCTACTGGGAGACTCAGACTGACACCCAATTAAATAGTGTAAATAAGTGCTTTGAAAGGGAAGGTCTGTGCAATTGAGGTGCAAATAAATGGAAAGATTTAAACACTATTTAGGAGCTGACATCAAAGGATTAAATTGTGTGGATCGAAGGAGTTGGCTACGTCAAGAATAACATACATGGTCTCAGTCTTGGCAAGAAGGTGAAAGCTGGGGACTTTGAGAGAGAAGAGGATAAGCTCCCTTTGGACATGCTTATTTTGAAGGGCCTTTGGAGAATGCACATGGAGATGTATGAGATGCAGTTGAATGTATGTTGTGGGCAGAGGCCAAATTACAGCAGCTTGAAACGTAAATGAGTGGTAAAGAGACATTCAGTGCAGACAAATGTGTTTAAAGGAATTTGGCTTAAAGCAGCAAGACTGAGGAGGTGAGCTAAAGAGAAAGATTTCTTTTCTTTTTGCTTTGCTTTACAATGGAAAAGATTTGGACCTATGTAAATGCTGATGGGGGTGTGCCAGGAAAGAAGGAAACATTGAAGAGTGAATAAGAGTCATAATTGATAGTATTTAGTTCCAGAGAGGGAGGAGAAAGTTGGATGCAGAACCTATGGAGAGACTACGATATCACAGGAGACTTGCTGACCTTAATTTTGAAAGCAGAAAATGATAAGTGAAGAATTCGGGAAGATTGTAATGGGATGGCAGATCGGGGGGATTCCCTGCTGATGATGTCTGAGTCCAAGAATTGACATGGCCTTTGTAGAGGGAGGGAGGGGGCAAATAAGTGGAGACGAGAGGTGTAAGAAAGTGGGAAGATTTAAAATGCCACTGTACAGAAGGGGAATGAGAGAGAGAGAACCAGAAGCAGTGCCGAGCAGTTCTAAGAAGCACACAACTGAAGTTAGAACCACAATTAGTAGTGACGCTAACTTGTGAAATTCTGAGATTTTTCTCCTGAGGCATGAAAGTGTGCATGGTGGGTACACACACACACACACACATACATGCACACTCATTCACTCACTCAAGGTTTGTAATAGAGATTTTCTCCAAAAGTTGCCAGCTATTTTAAAACAAGCAAAAGATGACAATGTTTTTCGAGAGACTGGAGGTAGCTACATATTTTGGTTTAAGAATAATATTTTCTATTTTAAGAACGAGTATTCTCTACTTTTTAATTTTCCAACACATATCATTATAAGCTGCAACATATTGGCTTGTGTTTGCTTTGCTAGAAAGCGCATATAACCATTTTAGTCCTTTCACATTACTCGAGAAAGTCTGAGTCAACACTTGGAGGGATGTTAACATCTAAAAGTTCTCCTTTCTGTTCCTCTCCCTTTGGGCTGCCCTTTTAATAGCTCTACATGTCCAGATTTGTCCAGGTCATTGTGGGAGTCCAAATTATAATGTTACCATTAATTCCCTTTAGCTGAAAGGAAGAAAGTTCTTAACAGGTCTTGAAATTTGTCAGATTTATCTGTATCCTCTTTAGAAATCCTTGAATGGAAAGGGTACTAATTACTTCTTCTGGAATTATTTATGAATATTCAAGACACACAAGATTCACAGAACTAAAATGCCAGTCTTCCGTGGCAGAATAAAGATGGACACAAAAGGAACAGTAATAAAGAAAAAATTGATACTTCTGATACAAATGGAACTCATATTTCAGAGGAAATTAATAGCCATTTTGTATTATTATAAAACTAGGAAGATTTATCATACATAATAAAATGACTTCAAAATATTTTATTACTTTCAATTTATTTTGATTTTAATAGAATAATTCATATAATCAGATTGTGATAAAAGATTTTGAAAGCTGATCTTGGCAAAAACAACATGAACTCAGCCCTTCCCACTATTTTTGTTTGTTTGTTTGTTTTCTTTCCCTCACTTCTCCACCTGATGTCTGCGTGATCAAGCACATTGATCACTATTTAGCATCACTTCATAATGGGCTATACTGACCTTGATTATTAGCATGTCAATGGAGGTTTCATAATATAGATGGAAACTAAAATATATAAATTCAATTCAAAACTTTCTGATTGCTCTGTTAGGTAAATTATTTTCTATTCAAGTATCTTTCAAAAGTTGAAATTTCTAAAAAACATAAGGAAGCTTTTTTTTTTCCCTATGATGTATGTTTTTTCCTTCTGTGCAAACAGAAAAACCGGTGTTCTGAAGAGTGGTTCTTCAGATGTGCTTACTTGATTCAATCATCTTCTAAGTGGTAATGGTAGTAGTAATAATAATCATAATCATAAAAACAGCATCCTTATTTAATCTCTTCTCACCCCTCACTTTGCCTCTTTCCTGATTCTAACCCCCATTATGAAGGACAATTTCACAATTATTTAGAAACACAGCTATCACATAACCTAAGTATATCGGTAGGAGGTCAAATAACAGCCCCCAAAAGATACGTTCACATCCAAATCCCTTGGAATTGTGAATGTGATCTCATGTGGAAAAAGGGTCTTTGCAAAAGTAATTAAGTTAAGGATCTAGAGATGAGGTTATCCTGTAACTGTGTTATCCTGTATCCTATACAGCAGTCTCTATGTGCATCCTTCTACTGAGTTACTGTACATATAGTATTACTCTTATATACAAGTTAAGCTCAGATGAACTTTTGTGTGGGGAAGGAACTATGCTCTTAGGAGCCACATGTTATACCTTACTTGAACACATGAATTATTGTCATTATCTGTAACTACATCACCACTTAGCAGTTTATTTTTCTCCTCTTAACTCCCTTTCTTTACCTTTAGGCAAATACTCAAGCTCTGTTTCTCTATTCCTCATCTGTGAAATAGTCCTAATAATAGTGCTTACAGTATAAGGTTGCTCTGAGGATTAAATGGATGTTCTTATATAATATACTGGCATATAGCAAGTGTTATGTAATTGTAAGTTATGGCAATGGAGATGGCGGAGGAGGAGGAGGATGGGGCCTTTCACAGAAAGGCAATGATGCAGGGAATGAAAATGAGAGAATGAGTTAACTTTTAAGAATGCTGATGATTCATCTCTGAAAAACTGCTATGACTTCACCTAAAACCATCCCTGTCTTAAGGTCATTTTGAAGAAACACCCTGTAAGAGGAACACGGTATACTTTCTTCCAAGACTGTAATTTCAATCTAGGGAATTAAACTGTGGTGATTATTATGTTATCTACTAACAGCTAAATAAGACTTAGATATTTTACTGGTGTCCTGTGGCTGCTGTAACTAATAGTTACAGGATAACCTCATCTCTAGATCCTTAACTTAATTACTTTTGCAAAGACCCTTTTTCCACATGAGATCACATTCACAATTCCAAGGGATTTGGATGCGAACGTATCTTTTGGGGGCTGTTATTTGACCTCCTACCGATATACTTAGGTTATGTGATAGCTGTGTTTCTAAATAATTGTGAAATTGTCCTTCATAATCAATTTTGAAGTTAATTAATCCACTTCTTCCATTCTGAAAACTACCCAATTCTCAATTTGATGTCGTAGTCAAAGCTCTTCCGGGAGATCTTCTCTGGCCACATGAGTTTACAGCAGACCCTCATTTTCCATGTGTCAGTAGCATATATAGCGTGTGTCACTTATTTTGGTTACTGGTCATGTATTAAGATTTGAGGTGTTTAAAAAAATTTCATGCCTTGATCCTGTCTCTTGTTATTCTACCTCAAATCAGCTTTGGGAGGGTTTCTGATATTGGTATTTTTTAAACTTCCATAGGTAATTTTTAAAGTATAGCCAAAGTATAGAAACACTGCCTTATGTAATAATTCTTAAAAGTTTGATATCAAATTTCTCTTTCAAAATCTAATGCCAAACTATAGAATCCATCCCAGAAAAATTATATATGTGCACACACAAACAAAATAATGTATTAAAAATACATGTGCACACACGTCTATGTAAGTTCTTTCACAGATGTCCTAAGATTAGAGACCTGGATTATGAATCCCTAAATGATGATTTTGTGAATTAATTACTATGTCAGATTTTTATAAATCAGGCCCCACAAATGAACTCTTGGACCAGTTTTGCATTTTGAGGATTCAGTCACATTGTGGGTTAAACCATCTCCGTCTGTATTTGCAAATGTCTCACCATAACACACACAACTAGTGTCAACAGGCCTCAGCAAGGTAGCGGGCTCTACAGTATTGCACTCATGAAAACTGTATCAGTGCTCCTACTGAAAGGTAGTTTCTTTTAACAGTTTTTATAGAATTGAAATCCTGTGTTAGCCACCTAGGACAGGATCTGTGATGTTCCTAAAAGCAGTTTTATTATTCCATCTTCAAAGAGGTGACCATTTTTTGAGTGACTGACAGAGAAAAAGATTCTACATCATGTGACAGAAACTACCGACCTCATCATGGCCCATTTCCTTTCAAATTGTGCAGGAAAATAAATGATGAAAAAATGTGAAGGAAATGTTTCAGAAACAATCTTTCATGTTTCTAACCACATTACACAATATGTGGAAAGGGTAATACTGTATTTTATCTCAGTTAGTGTAACTCAGAGCCATGCTTTCAACAGAGGGGGAAAAAAAGCTTTAAATGCAGGTCTTGGTTTAATTTAGAACTGATTGCTCATTAATCTTTGGAATAGGTATGCAAGCTGTCTTCCAAATGAAGGGGAGGCTGTTGGCTGCTTCCCCTAAACCCTACTGTGCTGTTTTCAATTTGTTTTTTTCGTATGATATTTAGTCTTTCATTCAGTATTTAATACTAAACATTAATGGGGAAAATATTGCTTAATGAGCTGTTGTGTTGGGCAGAATACAATCAAACACGCCTCCTTTGCAAGATCTCGCCAGCTTGTGCCAGTATTTAGATAGTGTCATTAATCATGCAGCATTTCATTCTCCTCTGTCCTGGAAGACAAGGGGTTCCTGATGTCATGGAAACAGGCCCTTTTAAAACTGGGTATGAATTAAGACACAGGATATCTAAGTACAAGACATCATACAGTTCAATTATCATGAGGAAACTATCCCATTTATGGTTCTGTTGTGGAATTTATTAGCCCTAAAGAGTAAAAGTCCAGAGTTAAGAATACATCCTGCAAATGCATAGGATTTGAGGACTCTGCCATTGGAAGAGATTAGCTAAATAACCAAATACCTGATAGATCAATTATAAAGGCAATGAGCATTAAAATAAGCTCGGCTGGTCCCAGGGAGAATGTTTTGCATGACAGGTTTCTATGTGGCTTTGGACCTACAAGGGGATCTGCAGGACTATTGCAGAGAAAGTACAGCAGTGCACAATACCTGGCAGTTTCTGATCTGGTATCATCTCCCACACGGTGTTCTGAAAAAATTAAATGCATTTAATTCATGTTAAGATGACTGATTTCTTCTATTAACAGGAAAGAAAACCTAAGGAATTTCAGGACAATCATAGATTCCAAATTAAATGGGAGAGAGAAAAAATCATTATATATGCATTTAATACAAATTCAGGGAAGTCCATTATCACTGACAGTTTATTACATAGTACTTATTGGTTTAAGAAGTTAGAGGAAAAATTTGCTAAAAATAAATAATAGTGTTGAGGATAAGGAAAGGACATAAGGAAGCCTAGAGGGAGGCACAGTGCTCTCTCTCATCATTGCTAATAGTCAGGAGAGGACAAGACCTCGTTTTTTTTGTCGTGAACCTATTTGGATTGTTGGTTTGTCAGCAAAGGACAATCTGAGTAATAGGAAATATGTGTCAGTCAAAAAAGTTTTATTTAGTGTAATCCCTTGTCAGTAAAATGTGAAAGTGTGGATTCTGTTTTAATAGGCCTGCCACTGATCACTCAAAAAGAGAAGCTCAGAATCTGTAAATGCTAGTCATCCTGCCTTTGCACAGGATTTTCCAATGGCCTAAAGCTGCTTTGGTCTGCAAATTCAGGAGAATACTTAACAAAGCTTATATAATTGAGAAGGTTATTGTGTTGTGCAAATGTGGATTAAAAGGCTCTTTAGACATATCGGGATCATAACCTCTTGTAGGGAAGGGAGCTGGCATGTTTCGTCTGTTTCTTTCATAATGCCTAGCAAAGGACTCAAGATATGATACTCATGCATTAAGAGGATTCATAAACTAATCAAATCTTAGGGCCTAAAGGACCTTAGGGATTTTCTAGACTAGCTCATGTTTTATTTTTCAGATATGGAAATTGAGACTCAGAAGCTCTAAGTGGTTTACTCGTGGACATACTGCTAATTAGAAACAAGCCTGAGATTATAAAAAATGTGCCTCTGACTCCTTCTCTGTTGAAGGTCAGTTTGAATGCCACAAAACTTTTGCCCATTTTTCTATGGTCAGTTATGTACATAACCCAATGAATGGTGAAGCCACCTTGATAAATATGGCCAAACATACTGACTGGCTATAATAATAAGCAATCTCTCAATTAGGAGATTACTAGACACCTGAGGTTTTTTTAGGGATTTACATATATTAAGTTACCTCATCCTTACAGAACCCAGAGAGGAATGAACTTTTGTCACCACCTTTTTTCAGAATAAGATACCAAAAGCCTGATAGCAAAAATAACCCAGGCTTTACAGAGCTCATTTGCAAAGTCAGCTTTCCCAAAGCACAAATATTACTGCCAAGTAGCTGGGTTCTCAGAGGTTCCTAGCCTCAAACACAAACTATACCCAGAAACAGGCCATTTCCCATGAACTCTCAGAAAATTTTATGTAATATCTGTGTCACCAGACAAGATTTTTTATTTAGAGTAGTTTACTTCAGGGATCTTGTTGCTCTTTGTGTCTTTGGGCCTCTGTTGGGACCACCATGTTCCAATAAACCAATTTGCCGTGGCTTCAAGTCATGAGTTAGGGTTTTGATGCCTCCTACTCTAAAAGTTTTTAAATTCCTCCTAAAAATTGATTGACCTCCCCCTGAATTCCCTGGTCCCTTCCTGTCCCCTCCCACCAACAGCACTTCAGACCAAGGATTTTGGAGTAAGGCAAGTCAAAAGTTTTATTGTTCTCCCCCCAAACTTGCATACATCCAAAGTAAATTCATATTCCCCCTATACTTGTACAACTTACAACCCTCAGAGCAAATATCTGCTCTGAGATGACTGTCTTCTCACCCATAGATGGTAAATAGATTAACATAAATTTGAATCCCTTAAAGTATACCCTTCTAATCCCCACTTAAAGCCCCAGTCTTGTCCATATTAAGGTATATTTCCATAGTATTTAAATAATATTTCATATTAGAGCAGATAATATTTTAGATGGATTAGATAATATTAGATTAGATTAATATTTAAATCTATTGTTTTTCTGGGAGAGGAGGTGCCTAATTTATGATCAAGAATCAGCTATTGTTTTTAAATTTCACTATTGAAACTCTTTAAAGTATTGCCCTATTGTGACTTGCTTAGATGATACTGACAAACAGGATTGGATAGAACGTGCCAATTTACCTTGTTGGGAATAATGGATGCCATAAGGTGGAACATACTGATTGACTGATTCATTCATTCATTTATTTATACATGTATTCATTCATCATTTTTTGTCACGCTTACTTTCAAATGACTTTATTGTACCAAAAATTTTTTAAGTTGTAAAATAATTAAAAGGAAAAAACCCCAAGAATTATGTATTAGAAGTATGGAGTGCATGCCAGGAAGGGAAATGTAAGATTAGCTACTAAAATTGAGCTTAAATATTAGCTCTTGGTTTCCTGGAGGCCAGTTTTAAAACAGAAGGGCAATGGATTGGGTAGCTGTCATTGTCTAATAAAGGGAGGCATAGCAGTTTATTAGGAAGCACATACTTTTCTTTAAAATTGAATTCTAGGAGGAATTTCACATGAGCTTTTAAGAAGGGCTATGAAGAAGACAGTGGATGTTGTTCTTGATGGTAATTTCTTATTTTTTTATGTACAGAGAATTCTAAGAATGCCTGTTTCATTGGGAAACCTAAAAGCATAATTATTATAAAAGCTCCTCAAAGTTATATTTAACCTCATAGTTTTACAGCCCAGATATGTAGCCCTGTGGTGATCTCACTAGATAAAAAAATCAAGCTTAGAGGAAATATAGTTTATATCATAATTGGATTTCTTGCCCTGCAATGCTTAATAAATCAATTAAGTATCAAGTTGTCCAATATGTCCCCTGAGCAGTGTGAAGTACTTTGAGGTCATTTTCAAAATATAAGTTTTTAAAAATTATTCTTAATCTCAAATATATGGCATTTTAGTTGTAAAATATAAACTTAAAGCATACTGGAAATATGGTTAAATTATATTTTCTAAGTTCTATTCTGTATCATACACAGTTTGCCAAGTATTAGAAAACATTTTCTGTAAAGACCTAGGTGGCAAGTGTTTTAAACTTTCCTGGATATATAAGGCTTCTGTGGCATCTACTCTAGCCCGCCATTGCAGAAGGAAAGCAACCATAAACAATATAAGGTAATGGGCCTGGCTGGAACTGGTTTGCTGCCAGTAGCTTGCAAACCCTAGTGTAGAAAATAGTATTTAACTTAATTCTAAACCATGGGAAACTGACTACAGCTGCATCAAGAGTTTAAGGGATGAGAGATGCTTGAGTAAGGAGATGGTTGCTAAATGCTTTGATGAGGAGGAAAAATTCAAATATATCCTGAGTAGGTAAAAGACAAATACACACAAACACACACACACATACACACACAGTGTTGAGGATGGATAACTTTAGGAGGATGGCAACTTGTCACCTTTAGGTGTGTAGCCAGATGGCTAAAGACAAGGTATTGGATAGTCTCTGAATAATAACTGGATCTGTTAATCAAATTACTGAATTGCTCACAAAGTATATATGAAAAATGATAAGTCATGCTATAATGTCTTACCATTCTACTTCATAAACATGTTCTTTTTCCAGAACTTTTCTAATTTACACGAGTTAAAACATTTTTTTAAGTTTAATTAATATATATTAAATAAATAAATAAATAAATATTAGAGTAAAAATGTGAAGGCTTAGAATACCATTTTGCCTTTTTTAAATTTATAGAACTCTGGAGAATAACAAATAAAGAGAAGCACATCTTTTCTCTAGGATTATTATAGATAGAATTAACATTATTCAGTAGTTCTCTTAGTTTTGCTTGAAGGACTAATAACCATTAAACCACCTTGAACTATTGTACACGTCTTTGTTTTAATATTTTTGCTGTGTCCCTTATATAACATGTGTTCTGTAGACTCATTTTAAAGTTCATGCATGTTTTATTTATTGACTTGCACTGAAGAAAATAAAATTATGTTGAATTGTTACACTATTTTCACACTGATGAGGGTTAACAAGAAAAATGTGACATGGGCCAATATTTTCTTTCAAAAGTTAACTGTTTTGGGCTTCCCTGGTGGAGCAGTGGTTGAGAGTCTGCCTGCTGATGCAGGAGACACGGGTTCGTGCCCCGGTCCAGGAAAATCCCACATGCTGCAGAGCGGCTGGGTCCGTGAGCCATGGCTGCTGAGCCTGCGTGTCCGGAGCCTGTGCTCCGTAATGGGGGAGACCACAAGAGTGAGAGGCCCGCATACCGAAAAAAAAAATGTTAAGTGTTTCAAAGGATGTTCAGAAGAAATTCTGGAAAAATATTTTATTTTCAACAAAGCCATGGCCTGTGGATATGGAAGGAAAATGTTCCATTGTAAACTTAGAAATGTAGTAGTTACCCTCTTTTGTATGAAAACACACCAAAAAAGCAAAACAAGTGTAACTGATATTAAGGCTAAATCAATGATAATAAGGTATACTCTACAGTTTTAATTGATATGAATTAATTCCTATACACATTTGTTTTCTCAGAGAAAAATTTTTTGTTTATAAATTTGAAAATCATTACAGGAAAAAATTCTCAATTTGTCTTATTAAGAATTGAAGATATGGCAACAAATTTACATTTGTGCAAAATTTGTATAGAATACTTCTACGTGATTCATAATTTTCTGTCAATTTTATGACTGATTTATATTTTTTGTTAAATAATACTTTCAAGTTTTCCTTTTTTAATTATGAGAGATTTCCAATATAGAGAAAAAATGAAATGCCTATACACTCACTATCTGGGCTTAGCAGATATTAACATTTTACTTTATTTGTTTCTGGTGGCTTAATTTTTTTTTTTTACCTTCCCCCACTGTTAACCCTAAGTTCATCCTGTAATTCTGTGAGTCTGTTTCTGTTTTGTAACTACGTTCATTTGTATCATTTCATTTTAGGTTCCACATATAAGTGATATCATAAGATATTTCTCTTTCTCAGTCTGACTTTCTTCACTCAGTATGTCAATCTCTAAGTCTGTCCATGTAGCTGCAAATGGAATTATTTTATTCTTTTTTATGGCTGTGTAATATTCCATTGTAAATATGTACCACATCTTCTTTATTATTCCTCTGTTGATGGACATTTAGGTTGCTTCCATGTCTTGGCTATTGTAAACAGTGCTTCAATGAACATTGGGGTGCATGTAACCATGTTTCTCTCTGGATATATGCCCATGAGTGGGATTATTGGGTCATATGGTAGTTCTATTTTTAGATTTGAAAGGGACCTCCTTACTGTTTTCCATAGTGGCTGTATCAATATACATTCCCACCAACAGTATAAGAGGTTTCCCTTCTCTCCACACCCTCTCCAGCATTTACAGTTTGTGGATTTTTTGATGATAGCCATTTTGACTGGTGTGAGGTGATATCATTGTAGTTTTGATTTGCATTTCTCTAATCATTAGTGATGATGAACAGCTTTTCATGTGCCTCTTAACCATCTGTATGTATTCCTTGGAAAAAAATGTCTATTTAGGTTTTCTGACCATTTTTTGGTTGGATGGTTGGTTTTTATGATATTAAGCCACATGACCTGTTTGTAAATTTTAGAGACTAATCTCTTGTTGGTCACATCATTTGCAAATATTTTCTCCCAATCTATGGGTTGTCTTTTAGTTTTGTTTGTAGTTTCCTTTGTTATGCAAAAGCTTTTGAGTTTAATTAGGTCCCATGTGTTTATTTTTGTTTTTATTTCCATTACTCTGGGAGATGGATAGGAAAAGATGTTACTACAATTTATGTCAGAGAGTGTTCTGTCTATGTTTTCCTCTAGGAGTTTCATAGTGTCCAGTCTCACATTTAGGTCTTTAGTCCATTTTGAGCTTATTTTTGTGTCTGGTGTTAAAGAGTGATCTATTACATGTAGCTTTCCAGTTTTCCCAACATCATTTGTTGAAGAGACTGTCTTCCCACCATTGTATCGTCTTGCCTCCTCTGTTGTAGACTAATTGACCATAGGTGCTTCCTATCCTGTTCCATTTATCTATAGTTCTATTTTTGTACCAGTACCATACTATTTGATGACAATAGTTTTGTAGTTTAGTCTGAAGGCAGGGAGCCTGATTCTTCCAGCTCCATTTTTCTTAAGATTACTTTGGCTATTCAGGGTTTTTTGTGTCTCCATACAAATTTTAAGATTATTTTGATCTAGGTCTGTGAAAAATGCCATTGGTAATTTGATAGCAATTGCATTGAATCTGTAGATTGCCTTGGGTAGTATAGTCATTTTCAGAAGGATAGGTGTTAGCTCTTCTCTAAATGTTTGATAGAATTCACCTGTGAAGCCATCTGGTCCTGGGCTTTTTCCTGTTGGAAGATTTTTAATCACAGTTTCAATTCCAATGCTTGTGATTGGTTTGTTCATATTTTCTAATTCTTCCTGGTTCAGTCTTAGGATACTGTACTTTTCTAAGAATTTGTCCACTTCTTCCAGGTTGTCCACTTTATTGGCCTACAGTTGCATATACCTGTCTCTTATGTATTTCTGGGGTGTCAGTTGTATCTTCTCCTCTTTCATTTTTAATTTTATTGATTTGAGTCTTCTCCATTTTTTTCTTGATGAGTCTGGCTAAAGTTTTATCACTTTTGTTTATCTTTTCAAAAAACCAGCTTTTAGTTTCATTGATCTTTGTTTTTGTCTTCTTTGTCTCTATTTCATTTATTTATGCTCTGATCTTTATGATTTCTTTCCTTCTACTAACTTTTGGTTTTCTTTATTCTTCTTTCTCCTGTTGCTTTCGGTGTAAGTTTAGGTTGTTTATTTGAGATTTTTCTTGTTTCCTGAGGTAAGATTGTATTGCTATGAACTTTCCTCTTAGAACTGTTTTTGCTGTATCCCATAGGTTTTGGATAGTTGTGCTTTCATTTTCTTTTGTCTCTAGGTATTTTTTGATATCCTCAGTGATCCATTGGTTGTTTAGTAACATATTGTTTAGTCTCCACTTGTTTGTGTATTTTATAGTTTTGTCTTGTAGTTTATTTCTAATTTCATAGAGTTGTGGTTGGAAAAGATGCTTGGTATGATTTCAATTTTCTTAAATTTACCAAGGCTCACTTTGTGACCCAGGATGTGGTCAATCCTGGAGAATGTTCCCTGGGCACTTGAGAAGAATGTGTATTCTTCTGCTTTTGGAAAGAGTGCTCCATAAATATCAATTAAGTCTATCTGGTTTAATGTGTCATTTAAGGTCTGTATTTCCTTATTGATTTTCTGTTTGGGTGATCTGTCCATTGACAAAAGTGGGGTGTTAAAATCCACCACTATTATTGTGTTACAGTTGATTTCTCCCTTTATGGCTGTTAGTACTTGCCTTATATATTCAAGTACTCCTATGTTGGGTGCCTATATGTTTACAATTGTTACATCTTCTTCTTGGATTGATCCCTTGATTGTTATGTAGTGTCCTTCTTTGTCTCATAACAGTCTTTATTTTTAAGTCTATTTTGTCTGATATGAGTATTACTTCTCCAGCTTTCTTTTGAGTTCCATTTGCATGGAATAACTTCTTCCATCCCCTCACTTTCTATCTGTATGTGTCCCTAGGTCTGAAGTGGGTTTGTTGTAGACAGCATATATATGGGTCTTATTTACATAACCAGTCAGCTAGTCCATGTCTTTTGGTTGACACATTTAATCCATTTACATTTAAGGTAATTATTGCTATGTGTATTCCTATTGTCATCTTATTAATTGTTTTGGGTTAGTTTTTGTAGGTCTTTTTTCTTTCCTTTCTCTTTTGTTCTCTTCTCTTGATGTTTGATGACCATATTTAGTATTATGTTTGGGTTGCTTTTGTGCATGTGTGTGTGTATCTATTGTAGTTTTTGCATTTGATGTTCCCATGAGGTTTTGATATAATAGTCTATATATGTACAAGTTTGTTTTAAGTTGCTAGTCTCTTTCCTGCCTAGAGGAGTTCTTTAACATTTGTTGCAAAGCTGGTCTAGCAGTGCTGAATTCTCTTAGTTTTTGCTTGTCTGTAAAGCTTTTGATTTCTCCATCAAATCTGAATGAGAGCCTTTCTGGGTAGAGTATTCTTAGTGTTAGGTTCTCCCCTTTCATCACTTTAAATATACTGTGCCTCTCCCTTCTGGCTTGCAGAGTTTCTACTGAGAAATCAGCTGTTAACCTTATGGGAGTTCCCTTGTATGTTATTTGTCATTTTTCCCTTGTTGCTTTTAATAATTTTTCTTTGTCTTTAATTTTTGTCAGTTTGATTACTATGTGTCTTGGCATGTTTCTGTCGGGTTTATCCTGCACTCTCTGTGCTTCCTGAACTTGGGTGGCTATCTCCTTTCCCATGTTAGGGACATTTTTGACCATAATCTCTTCAAAATTTTTCTCAGGTCCTTTCTCTCTGTCTTCTTCTTCTGGGACACCTATAATGTGAATGTTGGTGCATATACTGTTGGCCCAGAGGTCTCTTAGGCTGTTTTCATTTATTTTCATTCTTTTTTCTTTGTTCTGTTTCACAGCAGTGAATTCCACCATTCTGTCTTCCACATCACTTATCCATTCTTCTGCCTCAGTTATTCTGTTATTGATTCCTTCTAGTGTAGTTTTCATTTCAGTTATTGTATTGTTCATCTCTGTTTGTTTGTTCTTTAATTTTTCTAGGTCTTTGTTAAATATTTCTTGTATCTTCTTGATCTTTGCCTCCATTTTTTTTCCAAGGTCCTGGATCATCTTCCCTATAATTATTCGGATTTTTTTTTTTTTTCTGGAAGGTTGCCTATCTCCACTTCATTTAGTGGTTTTCCAAGGGTTTTATCTTGTTCCTTCATCTGGGATATAATCCTCTGTCTTTTCATTTTGTCTGTCTTTCTGTGATTGTGGTTTTTGTTCTGTAGGGTTCAGGATTGTAGTTCTTGCTTCTGCTGTCTGCCCTCTGGTGGATGAGGCTGTCTAAGAGGATGAGGTGGTGCAAACTTCCTGATGTGAGGGACTGGTGGTGGGTAGAGCTGGCTGTTGCTCTGGTGGACAGAGCTCAGTAAAACTTTAATCCACTTGTCTGCTAATGGGTGGGGCTGGGTTCCCTCCCTGTTGGTTGTTTGGTCTGAAGTGACCCAGCACTGGAGCATACTGGGTCTTTGGTGAGGCTAATGGCAGACTCCGGGAGGGCTCATGCCAATGAGCACTTCCTAGAACTTCTGTTGCCAGGGTCCTTGTCACCGTGGTGAGTCACAGCCACCCCTTGCTTCTGCAGGAGACCCTCCAACACCAGCAGGCAGGTCTGGTTCAGGCTCCTATTTGGTCACTGCTCCTTCCCCCAGGTCCTGGTGCACACAAGACTTTGTGTGTGTCCTCCACGAGTGGAGTCTCTGTTTCTCCCTGTTCTGTCAAAGAGCTGCCGTCAAATCCTGCTGGCCTTCAAAGTCCAATTCTCTGGGGATTCCTCCTCTCGTTTGCAGACCCCCAGGTTGGGATACTTGATGTGGAGCTCAGAACCTTCATTCCAGTGGGTGGACTTCTGTGGTATAATTGTTCTCCAGTTTGTGAGTCACCCACCCAGTAGTTATGGGATTTGATTTTATTGTGATTGCACCCCTCCTACCATCACATTATAGCTTCTCCTTTTTCTTTGGATGTAGGGTATCTTTTTTGGTGAGTTACAGTGTCTTCCTGTCAATGATTGTTCAGTAGTTAGTTGTGATTCTGGTGCTCTCGCAAGAAGGAGTGTACACATCCTTCTACTCTGCCATCTTGAACTAATCTCCTGGTTGCTTAATTTTTTATGAAAGAAATAAAACATTATAGATATAACATTCTTTCTCCTTCTTCCTGCCCAGCCATATTATTTCCATATATGTGTGGTTTTACAATTTTTCTACATAGGTATGAATTCCTCCCAAAATATATGATAATTATTTTCTTATTTTAAAACTTACCAAATAATATCATATATTTATTCTTTTGCATTTTTTATTTAAAAAGCAGATTATCCCAAGAATATTTTATGATAAAGAATATGATTAGCTGATTACATTTACAGTTACTAAACTTATTAGTGACTCTGTCTAATTGGTTAAATAATAATAAACTCGAATTTGTTCAAATATCAATCATATTTTGATTTCTTATTCAAACATAATGTGCTGTGTTTCTGTGAGTAAAGAAGTTAGTGAGAGTACCTTGGTAACACACAAATACATTATTTATACAAAACTAGACATAAGGCAGTGTCTTAAGGGAAAGTTCCCTCAAATCCTTTCTGAATCTTCTGTCCTTTATTCAGCAACTTTGTTATTTATTTTAGAGTGGGGTTACTAAACCACTAGGGATGAGATTGGTAGCTGTCTCACAGCACTTGCAGAATTCCAGGTATAATCAGGGAGTTAATAGTGTTTTTATGATGATGAAAACACTGTACTATAAACCAGAATGGAAATAAGTAGATATTTAGGTCCTTAATTTAAACTGAGACAAATGTCTCTGTATGAAATGGACTATTATGGGTTTATCTGCTATTCATTTCAGAAATACACTACAGTAGCCCAGTGGACCAGATAATCACATATAGTTGAAAGTGTGAATGATGCAGTGTAGCCATTCATTGGTTTTACATTATGTAGCAGGCAGAAAATTGGTAAGAATTCAAAATGCCTGTAAATAGCAACCTCTTCTGAATAAAGGTTGCCAGAATGCTCACTAAATAAGACAATGGAAGCTTGTGAAATCAACTGGCTTTCTCATGTCAGCCACAAAACTCTCCTGAAGAATAAATTCTTTCTGCATTAGATTTCTGAATTCTGTATAAAATACTTCAAAAAATGTTAATGTGAGTGTTGCCTGAGGCATCTCCTTCCTATACTCAGCAACACATTTTGCATGTCTCTCTTCTTTCTGTATCTACTTCTTTTCCCATTCATTAATTTTTAAACTCAAATGATTTGTTCTTTAGGCACACTGCCATTCTCTGTCTACATATGAGGACGTGCCCCCACTTCATGTCTCCATCCCACTACTAAGTGAATTTTATATTATTCAAACTAGGTCTAGGTCTTTGAACAAGGTGAATGTCCCAATAAGTGTGTCTAATTCAAGTCCAAAAAACAGATTTTATTGAATCACATTAGGGACTTGGGGCATGCCAGGCAACCATGTCTTAGCAAAATCAATTTGAGAACTTTGATTAAGTATACGGTACTTTGTATGCCTAATCAAACTTTATTTGACTCAAACCTATTTAACCAGGTTTGCAAATATCTCCATATTTTTAAAGAGATAAATCTCCGTTCTGTCTGAATCCATCTAGTGATTACCAGCTGCTTATTTTACTCCCTAATATGTGGATGTGGGCTTGGGGTCTCAGCATGGAATTTACCCAAGAGTTGTTGATTCAGCTAAATCAAAAATGCCATGTCAAACCTCCTTCTGCAATTAGTGTTAGTCACTGCCAGGAAATAGCTTTTTGAAACAGAGTTCTTAAATTTAATCTCCACTTGATTGAATTAAACACACATATCTGAAAAGAGATTAAGAGGGAAAAAAAAGTTAACTCATTGTCAAACTCTTAAAGAAAAGAATGGCTGGACCTTTTGAGGGAAAAATACCTCAACTTCACTTTATTTCAAGGGCATAGTTGGACATTTTATTTTTTAAGTTAAGAAAGGTTACACATTTGTATTCTGTCAGCCATTCTATTGTTTTCATTAAAGACTGAAAAATGAAAAACCGTGAGAATATTCATCTGCACCTGATAAGATTTTTTCTTTGAAGATGACCCCAGCCTGTGGAAGATGATTTATGAAATCATGGTTTTCATTATTGGACTTGGTGCTGACTGTGTTGTTTTTGATTGATGGGCCTGTAGCTTTCCTCTTCTTTTGTCTTCAGTAGAGTGCAAGGGCAGAAGAACATTGCTAGTGGATGGAAGAAATTAGGTAAAAGGTGTAATATTTAGGGACAGGTGGTTTGAAAGAAATGTAAAGGAAAGGATTCAAATACCTTAGACATAATAAAACGGGGTTTTAAAAAAATAGATTTACATTTTTCAAGAAGCTTACAAACTATGGCAGAGGATTTGTAAAAATTTTCGTTTGCTGTTGATGAAAATAATGGTAAAATACAAGAAAGGGGCATGTTATTCACCGTGGTATATAAAATATTCTAGGTGACTCAGAAGGACATCTGTTGTTTTATAGGTGAATAGACAATAGATTTGCCTATTTATAGTATATATAGGAATATGTCTCTTGTTAGACTTAATAGACCTACAGCTTAAATTTCAGGGAATTTCTCACCAAATAAACAATATCCAATATGAAAGAATATTTTTTTCTTATTTTCTGTAAATCTGAAGTTTCTGTGATTGTGCGTGTGTGTGTGTGTGTGTGTGTACTCTCTTTAAAACTTCTCAAAATAATACAGGCAATCCTATGAGCTGATGGGGACAGACAAGCTTTGGTACACAGCATCTGTAGATGTGCTGGAGTTCCAGCCAGGACTAGAGAGTGTGAACATCTTCATTCAGTTCCTTTGAAATCCTTCCTAGTTATTTTCAGAGCCTATTCTCATTTAATATTTGTTCATTCCAATTTCTCAGTCAAAGGGAACTTTAAATAAAGTTGGTTAAATGTCATATGTATTTTAGAAAGTACATGTCTTTATATATAATTGATACAATCCATTTATTAATAATTAATAGTTATTTTTTATTAAGCATTCTTATTGTATGCATATAATTCTTAACGTATCCCTATATATATGTTTGTTGAATAAATTAATTTTAAAATGTTTCTCTAAAAGTTCATTAGAAAAGTAGGGAGGCATGAATCCAGGCATAAATATTATGAAAGTTGTGGGACCATCTTTAAAAAAAGAATATAAAATCAGGAATATAGACATTACTTAAGGAAGTAAATGTTATGTAGGAAAAGACCTGTACAAGTGAGAATCCCTAAAAGTTAAGCTTCATTAACTTCACAGTAAACCTGTCTCTGCATTTCCTTCAAAATGGAGTGGATTTTTTTAAAAAATATTAAACATAGGCAAGGGCTTCCCTGGTGGCACAGTGGTTAATAATCTGCCTGCCAATGCAGGGGACATGGGTTTGAGCCCTGGTCTGGGAAGATACCACATACCGTGTAGCAACTGGGACCATGAGCCACAACTGCTGAGACTGTGCGTCTGGAACCTGTGCTCCGCAGCGAGGGGAGCCGTGATGGTGAGGGGCCCGCGCACCATGATGAGGGGTGGCACCTGCTTGCCACAGCTAGTGAAGGCCTTTGCACAGAGACGAGGACCAAACACAGCCAAAGATGGAAATTAAAAAAAAAAAACCAAAAAACACATAGGCAAAACACATTGGTGGTAATGACTTGACCAATCTATACCACCACCATCACCACCACCATTTACTGAGCACTTACAACATGGCAGGCTTTCATTCAATGAGGCATCTGTGATCTTGTCTGCATTTTAGAGTTGAGGCAATTAATACTCAAACAGGTTAAATAACATGTCCCAGGGCATACAGCTAGTAAATGGCGGAATAAAAATTTCAATTCAAGTTTACAGGGACTTATGAAAATAAATAGATTCTCTACTATATTTACATATACAGTGAAAAAAACTACAATGCAAAATTAATGTAAACATTTTCATATTTATTCAGAGCAGTACTCAAATTTATAGTGATTGTGTGTTCCATAAATAATTCAGGAATTTTAATGCTACAAATTTAATATCAGAATCTTTTTGGATATTAATTCTGTGGAGCACTGGAATGTTCAAAGCTCATCACAATTTCAGGCCTCATTGACACCATTTATCTGGTGTGTTATGGAAAGAGTAGTTTTATTTAATGAGCAAAGGAAGCGTTGCCACAACAAATTTCTTGGTTTTCAAAATTTGCCTAGTTGTTTACAGCTAACAAAAAATTAACACTGCTTCAATGAGAAATTTTAGGGGTCATCTAAAAGGTCTAGTTTTGCAAACATTTTATCCTCTTAAAAATTCAAACATACCTACTCTCTAAGTAGAAGATGTGGTACAAAGATGTTAAAAATATATTTTTCCTATCAAAATACACAATTCAAGACTTGGCTGCTTTAGAAATAACAAACAAAAACAAAAATTATTAAATCCCTGAGCAGCAGGTAATGCATTTATTTTTAAAATGAAACACATTAAAATGCAAAACACTCAATAGTTTGATTAAACAAAAATGCTTTTATTGAATATATAGAAATAATGATGTTTATTAATAACTCATAATTCATTGTAGCTGTCGTGTCCTGGCTCTACCACTTGTAAACCTTATAGATACCTTGAGACAGAGCTTTTCAAAATTTTCTTCTGAAATTTGCTCAGGGGGTAAAGAATGACTATCAAAAAATATGGGAGTCCTGCAACTTCAGACACTAAATATATCAGTCTTTATGTGGAAATACATTTGAAATTTATTTACCTTATAAGTACCTATAAAAGTTGAATTCTGCCCCATAATATATGCATGTTCGTTTTCATAGAAAAAATGTTTTAAGTGTCTGGTTAAGTTGCATATTTCTTTCCAAATCTTTATGTCAAATGTAAATTCCAGGAAGATGTCACTGGGCTCTGCGTGAATTGTCAAAACAAAAATTGCACTGGCCAAAATTAATCATGCAAAGGAGATTTTCTTCAAGACTATTGCAGCAGAGGAGAGAGACTGAACCACCAAAATCTAGAAGGTGAGAGGATTTTTAACCACTGAGATGAACTAATGGAAAAGTACTGGAGGACTGTAGGGAGCAGTTGAACCGTGGGATGTATCAAGTTCACTTAGTTATTCCTGAGTTTACAACGTTTTTTCTTTGATTAGGCCATCTATGTTTGCTATTTGCCACCCATCCAAGAAGTTAGGCTCAAGGTGCTAGCTTCTTCAGTGTTTACATTTCAAAGAGATGGCTCCCAGGTCCTTGAGAAATGTATTTCCTAGGTTGTAAAACTGGCAAGAGACTGGGAGATTTACAAGCATTTCATAGAGGCAAAGAAAAAAAGTTACAATTTCAAGTTTTCTAAAGTAAATACCCTAAGGGAGTTCAGAGGTCTAGAGTCAGGAGGACATCTGACTAAAATTTAGTCAAGCTGAGGAGAACTTGGAGCTCAGTCATAGTATATATATATATATATATATATATATATATATATATATATATATATATATATATATATATATATAAAACAGTTTGAGAATCTGCTAGTTTCTTTTTGTTCACTACAACATACCTCTACTATTTTACAACTAATATTATACAACAGTCTTTTCCAACAGGTACATTTGTAGGTACTTTTTATGTGTCAAGCAAAGTTCAAATCCATTATGTATGTTATCTCGTTCAGTCCTCACAACCTCCTGAGAAGTCTTTCTCAATTTTATAATTTACCTATGGGAGAAGAGAAGTTTACAAGGTTAATAAGTAAAGGGGTGGGATTTGAACCAAAGTCTGTCTGACTCCAAATAGCAGTTATCTGTATGACCTCTCCAAAAGTTTCTCAAAAAAAGTAGCTTCCAGGGCTTCCCTGGTGGCACAGTGGTTGAGAGTCCGCCTGCCGATGCAGGGGACACGGGTTGGTGCCCCGGTCTGGGAAGATCCCACATGCCGCGGAGTGGCTGGGCCCGTGAGTCATGGCCGCTGAGCCTGCGCGTCCGGAGCCTGTGCTCCGCAACGGGAGAGGCCACAACAGTGAGAGGCCTTCGTACTGCAATAATAATAATAATAATAATAATAATAATAATAATAATAATAATCTTTGAAATTTTCCCAGATGATTCTAAAATTTAGGCAGAGTTGAGAGCCACAGCTCTGTGTCCATAGTTTGTGGTAAAACAAATAAACCAAACATTAACCCATCTATATCAGGTCAGGGATACAAGGCCATAGCTAGCAATTTGTCATTTTTATGTGAAAACTCATAGTCTTGTAGATGTTCCAGGTATTGTAAAAAGCAAACCATCTCATCAAGTATCATGTTCTTTCCTGGAAACAGAGAATAGCTGGTGCAATATTTACTCCTTCTGGAAAACAGTATGGTATAATGGAAAGAGCATTTGACTAGGCATCTAAAGATAAGGATTCTAGTCCCAAATCTACAACAAATTAGCCTGGAGGACTTGTATCAGCCAGTTAACACACTGAGCCTCAGTTTCTTCCCCTAAATATGACCTTCCTTTTTTGATCTTTTACTAGGTATTTTATACGTCTAGTCTTTATCTTCCAGCAATTCAAGTTAGGTATTATTAACTCCATCTTATAGATGACTAAAAATAATCTTGGCAATTCACACCTTCAGTAAGAAGTAGAAACAAGAATTCCATCCAACTCCATTTGGCGTCAATGCTGAATAGGTTAAAGTTCATTTGCGAACAAAACTCCTTTAACTTATTTAAACAGAAAGGTGGGTTACACATCCAAGGAATGAACTGGAGGGACAGGCTCTATGTTCAGCTACCAGTAATGGTCCCCAACTCCAGGTCTCTGGCCTTGTCCTTGATTGATGGGGAAAGCTCCTGCTCCCTCTGTAAAGAACCACTGAGTCACTGAGCTGCTAACAGAAAAACACTTTGTTAGAATCCACAACCGCAGAATTGCTTCATGGCACCTTGTTCGTCCTTCACTTAACTTGGTTCTGAATGTAAATGTAACTAAGTACATCTGATTGGTGAAAACCTAAATTTAACTCAGACTGTATTGCAAAGGCATCTGGAAAATGGAGTTTTACCTTTCCAGCTTCGATGGCATAGAAAGGTACCAAGAAGGAGGCAGAATGGATGTGGAACAATCAATGTATAACATTCACCACAAATTCATGTGCTATTTTTACTGTTTGTGGCTGTATTATGTGCTTGTTCTGACAGTGAAATCAGCTAATGTGTGAGGAGTTCCTAAAATATCAAGCTTTTTTTTCAAATGCAAATTATTACTATTAAATAGTCCAAATAACAGGTAATACTCATTTAAAGCAACATTTATTTAGAAGGTACCATGTCCCAGCACTATTTTAAATGCTTTATATCAAATAATTGATTTGACCTTTGTAGTAACCTTATAGACAAACTGAGGCATAGAGGTTAGGCAGCTTAGGGGAAGCCACTTAGATAACATGAAGTAGAGCCATATTTGAACCCATTTAGTCTGCATACTAACCACTGGGTAATCCTTTGTCTCCGTGGCAGACAAGGATAGACGCAGCTATGCTTTCATTGAAGTCTTAGATGCTTTACAACTTGATTAATGCTAGAACATGACACATAAAAAGATTAAACAATAAACAACACCCACCAACACATACATACATGTTTCCTGACAAGGGAGATAAATAGGGTAAACCAGAGACAACAGAGAGGTTGCAGAAGAAAGAAGGAAAACCCAGCCCTCCATCTTGTAAAGTTCAAAGTAAATTTGTGCAATTTGTCGACCCATGGTACCCATTCTGAATTTTTGCTGTCCAAAAATGAAGAAAAAATGTTTCAACTTAAATACATTTTGCCTTAAGGAGCTTCAGACAGTTTGAACTTGAAATGCAGCCCGTGAATGAATATTTAATTTCACTTTCCTTATAAGTAAAGTTGAATCACTTTTGCAAGTCTGAGGGTGACAGTTTCAAATTTCAGCTCAGGCAGGCAATCAACAGAGAATAATATTACAGCAGGGGAAAAAGTTGGTGATTCAGTAATGACATTTTAATGTTACAGAACAGAGTATTGGTATAGAAATTTGCAATCCCTTGTGATAGCTTTCTGTTGACTTAACAATCAATACTATCATAACAATAAAAATATGCAAGTCTAGCTATAGGCAATGCCTAAGAATGAGAACTTGTCCATCATTTGTTACAACCTTCCAGGTTTTCTTACACAGCAAAGAATTTTCCATGCATTTAATCTGGTGTTATAAAGCAAGGCAAAGACGTTTAAAGATATTGAAAAAGTATTTCTTCCTTTTGGCTATTATTTACAAATGCAAAGGTGGTTTTACAGAACACTTTTTAAAGTTAGCTTCTGAAACTAATTTGCGTTTTTATTTTAAATTCAAATAGCTTCAAATGAAATAGGTGGTATCTTATCATCATTAAGCATTTATTAAGCTTTCTCGTTGTGTGGCGCCATAATCAGGATTTCAAACAGACATGGTCTCTGTCCATTAGAACTGAGCAGGCTATAACCTGATCAGTAACCACAGAATGGATTCCAGTCCACTGTCTTTACTTACTGAGTTAAAGAATAATGGCTATAACACTCTGATCTTTTCTAGTAATGATGTTTATAAATTGATCTTCTTTCTTTTTTTTTTTTTTTTTTTTTTTTTTTGCGGTAGGCGGGCCTCTCACTGTTGTGGCCTCTCCCCTTGCAGAGCACAGGCTCCGGATGCGCAGGCTCAGCAGCCATGGCTCACGGGCCTAGCCGCTCTGCGGCATGTGGGATCTTCCCAGACCGGGGCACGAACCCGTGTCCCCTGCATCGGCAGGCGGACTCTCAACCACTGCGCCACCAGGGAAGCCCTGATCTTCTTTCTTATTATGATCCATGAGCATTTTCTCATTTGTGACATGTTTTTCTGTTTGCAGGGAACCTTGGAATAGACTGTTATTATACCCATCTGCCATGGTGGGAGGAAAGAATGAGAAATAGCAGGAGTTTACAGCGTTTTAAATCTTTTTTTTTTTTTGCGGTACGCGAGCCTCTCACTGCCGTGGCCTCTCCCATCGCAGAACACAGGCTCCGGACACGCAGGCCCAGTGGCCATGGCTCACGGGTCCAGCCGCTCTGCGGCATGTGGGATCCTCCCGGACCGGGACAAAAACCCGTGTCCCCTGCATCGGCAGGCGGACTCTCAACCACTGCACCACCAGGGAAGCCCCAGCTTTTTAAATTTTGAGTTAAGAAAATAGGATCAGATAAATTTTCCAGGCTTGTTTTGTGGGGTAATTCAACTCTTATCTATAAACAAAACACGTGTAAAGTTACAGGCTCACAAAAGGCAATGCGGATATTGGATCTGTCTCCCCCACCAAATACTTCTAGGCATTATCCGTTCTTTTCACAACTGTTTATAGCGAATATCTATCTGCAAAGGAATGGGAAGCCGATGAGGTATGATGTCTGCCATCAAAGAACACATAATCTCAACAGACAGAAAAGTAAGAAGTATCGAAAACTTACTATAAGCCCATGGTTAGGAGATATACTCTACATATGTGCAATAACTCTATGTGGGTACAGATGACTCTCCTGCTTTACTAAATGCATCTCATGAGAGATGAAAACAGAAATAGACTTTGAATACTGAGTAGGGTTACCCCAGGCTGATAAAGGTAGGAAGAGCCCTCTAGAGATGAAATAGCATTTAAGGGTGGTGCATCAACCTCAAAGCTCACAGTGTGTCTGGAGATGATACAAAATCTGATATGGAAAGAATATAGGACATGTAGTGGTGGAATTTCTGAAGATAAGCCTGGAAGAGAATAGAGGTGCCGACTTTTGGAAGATCATGCTTGCTCTGCTAAGGAGTTTGAATTGACCCTGCTGAAATTAGTAGCCATTGAAGTGGAGTGATTTGTTAAGACTTTGGGGGAAGGTAGCCACGGGAACAGATGTTTACTCACAGAGCGTTTCACCTCATAAGCATTACTTACCCAGCCTCTGGTCCTGTGTGAAGTGTCCCTGTTACCTTTCCTAACAGGTTTGTCAGTCCATTCTTTTATCCAGTCACCCCTTTCCTCATGTATGCATTGAGCACCTGTTATGTTAGCCATAGTTCTTGACTCTGGGAACACAGGGATAACCAGTACTGACTGTCTCTGCTCAGAGAAATTTAATCTGTTGAAGGTGCATGAATTAATTACCTACAAAGCACCCAAATCTTAGAGATTTAAGAGGATAGCCATATTCTTTTTCACAATTCTGTGAGTTGACTGGGCAGTATTCTACTGGTTTAGCCTGGGCTTCCTCTTGGGGCTGCATTCTGTGAAGCCAGCTGGACTTGGTGGTTTATGATGGCCTCACACATGAAGCCAGCCTAGATTCAAGAGATAGAAACATAGACTCCATCCTTTGAAAGGGTAAGCTGAAGAGAAGTATGGGATATGACCACAGGGGGAGTTAAGTTTACATATATAGATAGATAGATAGATAGATAGATAGATGATAGATAATTACATATATCAAAAAATGCTTTGAAGGATATGGTCCTAGTTATGAGATAGAAATGAGTCCAGCAGATCATTTTAGAAAGATGGATAGCCAAGGTTTTACTAAGAAAGTGGTATTTATCTGCAATCTGAAGGACAAAATGAATCAGTAAGTACAGTGGCTCATCTGGGACAATCATGAAAGAAATGGTATTTGAGGAGCAGATATGAAGTCAGTTTGAGGAATAGTAAGCTAAGGGGCAAGTGGCTTTAAATGAAGTTGGATTTGAAGTTAGGAATCCTTCTGACTAGTTGGCTTTATGATTAATGGTAAGAAGTTTTAAGCTTCACACCTGGCAATTCTCACCCATTATCTGTTTCTTCTGTTGACCTTACAGTTTTTTTATCCCTTTATATAACAAGGTCCTACCAATTTTTTGCACGTAAAGGGTAGTCAGTAAAAGTGATTTGAGTGAAAGAGGTAGAGGAGAACATAATAACAAAAATTAGAAATATTAAGATTTAAATCAGCCCTTGAAATAGGTATACACTTTATGGAGAGATTTCAATTTATGAACTTTTAGACCTTAAAATAAGATGAGTTTGATAAGATTATTATTTCTTTTGTAAAGATAAGGAAAATGAAGCTCAAATGAATCAAATTTCTTTCTCACATTCACCCAGAAATTATTAGTGGATCTAATTATCCTTATTCAATACATATATCTCCTTTCAGGCTTTCTTTTTCATAAAAGAAAAAAGAAAGCAAGACTATATCAGTGAAAGAGGGAAAAACATACTAGTATTTTCTTAAAATAATATTTCTAAAGTATAATTTTGGTCTATCATGGAAAAGAAGCATCTTGTGTGTTTGGTAAAATACAGATTCTGAATAAATCAAACAGACCCTATTGGGACTCTGGAAATATGTATTTTTAACCTCTTCCTTCAAAACTCTGACATATGTACACTATGTTTTAGAAAACAATGTCTCAGTGTTTCCTCACAGGGTAAAAACATGTATTCTGGAAACTTTTGGCAAATGAATTATTCCATTGCTTAAGAATTATGAGATATTGGAGAATAAGCATGCATCTATGAAGATAAATTAACTGTAAGATTCAATGCAGTTCCAAATTGTAGATAATAAGCATTTTTGTGGAAGGAATTGAACTGGTTCTTAAAGTAACATTTTACAGTGGTATTTTTACCTTACCAATATTTCATTGAATTGCTTTGAGGATTTACTTCTATTTTATTAAAAGTTTTATTCTTCATTAAGTTAACTCCTATTTAGATATCTTGACATTCCTCATAAGCATGTACTTCCATATTCTTCACATCTTTTTACAATACAGGGGGAAAATTGTCTAAAAGTTTAGCAGATAAAATTGCTAACCTCAGGAGATCATTATTTTTTTAATGTGTTTTATACAGTTTACTTTTTATAAAAAGAATAAATCACCTTTGTTTTGTAAAAAGGTAATAAAATAAACTTCAAGAAAATATATTTTGATCATAAAAATAGATCAGACTTTTTATAAGTAGTCTGCTAATAAAGCAGCCCTGTCCAATAGAAGTATGTGAGCCAAATATGAAATTCTGAATTTTCTAATAGCTATGTTTAAAAAAAGGTAAAAAGTGCACACATACTAAAATAATACCTTATGCAATGTGACAGTTAACATGACATGAAGTTTTACTAAAACAATAGTCTGTTTAAAAGAAAAATATTTTACTCTGCTTCAGTTTTTAAATTTATATTTTAATTAGTTAAATTTAGCCCCTAGGCACATTTCCCGTGCTCAATAGACACCGTGAGCAGTAGCTGGTGTGTTGATAGAACAGAGAGAGGATATCAAAGCTGGCCATGGGCAAATTTGCAAAAAAGCTGCTGTTTCTCACCTATGTATTAATTAAACCTTTATATCACCTCTGGATGCCAAACACACAACACAGACCAGAAATCACTGGGAGGTTCTTAGACTTTATGAATGCTTTTATACCTTTGCCTTCTTTTCTGTGAGATGACACAGGTTTTTGTCAGATTTAAAAAGTCACTTAGGCTCTACTTGATCCTTCACAGAGGGCTGAATACACAGACCTCATTAGAAGATTCTCAAAAGTGAGTGCATTATTGATTGGTGGAGGGAAGAGTTTTGGGGTTAGTTTGATTTTTCATTTCTTTAGGATGCATATTACTATAATGATGAATATTTCTTGGGATCCTCATTTATCTTAATGTTTAATATGCCTGCATATTTGAACCTGTAGAATTCGCTGGGATGATAATTGCTGCTGACCATTGAGAAAGTAACTTTTTCATTCTAGGTAAATTTTGCTTAAATATATAAACCTGCATTTGAGATAGAAGCTTTTGGATAAGAGATCATTCATAGTTGCTGGGAGAAAATGGGTTGGGAGAGAAATAATAAAGCTCATAATGAATACAGAGGAAAATTTCCTAAAATCACTTTGTCCTTCCCCTCTATGCTGTTTAATGAAATTCTTTATGAAACAAGAGAATGTAGTTGACATTTTAGAGTCAGCAAAATGCTTAATGATTCACCACATAATGGAACACTTTCATCTAAGACTGTTTTATCTGTGATGGAGAAATAGTATGTGAAACACAGAGGATCTTGAGTCTCCCAGTCAAGGAGGAGGTGTCGCTCTCATAGGAAAGCTGAGCACAAACTTGACAAATAACAAAAATATTGATTTCAAATGTCCTAGCATAGAATACTCTTAAGAATGTGTATTTTAAATTTTAGACTAAACAATATTTTATTTTTAGCAGTTCTCAAGTTTGTCCCTCATGTTGAGATTTCTTTTTTCTTCCCAGATTTGCAGAGATATAATTGACATATAACACTGTGTAAGTTTAAGGCCACCAAAAAGCCACCGATTTGTCCTCTGTTTCTGTTTGTTTTTTTCAGATTCCACATATAAGTGAGATTATATAGCATGTGTCTTTCTGTGACTTATTTCACTTAGCATAATGCCCTCAAGGTCTATCCATGTTGTCACACATGGCAGGATTTCCTTCTTTTTTATGACTGAATAATATTCATATATAAATAATATATATACCATATATATAAATTGGTAATATAATACCAAGTTTTCTGTGCCATTAATCCATCAACAGACACTCAGGCTGTTTCCATGTCTTGGCTATTGTAAATAATGTTGCAATGACACAATGAACACAAGGGTGTAAATACCTCTTTGGGATAGTGATTTCATTTCCTTCAGATATATACCTTGAAATGGGATTCCTCAATCATATGCTAATTCTATTTTTAATTTTCGGGGGAATCTTCATACTGTTTTTCATAGTAGCTGTACCAATTCACCTTTTCACCAATAGTGTACAAGAGATTTCTTATGTTTTGCATTAAATTTAAAAGTGGCTGGTAATTCTTTTCCTATGGACATATTGTAACTAATCAGTTAATTCAGCTATTAGAAGTTTAATTAAACCTAATAAAGACCTTGGAAATGTGAATCATTGTATTTTACGTATTAGCTTTGTCAAGGAATTTTTTATTTTTCTTCTCCAAAAAATAAAAAAATGTTGTGTAGAAAGACGTGAAAAAAGCAAGTAACTGCCCTGTCATACAAAGAGTGTATCTCATTTGTAACAGAAAACAAAAGTAGGAAACATACTGGGAACCTAACACAAAAGAGTATAGTGTAATCTTTCTTTTAAGTGCATTAAAACTTTTTTGAAAACTGATAAATGATAAAATATGTTAAAGTTGTACTTTTCATAATGTAAAAATCTTAATACCTCAGATTTTGGATAGCACCAATAAAAATAACAGTAATCAGGGCTTCCCTGGTGGCTCAGTGGTTGAGAGTCCGCCTGCCGATGCAGGGGACATGAGTTCGTGCCCCGGTCCGGGAAGATCCCACATGCAGCGGAGCGGCTGGGCCCGTGAGCCATGGCATCTGAGCCTGCGCATCCGGAGCCTGTGCTCCGCAACGGGAGAGGCCACAGCAGTGAGAGGCCCACGTACCGCAAAAAAAAGAAAAAACAAAAAAAACCCAGTAATCAGCATTTGTTTAGCTCTTCCTACTAGCCAGTTACCCTGCTAAATATTTTATGTCCACTATCTCATTAAAAACTTACCTTGTTAGGAAGTTTTATTTTTCCTCTCTTATATATTAAAGAAAAAGGAAAGAAAAAGAAATCCCTGAGACAAACACAGCAATTACAAGCCAAAATAACAATCATTGTAACAATGTAGTTACTATCTTTTATGTCATATATTTAATAATTTATTAATTCTACACAGTAGAATTAAAAGAGGAGATTATCTTACAGGGTTGCCTACCTTTTATGTGTCACAATGGTATTCTCATAGTTAACATATTTCTATCAGTGCTATTGCACTCAATACATTTCAAAAGAAATGACTGATAATTGTTCTGACTTGCAACCCACCCCCATGGGCTTCTTGGTTTGAATTGGACTCTTAGAGATTTGATAGATACCACCAGAAATTCCACCTCCATCACAACCCACTGGACCACAGAGATCTCTTAGGTAGTTAATTGGAATAACACTGTTCTTTACACCCTATCATACTATTTTGCACAGGTTTTGAAAAATGAATTAGTGTGTATTATAGTCTTTCATCATTATTCAAATACATCTATCATAGAAATTGATTCCTTCATGTATGGACATTTTTGAAATTAAAAAAATCTGATTTAGTGTGAAGGAAAGATTAAATAAGTTATCTAAACATTACTTTTTCTTTTTCCACTTAAATATTGTCTTTCCTTTCATTTCAAGTTGTAGTAGTATTATGTTTTAAATATAATACTAGGATAAAACATATAGTATAAAGATTTTTCTAGTCCCCAAATCTATAAGCTTTTATTTTGACTTTCTCGTGTACATTTGCTTTTAGGACTTCAGGTCTGACATATCCATCAGCATATAAGTAAACAACAATGAAAAGTAAACTGTTCCTTTAGCACTTCATTCTGTTTGTTGTTCTTTAAGTGAACTGTTGTCATTTGAGAAATACATCCGAGGTGCTTAAATCCAAAAATTGCTCTGGTCTTGTATTTAGATTCTATTGCTGGAAAGCAGCTTTTGGTGTAGGTGCCAACCAACGTAAGAGCTGAATTCAAGGCTCAACTATAAGAACTAATTTATCCAAAAGCAAGATGACAACTACTTCTCTGTTCTTTTAGCTCTTATATTTTCCCATGTGATATGGGATAAGATATCAACATTTAGTATTTTTTTAACATCTCTATTGGAGTATAATTGCTTTACAATGTCTTGTTCGTTTCTGCTGTATAACAAAGTGAATCAATTATATGTATACATATGTCCCCATATCCCCTCCCTCTTGTGACTCCTTCCCAAATGCCATTTCCCACCCCTCTAGGTGGTCACAAAGCACTGAGCTGATCTCCCTGTGCTTTTCAGCTGCTTCCCACTAGCTATCTATTTTATATTTTGTACTGTATATATGTCCATGCTACTCTTTCACTTCATCCCAGCTTACCCTTCCCCCTCACCATGTCCTCGAGTCCATTCTCTACATCTTCAGCATTCTTTTTTTTTAAAAAAAACATCTTTATTGGAGTATAATTGCTTTAAAATGGTGTGTTACTTTCTGCTTTTTAACAAAGTGAATCAGCTATACATATACATATATCCCCATATCTCCTCCCTCTTGTGTCACCCTCCCACCCTCCCTATCCCACCCCTCTAGGTGGTCACAAAGCACCGAGCTGATCTCCCTGTGCTATGTGGCTGCTTCCCACTAGCTATCTATTTTACATTTGGTAGTGTATATATGTCCATGCCACTCATGCACTTCGTCCCAGCTTACCATATCCCCTCTCCATGTCATCAAGTCCATTCTCTATGTCTGCCTCTTTATTCCTGTCCTGTCTCTAGGTTCTTCAGAACCATTATTTTTTTTTTAGATTACATATATATGTGATAGCATATGGTATTTTTTTTTCTGTTTCTGTTTACAGAAATTATCTGTTTCTGACTGACATCACGTGGCATTACAGACTCCAGGTCCATCCACCTCACTACAAATAACTCAATTTTCTTTCTTTTTATGGTTGAGTAATATTCCATTGTACATATGTGCCACATCTTCTTTATCCATTAATCTGTCAATGGACACTTAGGTTGCTTCCATGTCCTGGCTATTGTAAATAGAGCTGCAATGAACATTGTGGTACATGACTCCTTTGGAATTATGGTTTTCTCAGGATATATGCCCAGTAGTGGGATTGCTGGATCGTATGGTAGTTCTATTTTTGGTTTTTAAGGAACCTCCATACTGTTCTCCATAGTGACTGTATCAATTTACATTCCCACCAACAAGAGGGTTGTGCAAGACGGTTCACTTTTCTCCATCCCTCTCCAGCATTTATTGTTTGTAGATTTTTTGTTGATGGCCATTCTCACCAGTGTGAGTTGATACCTCATTGTAGTTTTGATTTGCATTTCTCTAATGATTAGTGTGTTGAGCATCCTTTCATGTGTTTGTTGGTAATCCGTATATCTTTGGAGAAATGCCTATTTAGGTCTTCTGCCCATTTTTGGATTGGGTTGTTTGTTTTTTTTAGGCATGCACTGCTTGAGATGCATGTGCTGCTTGTAAATTTTGGAGATTAATCCTTTGTCAGTAGCTTCATTTGAAAATATTTTCTTCCATTCTGAGGGTTGTCTTTTCATCTTGATTATGGTTTCCTTTGCCGTACAAAAGCTTTTAAGTTTCATTAGATCTTATTTGTTTATTTTTGGTTTTATTTCCATTTCTCTAGGTGGTGGGTCAAAAGGGACCTTGCTGTGATTAATGTCATAGAGTGTTCTGCCTATGTTTTCCTCTAAGAGATTTATAGTGTCTGGCCTTATATTTAGGTCTTTAACTCATTTTGAGTTTATTTTTGTGTATGGTGTTAAGGAGTGCTCTAATTTCATTCTTCTACATGTAGCTGTCCAGTTTTCCCAGCACCACTTATTGAAGAGGCTGTCTTTTCTCCATTGTATATTCTTGCCTCCTTTATCAAAGATAAGGTGACCATGTGTGTGTGGCTTTATCTCTGGGTTTGTATCCTGTTCCATTGATCTATATTTCTGTTTTTGTGCCAGTACCATACTGCCTTGATTACTGTAGCTTTGTAGTATAGTCTGAAGTCAGGGAGCCTGATTCCTCCAGCTCTGTTTTTCCTTCTCAATATTTCTTTGGCTATTTGGGGTCTTTTGTGTTTCCATAAAAGTTGTGAAATTTTTTGTTATAGTTCTGTGAAAAATGCCATTGGTAGTTTGATAGGGGTTGCACTGAATCTGTGGATTGCTTTGGGTAGTATAGTCATTTTCCCATTGTTGATTCTTCCAATCAAAGAACATTGTATATCTCTCCATCTGTTTGTATCCTCTTTAATTTCTTTCATCAGTGTCTTATAGTTTTCTGCATACTGGTCTTTTGTCTCCTTAGGTAGGTTTATTCCTAGTTATTTTATTCTTTTTGTTGCAATGGCAAATGGGAGTGTTTCCTTAATTTCTTTTTCAGATTTTTCATCATTAGTGTATAGGAATGTAAGAGATTTCTGTACATTAATTTTGTATCCTGCTACTTTACCAAATTCATTGATTAGGTCTAGTAATTTTCTGATAACATATTTAGGATTCTCTATGTATAGTACCATGTCATCTGCAAAGAGTGACAGTTTAACTTCTTCTTTTCTGACTTGGATTCATTTTATTTCTTTTTCTTCTCTGATTGTTGTGGCTAAAACTTCCAAACCTATGTTGAATAATAGTGGTGAGAGTGGACAACCTTGTCTTCTTCCTGATCTTAGAGGAAATGGTTTCAGCTTTTCACCATTGAGAATGATGTTGGCTGTGGGTTTGTCATATATGGCCTTTATTATGTTGAGGTAAGTTCTTGCTAGTTGTTTGGCATAGGGAGTCCAGCACTGCATCTTTCTGGTTGTTGAGTGGAGCTGGTCTTAGCATTGAGATCGAGATCTCTGGGAGAGCTTTTGTCATTTGATAGTACGTGTAGCTGGCTGGTCTTTGGTGGACGAGTGTCCTGAACTCAGCTCTCCCACCTCTGAGGCACAGCCCTGACACCCAGCTGGAGCACAAAGACCCTGTCAATCCCCACAGTTCAGAAGAAAAGGGAGCTAAGAAAGATTGAAAGAAAAAAAATAATAAAATAAAGTTATTAAAATAAAAAAGTTTATTAAAAATAAATTGTTTAGGGCTTCCCTAGTGGCACTGTGGTAGAGAGTCTGCCTGCCAATGCAGGGGACATGGGTTCATGCCCCGGTCTGGGAAGATTGCACATGCCATGGAGTGGCTGAGCCCATGAGCCATGGCTGCTGAACCTGCGCATCTGGAGCCTGTGCTCCACGACAGGAGAGGCCACAACAGTGAGAGGCCTGTGTACTGCAAAAAAACAGTTTTAAAGTCATAAAAAAAGGCAAGCAAGCAAGCAAGAAAGAAGAGAGTAACCAAACCAATAAACAGATACACCAATTATAACAAGCACTGAAAACTATACTAAAAACAAAAACAAAAAACCGAGAGACAGAACCCTAGGACAAATGGTAAAAACATAGTTATACAGACAAAATCACACAAAGAAGCATATACATACACACTCACAAAAAGAGAAAAAGGAAAAAAATATATACATATATAAAAAAAGAGAGCAACCAAATCAATAGACAAATCTACCAATAATAAACTCTAAGTACTAAACTAAGGTAAACATAAAACCAGAAACAACTTAGATGCAGAAAGCAAACCCCAAGTCTACAGTTGCTCCCAAAGTCCACCGCCTCAATCTTGGGATGATTCATTGTCTATTCAGGTATTTCAGAGATGCAGGGTACCTCAAGTTGATTGTGGAGATTTAATCCACTGCTCCAGAGGCTGCTGGGTGAAATGTCCCTTTCTCTTTGTTTGCACAGGTCCTGTGGTTTAGCTTTGGATTTGGCCCCACCTCTGCATGTAGGTGGCCTGAGGGCATGTTTTGGGAGGTCTGCCGTCTCCTGCCAGTGTTCAGCAGGTGTTCTGTAGGTGTTGTTCCACATGTAGATGTATTTTTTATGTATTTGTGGGGAGGAAGTTTATCTCCATGTCTTACTCCTCTGCCATCTTGAAGGTCTCCTTGCTCTGAAAAGCTTACAATAATTTAGCGGAGATTTAGCTTGATCCCCCTCATTTCAACTAACTTTCTTGCCTTCTTCCCACTCTGCCCTCATTTTCCCTGTCTGAAGCAAGGTCCTGGAGTGACACCCCACTATGTGCTGCAGACCAACGAACAAGACATGGAGGCAGGCTTTTCTCCCCAGCATTTAATTCTATTCTTTATCTTTTTTATGTTTACAGGGCCTTATTGTTAGAACATCAATTTAATATTGTGGAGATATTTCTTTGATTAAACTATGGCGTATTCTACTTGAAACTTTGAATATATTTGGGGGTTGGAAATGTGATATGATATTGTAATATTATATAGAGAGAACAAGTTCCACAAAGTTGTAAGTTTCTTTTCAGGACACAGGGATGATTTGGAAGTGAGTAGGTTAGTAGTCAATGCAAAGAGTCATCCCGACCAACCCCTCTTGCCTATGTTGTTTCAACTTGAGAAAATGGACATTAGCCTGGGGATACTAGGTTGCAACTTAAGGGGAGCAAAGTGTCCAAAATAATGAGTGCCTAAAGCAATTTTCCTTCACTCTGCTCACTTTCTTAGCTATTGGTCCCTCATGGGGAGCAAATTGATGCTGTGTAAGGAACACCTGCTTTCAAGTCTGGGAACCTGGATTATCAACTCCTCTTTCTAACACCTAGTAATGTTAAAATTTCTCAACTTTTTTTGGTCTCAAATGTCTTGTTCTTAATATATAGCATTTGATACATGATCTCCAACATCCCTCTCAGTTATAAACACAACAGCTTGAGAAAAAGGAAAGGAGAGATGGCTGAACTCAGAGTATAAATTCAGATTTATATGACTACTGGACTTTTGGACAAATGAGGGATTCAATTGCAATTATATCAAACTAAGCATATTAAGTAAGGTGTGGCACAATGTAAAGCAAAGCATAACTTATTAAATATATATAGTTTATGAGTACTACTCTTTTCATGATATGCTTCTAATATATTTATGGAAAATAAGCAGAAACCAAAAATTCCATTGCAAACATAAAAGTGTTGGAAAAAAAGGCTGATTTGTGGTTTTCAGGTTTTCGGAAGGGGAAAATCAAAGAAAATATGTGAGTTATGTGGCCTTGTGAAGGCAGACAACTAATCATAGCCAGTAATGCAATGGATGTGAGAGCTTTACAAGAGTATCATAGATAAATAATCTCACACTGCCTTGGGATTTTAATTTATAAAAAGGAAACATTACTTTGGCTTACATTTGTTCTTACCACTGATTGCCCTATTAAGAACTTAATTGATAGTGATATGAGGCCCTGTTAACTATTAAATAAGGGACAAGTAGCTAATTGTTGGTACAAGTTTGTGATCATACTTCACTGAGGAATTATTGACATTATGTTCCATGTTGTTTCCAAATTACCAACTTGTATAAACCTGTATAGACTATCTCAAGACAGATGTTACAGTAAACAATTGCCATAGAGGACATTTATTCATTCTACACTCATACAAATTGGTTAAAAAAATATTGGTTGAATGTAAAGTCATAGTGCTGAGAGGGCTATAAAATACATGTGACATTTGAAATAATAGTTTGTATTAGAGGCTTAGTGTTAGCAATGAGAGGAGGAAATGAATGTACCACTGCAAAATCCTTTAAGGAATGGAAGAATGGAAAGTTAGAACAGTTATTATCTAGATGAAAATGTGTTCGGGGATTTGGGGAATAGAAAATCTAAAAAGACCTGGGATAAGCAATATAGAAGCATGCAGATATTTTGAATATAATAGACAGGGAATTAAAATGCGTTAAAGGGGGCTTCCCTGGTGGCGTAGTGGTTGAGAGTCTGCCTGCTAATGCAAGGGACACGGGTTCGAGCCCTGGTCTGGGAGGATCCCACATGCTGCGGAGCAACTAGGCCCGTGAGCCACAACTGCTGAGCCTGCGTGTCTGCAGCCTGTTCCGCAACAAGAGAGGCCACGATAGTGAGAGGCCCGCGCACCGCAATGAAGAGTGGCCCCTGCTTGCCACAACTAGAGAAAGCCCTCGCACAGAAACAAAGACCCAACACAGCAAAAATTAATTAATGAATAAAAACTCCTACCCCCAACATTAAAAAAAAAAAGCGCTCTACTTAAAAAAAAAATGCGTTAAAGGAGTTAATGGGTTCACTGGGTTGACTGGACAAATGTTAATTTTTCAAAAATGTTATCTAGTTTGAGTACCAGAAGAAGAGTACTATTTTGAATATGAGCCAACCAACATGGGCCAAGCAAGTTAATATTTCTCCAAGGCAGGGGGAATGAGTGAGACAGTATTGCAGACAGGTACTTGAGTGTTAACACCATGAGGATTAATAAGAATAAATATCAAACCTTTATTACTATGGGTCAGGCACAATCTTAAGCACTTTAAGCATATAAACCGTATAATCTGCTCAGCATGGCAGTGTGTGTAGGTATCATTATTCTGTTTTACAGAAAGAGGAAACTGAGTCACAAAAACACTGAGTAAAGTGATTTGCCAAGAACACTCAGTAACTGGTAGAGTCAGGATTTGAATCCAGGCAATCTGATTGCAGAGCAATTCTCTTAATTACTAGCAAAGATTAGTGCCTAGTGGATCCTACAGAGATCAAGGGAAGAAACTTGAGTGACATACACAGTTTGAGGTTGAGAGGTAGAAATGCAGCCAATAGAGGAGGAAAAAAAGGTCATCATTGTGGTCTCCAGCCAGTGCTCAATTAAACAACTGTTTTATCATAATGTTCAATTTCAAGAAGGAAGTTTTTAGATTGATCACCTATGGACCCAGACTTTTTCTCAACAAGCAAGCATTAATTGAATGACAATTGTTTCCACAGTATTATCTTATTTATTTATTATTATTATTTTTTTTTGTGGTATGCGGGCCTCTCATTATTGTGACCTTTCCCGTTGCGGGGCACAGGCTCTGGACGCACAGGCTCAGCGGCCATGGCTCACGGGCCCAGCCGCTCCGCAGCATGTAGGATCTTCCTGGACCGGGGCACGAACCCGTATCCCCTGCATCAGCAGGTGGACTCTCAACCACTGCACCACCAGGGAAGCCCTACAGTACTATCTTAAATCAGAAACATTACCTTAAGGCTCAAAAAGGAAGGACTGCATCCTGATTGACTAAGCAGACCTCCCTCCCAATTCCCACCTGGCCAAGAGGTGGCAACTTTGAATAGAATAACAGCTGAAAGTACTTAGCAGCTTTTAACACTTTCCCTCAAATGACTTATTCCAGAGAGTAAATGTAATTCTCTTTAGTGTTTTTCACGGTGTCATCTGATGACCACCTACATTAAAAATATCTAAAGTGGGGCTTCTCTGGTGGCGCAGTGGTTGAGAGTCTGCCTGCCGATGCAGGGGACACGGGTTCGTGCCCTGGTCCGGGAAGATCCCATATGCCGTGGAGCGGCTGGGCCCATGAGCCATGGCCGCTGAGCCTGTGTGTCCGGAGCCTGTGCTCCGCAACGGGAGAGGCCACAACAGTGAGAGGCCCATGTACCGCAAAAAAAAAAAAAAAAAAGAAAAAAAAATACCTGAAGTGTTTTTAAAATATAGGTTTCTGGGCCCAAACAAGAATTAGAAATCTGATCATGACAGGGAAGATACAAGAATCTTCAGTACTTTGCCAGAATTTTTTTTTGCCTCTTTTAATTATGAACATTTTCAGCCGTAAGCATTGTGAAGTGAACCTCCATCTACCTAGCTACTAAGTTAAACAATTACAAAAAATTAAATTCTTACAATATTTTCCACCCTTCCTTCCTTCCTTTTTTCCTCCCTCTCCTTCTTCCTCCCTCCCTCTCTCCCTCCCTTCTTCCTTCTTGTTTTCTTTCATTGAAGAACTTTAAAGCAAATCCTAGACATGTCATTTCATCTTACATAATTCAATGTGCATAGTTACAAATATGCATATAACTTATGTAACCCAATGACATTATCACTACTAATGAAATTTACAGTAATTCTTTACTATCATTCATATTGAAATATCTACAGTTGTCTGAAGAAGAGTATTTGTAGAGATGTCTTTTTCTAACCAAGGACTAAGCAAAATTCAGACATTGTGTGTGGTGTTTATATATAATAAGTCTCCTTAAGTCTAAAGCAATTACCCACAGCCATTTAATTTTTTGTTTTCATGTAAGGAATACATCAAAGAATCTAAGTCAGTCCTCCTATGAAATCTTCCACAATCTGGATGTGGTTCCATGCTTTTACTTTTTAAAAAAAATTTTATACACATTTTAAAATATACATTTATCTTAAAACCTGCTAACCCCAGAGTTTTTGTTTTCTTGTCCAGTTTTGGCAAGGAACGGGGATGGGGAATAGAGGTCTATAAATAGAGGAGAGATAGGTAGAGTATAGGACGCACACACATATTTAATCTGCTTAGGTAAATGTTGTATACAGTCGGGATATATTTATCTCCTCAAACTCATGGCAAATTCGAGCCAGCTATTTTGATCATTTAATGATTTATTTACAAAATTGAAATCTACTTCCACTGGATTTGCATTTCATTGTTTGTCAAGCTTGGTGGATTGTTGTTCATGTCAGCTTCATCTATTCCTAACATTTCACGCTGTGATGGATTGCCTCAGTATCTTGACAATTATTATCAGTACAATTTCATGCCCTGAAAGCTGAGAGCTTAATGTTTTCTGAAGGTTTGCCGTCCTAAAAGCAAACAATTCTCTGAATAGAAAATTCACTGCCTAAGTAGCTCTGCTGACCCTGTTCTTTAGCCGTCCAGTCTCTTTTCCTAGTGGTGTTCCACATGTCTGCTTTCTCATGGATATAATGTGTACATTCTATTTCCTTTCATTTGTTAAAATTTCTTTCCTTATCGATAAATTAGCATTCAATTATTTTTAACTCATAGGTCTTGCAAATGAAATTTACTGTGATCATAGTCATCACTGCCATTGTTATCTATTAGTGACACAACATAAAATCATAAATATTTTACTGTTATATTGAAACTTTATTAAAACATTTAAGCATTGCAATTATCATTAATAATTATAAGCTTGCTCATGTGGTCCATAATGTGAATATACATGAAAAGCAAATGTAATGACAAAATGAGCTGTTTTTATAAATCAACCAATTTGTCAAACTGCCTATATCAGTGGCTAGTACAAAGTAAGAAGTTAATAAAAATCTGTTGAATGAGTGAGTGCATAGTTTAGATGATACACCAGTATTTTAAATATATGTTCTGACATTTTTCTTGGTTATGGCAATTCCTTGGTAACTGCAAATACTTATGTATTAGGTTATTTGCATTTCAGAAATCTGGACTCAAGGGTTAAAAGTGGCTTTTATGCTAATCAATTAAATTACCAAGGTTGTATGAAGTACAAGTGGAAACCATTTGGATTATTGTTATTTGTTCATACATGTCAAATAATGTACAGATATATGCTAAATTTACTAATACAACAGTTGTCATAATAGAAGATTGGACTGTTAGAAGGTGAACAAAGAGAACAATCTGCAGTAGCTTTGGAAACTGATGTAGCTGTTGCATTGTCTCATAAAGGAAGACCTGCTAGCTAGCACTCACACCCCACAGGGATATATTTGCCAGACTAATATAAAATACAATCGAACTTTTCCTCCAAATACCAAATATGAGATATACTACAAGTCTGCAATAAAGATGTAAATGTAAGAATTCCTATACGTGATTTTCTCTGAATATTTTGCTTACCTCTAGAATATGCTCTCATAAGTTTATAATCACTTAAGAAACATATCTGTTATTTTATTGTATTTATTATGTGCTATTCTAGTCTAGATTGCAGTTTAGGGTTATCCCATGGGTGGTGAGAACTTACTGTTAGGATATTTTTAATGAGGCAGGATTACCACTTCATTAATAAAACATTCAGTAGGACTGAGTTCCAGGATCACACTTAGCTCCAGCTTGCTCACCTTTTCTTTGCAGTAATGTCTCTAATTTGTTGTATTAATTTGTATATATTTCATGTATTGACCAGGGATATTTATTTAACTTCATCATGACCTCATTATTCAATTCTTAAATGTGAAACATAACCTTTTCTCCTCAAGTGGTGTCACGAAAGGATGTTTCTTTTCTGTTTAGCAGATCAATGACTGTCATGCAGGATGAGGCTTCTACCAGCTCTGAGTGGCACCTGGTGGTTATTTATAGCATGACCAGGCAAACGATCTGTCTTTTCTGACAGCTTGCAATTTCACTAACCCAGCGTCGTGTTTTCCTCTAGTGCTATTTGCAAAACATCCATCCATCTATTCATCATTCATTAATTCAACCTAGCTTTGATCAAGTATATATTGAAGTCTTATTTAATGCCAAGGGTAAAGTGGCCTACAAGATATCTCCCTACCTTCAAGAAGCTTTAATATGTTCTCTTTATCAGTTGGAGGAAATTTGATGATATAGAGATATGTTGATACACAAGACAAGGCCCTTAGACTCAAGGACCTTACTGTCTTATCAGGAAGTATAACCATGAAAGCAAATAACAGTAAATCAAGGAAACTAATAATAAATATCATGAAAAAGTGATGCCACAATAGAGAAGACAGAGAGTGTCTCTTCTGCTACATCTCTCTCCAGGTATTTATTTTAAGAGTGGAAGCTTCTTTCTCAGAAGATCTGAGATGTATCTTCTCTCTCATTTCATTGATCCAATTTGGGTCATATGTACCCATCTGAGAAACAAGCTTGTGGCTAGGAGAATGCCATGCCTATGTGGGTTATCTGGGTTACCTGAATCGATCACTTTGACAGAAAGCATATAAAATAAGGGATGAAACTTATGAGTGTACACTCCAGTGGTGTAAAGTCAACTCAACTAAAAGCACATAAGCTCCAGAGGGAAGGTATGGTTACTAGAACATATGTGTATAGGAAAGGGGTGGGGGAAGGGGATGAATGCTGGTAATTAATCAACAGTTGTCCAAAAAAATACGATACTAAAAATTCACCTTTTCTAATGAGAAAAAATCCCATTATAAAGCAAACAGACATATTATGTTAAAATTAACTGAGAAAATGATATTGTGACAAAAGTACTTTTATTTATATGGTAACAGTATATTAGTTAAGTCCTCAAATATCTATGCATTAAACTGAATAATTCAAAACAACATCAGCTCCTCAAGAAGAAAGTAGATTTTTTTCAGTATCTTACTTTATTGAAAGGGTATCAACTAAAGAAGAAATAATTAATCAGCTTTCCAAGTATTGAACTTGGAAACCAAGATGTCACTTAATTCACTAATATAGAACATTTGGGAGACATTAATTGGAACTACACCAAAAATATTTGTATTCTCTATTGGATCATAGTAGGCCTTCACTAAATATTTGCTGCCTACACACACACACACACACACACACACACAAACACACACACACATGCACACAGATCATTTCTTTAGCCAAAACTTTTTTACTTCTAAGCAGAAAAATTTACATAAGAATTTCAATAAAAGCCAGCTTCTCATTAAATTTTCTTTTGCATTTTAGTGAAATGATCCTTAACCATTGTCTTAAAAGAAGAGCTATACACTAATCAAGCAATCCATATAGCTGAGTCCTATCCAAGTTTGCTTTCGTTAAACAAAGAAACAAAAAGGCAAAGGAAGTGTCCATTTTGTTAGTGGTAATGAAAGTTCTAGGGAGGTTTAGTTTCAGTTTAAAATAGATGTAGAGGAGAAGCTGAGAAATCTGTAAAACTAATACCCCAAAGTGAGAGAACATCTCATTTCTATAAACTGAGGGCTTAATTAGCTAAAAAAAAAAAGGGAGGCTCACTTTCAAACAAGCTGTGATTCTCTGCAGGATAACCTGAAGCAAGATAGTCATGCTGGACAGAGAAAAGCCATGGAAAGTTCTGACCAAAGAAATAAACTTTATACTTACTTAAATTTTATCTATTGGAGAAAAGCTTATTTGGATCAAGTGCTGGGATGATAGATGCTCTAGGTTTTCTCAGAGTTCTTTGTTTCAGGATTTTTTTTTTTTTGGAGTTTTATGTGCTTTGATCTACCTATTAAGAAATAGTTAATAGTTATGTTACAGAGTCTAAACTTGTACTGCTTGCTGCACGACAGGCCAATAACTGGAGAGATGAGTTGTTGGGGCAAGGAATTGCAGCATTAATAGGAAAGCCAGCAGATCAAGAAGATGGTGGACTAGTGTCCCAAGGAACCATCCTGCCTGAGTTAGAAATCAGGCCTTTCTTATACTGAAAGGGGAGGGGATGATACTAGTTGTTGCAAACTTCTTAGTGTAGGAATCCTTTGTTCTTGCAGCTGTCCAGTTAGGTCTAGTCACAATGTTCCTATAAACCACCAACAAGATAACTGTTATTTTCTGTTCTGCAACTGTTCACCGCTATGTGAATGGAAAGTGTAATACTTTTAAAGGTCAGAGCCTTGAAGATGGGTTATCATATATATTTCAGGCTATAGGCAACATTCTTTTACAAATGTGCAGAGCCAGCATAACTAAGCACAGGAGACAGAGAACAAAGTTTAGAGCTAAAGGAATAGATCCAGTATGGAGTCAAGTTTTGTCTTCTTTGTTACAGTTATAGATTTTCACAGTTAAAAGCTCTCTTGCTTGAACCACTGTTGGGCTACCACCTCATGCATTAAAACCAGCTCAACATCACAAGCTGACAAAAAAAAAAAAAAAAAAATCTCACCAAGACAAAACCAAAACCAAAACCACAGACATAGATGTAATAGATATTAAGAAACAAAACCAAAAAACCACTGAAGCAAAATGAACAGAAAAACAAAACCTGTATTAAATGTCATGAACTACACCCACAAAGGATGCTCTCATATCCTTGCCAGCTTAGTTATCTGGTTTTAAAGTCCACAGATGATTAAGAAGCAAATTAGGAGGAGAAATCTTAGCTGCAGGCAGATACCCTGAAAGTAGCTCCAAATAAAGGCACCAGCATGACGGTATTGCAGGACCCAGCACATCTGCAGAGAAAGTGTCACTAAGCTTAAAAGTACTACAAAGGATTTTGGGTAGAAAAGCCAAAACCCTGAAGAACTCATGAGACCTTGATGGTTTTGCCTACTTCAGCAAAAGACAGGCATTTCTATCCCTAATGATGGCCTTAGGCTAACCATTACATTCAACATAATCTCCTTAAGAAGTCAGGAAAAAGGACACAAGATTCAGAAATATTTCCACTCAGTGCTTGAGATTTTGTGTTTAGACAGGATTCAGGAAATCGCTGGCTTATTCAGTGTCTGAGAGTTCTGTAAAAGAAATAGTTTTCCTGTTTGAGGACAATAAAAACTGAAAAATTTTAAGACTATAGCTCTCTGAGTTCTGATCATCACAGGAACTGGTGATATTTCAATCTAGTAAGAATGTAAGTGTGTACTTGATAAGTATTCTCACTAATTTTCTTTCTACATGTGTGTTCAGTGGGATCAACAAAATTACACTAAACCCTGGGCATACAAAAATGGAATTTCCCTGAAGGGATTTGCAGTGGAGTATATGGATACATAGACAGTGCATATATAATTGCATGTTAATAAAAATATGCTGAGGGAATTTTAGAATAAGAAGGTGCAAAAACCCCAGTCTGGGACATTAAAATAGTTTTTCAATGCAGTCACACAGTAATATATAAAATAAATTATTAGCTGGTAACTGTGCCACAGTTAGGAAGAAGCTTCATAACTAATACAAAAGAGCAAAAAATAAAGACCATTTAAATTTAGTTTGAAAATTACCTACCTATATGATGATTGTGTAAATTAAAAACTTTGCAAGTTGCTAAAATTTAAAACCATTAACAGATAGCATGCAAAAGAATTTACAATGCAACTAAAATTCAACTCTGTGTGTGTAGTGTATACATACATATTTTAATCTTCTATATTTTATATATTCTACTATACTTACCTGTGGGAAGTAATTAATAAACTAATTGAACTGTTTTTTTTTGTTTGTTTGTTTTTTTAAGTGTTTATCTGAAATACATTTTTATGTAATGCAATATAGGGATTCAACTTTATTTTCCTCAAAATAGATAACCAGCACTTTTATGCCTCCACATTTTATTAAGGATTTGATCTTTCTCACACAGAATTGAACTGTCACCAATATCATGCATTAACTTATCACAAATATATAAATTCTCATATATATGTATGTATATATGTTCTACGTCATTTCTGTAAAGTGTTCTTCTACTAATACAATATCAATTTTACTACAATTAGCTTATCAAATTTTATGATATATATTAATGTGATTCCATTCTTCTCTCTTCCTATTCTTGGTGATGCTTGAGCATTTATTTTTCCGTATAACCTGCTAGGTTTTTATATTCTTACCACACAATTACTCCTAAAAGTTTCTTATCTCCTTATGATTTACCATTTTATAAAAATAATTTTACCTGTGTTTTATGATATCTCTTGCATTTGATTTTGTAGATCACTCATTTGGTCCTTACCAGTGACCATCCCTTTATCAGTTCATACACCCACTTTTTAATTGGGAAATCAGTTTTTGTAGCAGCAGAATTCTCCTTGGTATTGTGTTTGAACCTCTATAGGCCACCTCTCCCCTCTGAGCAATTCTAGTTCACTGGATCTGTTTTGTGTTTCTCTGGACTGATATTCCTCCAGATATTACATTAACTTAATTTTTATTACTCAATGTTTGCTTCTTCTAGCTCAGAGGTTGTTGGTGGAGTTCCTTAGTGTCAGTAGTTTTGTTGAGTATAGAGGATCCTTGGTGGTTTTAAAATGAATGTTAGCTCTCAGCCATGAAACTTGTTGGATGCTGTAGTTCTGTTGCAGGGCAACTGTGGTTCTATTCCACGTGCCTCGTCCATTTGAGGACACAGTTCTGATAGCTATCTTTCTGCCACTCAGATTTCTGCCAGCCAAAATCTTCCCAGGATCAGACATTTTCTGGTTCTCACCAAGTAATCCCCTGATCCTGAACTAAAAGATTACTCTGTCAAGTTCTCTCCATAGATCGTTAGTCTTCATTGGATCTAGCTGGCTGATCTATTGGTTTGACCTGGGAGAGAAAAAAATTGGAGTTGGTAGTAGAGGGGAAGAGACACTTTTTCAGGTATGTCCCTAGAATTTACCCAGTAAAACTCTCCTTGATATCGATTTGAAATTGTAGCTCATTTTTCATAGAGATAGATAGAATATTTTTGATTATTCATACAACAAGCCATTTCCCTATTTTTATATACATTCTTAAGTAGCTTATGATATGGAAACTGACAAATTAAGTTTGGCAAATGATGGAAAAGAATCCTATCAATACCATAAATATGCTGACTATATTGAACTTATAGGCACAATTTCTATGAAAAAGAATACATCCATAAGGAGGAAGTTTAGTGAGAACACATGTACCTTTAGTAACTCAATAAACTATAAGCTTTCCTGTATAAATGGGAACTGTTCTTTTTGCTCTAGATAATATAAAACTAAATGTGTGGAGAATTAGACAATGTTCTGAGGAATTATTGCATGTCACAAACATATCTTTGTACACTGTAATTTATACAGTGATATTGGTCATATACTTAGTTCATATATTTAGAGCTTAAAATTATTCTCTAAATAGTCAAAGTACAACTTGATTCACACAGGAAATCTCTGGTACCATGTTCTGGCAAGACAAGAGAAAGATTGTCAAAATTTTTTGCAAACGTGTTAAGTTGATATATTGCTATTTAAAATATGGTAGTATGTTTAATGTTCCTTTTAAAATATGTAACAAATTAACTTTAATTAATTGTTAAATCCAGTATTCTTATGAAAAATTTGTATGGCTATTCACACCATAAATAGTTCCACAGAATTTTTTTAATGAAATTAAATTAATGACATATATGTGCTTTCTAGATCACCTCTGAAACTGCACTACTAACTCACAATCCACTGGTTCATTATAAACTTTTTGTGGCCACACACATGTTACCTGTGCCAACATTATTTGATTGAGGTAAACCTCTAGCCAGCTTATCAGGTTAAGATGCACACACATACACACACACACACACATTCATATGCATAGATATCACATATACACGTACACACATACATTGCTTCTTTCTCTGTATGTCCCTTGAATACATGAACTCCTGAGTACATGGACCAAGTCTTATATAATGTTGTTAAGTGTGAATTCAAACCTCATTCGTTGATAAATGCACATGATAGATATATTAGAAATGTCTGCTGAATGAAGACATTTATTAATTTACTTTAAACCATCTAGCACAGTGGTCCCCAACCTTTTTGGCACCAGGGACCAGTTTTGTGTAAGACAACTTTTCCATGGACAGGGGTGGGGGGAGGATGGTTCAGTTGGCAGTGAGAGCGATGGGGAGCAATGAGGAGGGACAGATGAAGCTTCACTCTGTCTCCCGCCGCTCACCTCCTGTTGTGCAGCCGAGTTCCTAACACAGCATATTGTTATGGTGTTGGGGACCCCTCTGATCTAGCGTATTATTTTGTAAATTTAATGGTTCTTAACATCAAAATCAGTCATTATTGCATGAGAAAAATTAAAAACGTCAAGAAATAATGCATGTGCCTTTAAAAGTAAATATTAGAATGACTAGTACATGACGAAATTATGCAAAGAATAAGCTTTGATGAGATTATTCCATCAGCTTTAGACATATTTCTATGGCATAAATTTTTACTTTTTTAAAGAAACAGAAAACAAAAAGTATCTTTAAATTTTTCCCAAGCTATGTTTCAGGTTTTCAAGACTACTATTTAACTGTCAGGGCTGAACACCTTAGAATTTTTTATCCACCTTTCTATTTCACTTTCTTGCAGAATGGGATAAAAAGTGACAGATACCAGTGTTTTAAAATTGATTTTGTGAACACATAAATAATCCAAATTGCAGGTACAGTTTATTTTTAATACAAGAGCAGAACTTTAAAGCATACATGTGTATATCTATACATCACTTACCCAATATATAACAACTATTTTTAGAGCTTGGGTCAACTTACAAAGCACTAGTACTTGTTTTATTCTACTTGATTTTTAGAGCAAGTGATTGAAATACTCACATAATTATCCTTGTTTTACAGACAAGGAAACAAAGTCTCAGAGTAGTTAAGTGATATTCCCATGGGAAGAATCTGAATCCAAAGCTAACTCTGAATTTATACCACACTCTTCCCACAACATGAAGCTAGTGCTCTCACTGTGCACACGTTTATGAGGTTATAAATGTTCCTGCAATGAAGAACTATTCTATACAATAGAGTTTCTCAATATCACTGGCAAAAAAGCTAGGTAATTTAAAAATAAAAAATAAAAAAGCTAGGTATAGTAATTTAATCATAAACCCATATAAATTACATGTGTAACACTGACGACTGCCCAGAAATATAGACTTCTAGAATTTATGCTTTTTTCTTCTATTTAGAGTATATTATGAAGAGAATACTGGGTTAAAATAGCACACTGTCTGGCCATTTCCTATTAGAAATAAAAGTATCAAATTTACTTTTAGAACAGGATTTTTTCCCATCTTTTTTGAGATACAATCCACATATGACATTGTTTAAGTTTACAGTGTACAGCATGGTGATTTTATATACATACATTTTGTGAAATAATTACCACAATAAATTTCCTTTTTTTTTTGGTGTGTGGTGAAAACATTTAAAGTCCTACTCTACTCTCTTAGCAACTTTCAAGTTTACCATCTAGTATTGTTAACTGTAGTCACCATGCTATACATTAGACTCCTACAACTTACCATCTTATACCTGAAAGTTTGTAACCTTAGAACAATAACTCCTCATTCCTCCACCCCAGCCCCTGACAACCACCATTCTGCATTCTGTTTCCTGAGTTTGACTTTTTTATATTCCACATATAAGTTCGATCATGCATTATTTATCTTCCTCTGTCTGACTTATTTCCTTAAACATAATGCCCTTAAGGTTCATACATGTTGTCATAAATGGCAGGATTACCTTCTTTTTAATGGCTGAATAATATTCCATTGTGTGTGTGTGTGTGTGTATCACATATCACAATTTCTTTATCCATTCATCTGTCAACAGACACATAGATTGTTTCCATGTCTTGGCTATTGTAAATAGTGCTGCAATTAATATGAGGGTACATATATCTCCTCAAGAGAGTGATGACGTTACCTTTAGATATATATCCCAGTGTGGGATTTCTGGATCACACTGTGGTTCAATTTTTATTTTTATTTTATTATTATTTTTTAAATTTTTATTGGAGTATAGTTGATTTGCAATGTTGTGTTAGTGTCAGGTGTACAAAAAAGTGAATCAGTTATACATATACATATAGCCACTCTTTTTTAGATTGTTTCCCCATATAGGCCATTACAGAGTATTAAGTAGAATTCCCTGTGTTATACAGTAGTTCCTTATTAGTTATCTATTTTATACATAGTAGTGTGTACTATTAATAGTGTGTACTACTAGTACTAACCCCAATCTCCCAATTTATCCATCCCCACCTCTTACACCCTGGTAACAGTAAGTTTGTTTTCTACATCCGTAACTCTATTTCTGTTTTATAGATAAGTTCATTAGTGCCCTTTTTTAGATTCCACATGTGAATGACAGCATATGATGTTGTCTTTCTCTTTCTGACTTACTTCATTTAGTAGGATAATCTCTATGTCCATCCATGTTGCTGCAAATGGCATTATTTCATTATTTTTAGTGGCTGATAAATATTCCATTGTATATATGTACCACATCTTCTTTATCCATTTCTCTGTTGATGGACTTTTAGGTTGCTTCCATGTCCTGGCTGTTGTAAATAATGCTGCAATGAACATTGGGGTGTATGTATTTTTTTGAATTATGTTTTTTTCCAGATATATGGCCAGGAGTGGGATTGCTGGATCATATGGTAGCTCTATTTTTAGTTTTTTAAGGAACTTCTATACTGTGCTCCATAGTGGCTGTACCAGTTTACGTTCCCACAAACAATATAGGAGGGTTCCCTTTTCTCCACACCCAGCATTTAGTTTATAGATATTTTTGATCATGACCATTCAGACCAGTGTGAGGTAATACCTCATTGTAGTTTTGATTTGCATTTCTCTAATAATTAGTGATGTTGAGCAAATTTCATGTGTTTGTTGACCATCTGTATATCTTCTTTGGAGAAATGTCTATTTAGATCTTCCACCCTTTTTCTGATTGGGATGTTCATTTCTTTTTTTTTTTAATATTGAGATACATGAGTTGTTTGTGTATTTTGGAGATTAATCACTTGTCAGTTGCTTCATTTGCAAATATATTCTCCCATTCTGAGGGTAGTCTTTTTGCTTTGTTTATATTTGTATGGAAACACAAAAGACCATGAATAGCCAAAACTATCCTGAGAAAGAAAAATGGAGCAGGAGGAATCAGGCTCCCTGACTTCAGACTATACTACAAAGCTACAGTCATCAAAACAGTATGGTACTAGCACCAAAGGAGAAATGTAGATCAATGGAACAGGATAGAAAATCCAGAGACAAACCCACACACCTACGGTCATCTAATCTATGACAAAGGAGACAAGAATATACAATGGGGAAAAGATGGTCTTTTCAATAAGTGGTGCTGGGAAAACTGGACAGCTACATGTAAATGAATGAAATTAGAACACTCCCTAACACCATACACAAAAATGAACAAAATGGATTAAACAGCTAAATGTAAAGCTGGATACTATAAAATTCTTAGAGAAAAACATAGGCAGAACACTCTTTAACATAAATCACAACAAGATCTTTATTGATCCACCTCCTAGAGTAATGAAAATAAAAACAAAAATAAACAAATGGGACCTAATTAAACATAAAAGCTTTGCATAACAAAGGAAACCATAAACAATGGTGTTCAATTTTTAAATGGAATTCTTAAAAATGAGTTTTTTCTCACTTTTGTATATTTGCATGAACATACATTTGTGCTGGTGCTAATAGTTTTCCCATGTTGGTGGTGACATATGAGGAACTTCCTTCACCCTCATTTTAGGAGATTGTTATATCACCAAAGTTATGATAATGATAAATTTGACTCTGGCCTACCTGTCTCAGTGTCCCTTTAAATAAAGATAATATCTCCTTCTCTGTCCATAATGTGTTTGAATGTGTAATTCTTGTGGAGTATATATTTGTTTCCTGTAAGACAAAATACAACTAAGTCAGAATAAGACCATGCAGTGTGGTTTTGAGAGTGTCCTCTAATCAGAGAGCTCATAATAACTTCCAAACAAATAGTCAAAAATGTTTGAAGGCAAACATTGAGATATAACTGCACATCTCTTTCATGCATTTCAGATGAATTAAGTTTCCAAAATAGACTGTAGACTCCTTATAACATGAGTTATATAGAACAGATACTCTATCATCAATCATCTAGATGACATTCTTCCTTATAGCAACAGCTCTCTGCAGCATCCAAGAATTCCAGAGCCAAACATGGCAGGGCTTTTCATGTGCAGGTGGAAAGGGGCAACAATGGCCAGGGGACGTGAGAGAGCCAGGAGGTCCTTACAATGATCACAGAAACATTCATTCTGTTAACATCGTGAAATGATGTTTCAAAATTATTTCATATTGTTTACCTCGGTGATGCAGATTGGGTATTTAGATTGACTTTGTCATAAGTAAGAATAATTTTTTGTCCAAGACTGTTGGAGAATTCTCAGAATTAACCTAATACTTGGAGAGATCAAAAGTAGAAGAAAAATAAGGAGAAAGTAAATCATGTCATGATAATGCTGCTGCTGCTGTTGTTGAAATAACTACTTTCACATCTTTGGAGTTGCCCAACCAGTATTTATCCTTTCCTTCCTTTCAAAACAGGACTCTGTTTGGGGATTGCAATATTCCCCAAGTCATGTGATAAATTGTGATTCATATAAACCTATCATGAAATTTTTATTTCATTTTGTCAGGCATGTAATTTATCAGCTCTCCTGTAGCTAAGGGTGATAGAGTGAGCCATTTCCGATCAGTAAGAAGTAATGGGAAGACTACTGGATGGGGGGCTGTCTGTCTGGGAAAGCATAAAATGGATGGCAGTGGCTGAGACTTCTTTCAGGTGTTATTCCTGGGCCAGCTTTCAGATGTTATTCCTGGAGCTGGAGTAGCCATATTGGGAGAACAAAATGACAAGCATTAGGTCAAAATACCAACTGCCAAAGATGACAGAGAAAAAGTAGAAAGCCACTAGTCTTTGAAGACATGTTTGAGCTGCAGCTCCATCGTTTGCCTGTCTATCACCAGCCATTTTGTTCTGTGGGATATTAATGTCTTCACTGCTTAGGCCTCAGTTAGAACTGTCGTTTCTGTTCTAACTTGAAGCTGAGAACATTCCAAACTAATAATTTCTCCCTACTCTCTGCAAGTAGATGAAAGGCTTACATCAATAGAGTTTATAGACTTTGGTTTACACACTGGGTTGATTTATTTATAAACTTTGTGTTTTATTTTGAATGAGTGTGTGTGTGTGTGTGTTTCTCTGAATGACTTGTGATTTTTTTCAATATTTCCAGTAGTGTCTTTTTAAATGACTTTTGCTGTGAATAACTTTCAAACCTCTTGAAGAAGTGGAGATTTTAGGGGCTTCCCTGGTGGTGCAGTGGTTGAGAGTCCGCCTGCCGATGCAGGGGACACGGGTTCGTGCCCCAGTCTGGGAAGATCCCACATGCCATGGAGCAGCTGGGCCCGTGAGCCATGGCCACTGAGCCTGCACATCCGGAGCCTGTGCTCCACAACAGGAGAGGCCACAACAGTGAGAGGCCCGTGTATGGCAAAAAAAAAGAAGTGGAGATTTTAAATTTTGGTTAATTTAAGAGATTGGGTAGGAGGAGGTAGATTATGATTGTCAATTACTTTTCCAGAGACAGAACACTTGTAATTAGATGTACAATTAACTTTGAATAATTCAACATTGTGCTGTGCTGTCTGAACTGATTTAACAAAATAGATGTTTTAAATGACAATATATAGTTTCTCATAATAATTCCTTTTGTAGTTTCATGGTCATGTTAGGTCATGCTAGAGAGATATGTAAAATAAGCCAAATTTTTGCAACTTAAGAGAATAGGTAGAGTGTGATTTTTTTGTCAGTTTATTTTTTCTTGATGCTAATTATACATATATATTTTGTCTGATGGAATGTAGATTCAAGTATGGTTTGCATATGATTTATATCAGTAATAATAACAATAAATTTTATAGAAAACCTCTATGACAGGTGCTATAATAAGCATTTTACATGGTAATTCTTTTAATTTTCCAAACAGCCTCAGATTGGTACTATTATTATCCCTATTAATATCCCTATTTTTATATTGTAAGGAGTAATGTTTTAAGCAGAGCTATTTATTTGACAAGCTGAGAGTTGAAGTAACATTGGTATCATTAAGTTAATATACCTTCTTCCTTTCTGCCAGTATTTTCGGGTATTAGTCTCCAAAGGACACTCCTACTTTGTGATAATAAAATAATATCATCAACTCCTAAGACACTATTTGCCTTCTAATATGCTATGCAAGGGAATCACGTATCCCATTTGCTGGGCTTTAAAGCATTGACATATCCAAACTATACATTAAATCCACTTTGCAACAGAAATATTGTTATTGAAATCCTTTAAAATGTTGGAAATATAACCCATCTCCACTACTGAAAACGTATACTTATGATTCTAATTTATTTATATTTATCATAATGTTTTTAGTTAATTTGATAATAGAATATAGCTATAGTTAGTTAGCATTGCAGATCATCAAATGTAATAACAAGATTGGAACATCTCACTGAATGCATATAGCAGGAATTCTACTGACAATTCTCTTTAAAATAAATTAATGTTGAAATTAATATACAAAATTAATGTTTTGTATATGTAACAAAGCCTAACAATTTGTTTAATATTAATGTTATATACTGTTTCAGTGATTTTTTTTAATGGAACTCTCTTCTTGGGGGGAAGGAGCTTCCAGGTAAGAGATGATAATATTTTGAACTTGTACTTGAGAGTGAGCAGACACAAAACAATCTCCCAGGCTACATCAGGAAAACTTGAGCAATTAACCAATTTTTTGGCTTTATAAAGATATGTAGATGTTATAAGTGAGGTCAGGGTAAGATCTTAGGGCAATTGTTTTAGGAAAATGTTTTAAGAATATCTTTAAAGAAAGAAAGAGAACCCAGTTCTCAGCAAACCAGGAGCACAGTGAAGAGGGCTGAATATTAAAAGAGAATAAATCAACATTAAACTAAAAAGGGTAGAAAACTGAAAGTTAACTCAACAAACAATAAAAGGTAAAGGACACGGGAAGAGCCAGGAGACTGGCTCAGTTAGTGAAAAGACTTGGAAGTGAGTTGGGGAGCTCAAAATCAGAGAGAGAGAGAGAGAGAGAGAGAAATAGTGAAAGACCATCTGGTGCTACTGTTTTGGTGGTAATATTCACATTGAGCAAATATTTGCATTTCAATTTGACTGAATACATCTTAAACCTCCCTTTCTGAGCATACAGCTGTATGACTTCAATGGTCATCTGAGTATTATCCTCTCCTGACAGGAGACCATTTTGAGGTTACATTACTAAGTGAAACTCATATCAAATACATGTTTATTGCATTCTCTTTTATCTACTTTGTGCGGACATAGGAAGAATAAAGATGAGAAAACATAGTAAGAGGAGGGGGTAAGAAAAGGAATATACTCATGCAGGAAAAATTGGAAAGCTGCAAAAAATTGTTCCAAACTGTTGGTCTCAGAATGGATGGATTTAGGCACCTTACATATGAGAATATAGACATTTTAAAAGTTATTGTTTATGAGTTGAATAGTATGTAGTAAAATATCATGATGAAAACCCTTTCAAAGAAACATATTTTTTGCAAAGCTATTTTCAAGTCACAGTGAGAGCAGGGGTGTAAGAAGGTGATTAACATATTTGCACGTCTACCATGTGCCAACAAGAGTGCTTTACGCATATGGTCTCATAGCAAAACTGGCAGATATTTGCTAATCTTGTATCTAGATAGTCTCCACAACCACCAACAAATGCTTTTTCTTTATGTTGTAAGCATATAACTCTTGTATAATGGAAAAAAAAATGATGTTATATCCAGGAATCCCTTTTCTTTGTAGAATCCATCTCTTCCACCAGTCTGGGAGTCTTCCACATCACCTAATTTGATGGGTTATATTTTTTACCTATCTGTTATGACAGAGTGCCCTAAGATGGTATTTACCCATAGAAAAAAAATTATGGATGTAAACAGTCTTGATTATTTTGGGGGACGACAATGAAACTCATTAAAGTTTGCTCTAGGTAACTTCTTCTGCTCCACCTCAGAATTAATTGATACTAAGAACAGAAACCATAGGTACAAAATATTATGAACTCTGGAGTTTCAACTCTTTTTAATTTCAATTAAAAAAAATAGAAGATTGGTTGTGATGATTCCCAGGTAAGAAGCACATGTTGATTCAGTGGTACACAGTGATAAGAGCCAAAAAATAATTTTATTAGAATAAAATTTATGCATATTAAGCAGTAAGTTTATGTTATATATTTTAATCCTACTCAATAGCCATTACTGATATGTTTGTATTTTAGTATATTTTATACCATAATTTTTATAATTTTTTTTAGTTTACTTAATATTTTTTTCTATAAGTAGCAAAGGTCCTTTTAACCAAATATTAACTTCATACATCTTTTAAAATGTCAATTCAGCAAATATTTATTGGGTGCTTAATTAATATACCTTACACTACTAGTTACAGCACTCAGTCTACTGGGTACAGCTTCAGATTAATACATTAGATAGAAGTGAATCTCTCAGTTTCTCTGTGGTTTTCTCATTTTATCCACTGAAATCATGTCTTCAAATCAGCATCTCTATGAACTTAGAAATAAGGGCCATCTTATTCACTGGGGACTGTCTTTATGTTCTGTGTTCCATGAAGTTATGTTTCCAGATTCACACTGGTTTGCCCATGCAGATAGATAAGCCAAAATGAGAAATGGATGTAAACTTGTGGATTGATTAATTTTAGTCATGATCAGAAAAATATCCAACATCTGTTGGTTATCTAAGCCTAAGTTTATATTGGGTACATTTGTTATAATGAGTACATTTGTTGTCACATTGTTTCCTTAAATGTTGATGTTAAATAAAGCTAAATAAACGGTAATTTTATTTTGATCTTTGAAGTTTGTGTTGGATATTAAAAGTTGTGACTGCTATGTATATACTGAGATTAAAGAGTTAAGGATTTATATATCTTTTATTGCCAGTTGTGAATGGAAATATTTGTTAATGACAAACTTATGCAGACATATAGAGATCTACATATTCATAGGTGATAACGAGCCAGATATGTTCCTCCTTATGTGGATGAAAATTTGCTTTTCTCTTTGCAGCATTACAGAAGAAGCTTTACTAGTCTCTGAGGAAAAGTCAAGATCTGCATTTAAATAAAGATATTAATAACTAGTGCTAGGGCTCTCTTTAGAATCCTGTTAAGTGGTTTAAGATATTTAGTATAGGTAACAGTGTGAAGTGAATTGCTAATGACACATAGAGAATGATTTTGAAGGGCTCATCTTTTGTCATTTATCACATTGTATACAGTAAATTACTAGTTACTTTGTAACGTGAATTCTAATAAATGTATTATTCAGGACTCGATAGAATTTTAATAGACATATACAAATTTAGTTTCAGTATGCATTTATTAGCAGTATTAATTGTAATAATTCTAACTTATGTTACTAAATGGATTATGTCTTTATATATGCCAATAGAAATTTTAAAAGAACATATACTACTTTCATTATTATTAATGTATTATTCATATTTATATTAGACAGATTATTGAAAATAAGACTGGCAAGTGTTAATATTTCTATTCCCACTGCCTGCTCATATTTTTCAATTTTTGCTATGCATCTGCTCTACCTTTATATTAAAATCTTCATCAACATAACCTTCAAAAACTTCCATGTAGATAATAATCATAAAATGTATAATTTTTCTATAAGTCTTAGCATCTCTGTAAAGTCCGAAGGAACTTTGAGTAAGCAGTCATGGTTTAATATCTTAGATTATATCTGAAACTACAATTGTCAATTTGAGGCTCATCAGGTACCTATTGCAAATAAATCAAACAAAAACACAAAAATGTATAAAATAAGCAAAATAATTTGTAAGTTTCTGATCACATATTAGCATTTAAATGGAATAAATATAACTAGAAATCATAAAGTTTCAAATACAATAATAAAAATAATGCACTGACTTTTTTATACTTTAAGAAATGATTCAGTATTTCATTGAATTGTCAACACTTAGGATATATATTTTTTTTAATATGGAATATATAAATGCTTGGTTTTCAGATTCTTTCCTACTGAGTGCTTTCTGAATTTGTGAAGAGTCTAACAATAAGACAGGCTGGGATGATTAAACCATAAAGCTCCATTAGACAGTTCTTAAACTAGAAAAACAAAAGATTTTTAAAAATGAGAACTCTGGAATCATTTTCAGTATTGAGACTTGGCCAGGGCTGTCCAAAGTCAGTAACTTGGAAAAGTAGGAAAATCAACAAAGCAAAATTGTTATAGTATAGATTCTTTTTTTTTTCAGACAAAGATGAAATGCATTTCTGTTTTAAATGAGTAAAAATGTTATAACAAGAAATGTAATTTTGGGGAACCACAAAATAACCCAGATCTTGACCCAACCTATATATCCTCTGTTATTTTATATATTCCTCTGATAATAGCTCAGTGATTATGAGGTTACACTCTGAAGCTAGATACAAGGGTTCAATTCCAACTCTATCATTTAGTTGCTTCATATATTTGGGCAAGCTACTTAACCTCTCTTGCCTCAGTTTTCTCACCTGTGAAAGGGGATAATAATGAGATCTTCTTCATAGGGTTGTTATGAAGATTAAACATGTTCATCATAAGTAAACTGTTTTACATAGTGTCTGGCAAACAGAATATGACTTTATATTATTACCTATGATAATGTTAAAATAAAAATGCATCAATGTTTCAGTCATATCAAAGAATCACACATTTATAAGCTGATCAAATTGAGATCCATTATGATTCAATTAAAATCATTGTTAACTTTTATTTTTGCAGATTCCTTTAGTAAATCTCTGAGGCAGTAATATATATATATTTTAACAGTGCTCTATAAGGTCAATTAAATGTACTTAACTGTTTTTAGCTAAACTTGTAGGAGCTGAGTAACCACTAAGAATGTTTTTTTGCTTATTTCACAATTGGTTCTCTATTGTCAAGGTAACGATTTAACAATCACCTTTTCTCACGCCCTCCCTCCTCCGTGAAAAAAGGCACGTACAAACAGATCAGTCCTTTTAAAACTGAAACTAAGAATATGGAGTAGAAAACACAGATTGATTTTATGTGCAAGTAGCAATTTTTTTTTAGCTCTAGGTGAGGGTTCTATGGTGGGCTGGTTTACAAGATAAATAATAACTTCCCCCAGGTGCTCAGAAGTAATTTCTTCATACCAGATATTAACAGTTGTACAACATTAATAAAAGTTGTCTTTTATTGAGTATTTACTATTTATCATCCAGTGTGCTTTATGTACTTCAAATGAATTTATTAAAAAAAATAATTCTTCTAAATTATCTAAAGATCAAATATTGTCTCCATTTTATAGCTGTGAAAATTTATACTCAAAGAGACAAAATGCTTTTCCAAGTTTTGCAGAATGAGTAGAGCTGGCAGGATTTGAATCCAGTCATGTGTCTCCACATAATGTTAATTCGCATACATAAGCTTCCAAAAGTCTTTTTAGTTTTAAAAGCTCATATCTGTAACAAAGACTCATGCATTCCCTCCATGGCTTTTTCCTCTAGATATTTATAAGATTTCATATTTTTAGTATTTTGTACCTCATCTAAGAACACAAAGATGTGTTTGTATCTGCTATTGAGTGAGGCCCTTCTTAGGTGAGCTGTGTTTTTCATGGTTAAACTGACCCAGATTCTTGTAAGTCACCAAATACTCTTCAGGAATATTGCACTTTGCAAAGATGCATTAACACATTCAGATTTCCAGAGTATTTTAGTGGCTAGTGGTAATGTACATAGGGAATTGAGTTAATGCATCTTACATAAGTGCCTACATTTTAAGGAGTAGGCACAGGATAAATATGGCAAGCCATGTGTTGGGTATGCATATGCACTAAAATTCAACAGAAGGATATATAGAATTCTAAGCATAAAAGTGCCTTAAGTCATACCGTTTCTTTTTGGATTTTATTTTCTTGTTATTTTCTCTTTCTCATCTATATGTATATATACATACCTACAGATGTCATGATTCAAAGTAACAGGGGAGGGTCTGTCATATTCTTTTAATTATAGAAGCAATTATACTAATATACAAGTGGCATTAATCAGTACTTGCCTAATCCCTTATAGAGAACTGAAACATTCCTATGAAACAAACAAACAACAACAACAACAGCAAAAACTGGAGAGAAAAGGAAAAGAAAGATAGGGTTGATGGATTTCAGGAATTCACCAGAGACCATTGCAAAAAGTGTACCAAGTCTAGAAAAAATGCAGACAGTGTATTGCATGGTATCAGTCTTCTGCCATTAGCTTTGAAGGATAATTCAAGTGCCCCATCCAGGAAATGCTTGGCTTTCTTTACCAGTTGCAGACATAGCAAATAAAATGTTCTTGACAGAAGGATAAAGGAGAGAGAGAGAGAGAAAGCAAATCTTTAGGGAATGAGGAGCCTGTAGAAAGTAGTAAAGCACAACTCCATGTACAAACAAGAGGCCGCCAGAGATACTGCATCTTCTATGAGTTCAATGCACAATCACCACACCTTGAAGGAATAGTTTATAATTTTAAAAGTAAAGTATAATAAAAATGCTCAGTGACATAGAGGGAATTATGTCAGTATCTATTGGGTCATGGATAGCTATAAGAGGGAAAAGGGATCCAGATTAAGTCTTTGGTTACAATTGAAGCAGTTCTTTCCTTCTTTCTCCTTTTCCTCTTCCTTCCCGCCTTCTCTTCTTCCTTCCTTCTTTCCTTCTTCCTGCCTTTCTAAAATTAATCCCTTTTGTAAATCAATATTAATGTACTCTGTGTATTTAAGAAGGTATCTGCTAAGACAACATAATATGGTTTTGTCATAGCAAATATTTTTTTGTACAAATAAGTATGTTACCCTCCTCATTAAAAAAAATAAACTGTCAACAGTAACTGCATATCAAATTATTAAATTTATAAGCAGTTTTGAAGAATATGAAAAGAAAGTATAGATGTATTTTTTTTAAATGACTATAATGCAGCCTCAAAATGATAAGGGGCATGAGTGAAACCAAGCAGGACCCTGTGGGGATCCTGGGAACAGAAGCCTTTCAGTCCCCCATTTCTTGTTTGTAGGACATAGACTCCAGCCTCCATGACCTTCCTTGAGTCCCAAAGGGCAGTTTAGAACAGTTGTTAATCAGGGAGTGTAGAGGATGCAGAGACAGGGGAGGAGCAGTCAAGAAACAATAGCACAGCCTTGGAGCAGGGTCCTGCCTCAAGGGATACACATAACAATATCTCTGAGAACTAAAACCCCCTTCAAATGGAAGATGTTATCATTCTTCATTCCAAATTAAAGGAACAATAGAAGGTCTTCAAGACCACCTGAGGCCAGATCAAAGGAACCACAGAAACTCATCAGACCAAATGAGACCAGATTAAAAGAGTGCAAGCCCTGCACACACCTTAAAACTTATCAGCAACCTGGCCCTTGAACCATTGCTATAAAACTCCCCACCAAATCCTCCTGGGTGGGGACACACAGCTTTGAAGGGTATGAGCCCACTGCTTCCCCCTTTGCCTGGCAAAACAATAAAGCTATTCTTTTCTACTTCCCCCAAAACTCTGTCTCAGAGATTTGATTCGGCACTGGTGCACAGAGGCCAAGTTTTGGCAACATGAGGAAGACATTAATGTCCTGGAATTAGGGATATTTTTGACCCAACTTCTTTTTAAGCCTTATAAACTGTCCCCACCACCACCACACACACACACACATAAATGAGTCCTTTAGAAAGCATCCCTACTGAACATTATGTTTTCAGAATAATGCTCTTGCATATATTTTTGCCCAATCTTATTCCTTAGCTTTATCTCCTTGAGTGCAGAATGACAAGATCTGGATGGGCATGCTTGTAATATCAGGTATCTGAGCTTCTCTATAAAGTACTTGGAAGAGTGCTTAGAAAATTTCTCTGTAGAAGGGGTATACTCATAGCTTTATTCAACTCATTACTAATGTGAGATACTTTAAATATGGAAACAATGATGTAACCTAATTGGTAACAAACAAATTGTTAACAAAACAAATTTTAGGTTACACAAGCCATTGAGCGAAGGACAATTTTATCATCCATTCTTTATCCATGAATAAATTAGAATATTACTTCAATATATGTGCCTTATATTTGAGAGACATTTAATAGATAGTATTACAGTTATCACAGTACAGTGAGCAGGGTATGCATTGTCATGAAGAGTAAGGGATGATAAATTATGAGAGTGGTTAATAGAAATTGTCAATTGCTGGAGTCCAGCTCCAGCAAGTCCAGGGATACCCCGAGGGATGGATAGCGTCGGCGAAGGAAATAATTCTATTACTTCAGCATTGCATGTTTCTTTCTCTCATGTCTTTATTCTTGATTCTTCTTCTTCATTCTTCTTTTTTTGTTACAATCACAGGTTTATATATTGTAGTTGATTACATTACCAGGTACGTGGCCAAACAATCTTAGCACAATCAAACCTCAAAATATTCTATAAAGATTTTTTTAAAACAAATATCCCCTAGTTTCTAGATGTCCTATTAAAATATTTCCCCAAGTTCCCATTAATTACAGGTTGTTTCTTAGTAACCAAGTTAAGCAGTTATATGATTATATCAATTGTAAAAGTTAAAGCTACTTGTTCCTATTTTTCTTCTTGCATGAGCAACCTTTTACAATGGTTCCATGAAAATATTTACAATGTACCTGCATGCTCTTTCTCATTGTTTTCTTCAACTAAGACAGTGTTTTCTCCCTATCCTGGCAACGAATTCTGCTCTAGTCATTTGTTTTTCTATAATTAATCTTCCTTTATAATAGAACCATAAATTTCCTATGTCGTCATCAGGAACTCCGGCCCATGGCCATAACTCCATACTAGAGGGTGTTTTTCATAAAAACATCCCCTTAGTTCCAGGCTCTTAATTCTTTACCTATTTCCCCAGGGCTTTAGTGGGTACTTCCCATTCTGTGGTAGTTTCAGGAGGGGGAGTCCTAGAGGAATTTTTCTTTCATGTGGAGAAACATCCCCCCCAAATTGCCCCTGTATGTAAATTTATTATCATAAAACATAACAACGGAGCTGTAGTCCACCTCCCTGGCACGGCGCTGCCTTTCAGTTTCGCCTTCCGTTGCTCATGACTTTGTCATGGTGCAATGGCTCCAGGATGGCTTCCGACAGTCAATGCTAAGAAATTCATGATTAAGTGAGTCAGAGAAATGACAGTTATCTATCTTATATTTTTAAAAGGTGCATTCTAGTTAGTGTGTTGAGAATAGACTAGGTTATTAGAGAAGGGTCTGAGATGATGATGGTTTAGACCAGAGTGGTGTCAGTGAAGGTACTGAGAGGTAGATTAATTCTCAATTGATTTTTAAGATAGAGAATTTGCCAGCAGGTTGGAGGTTATGTGTGAGAAGAACAATCCAACAATGATCTGAAGGTATTTGGAATTTTCTTCTGAAAGAACATGGTGGTGCCATGTCTTGGGATGAGAAAGATATGCAGAGTGGACAAGTTGATGTTTGGAGAAGAACATAATAGATCAGTTTGGGAAATGTTAATTTTAAGAAACCTATTAGACATTCAATTGCAGACATGGTGGAGGCAGTTGGATGAACAAATACAGAAAGGACAGTGAATGACACAAATTTAGATTTTAGAGAAAGGAGGCAGAGGACGAAGTGTGATTAGGACTGGGAAATTACTGTGGACATAGATAAGAGAGGTTTCAATGAAGGAAGTAAGCATTAAACCTATTGGAAAGGATTCATGAGAGAATAGAAAGAGATAAAGTGATAATTAAATATAGTCAATTTTTGAGAGAATTTTTGCTATAAATGAGAGAAGAGAAATGTAATAACTGGACTGCTATGGGAGGTCAAGATAGACTTTTTTTTGTGTGTGTGTGTGTGTGTGTGTGTGTGTGTTTTCTGATTGTTATAATCCAGTCAAAAGAAAATATAAGATAGTACTGGAGTGATGGATAATTGCTGGAACAATGTTTTTGAGTTAGCCACAGGGGGTCATTGTCTAGAGCATGTCCTTAGACCGGAGGTTGGACAATTCAATCATAGAAACAAGAAGAAGGACTTAAAATATGGACACAGATGTAAGCTGCCTGGTAGATGTGGGGGTGCTTCTGCTTTCTCAGTGAAATAGATAACAAAGTCATCATCCAAGAATGAGGATAGGAAATAAGTTATTGGAAGTTTGAGAAGAGAGGAGAAGATATACAATTCCTCATGAATAGACTTGGGGTATTTACCATGCATGGGGGAATCCCTACCAGAATCCACAAGAAACCAGGAACAGTGGTTGTCTTTGTACTGTAACCCTGGTAATGCTCTCTAGACATTCACTTTTCATTCTCTTAAATTTAGTTTTTTTCATGTTGTTTGAATTGTTTTTAGCATGTGTACACATTAAAATATTTGTAAACATATAAAAGGAAAAAAGAGCTTAAGCATTATTTCCTTTTTGAAGATGTGTGTTGTATTTCCTAGGAGTAATTAGCTTCTTAGTGCTTCCTTAGAACATTACATTTTACACTTACAAGTGTCCATTTCCCCATTGGATTAGGAATTCTTCCATGTTAGGGAGCATCTCCCATTAAATATTTTTACCATCAGACCCTCTGCATATCCTGAGAGTCAGTAACAAGTAGCGAGTGAGTGAGTGAGATCATTTGTGGAAATTTGTGCTTCTTTAAGTCATCTCAAGAACTTTCAAATTTAAACAAAATAGTGAATAGTTTCAAGTAACCTTATCCATTTGTTTACCTCCAAGTCTAAAGCAGTTTTTCTAGAGTGTATTTCCCAAAAACCTATATTAGAATTACCTGATAACTGTGGAAACAGTTTCCTATCAACCCAGATCTATGAAATCATTATCTCCTCAAACACAAACGTTTGAAAACCGAGTTTTTGCTTAATAAGAAGCTATTAAAGGGCAAGTAATGATGATCAGACATCGTTTTAGAAAGATTACCCTTGAAGTAACAAGTAGAATAAACTCATTCTCTGGGAGTGGGACTTTTTAGAAACACATTACCAATCTTAGGGTGGGGTCCTCAACCAAGGCAATGGAAATAGTACAAATATGTTCTGGGAAATCCTTAGGTGGCCTGAGATTCTGCAGGACATGGGATTCAACAGATACATGAGGGAAAGGAAGACTTGAAAGTATTTCCTTATTTACTGGCTTGAGAGAATGCTGATACGTAAACCAAGATAAGGAATTATGCAAAAAGCAGAATGATTGGTGAGATGGGGGAAGTGGGAAATGAGAAGGGCATAAGAACTTAGCAATGGATTTGTTGGACTAGTTGGACTAGAAGTAGTAGTACATCAGTGAATAGAAGAAGATAAATATTTTTAATATGAATAGTTCTTTTCTCTTGTCTATGGTGGGGGAGGGAATGGAGAGGAGGAAGAAGGTAGAAAGGAGGAAGGGAGAAAAATGAATCTCATAGAATTAAAATGAATTAAAAATTGTGTCAAGAGACATAGTTGTATTTCTGTGAGAAAAAAAAAAAAGAATTTGCCAATATTTGAGAAAAGTAATTCCAGAGTCTAGTTTCTACATTTTTGATTAGGAGATCCTTTATTTCTCTTGATGAATTTGGTGTTTTGTGAAGAACATATTGAGAACATTAACATTTGATTAGGGCAACCTTCTTTACTTACCAAATTGTAAGGACTTTGCATAAAAGTCTAATAGTATTTGTTCCTTTTAGCTTAAGTGAGAGCTTATTGAATTTACCTTACTGATACATTTAATGAAATATTTTATTGGCTTATATAGAAGAGCTTTCACTTAAAAACTTATATATCTATTTGAGTAAAATAAACATGGGTATTTAATTTCTGTAGGATTGTTTAGACAATTCACTATTTTTAATAATAATCTCACAAGTGAGAAAAGTAAGGCACGATGACAGTGAACAACGTTTTGAATATTAAATTTCATGGAAGAGCCTAGTTCAGTGTTCATTCTTCTAGTATGCGGTGGTTAGTTTAAGCTAACCAGAGCATGAGACAGTTTTTGATGTGAATAAAACTAGACAGTGTACTGCCTACCTTAATAGTATAATTATTGTGAAGTATATAAATCATACTAATTGAGCTGTCATATATACTTACATTTTACTAAAATTAATTTTATATGTGTTTAACTGTCAATTTAGTTGTAATCCAAAGCTTAACTACTTAGTCTGAGTCATTATAATACTGTTAGATTCAGGTTGTGACAATATTTAAGCGATTTTTAATGCATGTTTTGGTCATCAAGTTTTCTATATTCAAATTCCTGAATTTATTCAAACATATTTTTGTCCACTATAAAATGTTTTCCATCATTTGAATTCTGGTAACATCAAGATTATATTAAGATCATTCAAGGATACCCTGAGTAAACCATAATTCAAAAAGAGTCATGTACCAAAATGTTCATTGCAGCTCTATTTACAACAGCCAGGACATGGAAGCAACCTAAGTGTCCATCAACAAATGAATGGATAAAGAAGATCTGGCACATATATACAATGGAATATTACTCAGCCATAAAAGAAACAAAATTGAGTTATTTGTAGTGAGGTGGATGGACCTAGAGTCTGTCATACAGAGTGAAGTAAGTCAGAAAGAGAAAAACAAATACTGTATGCTAACACATATATACAGAATCTAAGAGAAAAAAAAAGGTCATGAAGAACCTAGGGGCAAGACAGGAATAAAGACACAGACCTACTAGAGAATGGACTTGAGGATATGGGGAGGAGGAAGGGTAAGCTGTGACAAAGTGAGAGAGTGACATGGACATATATACACCTCCAAACATAAAATGGATAGCTAGTGGGAAGCAGCTGCATAGCACAGGGGGATCAGCTCGGTGCTTTGTGACCATCTAGAGGGGTGGGATAGGGAGGGTGGGAGGGAGGGAGACACAAGAGGGAAGAGATATGGGAACATATGTATACATATAACTGATTCACTTTGTTATAAAGCAGAAACTAACACACCATTGTAAAGCAATTATACTCCAATAAAGATGTTTAAAAAAAAAAAAAAGATCATTCAAGGTTAGGATCCTAGTATTTTTGATTTTCACGGGCTGTTGTTTTGTTGATGCTTCAGTGTTAATCAGTTCTCCTTCTTGCTATTAAATCACTCAAATCATATTTCCCCCAAGATGGTAGAGATGTATAAATTGCTACTGCTGAAACTTCACTTTACACCAGATGTTCAAGAAAGGCTAATATGCTTTCACCCTAAATATGGCTTAGTTGTTGCCTTTCTAAAGAAAATATGCATTAGAGTAAGATGGTATCCTTAATGAAGGTGAAGATTGGTGTGGCCAAGTAATAGAGGATGAAAAATTAACTTCAATTAATTAGGTATATCATTTCTAATTGTTTTACATGAAATAGAAGTTAGAACCTTTGGACACAAGAATCAAACTTCCAGAAGACACACCAACATTAAGATACTTTCATTTGTCCCTTCCTAAATCCTCCCTTTTCTAAGAGTGCCACCCAATTGCAGAAGCTGTGCCCAAGCACTTTCCTGAAAATAGTCCACTTGCTGTCTTCTTTCTGGAATAAACGGAAAAGGAATAGATTTGTTCCTTTAAGCATGGCCAAGCCTTTGATTACTTCTATTACCACATAGTCCCTATATCTGGCTATTAAATTGTGCAATTTTCCTTCATCATAGAGTCGGGCTGCTTCAGCTTGAGCATACTGTACTCTGTCTTCTAATTCCAGTAAAGTCAATTATATAAACTCTTTTTCTTTTACAAAATGCTCTTTAGCACACTGGTTCCCTCATAGCAGGCAGAGCCAAGCAAAGGAGAATTGTGGAACATTTTCAGGTATAACTGTGTTCTGCTCAGCAGGTACATTTATTACTAATGGGTAAAATAGTCTCCTTTTTAAGCTACATAATGCTTCTGAGGCCTTCCGTTTTCTGGTTTTGATAGACATTCCAGTTACACTGAGAGAGGAGGTGAAGACCATTGATCGCACTGTGAAACTGCAGCAGGAATACTTTTATTTTTTTTAAATCATTTGCTTGGCTTCATAAGTCAGTGAGTGCACTTGTCTTAATGGGCTGATTTGCATTATATACTGGGGTCCTTCCTGGCTTAAACACTTGAATTTGCTTACTGGTCTGTGTAAATACTAATAAAGAGAGGAGACTCCAATATTTTGGTTTCATATTTTACAAAGCAAATATTTGAGCAGAAAGAATGCCATCAATCACTTTGGTGTATACAGTGTAAAACAGACCTGCTTTCTAATTCTGGCATTAGTTAAATTTAAATTCTTAATGCTGATGGATTGCTTTACCTTTTTCTCTCCCAGATATCTACTTATACATGAAAAAATAATTACAGAATCATATATAGATTCATGGCTAGCTTAATCTAATACCTGATGATCAAACATTCTTTGCTAACAATGACTAATTGTACCTTTGAGGAAAATGTGATGATTTTGGTGGGGGAGGAAAAGATGATCTCTCCTGTTGTGTATGTGATATTTCTGATCTGAGTACAATATTTTTATAAACCCTGTAAGGATGTAAAGGGAATGAATCCAGTGGATTCAACAAACTTTTTATTCTGGGCTTTTACCATCTTGCTATTCAAAGTGAGGTGTGTGTACCAATAGACTTTACAAGCCTCAGCTTCCCTTGGAAACTTGGTAAAAATACAGAATCCCAGGCTCAAACATTCTGAATAACAATTTGTGTTTTAAATACACATTAAATGCTGGAAATCCCTGGTTGGCAGACCCTGTTTCTGCTTTCTGTCTGTCTGTCTGTCTGTCTCTCTTCCTGGCTTACTGTTTGGTGTACTGCACACGTGCATGTTGCAGAACACCTTTAGGGTAAAAAAGACATCCCTCAAATTTTCTATAACATGTTCTAAGCCATTCTGTTTTCTTTCTTTTTTTTTTTTTTTGAGGTACGCGGGCCTCTCACTGTTGTGGCCTCTCCCGTTGCGGAGCACAGGCTCCGGACGTGCAGGCTCAGTGGCCATGGCTCACGGGTCCAGCCACTCCGCTGTATGTGGGATCTTCCTGGACCGGGGCATGAACCCGTGTCCCCTGCATCGGCAGGCGGACTCTCAACCACTGTGCCACAAGGGAAGCCCCATTCTGTTTTCTTAAACAATCTGGAATTCTACCTGCCATTCAGAAGAAGAAGGGACACCTTTTGACACCTGAGAAAAAGCATTCTTGTAACTCTCTTGAATTCAAAAAGTAGAATCAAGTTCATAGTCTTAAATAATTCTCTCTATGGGAGAGCATAGGCCTAAGGAGGTAGTTCTCCTCCTTGCAAAGTATCACTCAGGAGGTGATGGGACTACTTCTTCTAACCCAATTAAAATCATATATAGTATTATATTTGGTGACCTAGACATGTATAAGGCATTTTATTTTGGATAACTTATGTATCTGGTGACATCACGTCTCAGTTTATACCAAAAACAACTAACATTTTTTCCACAATTGCCTGACTACCGATTGTTAAAATTTGGGGGTAGTGGAAAGCCACTGAATTCATTATACTGAACTGCTCTTCTGCAGCAGAATATAGGAGTCTTTTCTCCCACAGCTCTGAGTAATGGTAGTATCTAGCACACTTGGAGGCACGACCTGCAAGTCCATAAAGCTTGCGATGGCTCCATTTCTTTCTGTCTTTCAGAAATTCAAGCATTAAAAGTTTTCAAAATGCTTGAACCATAGACCAGTGGTTCCAAAAATTTCCTGCACATTAGAATCACTTGGTATATTTAAAATATTCCAAAGCTTAGACCACATTTTAGACCAATTATGCCACAAACTCTGGGGGTGGTACACAGACGTCAGTATTTTTTTAGGTTCCCCAACTGATTTGAGTGTTCAGGCAATTTTGTAAATTATTGTCATAAAGACGTGATCCTGGATGATTTAAACGCTCATATTTAGCTTCCCTGATCATTCCCCTGAATTTTGTCCTTAAGCGAACAACTCATGTCCTAACCAAACTTTCCAAATGAATGTCCTCCCTTAATTCTGTGTTTCCGATAATGGCACTTTTATTCTCCAAACCTTAAAAGTTTAAAATGTCAAAACTAGCTTTAACTCTTCCTTGTTTCTGTTTTCAAGCTTCGTCTCTCCAATCCCATCCTTTCAAATAAATATGTTAAGAACTGGAGCTGAGTTTTAGTTATTACTTTTTGCCTCTGTAGCATTCTGCACAGATTCTTCTAGATAACTGGAGTATTGTATTAGTTAAGGGTCTGGGGAGAAGCATGATTTATACCATTTGCCGATTTCTGTGGTGTAGATTCTCATATCATGGCTGATTTCATGGTAATGATGGCTTGCAAAATCCATAATTTTAACAATCAGCTCTGAGCTGGCTCCAGAGCACCATTGCATCAGGTCCTCAAAAAATACATGTGCTGAATGGGGTCACTGAGTAAGGAGTAGTATACTTAGGGTAAGAGCTGTGATTCCATGTGGATTTTGACATTAACCTCTGTTCACCTGTATGTTAAATTGTCTAACTTTATAATGCAATTTAGTCATCTAAAGATAACTAAAAAAAATAGCATTTGCTACTGTCATATGTTTCTTCACAATCTACCTGTAAATCACAAGTTGCTTAATGCAACAGATGTTGTATGTAAAGCCACTGTTTATTAATCCTCAAGGCACTGTATGACAACATTTCTGAAAAATGAAAGGACTACACATACATATAAAACAACAAAATTTTAAAATTGTAGGTCTCACATTCTGTGCATATTTCTATAATGTCATGATGTCTCCTGCAGGTAAAGCAAAATTACAATCTATGTTTAGCATAATATTATTTTTTGAATAGCCGATTATATGGACAATCAGTTTTTTAATGGATTAGGTGTATGCGTTAAAAAATGTAAGTTATTTAAACGAGAACCATTATTATTAATTAATTAATCAATCAATCAATCAATTAATTAATTTTTGGCTGCGTTGTGTCTTCGTTGCTGCGCGCGGGCTTCTCTCTAGTTGCAGCGAGCAGGGGCCACACCTCGCTGCGGTGTGCAGACTTCTTATTGTGGTGGCCTCTCCTGCTGTGGAGCACAGGCTCTAGGCGCGCGGGCCTCAGTTGTGGCTCATGGGCTCTAGAGCGCAGACTCAGCGGCCATGGCACATGGGGCTAGTTGCTCTGCGGCATGTGGATCTTCCTCACCAGGGCTCAAACCATGTCCCCTGCACTGGCAGGCGGACTCCCAACCACCACACCACCAGGGAAGTCCTTAAAACAATTATTTTGCTGACCTATTTCTTAACATCAATATTACTTCTAACTATTTTTCTACACTCAACATAAAACACTAATTTTAATTCAGTGAAGTCTGGGAAGAATGGAAATGTACAGTATCCCTGAGGAACCTGAAGATTAAAAAGTATTTTTGACTAAAGAAGATTTATTTAGTTTTGATATAACTGAAACTATGCAAAGGGAATTTTCTAAAATGTAACCAATGTGATTTGTAGTCTTAAATTCCACATGAATGAATAATCAAAGCAGTATATGAGTCAGGAATAATCTTTTACGAAGGTTTAATGTGGTAGTGATATCTTAGGAACTACCTCCCGATTAATTTATTTTAGCATTTTGAGAACAGTCTCTTGGGAATTTCATTAGTGATGGGTGGATGGAGGATGTGGACAGTCTAGATTGTTGACCACATTAAACTTCCTTGTTTTAATTTCTAATAATTTGTCTGGACAGATATGAAAAATCAGTGGCCAATTTCTCTTGTATTATACATTCCATAATCTAATCAGTATATATATATATATATATATTTTTTTTTTTTAATGAAGAAACAAGGGCATAGGTAAAGCCTCCTGCATGGTCACCTCCTTTGAGATTCTATAAGCATTAGGCTGGTGTCACCAGTGAATACTTACATGCTGGAGGAGTTCAAGGTTTCTGCAGGTGTGGAGTGAGGGAAGTCTACAGCTCATATTTTCTCTGTCACTCAGTAGCTATACCTGTCTTTCCCACTGACTTATCTATGAGATCTTGAAAAAGTCACTTAAAACCCCTGGTCTCTTTATCCCAGTACATTTAAAACAGGAAGATGGTTTAAATTTAACCATCTCACAGTACTATTTGTATAACATCCATTCCACGCTTTGCAGTTCCCTTGAGAAAAGTCCCAGGCTTTTTATAATTTTCTGTTATCTGTTAGTTATGTTCCTACTTTTGAAATTTGAATTTCCCCTCACTTGGCAGAGGTTCCTGAATAACCACCATTTCTCTCCACAATTATTGACATCCTACTGTCACCATGTAGAAAATTCTTGTTAAGTAAGTCATATTGGGCAGGCGTAGAGTCATTCCCCCCATGGTTTCCTGTTTTTTGTTAAAGTAGCTTCAGGCTGATAAAGCTCTTCAAATTACAAACAGTAGTAGTCTTGCATTTAGATATTTGTATTATATTTATAAATTATAAAACTGCTTTTCTCTATTTTCCTCACCTCTCCCTCCTATTATTTGTTTATAATTCAGTATAGTTCTTCAGAATTACATATTTTTAATGCCATTAATTTTCTGTCATGCTAATTTCAATTATATATTTTAAACAATATAAACAATATTTATATTTTATGTCTCTAGCTGGAAGTCAATACCTGTCATAAAATCTGTAAAAATTGAACAGTATAGGATAAAGATACTAAAATGGCACCATTGATTCAACTACTGAAACAGTTCAAATTTTATGTTGGCATTCTTATAGTTGCTGTTCTTCACTTCTTTTGTCTACAACACAGATGCTCTTTAAATAAACAAATTGGAGCTGTAAACTGGAGGTGGGGTCTCGACAGTGATATTATGCATGAGAAGAATAATTGCACACCTTCTCACCATATTTTCGTGTGCTGTGCATGATTTACACAATCTGTATAAATGTTAAAGGATTCAATAGAAAGCCCAGAGATAACTTTAAATCAAGAATTCAATTTGATATGCAGATATTTATTAGATGCTATAACCTTAAACGTCAATGCATAGTTTTATGGTAATACATTTTGTCTTCAAGTTCATTAGGAATAGGAGAGAAATGGACACCAATAACTGGATACTAAAGTGGCAATCTTCTAACTGCCTTTCTAATACTCCTCTAAGGAACAAACTATTTTTCTAGTACTATTTTTTGTAGTTGTCATCTATTTCATGGTTTTACATTTTTAAGCCCTCCAGAAATTGACACCAATGAACATACTTTCAATATATTAACTCATACACAAGTTATTAAACTCCACGAAGACATTTTTTTTAATTCAAAAGTAAAACCTTATAACATTGCAATCAATAGCTTCCTCTTGGAAGGCAAAAATGAACATCTTTCTGTTATTCAGACAGAGATGATACCCCATATCACAAATGCTGTCAGTTTTCCATTACTCTGCACTATTTCACTAAGTGACAGCCGTGGTCTGGAGTTGGACCCTGCAGCACTGTAAACAACCCTGAAGCAGAACCCCATAAATATACATTCCTCTGTGACTCAGCTGCTTGCATTCTTTTCCTCTGGGTCAACCTCTCCACAGGCAACAACTTACCACAGGCTTAATATCTTCCACCTGAGACATCAGGCCCTTGAAAGTAGCTTTTCCTGCAGTTTCACTAGAAAACAAACAACAATGAAATACAAGTTATTAAGTTCGAGAGCCAGAAGCAGCATAAATTTTGGTTCTTTTGGAGTTAAACTACCCTTACCTTCCAAAATACATGCCACTTTGATTTCCTTTCATGTCCATGATATATTTGTCACTACTTTAGATTTTTCTACATTAACAACTCCTGCAGAATGACATCTTAGGGGAGAGCAATATACAGTTGATATAATTTGAATTAGTTATTTAGTGTTTAAACTAAATGACTAGGTCATCTTTATTACAGTATATTTTCTCATGGGAAAAATTGGGGAACATAACTGTGTCATGCACAGTAACTTGGTGCTCTTTGAAAGTCACCATTTGTCTTCTTGGTGGAAATGCAAAGCTGTCTTAAATAAGATTTTGGATAGGACCAAGGTATTTTTCCTGTTGTCCTGGTGATGTATGTAACTTGATTACATTCCACCACATTTCCAATTAAATTAAGTTCAACAGTTTATGTTACCTTTGGGAGTGATGGTGAAAGTCAGAGAGAGACTGAGAAAGGGAAGAGAGAGGCAGAAATCAGCAAAATGTAGAAAACAGAAAAAGATGTGTTGTCTTTGTACTTTTGCTTCAGCTGGAAATGCTGTGGCTTCCTAAGTAGAAGCTGAATTCAATCCATAGATTTCTCTGTATTGGAGATAATTTTCTGCTAAGAAAATAAAATATTCTATAGAGCATAGATTTTTGGTTCTAAATCTAAATACTATTTAGTTTCTATTTAATTTAGATGTGATTATATTTAAGTGAGTATGAATAAAATTGTGGTCTGAAATAAGCAGAAAATGATTTAAATAAACTGCATATAATGTATAAGGTTGAATAAAAACAAACCCTAGAATATAGCAGCTTGATATTTTATATGATTTAAGAGACTTGGTACCAGATTTTAGAAAGTTATAGTTTTTTATTTCATGCAAGATGTCATATTTAGGAAAAGCATGATTTGTTTCTCTGCATGTAGCAATTTGTTCAGTACTCTACAGAGCTAATTCACTGATCTGTTTCCAAATCCTTAGGATCTTGAAATGTACACTTGATAACAGTATAAATAACTATATGCAGGGCTTAAAAACATCAGAAAGCCAACCTGAGAGCAGGATGAGTTAAATAATTTAAGGTATATCATTCAGTACTAGTGCAGATAGTTTTAGAAGTAACATGTGTAAAGAAATTGAGCCAAAAAAAAAAAAAATTCCAAACTTCCTCAGGGAAAGCTTCCTAGAATAGAGGAAGGTGATGGGAGTTAGTCAGTGTGTTGGGGGCTACAAGGGAGATATTGAAATCTCAATATTTTAAATAAAAAATTGCTCAGCATAACTCAGTGGTTGCCAACTTTTCTGTACTTTGCAATTACCAGGGGCTCTTTTAAAAATATTATTGCCTGTCTCTCACTTCCAGACATTCTGATTTTATTATTATGGGATGTGAGAGCTAGACACTATGATTTTAAAAATCTCCCTAGGCTATTTTAATGTCCAGCAATGTTTGGGGAACACTGGCATGAATATGATACTCTTTAAAAGATAAAATAAATCAGTGAAGCTATTTTCTTTTTTTGTAAACAACAGCTTTTGGAATATGAAGCTTTCCTTAATTGTGTATAGATGTAAATATACCTTTTATTTTAAAATTGGAAATGCTCTCTTTAACTACTTTGATTCAAAAAGTAATGCTGGATATTTGGGTTGTAAACAGCTGGTAGATGCATTCAATGAAATTCTGTATTGTGTTAAAAATGAACATATTGAAACCTTACATATTAATGAGGATAGATATCAAAATAATAAACTTCATGGAAAAGAAAAACTCAAGAAACGTATAGTATAATGTTCATATAAAATATAAAAGGATGTAAAATAACTGCTTTTGTTTATGAATATATAAAAACATAAAATTCATGAATAGGCATCACATTTACTAAATTCAAGATAGTGATTACTGCTGGGAAATGTGGGAAGAAATGGGATTAGGAAAAGCTACACATTTATTATGTTTAATTTTTAAAAATAATATCCCAATCAAAAGCTGCAAAATGATATGATTTGGCAAAGCTGATGGTATTACGTATGTGTTTGTTACATTATTCTTTATTGTTTTCTCTGTACTTAACATATTCGATAGTGTCAATAAATGGTCTTGGGAAAATTGGATATGTACATGCAAAAGTATGAAAGTAGACACTTTGCCATATAGAAAAAACAATTCAAAATAGATTAAAGACTTCAATGTAAAACTGAAACCATAAAACCCCTAGAAGAGACATAGGGGAAAATCTCTTTGACATTGGCCTTGGCAATGATTTTTTAGAATTGGCATGAAAAGCATAGGCAACAAAAACAAAAGTAAACAAGTGGGACTACATCAAAGTAAAATGCTTCCTCACAGTGAAGGAGACAATCAACAAAATTAAAACAGCACATGGAATGACAGAAAATATTTGCAAACCATTTGTCTGATAAAGGGTTAATATCTAAAATATATAAGGAACTCATAAAACTCATAGCCTAACCATATTAAAAAATGGGCAAAGGGCCTAAAAAGACATTTTTTCAAAGAAAACTTACAAATGGCCAACAGCTATATAAAAATGTGCTCAACATTACTAATCATCAGGGAAATGCAAATCAAAATTACAGTGAGCTACCACCTCACAACTGTTAGAATGGCATTTGTTAAAAAATCAAAAGATAATTTTTTGAAGGATGTGGAGAAAGGGGAACACTTATGTTGGTGGGAATGTAAATTGGTATAGGTACTATTGAAAACAGGATGGAATTTTCTCAAAAAATTAAAAACTACCATACTCTAAGTTCTAAAAATTTAGGGCTATATATGACCCAGTAATCCCACTTCTAGGTGTATATCCACTATCTCAAAGAAATATCTGCACTTCATGTTTACTGCAGTATTATTTACAGTGGCAAAGATATGGAAACCACCTAAGTGACTATCTGTGATAAAGAAAATGTGGTATATGTATACAAAGGAATGTTCAGCCTTTAAAAAGAAGGAAATTCTGCCATTTGCAACAGCATGGATGGAACTGGAGTCCATTGTTCTAAGTGGAAAAAGCCAGACACAGAAAAACAAATATCACACGATCTCATTTATATCTGGAATCTCAAAAAAAAAAAATGTTCCTAGTAACAAAAAGGAGAATGGTAGTTACTAGATGCTGCGGTGAGGAAAAAGGGGAGATATGATCAAAGGATACAAACTTTCAGTTATAAGACACATAAGTTATAGAGACCTAATGTACAGCTTGGTGACTATAGTTAATAATAATGTACTGTATACCTGAAAATTTGATGAGAGAATAGATCTGAAGTGTTCTCACCATACATACAAAAGGTAACTAAGGGAGGTGAAGGATATGTTAATTAATTAAATTGTGGAAATCATTTCACAATGTATACATAAATCAAAACATCACATTTTACATCTAAAATATATATAGTCAAAAACATATAGCTGATTCACTTTGTTGTACAGCAGAAACTAACACAACATTGTAAAGCAATTATACGCCAATAAAGATATTAAAAATAAATAAATAAATAAATAAATAATATTCTGTAGCAAAAATGAAAGACTATTTCCAATTTTACTATTATTCAAAGTACACAAGAAGGAATTAGTTTGTGATATTTGGAAGAAAAAAAGGAAAACATCCAAACTGAATAGGTTATGACATATTTCTAACAATTTAGCAAGTTGAGAAAGTGTGAGAGTTGGGATGCTGCCATCTCATCATAGGGGAAATGAGCCTCAGAGTTGAGTTTTAATTCAGTAAAACTGAACCAAGGGGAAACTCAGTAGGACGATTTGAGCTCTAATTTTATTCAGTTAAATTAGCAGAATGTGGATTTTAAAATTTTGGCTTGAATTTTCCAAATATATATATATATATATATTTTAATTTTGGTTCTTTCTGATGTTCAATCATCAGATAAAAACTTTTTTTTTTTTTTTTTTTTTTTTTGCGGTACACAGGCCTCTCACTGTTGTGGCCTCTCCTGCTGTGGAGCACAGGCTCCAGATGCGCAGTCTCAGTGGCCATGGCTCACGGGCCCAGCCGCTCCATGGCATGTGGGATCTTCCCGGACCGGGGCACGAATCCATGTCTCCTGCATCAGCAGGAGGACTGTCAACCACTGCGCCACCAGGGAAGCCCAGCATTTTGTTTTTAATGTTTTCAGATTTTCACATATATTGGAATATGTTCATTTAAAAACTTTCAATAATATTTTCTAATAGGAGTTCTCAGTTCTCTTTGTTAAGAGATCTCTATAAGACATTTGAAGATCAATGTTCCCTCAACACAGAAACTTGAATGTATATATCGATGCAACATTGATCATTCATTTTCATAGCCTGTGTAGACCTCTCTGAAGTTTTTATGTGGACTCCAGGCTGGGTCTCTTATCTTAGAGTAAAATAACATTGAAAATACTCTTTTTTTATTCTTTTCTTTCTTTACTATATGAAAATTTACCATAAGGCATTATATCGGCTGGATATTTTCACTTAAGATGAATAATAACAATTAAAATGTAAAATATTACTTTTCAACTTTGTGATAATTTGTCTTCATAGTGAAATAATATAAGAAATTTAATATAGGGCACAGTTTTGTTCTAAAAATATAGATCAGTAAATATGCATGCACACTGAAAAATTTAAGATGGAAGAAGTCCAATTTGGAAATATTATCCAATTGGAATTAACCAGAATTTATTAATTTATTCTTTCCTACTCTCATTCTTAAAACATGTATTAGGAGTCTAATAAGTGCCTTATATTGGGCCAAAACTGAAGCATAATAGTTTGCCTTGGGAATCTGGTATATTATTGGAACAAGAAAGAACATTTTCAATAGAATTTTATGTTTGTATTCCAAAAATGATTCAAAACTACTGTGGGAATGCAGCTATGAATGTAAAAAAATGAACACTTCTATGGGGAGAAAATAATTTATGCAAAAACAATTCTACTTTATATAACCCTTTAGAGTTTAAAGTATAAAAATATATTAGTGTAAAGGCAAGGAATATATGGTCAATATTGATCAGTGGCAAAACAAGAATGATAATTTAGGCTTAAGAGAATTGAAATAAATATAAATAGAAAAAAATAGTCTATTTTATAATTGAATTATTAAATTTATAATTGAATTATTAAATTTATAATTCAGTTATTAAATTTATAATTGAGTTATTAAATTTATAATTGAGTTATCTAGGTGATGATCTTACCTTCACTGTTTTGTATAGCTGCGGAAATGTGTGAAAAGAAAATTGGCTAACATTTCTGAAAGATGTAAAAATATCAAAGAAAATCAACACATATAACTGCTGTCCTAAAATGCTTACCTAATTAGAAAATGGTTCTCATCCTTCCTCAAAGGATCTCCTCATATTAAGGTAGAAATTTGGTCATTTTTACAACTGTGCATTCAATTGGATCAACTAATAAGCTCTTAAGACTAATATATATTGTTAAAATTTTCTTTCCCTACATCTTGCCAAAAATGATACACAAAGATCATGTTTTCCAGGAAGAGAGAAAACTTTACCAGTAATCCCCTGACCCTTTTTAAATTCCTTCTCCTGCAGGAGAACAGATAGTCTGAGTTTCCTTCCCTTCAAGTCCTCTGTGACTTTAGGTATGCATCTTTAAGGGATACAGAGCACAACTTCCCATGTACATTTCCCAATGACTAGAATGAGGGAATGGTTCCTTCCTCAGCAATGCTTTCATTTGCCCATTATACAACACTGGGGGGTTCAAATTTTATTTATGTTTTGGATAGACAGATTAGAGAGATTTCTAGGACGTTTTTCATTACTGTTATATTTTTTGTCATTCCATACATCTAGGAATGTTAAGTGCTATAGATGTTATTTAAAAATTCTCCTTCATTCTAGCTTATTATATTTTGTTTGCTAAAATATAAACTTTGATGTAGCTGTAAGAATATTTTTTTAAAAAACTACCCCTTAAACTGTGTATTATTTAAGGGGAAGAAATTGCAAAGAAACAAGTCTTCATTTAGAGACATTTTTTTCCCAGTGGATATATTTTAGTTTGCACTGAAATTATGATACTATCCTTATCAGAAAGGACAAAAAAGGGCGGGAGGAGAGTCTTGGAAAGTCCTTATTTCCAAAGCTGTATATTTAGATGTAAAAAACTTATGACTATACTATAAAAATCATAACTGTTATTCCAAAGACAAATATAATATTTTCCTCTAATCAAAAATGATATTATGAGTATATTTTGGATTGATTATTGACAATCAAATGAATTGCAGTGGAAAGGTTTATTTTGTTTATTTTTATCCCTGAATTAATTACTGATGAGATATATGTAAGGAACCAGATTTAACCCAGCTTGGACCCTGTACCACTGCAGGAATAGGGCTGCTGGGAGGCTCCAAAATGGCATTTCCACAGATGTCACTGTGGGTGTCCAGAATGGCTGGAGGATGACTAGAAAGAGAAGCTGACTTAATTAACTTCAAGAATGTTTATGTTAGCACACTTAAAAGTAATTCATCATTATAATAGACACTGGGTGGGGGGGACAAAGAAGAAGAAAAGGAGTCTGCCTTAAAGAAGCTAGTGATTTCCTGGGGAAAGATTATAGTTCTAGGGACTTACTTGCAAAAAGGAACTATTAGAGATCAATCTGACACAGGCTTTTGCAATGTTGAAAATGCACTTGACAGCTAGGAGGAAGAGTAGCTCTCTAGGTCATCTCATTTTGTTGAGGACAGCTTCATGTAGGAAGTTAGACTTGAGATTTTCTTTGAAAGAAGGAATGGAGTCAGATTTTTTTTTTTAAAGGCAGGATTTCATCTTAGAGATAAGAGGAGAGAAAATTCTAAGATTTAGCTTAGGTGTTACCTCCTTCTTTTCCTGACTCCTGCAAGCTGAGATAAATCCCTTTCAAATTCTCCCATAAGAGTTATCTTATCTGTAATGTACACTGCCATGCAATCAGGTAATTTCTGCCTCAAAACTTGACTGGGAGCACCCTGAAGACAGAAAAAAATGTTTTAGTCTGTATTTCTAATATCCAGCAGAGTGCCAGGCACCTCTTCTTTAAATGTGAGCTGTTTGGATGGCTGACTGGCTGGCTGCTTGACTGACTGGATGGACAGATGGATGGATAGACAGATGAGATGGATGGATGGATGAATAGATATATTCTAACTGAAAAGGCTGGCTAGGTCAAAGTTGTATATGAAGGGATACCTAAGGAGTTGTAATAATTGTGAGTGAAATATCCTGTCTGAAAAAGTGTATGTTTGGGTAGAGTAATATATTTGGCAAGGTGACATCTCTTTATGGATTTCCTCAGTGGCCAGTGATATGAGTCTGCAGCTGACCTGAGAAGCTTTGGGAAAGTCATTGGGAACTCTTAGTCAGAAGAGTGGCATTTTGGGATTTGTAATCTGAGCTGACTAAAAATATGAGACCTGGGGGCCACTGCAGTAATCTGGGCATAGAGCAATGAGGTCACAGACCAAAAGAGTGGCAGTGAGTATGTAGCAATTCAGGCAAGTCCTAAAACAATCAAAATAAAGGATCTGCAAGAAATGCATATATATTGTAATGGCAATGAAGAAGAGGGAGGAGTCAGAAATCCATCCAAAATTTTGAGTTTGGACTATTAGGGAAATGCTAAAATATGCACAGAATTGAAAATTTGGCAAAAAAGTTTGCTTGAGGGATGCTTGTAATAAATAAGCTGTGCTCTGGACCTATGGAGCATACTGTATAATGTATTTTAAACAATGTAGTTTAATAGCAGTAACAAAGGCCAGTTATGGCCCACATTATTAGAATAATTAAGATGCCCTTTTACCTTCCCCACAAAGCATCATTTTCTCCCAGTGCCCCCCACATGCAACTCTTTTGCAGTCTTGCTGTCAGCTACAATATCAAGTTATTTTCTCTGGGATATTAGCTGATGGAGTTGCTACCCATCACAGTGATATGTTCACATCCTTCAGACAATTAGTGAAGACACAAGAGTCATCAAGCCTCAAAAGAATATTTCAGAATTTAGAGAACCTCATGACAGCATAGTCCTTTGCTTAAGCTTAAAAACAAAAAAAAAATATTGAAGGAAATATTGTCAAATACTATCAAAATTATTGCAGATAGTTATTGTCATTATTATCTTTGAACTCTAATGATATGTAAATTAATTCTAATTTCCTAAATAGTCTAGTGAAAAGAGAGTATCATAGGATCTCCAATTTATAACTCTAAATTAATTTTCCACATGTTAATAGTGTACTTTAGATTTTTATGTAATATTCTGGTAGAATACTCACTAGATAGCTGGATATCAAAGTGCTTGGTGTTTAGTCTTGCATGTCTCACTTGATGCTTTGTGACTTTTTGGAATTAATTTAATCTTTCTGAACCTTAGTTTCCTCATTTGTAAACAATTTTTTGAATGTGCATGCATATTGAATATAAAATGCACTATGTGAGGACAAATTATTGCTGCTATCATTTTATATAAATATTATTTAAAGGTTTACTTTGTTGTCAAACTAATTAATAGTAGTTTAAAAATATTAAGTAAATAATAATTTAGTAGATAAAGGTATATTGAAATTAATCAAGTTGTTCTTATGCTCAGGTTCATATTAAAATGTCACTATAGCACCTACTTTGGAAATTTTAATGTGAAATAAATAATGGAGGCCACTTATTATTTTGCAATACCTAGATTAGATAAATCATGTCAAAACACATTCTGCAGAGGGAATTCAGGAAAATATAAAATATTGACAGTTGTCTGAATTAAATTCACAAGTTTCCTAAATTTTATTCTATAGAAGTAATTTCTTTCAATCATTTTGTGCAGGATAGACCTGCTTTTTAGAAATATAGCTTTTTGAGTGAATTTTAATACTCATTACTTCCCTAAGCTATCAAAATTTTTGGCATAAAAATTATGTAAAACATAGATTACCATCTGATGATATTGGAAATGTCACAACTCTGCTTAAAAATGAAACATTGGTCACGACTTTAATTACTCAAACATGCTCTTGTATGTTCAGATGCTCTCTTATGCTTTCCTCTCTGTTGTTCCCCAGTGTCTTCTAATTGAAATATTATAGATCTTTCTATGTCCTTCTAAATGTTATTTCCAGCCAATAGGAAGGTGCTTTCCCTCCTCTGACTATTTCTCTGCAGTCATAGTTCTCTAGAAAATACCCTATCATTCATTACCATTATTTAGCCACTTGTTTTCTCATGTTCATAGGAATGAAAAGATTTTGAAGTCAGGGACTCTTTAATTATCTCTAAATCTTACAGCAGATTGTATAATGGCATTATATATAATAGGTGTCCATTAAATATGGCTTATTAAATTGTTGCAAAAGTCAGTTAATTTGTTTATGGTGGTATTAGCTAGTTGTGTACAGTTAGTTGTATTAGCTAGATTTTGTGCAACTTTGAAATATTATGAATAAAATCAACTGATGACTACTGAAGTTTTCTTGGATCAAATTTGGTTGTCTATATTTTTTATTGTTTCTTTATTCTTTGAAAAATTAAACTTTGAAGTGAATGATTAGAAGTATTGAAGTCTAAACTTCCCCTGCCTTCTTTATTTTATGATAGCAATTTCCAAAGCAATATTCCTGTCTATTGTGTAGAGGAGGTAAGGCTCATAAAGTGTAGTCGATAGAACTGTTTTATGTTTCAGAAGTCACAAATGCCATTTACGTACAATTAATATATAGTTCATATAAGAAAACTTTTTTGAACCCTTAAAAGAACCATGTACAGAGGCACGATAATCATATTTGTTAAAGCAATATTGTAAGTAGTGTGCCTACACTAGTAAGAAATTGGGGTATAGGAGTTTCATAAAATTTCAGGAAGTCATTGTGCATAAATTTAAATGCATATTTTGATTATTGCACTCATTTGGGGAAACCTGCCAGATAGGTATTGATATTCATTTATTTAGTTATAAAATTTTTCTTCAACCTTACACTTTATTTGTAAGATATGATTTTCTTAACACTCATTTGAGGGATCAAAGTCTTCATTATAATCTTGGAAGATGGTAATGTCAAATGACAAACCCATAGTCCTAAAGCTAAAAGTGGCAGAACAGAATATCAAGACCAGGTCATTGCTTTCTCTCAAAAAAATCTGCATTCTTAATTGATTACAGTAGAAGAAACAAGATGGAAGAAGGCAGACAGGATGACATAATAGTGAGAAATAAAAGGAATATGAAATAATCACTTTGAAGTTAAATCTTGTCATTGCGTGACAAATTTAAGCATGAAATGATACTCAATTTTCCTTTTGTTAATTCTCTTATTTGTCTGAAACATTCTGAAGGCCTTTTCTTGGTTACATGTTCAAATACTAGTCACTAATTGGGTGTCTAGTATTAAAGTACCATAAGATATAGAATATTTTCTTTTCTTGTTTCCAGTCAGCTTTTTATAAAAGATTGTATAAGCTCACTAGGAGCGGCTGATGATTTATCCCCATGTCTCTTGCTGAGATACATTAAGAGGGCTGTCTGGGCTATTAAATTCCTTTATATCAAAGTCTTCTCACCTCTGCTTGGGACTAACGTGTTGATTGAAACTAAGAAATAATTGGACAGCTAAAAGGACCAAAAGCACCAGAAGGTGGCTGATAAAGTTCCATTATAGATCTATTTTCAGCTGGAATTATTTCATGTTTTAAAGAAGATCTTGTAGCATAACTTAATTTTCAGAAACAAATCTACTAACTTGATTGTTTGACTGAAAATATTATTTGAAACTCAAGAATAGTAGGTAGAAAATGTCTTAGTTTTTTTTCTGATTTTCCTCTTAGTTAACTGTATTTTCAAGTATTTTCCTTTCATTAATATGATACTTTTAATGTATGGTTTAATTTACCTTTGATAGTCCTCAATTAAATCCCTCTCCCTGTTTCTTTGTTGTAGTATTATCAAAACTGTCTGTGCTTTTATACCTATTGCCAAGATAGGTCTGTACATGGAATTTCAAAGATTTTCTTTTTACACTAAGGTTTTTAACCTGTCCTCATAACTCAGTCTCTTTAATCCTAGGATTAACCTAGCTACAATTCTCAGATCTTTTCTTTAAAGTGTTCCAGTGTCTTTTTGCTATGTAGTGAAAAGAACGAAAGCAGGGCTCAAAATAGACCCTGACCCTTACAGTGTGAATTGCAGCATTCACTCTGTTTATCTCACACCTACTAGTGGCTGTACATACACATTACTGCACACAATGCATAGCTATGTCTCTGGGGATGTGATTGGAGTTCTCTGTGTCTGAGCCATCAAAAATGCACTTCTATAGCCGCTTCTCACAAAACTATATGAATTTCTGGCATTAGGTCATCCATAAATACTACAGGATATAGATTTTCACATCTCAAATCCATTTTCTTGGACTTGAATTTGTGTCTATTTTGGCCTGAGAAATTCCTTTCTAAAGAACCAATACCTAAATTTCCCACTAACTTTTGATTTTCTTCTTAAATGGCTAAGGAGAGAAAAGAAAGGCCTATTCAGACAAATATCACCCAGTTAGAACCTAATTACAGTGCAATAACTAAATGATTAAGACATAAATGACTATGGTGAGGTTCATATAATGAGAATGAGGTAGGATTTTGTAGTTCTCTAAACTGATAGAAATGACTCAAATATAGTGTCACTACACAGTATTTTTTCAGTACATGAAAATATATTGAGCTGAATTAGTGATTTGGAAAAGATACATGCAAGTTCAGGATGTAATCATGTTTTACTATGTCTTGCAACATTAAACTTAATTTGTTAAATACCAAGCTTTTACAAATTATTTACAACTTTTATTCACTTTACTTCCATTATTATTTTTTCGAGTAATTCTAATAACAGATTAGCTTTAACCTTGAAAACCATTCTGTTTCTGTTTAAGTTTGGTAACCTTCAAGTACCTGGCATTTCTAAAGAACTACAGTAAGTGACAAATGGAGAAACAAGAACTCAGTCCTGATCCCCTCATAGAGATTTAACTGGGCACAGAACATAAAAACATTAAGCAGAAAGGAATATGAAATTATATTTTTTGCAAAAAGAAAAATGTCATAAGTAAATTTCTTGAGAGAATCTGCATTAGTGTGAGCAGATTCCTCTGACATACATGCATAATATGTGGTAATTATTTCCAATTACATTTCTTAAAGCATTAGCAGTTTATTATGAACACAGTGCAATTTATAAGCCTAATATTAGACTCAAATCTCCCAGGATATTAGTTACGTTAACTCTGAATACACATGTTCAAGCAGAGTTGTGTTGCAAATATCATAAAGGCTCAATTGATAAAGGAAATCTATTTTGCATCTTAAAAAAACATATAAGAGCCTTTTCTACAATTTTTGCAGGGCTCAGAAAAATAATACTTTATAAAATTCATTAAATATTTATGATTGTAAGTAGATGGTGAATATAAACTTTATATCTCTGTTTTTTTGTTAACAGATCTTGCTATCACAGTGAAGAAAAAATGCTTTAATTAATTGTGTGATCATTGTCATGTCAATAAGTTTTCAAGCAAGCTAAATGTTTAGAAAAAAATGTTAACTTTCTAATTTTAGAGCCCAAATCCCTAGCTATATTTTAAGGAATCTTTTGTTTTTCCCCACCTATTAATTATAAAATATGTTATTGATTTATAAATGCATTTTTTCTGTCTACTTATTATTTAAATAATTATATAGCAGAAGGTTAGAATAAAATTTAAGGAATTCGAGTTTTTAGAGTCCACAGTTTTACTAGATTTAAAAGGCCCCAACATTTAACTGATTCTGCTATTTTAAGATTTCTGATTATGACAGTCATTATCAACATCTTTTCATTTTATATGAACATATTTTTTTAATCTTCAGTCATTGCCCAAGAAAATCAAAATGAAATTTGCATTCATCTGTTTCACCTTAAGTATAGAATGTGCTCTAACCTATATGACAGACTAGCAATGGCCTATTCATATGTAGCATGGATCTTTTACTAGTTCTTTTAAGTCCTTTGTAAGGACTTTTGATAATTTTAGTTTCTTCCAGGTGTACCTCATTTTAGGTCCTCTTATTCCTACCTACCCTTCAAAATTTGAATAACAGTTATTTTTAACTGAATCATATATGGGATAAACTTACAAATCCGTAGTACTTATTTTATATCATAATTTCCAGCTGTCTTCTTTTTTTAAAATTTCCAAGTGTAGATTTTTCATTTAATATAAGGATTAAGTGCTGAGTTGGCAAGCTTGTTACATTTGGCTACTCTTTTTCCAGGGTTACCAACTGTATGCTGGAACTGCTAATCAACTTCCTGTTTCAAAAATAAAAAAGATGTAGGTGTTTTCAACTGCAACAAAGACAGAAATACATACTTACATGCCCTGCCCCCACTCCCAAACACACACACATTTCTCTTTTAATATCTACTAGTTTTGGGTATGTTGACCTGAAACAAATAGACTTCCAGATATTTCTCCAGCAAAGATGGGTAAATTCAGGATCATAAGAGAGTTGAAATTTGCTGTCTGCAGTCATGACAAGCCACATCCAAGTCCCAGCACAGCTGGGAAAGGAGAACGCTTCTATAAGAGGTGAAAAGGAAATTGGAAGAGCTCTAGTAAACAGAGTCCATGGCTTTTCATTGGCTGGGTTGTTGTCAGGAAAGAAGAGGAGTCTTTCTTCTTCTTGTTTGCCTCTGCTATCTTTGCAGGGTATGAAAGCTCCTCCTTCTGGTTTCCCAACTCTATTTAATTAAGGTTTCTCTTTATTTATTTATTTATTTATTTATTTATTTATTTATTTATTTATTTATTTATTTTAAGCAGAGGTCTTCTTAGAAGCCCATATGATTTAGATTTATTGATTTATTTATTTATGACTGTGTTGGGTCTTCATTTCTGTGAAAGGGCTTTCTCTAGTTGTGGCAAGCGGGGGTCACTCTTCATCGTGGTGCAAGGGCCTCTCACTATCGTGGCCTCTCTTGCTGTGAAACACAGGCTCCAGACACACAGGCTCGGTAATTGTGGCTCACGGGCCCAGTTGCTCCACAGCATTTGGGATCTTCCCAGACCAGGGCTTGAACCCATGTCCCCTGCATTGGCAGGCAGATTCTCAACCACTGTGTCACCAGGGAAGCCCATCTCTTTATTCTTTTTTTCTTTCTTTTTTTTTTTTTTTTTTTTTGCGGTACGCAGGCCCCTCACTGCTGTGCCCCCCCCCCCGTTGCGGAGCAGAGGCTCCGGACCCACAGGCCCAGCGGCCATGGCTCACGGGTCCAGCCGCTCTGCAGCATGTGGGATCCTCCCGGACCAGGGCACGAACCCGCGTCCCCTGCATCGGCAGGCGGACTCTCAACCACCGCGCCACCAGGGCAGCCCTCTTTATTCATTTTTTACAGGTGTTACAATTCTTTCTAATATGCTAATCTTTTCTAAAATTTAAACTGTCTAGGATTACAAATTATTTTTTCTGTCAGCACAGCAAAGTTTCAGTGAAATTCTTATTGTGTTTATACCACTTTGGCTCATTTCTTATAAAAATTCTTTCCAAAATATCTCCTAATGCATAACATTTTTGGCAGGAGGAGAAAAATATCTTATTGGGAGAAAGCAAAATAATTTCTTTCCTGTGGAAGCTTTCTAACAGTTAAAACCCATAACTTCATTTCCTGTGCCTCTGAGCTACACTGTAGAAGTCAGTCCTGGTAAGTTATAATTAAACATGTAGGATAGTTCTAATGATGTCTTACAACTGATGAAATCAGTCTCAGCCCTCTCTACCACCTGATTACCATGGAAACCATTGCTGGCCAACCTAGTAATACTTATCAAAAGGAATTATTATTAATCCTCCTAGTATATGTTGGATAGGGATTTGCACAGCTTTTGTTAAAGTTTCTTGTGGAGGCTGAAAGGTCCAGTAAGGGTAAATATTAATTCTTAATGTGCTGGAGAGCAAGAATGGCTTAGTCTCTGTGGGGCACAACTGGCTCTTGGTAAATCAGATATTAACAGATTATAGGATCAGCCTTGCACTATGTAGGGATTAAAGATAAACAGGTGAATTTTTAGAGGAGGAAAATAATTTCTAAAGCTGACTTAACCAAAGCATTGCTTTATAAAATTGGAATTTAAGCAAGAAAGAAAGACTGTGCAAGAAATTTGAAATTTGTTAAGTAACATTTAGGATAATTTCCAAGAAATGAGATGAAAACACTGAACACTTCCTTTTCTCCTTTGCATATGTGTGGGTATGAGATGTAGAGGGTGATGACTAAATGTCTGTGATGAGAGGCACAGCATTGTTTAAGGATCTTTTCTACAGCTTTTCCTAGGCATTTACTAAACTATATTGTTCACTTTAAAGATCCTTAAGAGGGTAGATCTCATGTTAAGTGTTCTTAACCCATTAAAAATGCAAATCCCCCAAAACAAAATAAAATTCAAAAATTGTAAAATCAGATTTGACATAATATATACTGCCAAGAACTGAAGAAAAACTTAACTAAAAGAATCATAATGCAACCTCATGTCATGTAAAGTTGTGACAAACCCATAAACATTTTCCAAACTTTCAGTTACATTCCAAAACTACAAAAAAAAAAGAAAAGGCAAAACATGAAAATCAGCACTAGTTATATTAAGAGTTTTTCACTATTCACCATAAACATTTTAAAACTCCTTTGTCTTATTAGTTTGTTTAAATTATAATGAGTATGTAGATACTAGATTAACAGCAATGTAAGAACTAATTCACTCAAACCAATGGCAATTTAAAACCTTGAAGAAGTCACAGTTTTTGGTAAAAGTATGTGCTCTCACTTCCTCTTGCGAGAGCAATGGAATCACAACTAACTGCTGAACAATCATCCACAGGAAGATACTGGAACTCTCCAAAAAAGATAAACCACATCCAAAGACAAAGGAGAAGCCACAGTAAGATGGTAGGAGGGGCGCAATCACAATAAAATCAAATCCCATAACTGCTGGGTGGGTGACCACAAACTGGAGAACACTTATACCACAGAAGTCCACCCTCTGGAGTGAAGGTTCTGAGCCCCACGTCAGGCTTCCCAACCTGGGGGTCCAGCAATGGCAGAAGGAATTCTTAGAGAATCAGACGTTGAAGGCAAGTTGGATTCAATTGCAGGACTTCTACAGCAATGGGGGAAACAGAGACTTCAATTTTGTGGGGCACACACAAAATAGTGTGTGCATCAGGACACAGGGGAAGGAGCAGTGACCCCATAGGAGACTGGAACAAACCTACATGCTAACTTTGGAGGGTCTCCTGCAGAGACAGGGGGTGTCTGTGTCTCACCGTGAGGACAAGGACACTGGCAGCAGAAATTCTGGAAAGTACTCCTTGGCATGAGCCCTCCCAGAGTCCACCATTAGCTCCAACAAAGAGCCCAGGTAGGCTCCAGTGTTGGGTCACCTTACCCAAACAACCAACAGGGAGGGAACCCAGCCCCACCTATCAGTAGTCAAGCAGATTAAAGTTTTACTGAGCTCTGCCACAGAGCTACAGCCAACTCTAACCAACACCAGTCGCTCCCATCAGGATACTTGCTCAAGCCTCTTAGATAGCCTTATCTACCAGAGGGCAGACAGCAGAAAAAATAAGAACTACAATCCTGCAGCCTGTGGACAAAAAACTACATTCATAGAAAGATAGACAAGAAGAAAAGGCAGAGGGCTTTGTACCAGATGAAGGAACAAGATAAAACCCCAGAAAAACAACTGAATGAAGTGGAGATAGGCAACCTTCCAGAAAAAGAATTCAGAATAATGATAGTGAAGATGATCCAGGAACTCAGAAAAAGAATGGAGGCAAAGATTGAGAGGATGCAAGAAATGATTAACAAAGACCTAGAGGAATTAAAGAACAAACAAACAGAGATGAACAATACAATAACTGAAATGAAAACTACACTAGAAAGAATCAATAGCAGAATAACTGAGGCAGAAGAACGGATAAGTGACCTGGAAGACAGAATGGTGTAATTCACTGTTGTGGAACAGAATAAAGAAAAAAGAATGAAAAGAAATGAAGACAGTCTAATGGACCTCTGGGACAACATTAAACATAACAACATTCACATTATAGGGGTCCCAGAAGGAGAAGAGAGAGAAAAAGGACCAGAGAAAACATTTGAAGAGGTTATAGTTGAAAACTTCCTTAACATGGGAAAGGAAACAGACACCCAAATCCAGGAAGCACAGAGAGTCCCATACAGGATAAACCCAAAGAGAAACATGCCGAGACACAGTAATCAAATTGGCAAAAATTAAAGACAAAGAAAAATTATTGAAAGCAGCAAGGGAAAAATGACAAATAGCATACAAGGGAGCTCCCATAAGGTTAACAGCTGATTTCTCAGCAGAAACTCTACAAACCAGAAGGGAGTGTCATGACATATTAAAAGTGATGAAAGGGAAAAATCTACAAACAAGATTACTCTACCCAGTAAAGAACTCATTCAGATTTGATGGAGAAATCAAAAGCTTTACAGACTAGCAAAACCTAAGAGAATTCAGCACCACCAAACCAGCTCTACAACAAATGCTAAAGGAACTTCTCTAAGTGGGAAACACAAGAGAAGAAAAGAACCTACAAAAACAAACCTAAAACAATTAAGAACATGGTAATAGGTACATACTTATCGATAATTACTTTAAAAGTGAATGCATTATGCTCCAAAGGCACAGGCTCACTGAATATATACAAAAGCAAGACCCATATATAAGCTGTCTACAAGAGACCCACTTCAGACCTAGGGACATATAGAGACAGAAAGTGAGGGGATGGAAAAAAATATTCCATGCAAATGGAAATCAAAAGAAAGCTGGAGTAGCAATACTAATATCAGAAAAAAAATAGACTTTAAAATAAAGAATGTTACCAGAGACAATGAAGGACACTACATAATGATCAAGGGATCAATCCAAGAAGAAGATATAACAACATTAAATATATATTCTCCTAACATAGGAGCACCTCAATACCTAAGGCATTTGCTAACAGCTATAAAAGAGGAAATTGGCAGAAACACAATAATAGTGGGGGAATTTAACACCTCATTTACACCAATGGACAGATCATCCAAACAGAAAATTAATAAGGAAACATGAGCTTTAAATGACACAAGAGACCAGATAGATTTAATTGATATTTATAGGACATGCCATCCAAAAACAGCAGATTACACTTTCTTCTCAAGTGTGCACAGAATATTCTCCAGGGTAGATCACATCTTGGGTCACAAATCAAGCCTCAGTAAACTTTAGAAAATTGAAATCATATCAAGCATCTCTTCCGACCACAACGCTAGGAGATTAGAAATCAATTACATGGAAAAAGTGTAAAAAACAAAAACACATGGAGGCTAAACAATATGTTACTAAATAACCAAGAGATCACTGAAGAATTCAAAGAGTAAATAAAAAAGTACCTAGAGACAAATTACAATGAAAACACGATTACCCAGAACCTATGAGATGCAGCAAAAGCTGTTCTGAGAAGGGAGTTTATAGCTATACAAGCCTACCTCAGGAAACAAGACAAATCTCAAATGAACAATCTAACCTTACACCTAAAGGACTAGAGAAAGAAGAACAAACAAAACCCAAAGTTAGCAGAAGGAAAGAAATAATAAAGATCAGAGCAGAAATCAATGAAATAGAAACAAAGAAAACAATAGCAAAGATCAATAATATTAAAAGCTGGTTCTTTGAGAAGATAAACAAAATTGATAAACCATTAGCCAGACTCATCAAGAAAAAGAGGGAGGGGGTTCAAATCAATAAAATTATTAGAAATGAAAAAGGAGAAGTTACAACAGACACCACAGAAATGCAAAGCATCCTAAGAGACTACTACAAGGAACTCTTTGCCAATAAAATGGACAACCTGGAAGAAATGGACAAATTCTTAGAACAGTATAACCTTCCAAGACTGAACCAGGAAGAAACAGAAAATATGAACAAACCAATCACAAGTAATGAAATTGAAACTGTGATTAAAAATCTTCCAACAAACAAAGTCCAGGACCAGATGGCTTCACAGGTGAATTCTATCAAACATTTAGAGAAGAGCTAACACCCATCCTTCTCAAACTCTTGCAAAAAATTGCAGAGGAAGGAACACTCCCAAACACATTCTATGAGGCCACCATCACCATGATACCAAAACCAGACAAAGATAATACAAAAAAAGAAAATTACAGACCAATATCACTGATGAATATAAATTCAAAAATCCTCAACAAAATACTAGTAAACAGAATCCAACACATTAAAAGGATCATACAACATGATGAAGTGAGATTTAGCCCAGGGATGTAAGGATTCTTCAATACATGCAAATCAATCAATGTGAGACACCATATTAACAAATTGAAGAATAAAAACCATATGATCATCTCAATAGACACAGAAAAAGCTTTTGACAAAATTCAACACCCATTTATGATAAAAACTCTCCAGAAAGTAGGCATAGAGGGAACCTACCTCAACATAATTAAGGTGTATATGACAAACCCATAGCAAACATCATTCTCAATGGTGAAAAATGAAAAGCATTTCCTCTAAGGTCAGGAACAAGGCAAGGATGTCCACTCTCACCACTATTATTCAAAATAGTTTGGAAGTCCTAGCCACGACAATCAGAGAAGAAAAAGAAATAAAAGGAATCCAAATTGGAAAAGAAGAAGTAAAACTGTCACTGTTTTTAGATGACATGATACTATACATAGAGAATCCTAAAGATGTCACCAGAAAACTACTAGAGCTAATCAATGAATTTGCTAAAGTTGCAGGGTACAAAATTAAGCTTAGTAATCTTTTGCATTTTTATAAACTAATGATGAAAAATCTGAAAGGGAAATTAAGGAAACACTCCCATTTACCATTGCAACAAAAAGAAAAAAAAACAAAACCTAGGAATAAACCTACCTAGGGAGACAAAAGACCTGTATGCAGAAATGTATAAAACACTGATGAAAGAAATTAAAAATGATGCAAACAAATGGAGAGATATACCATATTCTTGGATTCAAAGAATCAATATTGTGAAAATGACTATACTACCTAAAGCAATCTACAGATTCAATGAAATCCCTATCAAATTACCTATGACATTTTTTACAGAACTAGAACAAAAAAATCTTAAAATTTGTATGGAGACAAAAAAAAAAAACCCGAATACCCAAAGAGTTTTTGAGGGGAAAAAAACAGACCTGGATGGGCCTCCCTGGTGGCGCAGTGGTTGAGAGTCCGCCTGCCAATGCAGGGGATACGGGTTCGTGCCCCAATCTGGGAGGATCCCATATGCCGCGGAGCGGCTGGGCCCGTGAGCCATGGCCGCTGGGCCTGCGCATCCGGAGCCTGTGCTCCGCAACGGGAGAGGCCACAACAGTGAGAGGCCCGCATACCGCAAAAAGAAAAAAAAAAAAAAAAAAAAAAACAGACCTGGAGGAATCAGACTCCCTGACTTCAGACTATACTACAAAGCTACAGTAATCAAGACAATGTAGTACTCACACAAAAACAGAGATATAGATCAGTGGAAGAGGATAGAAAGCCCAGATATAAACCCACACACCTATGGTCAACCAGTCTATGACAAAGGAGGCAAGGATATACAATGGAGAAAAGACAGTCTCTTCAATAAGTGGTGCTGGGAAAACTGGACAGCTACATGTAAAAGAATGAAATTAGAACACTCCCTAACAACATACACAAAAATAAACTCAAAGTGGATTAAAGACCTAAGTGTAAGATCGGACACTATAAAACTCTTAGAGAAAAACATAGGAAGAACACACTTTGACATAAATCACAGCAAGATCTTTTTTGATCCACCTCTTAGAGTAATGGAAATAAAAACAAATAAACAAAGGGGAACTCGTGAAACTTTAAAGCTTTTACAAAGTAAAGGAAACTACAAACAAGGTGAAAAGACAACCCTCAGAATGCGAGAAAATATTTGCAAATGAATCAACAGACAAAGGATTAATCTCCAAAATATATAAACAGCTCATGCAGCTCAACAGTAAAAAAAACCAAACAACCCAATCCAAAAATGGGCAGAAGACGTAAACAGACATTTCTCCAAAGAAGACATACAGATGGCCAAGAAGCATATGAAAAGCTGCTCAACATCACTAGTTATTAGAGAAATGCAAATCGAAACTACAATGAGGTATCATTACACACCAGTTAGAATGGACATCATCAGAAAATCTACAAACAAATGCTGGAGAGAGTGTGGAGAAAAGGGAGCCCTCTTGCACTGTTGGTGGGAATGTAAATTGATACAGCCATTATGGAGAACAGTGTGGAGGTTCCTTAAATAACTAAAAATATAATTAACATATGATCCAGCAATCCCATTACTGGGCACATATCTAGAGAAAACCATAATTCAAAAAGACACATGCAGCCCAGTGTTCATTGCAGCACTAAATACAATAACCAGGTCATGCGTGCAACCTAAATGCCCATTGACAGATGAATGGATAAAGAAGGTGTGATACATATATACAATGGAATATTACTCAGCCATAAAAAGGAACGAAATTGGGTCATTTGTAGAGATGTGGATGGATCTAGAGACTGTCATACAGAGTGAAGTAAGTCAGAAAGAGCTAAACAGATATTGTATATTAATGCATATATGTAGAATGTAGAAAAATGGTACAGATGGACTGGTTTGCAGGGCAGACATTGAGACACAGATGTAGATAACCAACGTATGGACACCAAGGGGAGAAAGAGGTGGGGGTCGGGGTGGGGGTGGTGCTGTGATGAACTGGGAGATTGGCATTGACATCTGTACACCAATATGTATAAAACGGATAACTAATAAGAACCTGCTGTATACAAAAATTAATAAAAGAAAAGAAAAAGAAGTCACAGTTTTTATAAGTTTATGTCAGAATTTAAAAAGCTACACCCTCTTTGACCAGTTGAGATCCAATGTCAATGACAACTAAAAAATGTTTCAGTTCGTTGGCCAAGATATGAATGAGTTCATTTTGAAGTGCTTATATGTGGCTTTGTCTTATTTTATGAAAGATGAGATAAAACCAAGGTAATATTTTCTCAGTTATATCTTGGTCACTCTGACCTTTCATGGTACTTAATATATTTCTTGTCTGTTTTAGTTTTCTGATGTGTATGGTTAACCTCATGCTTTGTTCTTCTTTTGGCATTGAGTCAGGGGGTTGAATTAGTACTTATGGCATGTAATTTAGGCTTGCCCTGATGAAATGTGTTAATTTCCGCAGCTGTGTAAACTGAAAAGGGAAATATCATGTAGATATGCCTGGAATTAAGAACTACTGTTTACATATTTGGCTAAGTTAATAAGGTTAAATTTGAAGGTAAAATATGTATATTTAATATATATATATATATGTATATATATATATATATATTTTTTTGTCAGTGGTTATATCTCAAAAAATAATATTACAATGAACAAACAGATGCCATTATGTGATATGGGAGTCCAAACAATTGAAAACCAAATTAATCATTTATTAAGAAATTAATATTTTATGCTCATAATATCTCTAAAGCTCATGCCAAAATGATTTAGATCAGATAAGACTAAAAATCAACAAACAAAATTGAGGTTATTCTTTTAGGCAATTAGAATAGTTCTCATTAGTCTGTAATCTAAAATTTATTTGTTTGACTAGTTATTTTATGTATATTAATATTTTATCCCTTTCTTTGAAAGAGATCATCTGTTTGTTCATCATCACAGATTTATTGCATCATATCCTTTTTTAGTGAAAAGACTGCTGATCCATGACCTTATCAACAAGAAGCAGGAACGATTTTTGAACATTTCTCCAACTAATAAATTAAATACCTGACTTAACAGTAACCTTTGTCTAGAAAGCTCTGTGGTTTTATATAAAAGTGGAAGAATGTTTGTCCTCTCTTTGAAACACCAGACTATGTTATTTTATTCCCCCTTTTCTCCCATTCTTCTATAAGAGTGTATTTATATACTCTGAATATTCTCCAGGGAACTTTGTGGCAATCTCTAATCTTTATTTGTTTACTTTTTCATGCAGCCATTACAAGGTCCTCACAGGATAATCAAAGCCAACTGCTTTATGTAAAAGCCAGTCTTTTCCTTTGTTTTGTTTTTGTTTTTTGTGGTATGAGGGCCTCTCACCGTTGTGGCCTCTCTTGTTGCAGAGCACAGGCTCCGGACCCGCAGGTCCAGCAGCCATGGCTCACGGGTCCAGCCGCTCCGCGGCATGTGGGATCCTCCCAGACTGGGGCACGAACCCGTGTCCCCTGCATTGGCAGGCGGACTCTCAACCACTGTGTCACCAGGGAAGCCCATAACAGCCAGTTTTGACACAGAAAGCTTTGTCACTAGACAAGAAACCTTGTAGAAGCAAGGGGTAGAATCCTACCCCATCCTTTTATGTGGCTGGAAAACATACATGTTATGTTGTTGATATTAGATACATTTGTCTAACATTCAATTTAGATTAAGAATCCAACTAGATTATTCTTCTGGAGTAACAGGATTCAAATTTCCTATTTAAGTACATAACCTGGCAGCTAGGTGTAATCTTAGGGTATATAAAGAAATGACTTTAAAATTTATAATGGGGACTTACCTGATGGTCCAGTGGTTAAGATTTCATGCTTCTGGGCTTCCCTTGTGGCACAGTGGTTAAGAATCTGCCTGCCAATTCAGGGGACGCAGGTTCGAGCCCTGGTCTGGGAAGATCCCAGATACCACAGAGCATCTAAGCCCGTGTGCCACAACTACTGAGCCTATGCTCTAGAGCCCAAGAGTCACAACTACTGAGATGTGAGCTGCAACTACTGAAGCCCACGTGCCTAGAGCCCATGCTGTGCAACAAGAGAAACCCCTACTGGCCGGAACTAGAGAAAGCCCGCATGCAACAATGAAAACCCAATGCAGCCAAAAATAAAAAATAAATTTAAAAAATACATTAAAAAACAAAAACTGATTAAAAAAAAAAGAAAAGAAAGACTCCACTCTTCGAGCAGAGGGGAAGTAGGTTTGATCCCCGGTGGAGAACTAAGATCCCGCATGTTGCACAGTGCAGACAAACAATTTTAAAAATCAGTAAATAAAAATAAAAATTATATTAAATTTAAAATATTTAAAAATGAAATTTATAATGTAGAAACCCAGAAACACTATAGTAGAGAAGTTCTGTAGTACTGAGATGTTATAAACATGCACTGCTTTTACTCTGTTTCTTAGCTATTTGTAGTTTTCCATTATTCACTGATTACTCTTTTCCTTTATTAATTCATTAAAACAAAAGCACTAATTAATTTAATAAAAATATAAAGTAATGAAATATAAATATAAAAGAACCAGGCTACTGATGGTTTTTGTTATAAAGATCATAATTATAAAAATAGTTTATTAACTTTGGAAACTCTGTGCTTGTATTTAGGAATTTCAAAATAAACCAATGAGGTTAAAACACTCTACATATATTTTTAAGTATCTTTTAACAATTATTAAGAGAAACCAATTATGTTGGAAGAGTTTATTTAATACTTCTCTTGCTTTGCAAATCTCTATTCTAAAAATAAAAACAATTTTTTGCTTCAATGTATTTTTAGGTGGTTGTCCTAATAATTTTCCTCCCTTCTTTCATGGCAGAAAAATTAAAAAACAAATACCCACCGCAGTCTCTTAAATTTTCATTGATTTGAGAATACGAACTTTGTCTCTAGCTTTGGTGGATAATTTGTGAAAACATTCGTGATATTCAGACTTGTTAATGCAGCTCATCTGCCGTGCCCATTGAGACAACACTCTATCCGCCAGAGCTTTAACAAGATAACACGCTTCACTTGCTGGTGAAGTCACATCCAAAGAGTGGTTTTAATGTTCTAGAGATGTAAATGGGGTGTATGGTAGAATGGCAATAAAAAAAGCAATTTCATTTAGGAAAACTCATTTCTTAGTGTATATCCTGTGAAGGGATATTGTTTGATTAAAATAAAAGACATTAAAATTCGGTAAAGACAGAACTATCATGGTTGAAGGAAGTTGAGTAATTTTAAAGTTAATTATGCTTGTGGTTAATCTTGTGAGTGTGTGGCTGATATACGTGATGCAAAATTTGTATGTTTCTATGAAACTGTATCTTGAAACAAGAAGAGTAAAATTCTGTGTTGGACACATGGAGACATGCTGACAAGGAGAACAAGCAGAAGAAAAGAAGCAGAGAAGATAAGAGTAAGAATATGAGGGTTTCCTTACAAAAAAAATAATCTGAAAATAATGCTCTGTTAGACACATTTGTCAAACCTTTGCATTTAGTGAAAGAAGAAATGCAACAGGGTTTGTCACCCAGCTTGTAGAAGACCCTGTCTGTCAAGAGTTCCTATTCCTTTCATTTGTTACATATGTGCCTCTAGATTTGAATTCACACTTTTCTGAACTCATTTTCTCATCTATAAGGTGGAGCTAATGATATCTATTCTGCATAAATCATATTGCAAAGAATCCAAAAACATTATGTCCATTGTAGAATTACATAGTTTCTTTAAAATATTTTTATTAATAGTTGTATAAGATTTATTACAGAAACTGGTTTAACTCTTGAAGTCTGCAGCCAAAATCTAAAAAGGATTTCCAGACATCAAACAGAACAAGTAGACAATAAATTAAGCAATGACCTAATTTATTTTGGCAATGGCTTAGGCAGTTTCCCCTATAAAGAAAAGTGGCAGTGACATCAGCATTGGCATACATGCCTCCTGGATCAAAAAAATAAATGCATAAGGGAAATTCTGAGACGTTCTTTTATGATTAAACTGCAAAATATACCCAATTGCTGCTGCACTGGCTTAAGCTGGCCTGCTTACAGCACACAGCAGTGCATACTTATACCAGCTGTTTGATGGTGGAGCTCGCGTCATGCTGAGAGAAAATAGTTTCTGTCTTCCATCCAATGTAAAGAACTACACCTCAATTATGTCACATGTTTAAGAAGCCTTATTGTTTTTTCTCTTAATATGGTTAAGCATTTTATCATGTGTGATACATGTTTAGTCTAAGGCGAATTTTAATTTGTTCAAGAAATGTACACATGAGAAATTAAGGATAAAGTATAAACGTACTTACAGAGTATAATGAGTTGTGGAATTAAATGTTGAAAATAATTTCTTCTAATCATTTATTTATTTCTCTAATACATAGAGCTGTGGCAGCTATTTTAGGAACACAGAATAAATTTGAACCTCACAAAAGTCATGGACAATTTCAGAGGACACAGTGAGAAAATAAAAGAGATGTATATACAAAATTGTGCATAATTTATAAAATGCCCTGAGGCCTAAAACCATGAATACATTGTATGAACAATATCATGAACAACAAGCCCTTATTTTAAAGAATAACCCTAACAAGAATCTCCCAATAATAATAAAAACAGCATTCATAACAGCTGCGGCAGCCACCATTTATTGACTGTTCACTGCATAAGAAGCAGCATAACTTATGTGCATTTATTTTTTTAATCAGCTAAACAAATATATTATTAATCACATTTCATAGGTGAGATAAGTAATGCTTACACTCTACATTAAATTCCGTCCCAAGTTTACACAGATACGAAGTGGCTATGTCAAATAAAACTCAGATGAACTATGGAAAATGAAGCAAAGCAAGTCCTGTTTTGAAGATACAAGGCTGGGACAGGGATGAGCAATAGGGATCTTCCTAAGGATGATGACAAGCTACATACTGAAAATTCAGGAGGGGATTATTGTTGCATCCTATGCTGAGTCACAGCCTTTGTACAGATTTTCTATACAAATGTTTCTCCATGATTTTGGATTTTATCCTGATCCCCTTACTTTGTTTAGGATCAGACTGCCCAGATTATAAACATAATGGGGGTGTAGTTGACCACATTTTCCAGCATTGGGGAGAGTTATCCTTTCTCACCTTCCTTCACTGTTCATAGCTACCTTTGCCTATTGGGTTGATTTCAGGGCTAGTATTAGGGTATGCTTGCTGCTACAACAACCCCAAATCTCAATGATTAAGCACTATACCATTTTTTTCTTCTTGTATCACGGTCCAGAGTAGGTCAGAGGTGAGGTTCTTTGTTGTTACACAATTTTCTAAGTCTTAGACTCCTCTCTTGATCCTTTGAATCTGCCAGACAAGGAGAGAGAGAGATGGAGGAGCTTTGTGTGGGGCATTTATGAATTGGGTCTGCAGGTGGTAAATGACACTCCTGCACACACTGGTTACATCAGTCACATACTTGCTATCCACCAAGAGAGAATGAGAAGGACTTCCCTGGTGGTGCAGTGGTTAAGAATCCACCTGCCAATGCAGGGAACATGGGTTTGAGCCCTGGTCCGTGAAGATCCCACATACCATGGAGCAACGAAGCCCGTGCACCACAACTACTGAGCCTGTGCTCTAGAGCCCATGAGCCAAAACTACTGAGCCTGTGTGCCACAACTACTGAAGCCCATGTGCCTAGAGCCTGTGCTCTGCAACAAGAGAAGCCACCGCAATGAGAAGTCTGTGCACCACAACAAAGAGTAACCCCTGCTCGGCGCAACTAGAGAAAGCCCAAATGCAGCAATGAAGACCCAACACAGCCAAAAACAAATAAAAAAAATAAATAAATTTATTAAAAAAAAAGAGAGAGAGAAAGGGAAATATTTTCTTGATGTATGCTCAGGAGAAAAGGGGGAAATTGTTTTGTAAATAATTAACCAGTCTCTGTCATTTTGCCCAAGAACTGTTTACTGATTCAAATAAGCTATGCAACAGTTATTTAGCATTCCTTCCATTACTAGTGACTAAATGTATATGCTGCGTGGTGTGAATGCCCAATTTTTTCAAATAAAATTATTTGTCTCTGAGGTCAAAGAGTAGCCAAGATGCTTTTTATAAACACACTTTTTTGTTGAAGTATAATAGAGTTAAATAAAAGTACACATACTCTAACTGTATATTCACAAACCAAAAACAACAATATAAACAGCACCCAGATCAAGAAACAGAACATTACCTACGTCTAGAATTCCATTTAGGGCCTCCTCCAGTTCCCTTTTAGTACATGTCTTTTGGTGCACATATGTATGGTATTATTTTAAGTACATACATAAGAGTAGAATTATGGGGAAGAAGACACATAATTTTTTCAGCTTTAACACATGCTGTCAAGCTAAGCAATATTCCAAAGTTGTTACGCCAATTTACACTCCCGCCCACAGAGCATAGACTTCTGGGCATGCCACATCCTCTCCAATAGTTGGTGTTTTCTGTCTTTTTCATTTTAGCCATTCTGTTGGCATATAAACTATTTCATTGTGATTTGATTATATTTTCTTGAGGGGCTAAGTTTATTAAACATCCTTTCAGCCACTAAGTTTCCTGATTTATATGAAAATCTCACTCTTATACATTATTTTTTTATTTTTCTTTTCAAAGTATAACTTGAAAATTTAGAAGATGCCTTTGTGTTTTTACCTTTGTTTCCAACAAGATGAGAATGCAGGAATTATTCATAGAGTGATAGCTGCAGTCTAGATTCCAGCTTTTTCACCATAGAGTGAGCTGGGAATAGGGAGCTGACCCATTTGATCAAAAGTCCTTTATGTAAACCAAAGAATCAGCTATTTTCTAGTCTCACCTGAACTTGGCAGGAAAATATTTTTATTATGTGAAAATTATTATTATTATTAAATAAAAATAATTTATTATTTTTGTAATTTGTAAAATATGTGGTTTCTGAAAAAATGTTCATTTTGAAGAAATCCATAAGAAAAGTCCAGCACACTACTGAATAGAAATTGCTCATGAAAATTTCTCTTAATTTTTCTTTGACTTAAAAAAAATTGCAATCATATGTTATATGTAAGTTTAAGCAATTTAAAGGGATGAAGCTTAGGTCTGTGTTATCTTTATGTTAACAATTATGACATTTTAATTGAGATTAAAGCACAGTCTAGACTTCCAAAGTCAACTAAATATGGAAAAAGTGACTTCAGAAAGTAAATTAAAATACCAAGCTGTGTTCAGAAGGAGTTCAGGACATAGAAGTAGAATTGAACAATCCAGAAGCAAAGATGGAAAAACTGGAGTTATTCTTGACAAAAAAGATAGATTAAAACTTTTAACAATTTCTAAAACTACAGAGATTATGGTGACCCTCTCAATGTTTAATTTAAATTAAAAGAATACAAAACCATAAAGCAAACATAAGAAATTGCAGCAAAATGATATTTAGTCTTATGGTTACTAAGCAATGATTTTTTATGTATCAAATTATTTTGAAAAATAATGCCCTTGCTTTGCTCACATCCTAACACTGCTAAATACCTGTGAACCATCAGAATAAAGACTGAGAGAGATTCACTGATATCTAGGCTCCCAAGATAATACTAAATGTTAGAGCACTAGAGAAAACCATTTCCTCTCCCCAGACCTTGTTTCCCATTATAATCTCCAAGCCCAGATCTGCCTTCAACTTGGGGTACTAATACAGGATTTCTCTCCTTAGCTGTTCAGCTTTTTGTGAATATCTAAATATGATTAAAACAGAAACATTTTGTAGTCCACTATTAAAGACAACATTTTATTATTCTCAGGCAATATGTAGTGTATTTATTCTCCATTTTTGTCCTAATGAGTTCAATTTTAATGAATATTATGTGAAAATACATTGCTACATATAATATTAAAGTCTTAGCATGTGAGTGAACATGAAATGAGTTAATCTTAGGAAAGTTATTAATACATCTTACATTATTACTGCTTTAAAATACTAGTGACTTTCATGCACCAGGTCGGCTCATGTGATAAGAAAGCAATTAGCATACTACCAATGCAAATATTATGATAAGAGTTTTATATTGAATCACTAGCTTTGATAAAAGCCTGGTAGTTTCCATTTAATAACTGATTTATGTGCTTTAGGTAATGTACTAATACCCACTATGGACATGGCATTTAAGATAAACATATACTCTGTTTATCTTTTTCCAAATGTATTTCCATTAAAAGGAGCTAGATATTGACAGAGTTGCTTATCTATAGACAGACAAAATAATTTAGCTTTACTTAATTCTTCAACCGCAAATAATGATTAATTTTACCAGCTACTTTTCCAGACTTAATTTCTATCATTTCCCACAAAATATCCTGCAACACGACTTACAGAAAAAAATGAGCAGTTCTCGCCATGTAATGAATCCTTTACACTTTCATCCTTTCCCTGGAATGACCATCTCCACTTGTGATTTCCACACTGATTATCTTCCAGTCTTAACTCAAACTTTAATTTCAGTGCAGCCTGTTCTGATTTCTAGGCAGTTAGATATTTCCTTCTTTGGGCTCTTCTAGCACATTTTTTCACACTCTATTATAGCATGTTTACATTACTATTAAATTATTTTTATACATCATTCTCCTTTTCAATATGATTCAAAGACTCAGTGTTATGGCGTATCATGGAGAGTTTCACAATTGTTTTTTTACGAATGAATGAATGAGTACATTATAGTTTGGCATTGAAACATAGTTTACAAATGTAGTAAAAATGAACATTATTTTCAGTTCATATGCATTCCATTTTAAACCTACACATATTCTAAGAAGTTCATGGGAATTTTTTTTTTTTTTTTTTTTTTTTTTGCGGTACGTGGGCCTCTCACTGCCATGGCCTCTCCCGCTGTGGAGCACAAGCTCCGGACGTGCAGGCCCAGCGGCCATGGCTCACGGGCCCAGCCGCTCTGCGGCACGTGGGACCCTCCTGGACCGGGGCACGAACCTGCGTCCCCTGCATCGGCAGGCGGACTCACAACCACCGCACCACCAGGGAAGCCGGGGAATTTTTTTTAAATGATGACAATTTTTACTACTATATTTCAGTTTTCTTGGCCTGTTTCATACTTTTATCTAGTCAGCCAGCATTGATCACTCATTATGTGCTTCACATTGACTTCTATTAATGATGCAACAGTGAACAAAACAGAGAAATTCTCCACTTTAATCTACCTTACTTTAGAGTCAGGGAAGGCAGAGCATAAACAAATGAATATGTGACATGCAATGTCAACCCAAGAAATGCACAGTCCCTTAGATTACGTTTAAAGGACAATTCATTTGAATTTACCTACTAAATACTGAAATTCTGCTGAGAATAAGAACAAAAATTACCTGATATGTTGAATTTTCTGTGTAAAATCCAGAATGCTTATAGATGTTCAAATGCCCCATATATTTGTCTGTCAGTTTAAAGAGAGTTGGAGAGATTCGTGTGAAGACAAGTCATAAAAATGAACCAGTGTCACCTAGTATCAAATTGGCTTCCTTATAGATTTTGACACACTTCTTGAAATTTCCAACCACTTTCACAGACTATATTGATAATTTGTATTTTATATATTTCTACGTTTCATATACACTTTAAATTAAATTGGCATTGGAACCAACTTTATCAACATTACTGTATTTTACTCTTAGGTCTATAAAATTAATTATTGCCTCTTGACCATGGATAATATCTATCTATCTGCTTTATTGGTTTCAAACAAAATTATCCAAACAAAAGGTCAGTTAACATCATTGAAATAAAGATCCAATTGTGAAAGTCTAATTAACACTCCTTCAATTTTTACCAGGGAAAATACTTATTTGACTAGCACTCTAATTTAATATTACATTTACAAAAGGAGAGACTTCTAATTTGAGAGCATATAAAAACAAAATATACTTTATCTCACTTAAATACGGGCAAACTTGAATGGAACTAATGTTTAAATGATATTTTTAATACGTGGCACATTAATGAATAGAGTGGGATACTTAATATCAGGTAATAAGAATTATAGCATTACAATTGATGGAAACTCAGGTTCTCAACTACTATAAATAAAGGCAGGGGGTATTTAAATGAATCCAGTACTGTAGCATACAAACTGTTCATATTAGCATACAGGCATTATTCTCTGATCTCTAGATTAGTTTATGAAATAGATAAAATGCTTGAAAAATAAGGAAGGTTTTCATTATTCTTTATTACATGTTAATTAAGATAATTTTTACAAGAGTATCTTTTTATGTGTGGGTTAGTTAATTTAAAAAACCTGATAAGGGCTTCCCTCATGGCGCAGTGGTTGAGAGTCTGCCTGCCGATGCAGGGGACACAGGTTCGTGCCCCGGTCCAGGAAGATCCCACATGCCGCAGAGCGGCTGGGCCCGTAAGCCATGGCCATTGAGACTGCGTGTCCGGAGCCTGTGCTCCGTAACGGGAGAGGCCAAAACAGTGATAGGCCCACATACCAGAAAAAAAAAAAAAAAACTGATAAAAATAAAGATTAATAGCTTAGTATTTCATAAATATAAAATTTTGAAAACTCCAAAGGCAATAAAATTAAACTAATAGTTAACATTTATTCTTTTAATTAACATTTGACTAGCTTGCTATTTCAAGTCAGTCTGATGTAATTTAGTTGATGAAAATTATAATTGACATTTAATAAGTGTGTTGATTAAAATATATGTTGTTTTGTCTTCCATTTCAGATGACAATTACCTACTTAAGCATCTTTTCATTTCACAGATTAATAAGAACAATAGAATTTTAATATTCCTCTGGCTCCAAGACTGTTCTTTATATGATTTATACTATATATTCTTTATATGATTTATACTATATAGGATTTTTCCAGTACAGAATTTACTTTCTAGTGTTAAATTAGGTATCTTCCTGAGAGCACTGAGCCATATTTTCCTGGTGTGCACAATCTATGCCCTGGGAGCAACTGAACCGTATTCGGAGCTGTGTGAACTCCTATAGGCCGGTGGGTTGCTATTTAGTAAATAACTACTTAAAGTAAATGATATTCACCGTTTCTTCCTCATTCTAAATTTATCATTTTTAGTTTCTAACCTCTGTAGACAATGTGGCCTTCTTACTTTCTCCTCTGTCTTCAGTCCCATGTTCACCTAGGACAGGAGTGGGTCAGAGACTGTTAACAGTAAGAGGGGTCCAACAGCTGAGAAGGACAGGACCCAGTCTAGGAATTTCTCCTCTATCTTTTCATCTCCTCCAACTATACTTTCCTCTATACAGAATCTTTCCTTCTCTGATTTTCTGTATGGATTGATGAAAAATTGGAGTTTTCCTACTACATTCTTTGGTCCTTTCTTCTGTAAGTCTGCATTTTTCTTCCTGCTACACGCTGGTAATTAAGAAGTCTCCATTTGACTTGCCTTTAATAAGACATTAATTCCTCTAATTTTACTAAACATTACAGATTGAAAAAGTCATAAGTGATGTAACAGCTTTCATGAAACGGAATTTCATTTAAGGACATCAAGCTTTTTATCATATTTACAGTAAAAATTGCAGGTGATTAACTATTGTTTTGCACTCGCCCATGCTCTACTTGCCTCAGGTAAATTATCCCATATCTCAGACATGGTATTGTAACAAATTCCCAGAAGCAGCTTTATGCAGCCTTCTTGTCTCATATTCTCTTGGTCCTGTTAGCTTGTTATGTACATTGGATATTTTAGACCGGGCAATGGCATAATATTCCCATTTGATTTAAGAGTTCTATGCAATTAAGTTTTACCTAAATATAAACATTCAGATAATAAATATTATCTACCTTATTTGCTAGTATTTCCTATACTATGACACATAAGAAGAAAGAATTTGTTTAAATAAACCAACTTTTGCTTAAATGTAAAAGAAATTTTACACAGAAGAAAAAGTTGTATCATCAATATCATTAAGAACACAACCAACACAAAAATCTTGCCATTTGAAGCATCTTCCTGGAAACCATTTGAGAATACTGAATTGAATATAGTTAAGTATCATTGTTAACAGTCAAAATCAACAACATTAGAAATCTGCTCATTGACTAGATTGGCTTGTCATTCCACTTGCCTTGTTTTGATACCCTATGAAACCACATCAGAGAGAATGATGAGACACAAACCCTAGTGAGTCTCAGAAGTCATTAAAAGGCAATGTCCCATGTTCTTGCAGAGCTTTTCTTTTAAAGCCTCCTTCAGTGTTGCCAATGCTTTTGGCAATGAACACTTAATGTGTTTTGGGGTATCTTGGTTTTGAAATATAAGACATTGAAATGAAAGCCTTTTGGGTCTGCTTTTATTATGATAAAAATTGAATCAACATATATCAAACCCTTTTATATTCATGTTAAACTGGTATTTGAGTAGCAATATAGTAAGCATTAAAAATATTCTGTTAATATGAGATGTGATGCATATCAGTTGTGGACTTACAATTCTACCTATATTGTTGATAGATCAACATAAATACTGAAGAGTTTGAATAGGTCCTTGGAGCATACTGGAATAAAAACATTTTCCTTGAGTTTTGGTCTCACCTCTGCCATTTGTTAGCTTTGGATATTGATCGATTTATTTAACCTTATTTGTGTGTCAGTTTCCTATTTTTTAAAATTTAGATAGTAATGCTTACTTCATAGCATTGATGTACTAAGTAATTGAGCTAATATATAAATATTTTTATTGTTCCCTACACTTAGATGCTAAATACATTTTAACTTGTTTTCTTGTTGAATAAAAAAATAAACTTAAATTTTGCTCCTTTGAATAAGAATGTTTAGTAATAGGACTTTGTGAGCTATTATAGATACAGAGGTGAACTGAATGAAAAATTATTCTTCCTATTTCCTCAGACTTACATACATTCACTGTTACCAAATTTCTTGAGAAAGGATCATTGGTAAGATATATAAGATATATTGTGGTTTTATTGAAAAGACGTGTTCAAAAATTTTTAGTGACCTGATATTATCCAAGGTATGCCTCAAAGCTAAACTTTAAATTTGCAAATTAATTTGTGAATGTGTGAAGTGCCACATCTAATCTCCTTATGATTTGGGAAATAACAATTCAAATTTCTCTCCAACTTTGAGAAAGAAGGTTCTTTTATGTTTACTCCCCAGAACTTCTGTATCTATGCTGTACTTTGAGTTGGCCCCCACTGCCATATTTTGCACCCTGAATTTCAAATGATTGTTTACTTGTATGACTCCCTTCAGTTCAGTTCACTTAGCAGCATTCCAAGACTCTGCTAGGTGTTAGTGTTAAAATGAATCAAAGATGTTCCCTGCTATCCATAGCAGGGTGAGGATTCAGGGAGAAATCCTTGATAGCAGAACATGTCACCATGTTGGTGCTGCTTAGCTACTAACTCAGGGCCAACACCTGGTTGCCACTCAGTACGTGTTTGCTGAATGAATAAATTAATATACCATGTTATTACTTCACTGGAAGGATTTAACAACATCTTTAAAAATGCATTCTCCACTCTCTCTCACAGCCTACCCAGAGCCAAGGTTTGCAGCTGTGAGGAAAATAGAAGGGCTAGTTTCTCTCGTTCTTACTCTACATTTAACTTAGCCTAGTCTTATTCTGATCCAAATTTATTACATTTCTTGATATAGAACTATGCCCTTGATATATTAAGTGAAAGAATATTAGGTTAAAATTAGATGTTCAGCATGATGCCATTTTAAAAAAATGTAAAAATGTGTGTGTCTTTAGTAAAAAATATAGGTGAATGTAAACCTGGATGCTTACAGTAGTTGTCATTGCATGGTTGAACTAAGAATAAACTTTATTTCTCTGATCCTTTGTAGTAAACATGTATTCCTTTTATAGAAAGGAAAAATCAGCTATTTTTAAAACAGAGAAGTGGCTTTGACTAGAAACAGAATGTAAAATGGCCCAGGGGTGTGGATTTAAGTCTATTTACATACAAGAGGGGTATTTTGGCTGCTTAAAGTATAGTTCTTAGAAACTTTACCCCTTATAAGCTTAACTCATGGCTGGAAGGGATGAGTCCATGAAAGTATATTTGCTGGGTTTCACTAGAATTTGCATTATTTCTCTTAATTAACTCTGTAATGCTAAGGATGATCCTTATCCCAACTTGCCAACTTCACCATTGGTGCTAATCCCTTTAACAAACTGTCCTTGGCTATGAACTGCAATCATCACTGTGTGTTTGTCTCTAGTGATTCAAACCAGTAAACCTTAGTCCTAAGAACTTTTTTAAAATAACCAGCAAAAACTCTTTTTTTCTTTCTTTTTCCTCTTTAGCTGTAGGCCATTGTTCTGTGTCCTTCTATCTTTTGACATTATGAATGATGTCCTTCCTTTAGTCACATGGTTACATTGAAGATATTTATAGATCAAGTTCAGATCCCTCTGAGGGAGCACTTCAGTTTGCACTCTTCAAGCTCAGCGTTTTGTGTCCTCCAAACCTCCTTTTGTAACATATTTATTCTGGCAAAAATGTTCTGCATTAGGAAACTTTTTTTGCTGTTGTTATATTCTTTTTACACACTGTTGGTGCAAACAAACAAAAAAAATCAAAGGAAATGAAAAACAAGAGTTAGTCATACCAGGAGATTTTTGTTGTTCACATAGTCATCATTACTTGTCACATAATTTCTACCCCTTCTTATTTATATTCCGTTTTCTTTGGAAATGACATTGGCTTGTTTCTCCTAGTACACCAAAACCATTTTTGTACATTCTTATTAGTCTCTCTCACTTTTCTCATATATGTCATTCTTCAAACGTTTTATTTATCTACAGTCTAGGTATAATCTTATATTTTGCTAAATTGCAGTCACATCAGAGTGAACCTTACTGTATTATAAACATATTTTGCCACAAAGCAAATAGGACACAGTGGGTGTTCTTTCTGATTTCAGGTCACTATTGTAAAACTATTTGTGCTAGAACTAATTCAATCATGTGTGGGCTACAATGAAACTAAAATTCTCTTCCCTCTCTTCAACTCATTCTTTTAGACTAAGATCCTATTGTACATGATGAAAATATGTCCATTAATCCACTAAATGTTTAGTTTTTGATTATGTATAGATTTAAATTATTTTTAGCAAATTTAATTTCTTTAATGTTAGGGCACATCATCTTAAAAAGGTTGAATATGTTAATTACTGTTAGGTATGAGCTAATACTCCATTTTTATTGATTAAAATGATCAACAAACCAAAACCTGAATTTAATAATACAATTTATGAAAAGTAAGGAGGAATATCTGGGAATGATACAAACCCATTAATCTTACATATCCCATACATTCAGTCATTCACATATGAATACATATGTGAATGAATGAATACATGCGTGTTCAGCATACGTGTGTGTATGTATGTATTCAGCATACGTGTGTGTGTGTGTGTATGCAGTGCTTACGGTAACCCTATAGTAGTAGATATTTTTTACCCTGCTTTACTGATGAGGCAGCTGGGGATAAAAAGCTTATCACGCCTGAAAGTAGGTATTAGCAATTTATAGTTTTTACATTTCACTACATTTGCAGACTACTATTTGTCAATAAAAAGATGACACAGTTCTAAGACCTGTCCTGAGGGAGTTCAGAGTGCTATAATTGTATATGCGTTCTATACAATTTCTTGCCAGATCCTCAGTCTAGTCCTATGGGACAGTAAGTCAAGCTGATGGTTCAAATTTAAGGTTCCACAAGGAACCTTTAGGTCTAAAGGTTCCGCAAGGACACATATTGATTCTTAAGACCCTTATTAATATATCCAAGTTAGTCCTGACTTACCTAAGGGAAGTTTTCCTAACATTTCTAGAGTCACTCATTGTGATGTTTTTCTTATCCACTATGCATTGTGTTATAGAGAACAACATCAGATATTTTTTTAAAGATTGTAGTGAAACATGATCCACCATCTAGTATGGAGACTGGTATGCAAAACTTATGTTGAACTTTTTCAAAATATCCACAAAAACAGTAGAGCCCAAAACACAACTACTTACAGCCAAATATGGTTTATTATACTATATGTTATAAAATATTATAAAATATTTTTTATAATCCAGAAGAAAGGAAAATATCAAAGCTTTAGTTTTCAGTACTTAATAATGTTTGAATACTTAAAATATATAATGCTAGTTCTTTGTTTGTATTATTTATATCTATTGGCATTTTTATTGAGCTTGGTTAATTTTCTTTTATCATTATTAACATAAGACATTTACTAGGAGTGATTACCCTTTGTGATGACTGAGCTTACTGTGAACAAAATAGATTAGGTAGAATATATACTTGGTTGATGCAACTGTGTGGGACTTTTTCACAAGACTAGTTTACCCTTCTCTTAATCCTCAGTGAACCATACTAAAAATATAGGCATTGGGGTGGCTGGAAAAATTATATTTTATATCTTCAAAATTTTCAGTGAGCCAATAAAGTGAGCCATTCTGTGAAGATGAAATTCAAATAGAAATGGGGCTTTTGCCCAGATTTTATTTCTGGACTCCTACTTCAAATTTACAACTATGACAGGAGAAAACTTCTTTATCTGGAGCTAATACAAAAGGTAAGTCTACTGAAAACAGTGAGCTCTTAGTTTCCCATCAATGAGATTAATTGGATTTGAAAGGGCATTCATTCATAGAAGAATAAATGGAAACAATGAAAGAAAATGGAGAGATAACATATCAATACATCAAGTAACTAAAAAGCTGCTGTTCATTCTGTCAGTGAATGTGCAGGCAAGATGTACTGTAGGTAATCAAGGATCACGTAATTAGAACTTAACTGTCATGGTAGTAATTCAGCTTTATAATCACAAGTATTTACTGGATATATTAAACAATTATTTCTCACAAGTTCATGACACACATTAGTAACCTTAAAAATCAGTACCTTTAGAGGTTTTAGATTTATCTTATTCATGTAGAAAACATTTTATTAGTCTTTTCAAAGCAATGGTGTAAAATTTTCTAGTGTTGACACTAACTAAAACCTACTCCCTTGTTCTTCCATATGTTCAATACCACAAAAATGGCAGCACATAGCTCATTGATTTCAAATTCAATATATAAAATCAGGATTTATAAAATAGATTAAGTAGACAGTAATTATTCTAATGGAAGTTATGACAGAATATTTTAATTTTAGGTCATATTTCAGAATTGTTTTTAATGTGGAACTCTGTTAGTACATTTATCACACAAAAGAAGGATATCCATTTTAATAAATATTAAAGGTATAATCAATACTAAAATATACATGTTTCTTTAAATGTGGTAAACTTTTAAGATAATAGTAAAAATTTAGAGAAAATTACTTAGTGAGGTGTAGGCCTTTAAAAAAATGCCATTTTTTATTGCTGATAAGATTTGATGGAAATTAGAATTCTTTTTTTTTTTTAAGTTTATTTCCAGTTTACAATTCTAGCCTGATGCACCTTTTTTTTTTTTTAACATCTTTATTGGAGTATAATTGCTTTACAATGGTGTGTCAGTTTCTGCTTTATAACAAAGTGAATCAGCTATACATATACATATATCCCCATATCTCCTCCCTCTTGCGTCTCCCTCCCACCTTCCCTATCTCACCCCTCTAGGTGGACACAAAGCACCGAGCTGATCTCCCTGTGCTATATGACTGCTTCCCACTAGCTATCTATTTTACATTTAGCAGTGTATATATGTCCATGCCACTCTGTCACTTCGTCCCAGCTTACCCTTCCCACTCCCTGTATCCTCAAGTCCATTCTCTACGTCTGCATCTTTATTCTTTTCCTGCCCCTAGGTTCTTCAGAACCTCTTTTTTTTTTAGATTCCATATATATGTGTTAGAATATGGTATTTTTTTTTCTCTTTCTGACTTACTTCACTCCATATGACAGACTCTAGGTCCATCCACCTCACTACAAATAATTCAATTTTGAGTCTTTTATGGCTGAGTAATATTCCATTGTACATATGTGTCACATCTTCTTTATCCATTCATCTGTTGATGGACACTTAGGTTGTTTCCATGTCCTGGCTAATACAAATAGAGCTGCGATGAACATTGTGCTACATGACTCTTTTTGAATTATATTTTTCCTGGGGTATATGCCCAGTAGTGGGATTGCTGGGTGGTATGGTAGTTCTATTTTTAGTTTTTAAAGGAACATCCATACTGTTCTCCATAGTGGCTGTATCAATTTACCTTCCCACTAACAGTGCAAGAGGGTTCCCTTTTCTTCACACCCTCTCCAGCGCTTATTGTTTGTAGATTTCTTGGTGATGGCCATTCTGACCAGGTGTGAGATGATATCTCATTGTAGTTTTGATTTGCATTTCTCTAATGATTAGTGATGTTGAGCTTTTATCATTAGTGATGTTTCTTTCATGTGTTTGTTGGCAATCTGTATATCTTCTCTGGAGAAATGTCTCTTTAGGTCTTCTGCCCATTTTTTGGATTAGGATGTTTGTTTTTTTGATACTGAGCTGCATGAGCTGCTTGTAAATTTTGGAGATTAGTCTTTTGTCAGTTGCTTCATTTGAAAATATTTTCTCCCATTCTGAGGGTTGTCTTTTTGTCTTGTTTATGGTTTCCTTTGCTGTGCAAAAGCTTTGAAGTTTCATTAGGTCCCATTTGTTTATTATTGTTTTTATTTCCATTTCTCTAGGAGGTGGGCCAAAAAGGATCTTGCTGTGATTTATGTCATAGAGTGTTCTGCTTATGTTTTACTCTAAGAGTTTAATAGTGTCTGGCCTTACATTTTGGTCTTTAATCCATTTTGCATCTATTTAGAATTTTTAATGAGCATCAAAATTCACCCTTGTCTCTTCAACAAAGAACACATTTACCAGATTTTTCTTAGGATACTTTTTTTTAAAGTTTGTATACCATCTGTAAAGGTCCAAATTCATCCAATTTATCATAAATACTAGTAATTCTAACCAGAATGATTCAGTATAAAAACTATTTCCCCCAAAGTTTGGCCTGTACATATGCAATGTAAAGCACTATGATAGATAACCTTGCTGACCTGAATATACATTTAGCCAGCTCCCACCTCCATCCCCAAAATGTAATTTATGCTTTTGGAGAAATTTTTAAAGAGAACTCTTGTAGAACAAAGGCACATCCACTGGGATTTTTTTTTCTTTTTTCTATTTTCTGGAGGTAGGATAAACTCTACAGCCACTGGGATGGATTTTCTTCTCCCAGAAATTGGACATAAATGTCTTTGATGAGATTGGAATATTTAAAAATAAACCTATGATTTATTAGCTATGTTTTGGTTGTGTTCTTGCTTTTATTATTGGCAAACAATGGGAAACTTGAGTTATATATTCTTTGTGATAGGAGGTCACTGAGTCAGTCTAAATTATATGTCTGCTGCACCATTAAATGTTACAACTTCAGAAGGCATTGGTAAGAAAAGGTTGACTGTGACCAAAGTTGTCAAACCTTAATAATCTTTATTTGTTATGTCTTTCACAAAGCTCTTTAGGTAGGAAGAGCGATCAGTGTTGTTTGATAGTGGAATGTATTCAAATAAGACATATAGTGCAGTATTCATCACTCCTTTGTGTCTAACAGCAAGTGCCATAATTGCTTTTAGCTTCAATTGCAAGTATTATTGATGAAGTTTCCAGGTAGATGTTTCTTTACTTTTCAATATAATATAAGTACTTAAAAATTGACTAGCATTATTTCAGGTATCACTCAAAGCTTGCAGAAGATTATACATAGATTTAGCCCTGTGACTCTTACATGCAAACTACAGAGGCATTTACTCAAAGGAAAATTAAACAAATAGATGAATCTGATGATCTAATGACCTTTTTCTTTCTCTTTTTCCTCATCTTTTTGTATGTAAAAAATGTTTTGTAGGGGCTTCCCTGGTGGCGCAGTGGTTGGGGGCCTGCCTGCCAGTGCAGGGGATGTGGGTTCATGTCCCGGTCCGGGAGGATCCCACATGCTGCAGAGCAGCTGGTCCCATGGGCCATGGCCACTGAGCCTTCACGTCTGGAGCCTGTGCTCTGCAGTGGGAGGGGCCGCAGTGGTGAGAGGCCCGTGTACCACAAAAAAAAAAAAAAAATTGTATACAAGTGTATTTGTTTTCTTAATGTAAACCTTTGGCCAGTGTACAAGGAATATTGTAATGGGATGTCTTCAGGATGATTGTGCATGCTTCCAGGGGAATGGGAAATAAGCAGTGTTATCATCAGATATACAGACTCTCACTTAATATATCTTAGGTTTGCATTTTATGGTCTGTTTCTAGATGATAAAGTCTCAGGGTTAGAGGAAACCATCTCTACAGGTGACATGAAGTTTAGATTCTTTTTATATTACTCCCAGTGGTCTTCTAAGCATGTTTGAATGATACCAGGGAATGGAATTCATCCTACTTCTGAAGAAACTCGATTCTCTTAGGCTTACTTAAGTTAAAAGTTTTGTTTTTTATTTTCAAAAATCGAGCAAAAATTTATCTTATCATCATCATACACTTATCCCACTCAGGATCACACAGAAAAAGTCTAATATTTCATCCACATTATAACACTTAAAAATTTTGATGATATTTCTTTTCTCCTGATGCACATCTCCTCTTTCTAGTGTTGATATAAACTCCTACATCATTCAGATTGTTTTTTCAGAATGTATCTTCTGACGTCTTCTCTGTGTTTTCCCTTTCTCACCCAGAGCTGAGCACAATAGTCCCAGTGGTCTCTGATCAATGCAGAAGAGAAACTAGACTATCAAATTCATTGTTGCTGATAAAATTCTAAGTGTGAAGCCCACAACTTTGTTAATGCCTGTTGCTTCTGCCATCCAGGCAACATTCCTTTTGGGCTTCCCTGCTTGCCTGGACCTCTATGAAGTGCACACCCATGATAACTCACTGTTGCAAAGTCCGTCTGCCAAATTTAATAAACTAATACAGATTCAGGGCAATGTGCATTGTAACTCTGATTTCTGAAGATAGTATTCTGCCTTAGGACATTATTTAATTTTAGAAAATTAGATATTTGGAAGAAAGTAGGGATAATAATACAGCTTGAGATCTGCCCAATCAGTAGACTTTTGGAGTCCTGGATATGACCTGAGCAGAATTTGTAGAAATTCCTGTGATTCCTTTTTTTTTAGTTTTTTTTTTAAGTTTTGTTTTGTTTTGTTTAATAAGCTGTTCTTCTTTGAACTAGTAACATATACTTCTACCCGGAACACATAAATTGCCAACAGTATCCAGATGTTATCTTCTTTCAACTTTGAATCACACCATCAAAGAGAAGATGTTTCCAGAATTCTCAAGTCACACTTCTTTTGGAGTACCATGAAAACAAAAACACACAAAAGGTTGTATTCCATATGCCATTGTCATTCATTTAAAAAAAATAATTCCTTCCCTCCACCCCAACAAAATAGCAATGTCTATTAAAACAGCTTAGAATTCACTGAAGCAACAACACTTAGAAGATAACAATGAGGCATTCCTCTGTTTTCACATCTGTTAACATTTTTGCTAGAGTCCAGATTTCAAAGGGAAATCAGTAAAAAATCCTGACAATAATTCAGAAATATTCTGAAAAGCATATACTAATATTAGAAGTCCATTCTTACAGCTTATAATTCTTTAAAAAGAGAAGTACTGTGTGATCTTATACAAATTGATTTACAGCCTCTTAGTATATTAGGACAACATATCTTATATTTATACTACTTTTACATTATTTATCTTTTAGAATCTAAAGATGAGGTGTAAGAGTGACGCTTCTTTCAGTTCCCTTAGTTTTTCTTTTTTTATATCTCTTTTATTTTTGTCTCTATTTTATATTCTTAGCATTCTTATCTGTCTGTCTTTAAGATGATATGTCCTTTTTCTGCAAAGTTGAGTGAGGGTGAGAGGGAAATGGAAAGTGTCTTCTGAAGAAAGACAGAGGATGAGAGAATGTAAGATAACAGTAGTCAGGAAGTGTTAGAGCATTCTGTAGCAAAATAATCTGACAGTTGTTATACATTGGTTACTACCTAAGCAGTTATAGTAGAATTTACTTGTGGGTGGTGGGAAATGATATGCAGTGGATTCTACCCAAGAAAAGATAACATTTTTTATAACGTGGACAGAATTGGAAGTGTGGTAATGTGGAGTAGGTGGTCAGTGAATCTGAAATGTTTTCTGGAACAGATGGATTTTGGGGAGGTCTTTTGGCAGATTTTGTTTCCACTATAAACACTCACTAGAGCTTTTAGTTCATAGGAAAACTATTTTCACTTAAACAAGAAAAGCATAGTAATGAGATAAGAGGAGTGAGAAGTGGAAGGTGGAAATATGTTGGAGGCAGACCCTAGTTTTGTTTGATATTTAAGGATCTCTTTAATCAGAATGCTATCTCTTTTTAAAAGATTAACTTCCAAAATGTATTCAGCTGGTCTATTTTAAAAATTTAATCCCAGATATTACATTTGGTTCTACCCAGTCTTATCAAATTTTCTTATTCATATTTTTAGCATCAAGTTTTTCATCCATTAATACCATGTAGATGGCTAAGAAGTTATATGCATCTTCCTCTGAGCAATGCTAGTTCTTTTTACAATGTATTATTTTTATGCTTTTAGATGTCAGATTTTTTTTTCCTATTTTCATAAGTCTATTCATTCACAAAGGAAAGCAGATACGCATTTGGCTTTGTTCATGCATCCATAACATTTTTACTATTTTGAAATTCAAATCTGTTTATGTTCTGGGGGGCAAAATAAAAAGTATTACATAAAAGCTTTCATGTTGAAATATTACAGTTCCAAAGCTGACAACAAATTATAGTGAGAAGAGTGATACAAGTAATTTGATCACATGGGTAAGACTTATCTCTCAGAAATAACATATGTTCCACATTTTGGCCCTGTTTAGTGGCATCCTGCAACAGCTTTAAGCCTTTAAACTTTTTTAACTCCTGGACTTCATTAACAACTTTCATAGACCGTACAGAGATCAAGTGCACAAAGCAAATATATGTATGTTTCCATACAGTTAAAATCAGAATATCTTCCTCAGGATCATAAAGTAATCCATACCCTCTGGTGGTTTTTTGTCATGCCAAATGTTCTCTAACAAGAAGGGAACCATTGCAGAGACCTACTCTCCTTTCTGTCTAAAAGGGGTTTTATTGATATAAGGAAGCTGAGGCAGACTCAAGAGTTTCATGTAAACTTTGGAAAACCAGACAATACTTTATTCTATAAGAGCTATACAGTGTGACATATGTCAAAGTAAATAACTGTTGTAGTTAAGTCAACATCTCCACAATTTTGTAGAAAACCAAACCCATTTATTTATTTTCATTGCAGTTGAAAAAACACTCACACATGAAAGCAAGTTGATCAAATCTGTCCCAAATTGCAGAGTGAAATTTAAAGTGTTAGGAAAGAGATGAAAATAAATGAGCTGCATAAAACACGTCTAGTCTTTAACTTTCTTCAATGTAGTCTTCTTTTTAATCTTTTAAGTTAGAAATGTACTTTTCTGCATTCAATTTTCAGGTGTTTGAAGAAAAGCCCCTTTTCTATCTATTAATCTAGAGAAGAATTTTATATAAGAAAAAAAAACACATTTTAAGATTAGATACCAGTGAAACAGTTTAAAATCTGAGACTGAGTATGTGAAACTGCATTAGGAAATGTTATACTGTTTAGAGGGACATTTGTTTTTGGCTGGTTTGCCCCACATCAGAGGTCAATCATTAATTTAGAGACACAAAAAAATTTTTCTCCTCAATTTGTTACAGCTCAATTTTAAAAAAGTTTGTTTTTTGTTTTTGTTGCTGTTGTGTGTTTTTTGGCCACACTGTGTGGCTTGTGGGATCTTAGTTCCCTGACAAGAGATTGAACCTGGGCCATGACAGTAAAAGCGTCAAGTTCTAACCACTGGACCCCTAAGGAACTCTCTGAACAAAGATTTTTCAAACAAAATATAGTCAATAACATGAGAATTCTTGGAATAGATATTTTAGTCTAAAAGGAATATCTATAGCTTTTCAGTTGCTTATATATTAAATTTATGGCATATAGGTATATGGATATTCATAGAAAAGTATATGACTAAATAATTCTGAACCTATAAACATTGCAATGATTTCATTTTTACTTTATTTAAATGCAATTTAAGTATTTTAAAATAAACAACTATATCCTTGTGATCATAAGTAAATGGGCATATGGAAAGATGGGGAATGAATTATGAATACTTACATTTTTTCCCTTGTCTTGTGACAGTTTAAGTCCAATATGTAGGTGTCAACTTGAAGAACAATGTGCTTGGAATTAGACACACGATGCTTGTTAACAGTAACAAGGCTTGTTAATCCACATCTCTGCAGAGCCCACTGAAAATGTCCTTTCCTGCATAGGTGAGGCAAATAATGAACTTATTCCCTGTGTGTTTGTCTAACTCAAGCAGTTCCTTCAACTTCCCCATAAAACATTTTACATATCTAGGGCAATTTACCACATCCAGGCTTCATTTCAGTCAACATCATGCCAGATTATTTTTACTCAAAAATTGAGCAGTGGCCAAAGGGAAGCAACTAAAATACTAAAATTGAATATAAGTTTGGACACCAGGATTGGTACAGAAATGTTGTTAGCTTGAGGAAAATAGAATGTAACTTAATAGCATTGTTCAATTATCTGACTACATCTTATATTCTAGATACCAATTATCTATCTAATACTGAGGGAATACAAAGTAATATTTAAAATTAAAGAGATTATTTAATTATACATAGATAAAAATGGCTTTATGAGTTCTATGCTAAATGTAGTAACAAATAAAGAAAATCTTAGTAAAGAAAGGCACATTAAAAAAATCTTTGTCTTTCCTGGTTTACATTTATGCTAATAAGGAAAGGGCCTGTTAGTGATGTCCCCCGTAAGATACTATAACTCTGAGTTTTGGATGCCATTTGTACTGGGCCACAACTGTTTATATTTGCTGTCAAACTAGACTTGACAGTTCTATACATATATTCTCCCAGGAATAGTTCAACAGCAGAAAATTATTTGATATATATCCTTATGATCCAAATGTAGATCATGGTATTTGTTTATTGTTTTAAGGGAGAAGTGACTACTTGAAAATAATCTGCAGGTTGATATTTCTGCTTCTATGGGAGCAGCCCCCATTCTAGTGAATGATATTGGAATTTGGTATCCACTGCTGTGTGAGTAGTTGTCTAGATCAATATTGAAATAAAACCATTCAGAAAATGTTGACCTTAAATGACTAAAATTTGTACATACTTCAGAAAAGAAATTGATTTTTTGTATATGCAGGTACTGAATTTCTCTTCCTCACTGCCTCCAAAATGTTTATTTTAGGGTCTATCTATTATCTATCTATCTATCTGATTATCTATCTATCTATCTATCTATTTTCACTGGTCAAAGTCAAGCATGTTAGCCAGGTCTTCAAAATTGCAATTGTCAGCACTTCAGGAATTTTTCTGTAACATTTCAGACAAAGAAAAATTTATTTCTTTAAATCACTGAACCAAGAAGTGATTACTCAGTTCATCCAACTTAAGGAAAGTTTTCTACTGATGTCAGCCTTCAGGTAGACCTCCCTAGTCATTGAGAAGGTCAAAATATTTTTTCCTAATGATATGCTTAAAGAATATCAATTGCATTAATGACAATCTAAGTTTTGGACATTTGGATCAAAATCAAAAGGGAAAATAAAATAAAATACTGATGAATTTTATTTCTTTTAAATTTTACTTAATACCATTGCAGGGACTAACAGAAGCAAGCGTTGGATTTAAAGAATTCTGTCAGGAGTTAGGTCTTTCACTGTTATTTGGAACTTGTGCGTTTTAGACCATCATACTACTCATACAGCCCATTTCTTAGTCAGAAGTTTTTCCAGATCTTTGGCAATTGAGAAGAAGGGAAAAAATTAAAATTCTTTCATCTTCCTTAGGAAAAAAAATATGGGCATTTTATTTTCCATTAAGGTAGCTGATACTCAACTTGTAAGCCAAAAAGATTTGTATGATTCCAGCTCATAATCTATTCGGAAGGAACCCATTCAGTGAGTGACAGTCAGCCCTTCACTTAAACCCCTTCCTTCCCCAGGTTCAGCAGCTTTCTGTCCTGCAGGAGCTGACCTGCTCAGCAAAAGTTTTGAGTAAGACTGCAGTGGTTGGTCAGCTCCCAGATCTCTGGACTTCCACTTTTCTGGAACACCAGGAATCATTCATTTTGAACAGTGACTTCTGGCTCTGAAAGTGGCCACGATAACTAAGCAAAATAATCAGAAAGTGACACTGGCACACGCTGTAGTTTTTGGTGACCACTCATGAATATTCAGCATTACTTCTGGAATTATATCTAAAAATTAGTTGCTTGTCATTATAATTTCCTATTCTGCACTATCCCAAGAGGTGTGAACATGCTACAGGTTTGAGCATTGTAAAACTATGTTAGAATGCTAATACTTAGGTGGAGAGCCACACTTCCAAGTTGTAGCCTTCCTAAAAATATCATTCTTTTAATGTAACTGAAGTTCTTTTTTTTTTTTTTTTCGGTACGCGGGCCTCTCACTGTTGTAGCCTCTCCCGTTGCGGAGCACAGGCTCCGGATGCACAGGCTCAGCGGCCATGGCTCACGGGCCCAGCTGCTCTGTGGCATGTGGGATCTTACCGGACTGAGGCACGAACCCGTGTCCCCTGCATCGGCAGGTGGACTCTCAACCACTGCATCACCAGGGAAGACCACTGAGGTTCTTTTTTAATAAAAGAGAATAAATGATTTCTGAAATACAATATTATTTTTCATATTTCCATTATTATCATTACAGATAGAAATCAATGCAGAGGCTACTTTTCTCATACTTGGCAGTCGTGGTTTATTACTTGGTATCCAAATTAAAAATCTAAAATTGATTTCCCTGTGTGAAGCGAGTCTTAGCCAACCATCTGCTTAGGAGAGGGGAAGACAAAGCTCATTCTTTCCTGCTGCTGCTTCTCACTGCTGTTAGTGGCTACTGGGAACCTTAAAATAGGATTGCCAGGTTTAACTTTTCAGAATATGGAGTAGGCATATGTGTCTGCCAGTGATTTGAGGCAGGGCAAGTTGTACTTAGACCAGTGGGACTAACTAAGTTATTAGATACTGACGTTGCTGAATGCCAGAGATAGAAGCACAGATGTCACCATCAGGTCCTGCTACCCATTTCACATTCATGATTCAGCAATAAAAAATTGGATAATCTTGAATATATGGATCGCCTGGGAACCTAGGTCTAGACTTAAATATTATTATAATACTTGGATTGCTTAATCCAGTTGATTGCAATTTTCAGGATGCATATGTTAGAAAAAAATATCTTTGGTGCTGGCTACAAATTAAAGGAACATCTAAGAAAAGAGATAAACTCTGGAGTTAAGAATTTGTGATGATGTTTAGTTGCAGAAAAGGTTGGAAACTTCACTGTTCATGGTAAACCTGATTGTGGAAGAGAATTTCTAGCCTTATAGAGTTTGTCTTTGCAAAATATGCTGTAATAGAAAAAAAAAAGGGGGGAAAAAAACAATTAGTACAATATTAAATATTTAAATCTGATATATGAAACTAGATTTTGAAATAAAGAAAATACTTAAATCATGTCTTAAAAGACCACAGAGTTCATAGGAAGAGAACATAATGTTAAAGACATTTTCCATTGGAATGTAGAAAAAAAATATTATAAGCCCTGTATTTATTTTCTCATATTTATGTATATTTTCTTGCTTCCTGACTTCTTGTCTTCATTTATCAAAATCTGTGTGGTATTCAAGCATTAAATCTCTCTGCTTCTACATAACCCAGTCACACATGTACTCATCCAAATTTTAATCTCTTCCTCTCTCTCACCTTCCATCTTATTCCTTTCTGTCTTCCTTCCATTATATTACCTAATCTTTACATGAAAAGAATTTCTGTACTATCTGCTTTACTTCACAGAATTTCTTAAATATGTTTCTATAAATTTCGAAGTAGGAAGATTTTCTTCCTTATGTGTTAGTACAGACTTTTTCTTTTATATGGAAAACCTCAAAAGCTAACATTCATCAACTGAAACAGAAATTGTAATGTTGAAGCAGGAAAATGTTTGCTATTTACTGCCATTCAACTTAAACTTATTCAATAATTTAGTGTGCATGACCCCCATAATTATGATTTGAAAAAAGAAAAAAAAATGTAAAAAGAACAAAAGGAAGAGGGAAAAGAATAGAGTGGGGAAGGGAGGAAGGAAAGAATAGAAAAATTGTATGCATCTGTATGTGGTTATTCAAGACTCAGAGCAATTAGACCTTCACAAGGAAGCATCCAAGTGTTTAAAGTAGGTTCTACTATTTAGGTAAAGTGAAGCAAATTAAGACCGAGTCACAATTATGTTTTACTCCTTCCAGAGTTTTAAAGAATATTAGCCAAAACCGTATCCATGTGTTTTCCCATTATTCTATCTTATCTATCCCTTCTGTGTGCTAATGCATATCCAGCAAAATAGTTCTTCCTGTTACACTTAACAGCATTTTAAATTTTGCAGCCCCTGTCAAGAAAATGGTATGTGGACAATTCATAACTAACCATACCTTAGTTTCCGCTGCTTCTCTGCCCTTCAAAAGTGACCCCTGCCAATAAAAGACCTCTCAATTCTGGATATTTTCAACGCCAACTTTGTTTAAAGTCTGAATTGTCTGTCTCAATTATGCAACTCACTGTGGTCTAGCAAACCTGACTTTTATTTTCCTTAGCAATGTTTAAAATACTGACATATGATAGACTACTTAGATAAAATTTCATTAAACAGGTACATGTAATTTAAGAATGATAAGGCAGCCATCTGAGGGACGTTTTGTTTCAGTGGCTACAAATGTACTCTTTTATTTTTAATTGTCAGGAATCTCAGGATTACCAAAACTGATGGACTGCAGGTCTTCATGTGAAATACTCAACTTATCAAGCTTTCATGTTAAAAATTAGTGACAACCATAGGTTGTTTTCTAATAATTTGGAATGAGAAAATGAAACCAATATTCCCATCAATGTCATAGATGCTACAATGAAATATTTAAGATAGGATTTGTTGAAGTGTTCCAAATTATCTTTTACCTAAACAGAAATCACACTTATAGCAATAGCATTAAGAGACAAAAATACCCCCATAGCTACTGGGAAATGAATTCTACCGAAGGGCGGACCCCACAGCTGTCCACCCTCTGCTGCAGTGTTACAGAGTAGAGTTCCAGAGATGAAGAATGGCTCTCTGTTAGTGAGTCCAAACCTGGGTCCTTTATATTGAATGCAGTATTTAGCATGCAAGGGTGAGCATAGTTTAGAAGAAATAGATTCTGTCGGAGAGCATTCCTAAGCCTCTTCTTGCAAAGTTTTTTTCTCTCTTGGATATATTTACACTTGAGTATATTTACTGTGGCTTTTTTCATTGTTTTGTTTGTATCATAACACCATAAACTTTGAGAAGTTCCCCATCTCTGAGAAGAAATGATTAAAGTCCTTTAATAGGAGAACATTGCTCCAGTGGAAAGGTTTACCCTCAAATGAGTTTTCAGTGTGTCTTTGGGCTCCAAATGAGATCTGTGCCCTGTTCATGAGATGGCATATAAACTCTGTTTTGTGCTTTTCTTTAGTCGCCTCTTTCTAAACCACTATATATGGTTTTGCTGAATCATGGAAAATAGAAATTTTGCTGTAGCTAAAAATCTCATATGTATTTTAAACAAAAAATTGGCAATATTAGATGAAAAATATAAGAATCTACAACTTTGTGGCATTTATAGAAATAATATCTATGTATTTTACTGTCATTAACAATTACATGGTTAGGATTAGGAGGGTTTTTTTTGTTTTTTGTTTTTTGTTTTGTTATGGTTTTGTTTTTGCACTGTCCAAGCACTTGTGATAAAGTGGTGAACAAAACCGCACAGTTCTCCTTAGAGGGTGTGAATTCTAAGTAATGCAGAGATTAAGGATATAACTTTGGATTTAATCGGAACTAAACTGTGATCCTATCTTGGCCAATTAGCCCCGTGAAGATGGATATGTTGTAAACTCTGAGGCACAATGTTCTCATGGGTAAATAACAGATAATAATCACTCTTTTGAAGCTTAGGTTACATAATTAAAGTGGGGAGCCTAAGACAGGACTTCATTTCCAGGAAGTGTACAATAGATATTGGTTATTAGTACTGTTTGACGTGGGCTAAGATCCTAACAGTAATAGGAGCAGTTTGTACATTGACTTGTATGGGCCACAAATGCCATCTGCAAACTTCCCAGCAATCCTGTAAGGTGTGTTTAGTTATTCTGTTTACAGCTGAAGAATCTGGGGCTTAGGGCAAGAGTAATTAAAACTCACCCAAGTCTCACAGCTGTTACTTGTCAAAACAAAGACTTGAACCACATTCATCTGATGCCAAAGCCCATGTATTTCCACTGCATTAATCTGATCCTCAATCCAAGGCTTTCACTCCTTGAAGCAGCCATTTTTCTCTTTTTTCCTACGTGGGAGAGAAACCCATTATACCTTTCCCTGTCCACAAACCTGCATGCCGGAAGCAGCAAGAGAGTCAACTAACTTCCTTATAAAACTGCCCTCTGGTTATATAATCTTGGAACAGATTTTGGCCATTCACTAAAATAATCTCTCTCTAGCATCACCTCCTCCCTGACTTATTCCATTCCAAATCTATCCTCTTATATGTAAACTTTCTGTATAATTTAGCTTCCAAACTTTGACATTTGTGGGAGTAATAAGGGCATCAATGATAATTACTCTGATTTACCAGTTATAAACAAGCTCCATCCTGGAGAAACGAAGACGTACCACCATTCTATTTATGTGTCCAAAGTTTAGGTTATGTGTTAGATTAAGAAAGTATCGAGCACAAAAGGGAGAAACAATCTTTGCCTTGATATAGGTACACACAAACATTTCCCCCTTAAGGTCAGAGCAAAGTCACTACATTATTAACACACTTTCAGTTTGTATTCAGTCACCTGAGGCAGCTGTGTAGTGACAACCTCCACCTTTCTTTGCTCCTTCAGACCAACAGAGACGAATAACTGGCACCTTCTCCTTATAACATTTAAATAATCTATTTTCCATTCAGGGGATCTGTGGATAAAAACATTTTATTTTCTCCTGCAAATCCTTTGGTCGGTGCCCAGTTACACAACCTATGCATTCGGGAGGAAGTGTGCTGTGGAAAATGGTTTGTTCAGTCCAGCTAAGTATCTCTGCAAAGGAAGAGGCATTTATAAGCTGTAATGCAAATTTTGCTATCATGGAAACCACCAGTTATTTGCTGTAGTTTCTTATTGCAACCAACATCTTAGAAACTGACTGCTAGGTTAAATGGTTTATAAAGGAATAAAGAGAAGTGATGATAAGCAGAGTGTGCAGTAGGCGATTGAATCCGGGTGTGGAGAAGAAAGAAAGGAAAAAAAAAATAGAGCAAATAGAAATGAGACAGAAAATAGCTATTATTATTTCCTTCCAATTTTATTGAGTTTTAGGATCAGTGAATTTGCTGAAAATTTCTTGTTCATCTTTACCAGGTGTCTGTGATACCTGTGATAGTTGATTGCTTTTAAAACATGTATTTCTGTTATAATATTTAAGTAACATGCAAGCTATAAATAAATGGAAGGAAGATGGACTATCAATCTGGTTTTACAGTATTGTAGTTATAAACAAGAAAGTTTCCACAATTTATCCTAAAATTCATATAAAACTCATAACTGACAGAGAATATATCTTAATCTGATAAAAACTTAAATCAACTCAAAGTAGCAAAGCAAAGCAAAGGTCATTGAAGAGAGAGATGCAAGTAAGAAAATTAAAAGATTCATTCATTTCAAAAAAGAAACGTATTAAAACAGCATATGCCAATTATACAGTTTACAATTACACTATGCATCTCAGTGATGTGTTTAAACTTAATTATTCATGCCCTGACCCAGTAAATTTCATTTACTTTCTTTTCCTTCCCACTATCCCTCTTTTCTTGCTTGCTTCATTCTTTTTTTTTTAAACTTAATTATTTACTCACAGTTCTGAGGTCATCAATCTCTTCCTGAATCTAATTTTTTAAGAGCCTTGCCTCCCTTCTTTTTCATTAGCTTTCTATACACTTATACTAGTATATTTTTGTTTTTAGGGTCTCCTCCCTCCCTTATTAGTCCTACTTTTCAAAAATTCTGGCAGTAAAACTGTTTCTATTCCTAGGAATGTTGGACTCTGCTCATCTAAAATTCCCATCTGACAGTAGTTTATTTTCTTTATTATTTAAAATATGAGCAGCCCATGTCTTTCGAAGATTTCTGTCACTTACACATAAACAAACATGTTTTTCCCTGCTTATCAGAATTAAGCTAGGAGTAAGCAGTGCTCTATTTATTTCTACTTTCTGTCAGATAAAATTTGACTTCAAGGCAAGTCTTAAATTTTATCAGATAGTCTATTTTAGATAACTGAGTCATCTAACAGTTTTCATGACAGTTAATGTACCCGTCCCATAAGCACTGCCAGCCACAAACTGAATTAGAAAAGGCATTTTCCATGTTGCAGGCTTTTTGCTAGAATATCTGTCTCTATCTTTCTTTGTCCAATCAATTGCTCCCTTTGTATACTTGCCTGAAAAACAGTGTCTTTCCCAGAAACTTGAGTCTATTCATCTTACTCCAATTTTCCCTCCTATTACTGTGGTCCAGTGATTATCAAAGTAAGGGCTGGGCACTTCTGGGGGTCTGGAAGGTCAAAACTGTTTCACAATAAGACTGAGGCATTCTTTGTCTTCACCACCATCATTCTGTCATGTGTAGAGAGGAGTTTGCCAAAGACTGCATCACATGTGACGGCTTCATTGTTCTGATCACTAATTGGATGTGAACTTGGTATTCTTGTGTTTTAAATTTTTCTGTTTAATTTTAACATAGTAAATATTGATAGATATCACACACACATAAACAAAAGCTCTTTAGGGTCATCAGATTTTTTGAGTGTAAAGAGCTCCTGAGACCAAAATATTTGAGAACTGCTGCTACAGTCCAGTCCAGGTAGTGTGTTAACAAGTCTCAATGATAACTATAAAATATATATATGTACTTTGTATAAAGTTGCAAGTATATTTTGCTTATTTCTCACACTTGTTGAAATTACAAGTGTACATGTTAAGGTGAAGTGGTTTTACCCGCCTTTTCTATGATAGTTTCTCTTAAAAGTTACCAGTATTTCTTGAGCATTTTTCATTCTTTAATGTATTTAATTCTTTAATACACCTGTTATATCTCTAGAAGCTATTTTGCCTGAGGACAGAGTGTTTTGTTAGTTAAATAGTATTTAGAGAAAGAGACATTTGAGTTTATTTCATTAAAGGGTATTAGTAGTAGTATGATTTTAGTCAACTGCCAGCACATTTTGATAAAAATAAATAGCTAATTTATTTATTTATTTATTTAAATGAATAATTATTTATTTAAAAATAAATAATCAATTTGGAAAGCTGATTTAAAACACATAAGGGCATAATGTAGATTAACTTTTGCTTATTATCTCTGTCACTCTATCCATGTGATAAACAACTTCTATTTTTCATTGCTTACTATTATGTTAAGTGCATTTTGCATGATTAAGCTAACAGTTAACATTATTTCAGTTTAAAATGCTGAGAAACAGAATTTTTCAGCAGAGGTAAGTTTATCATACTACACATTTAATAGTGGCATCCCTGCTACATCCATTAAGATGATTTAATAAATCGAAGATCCAGGTCAATCAACAATCAGATTGTGATCATTATAATTTCAAAGTCTTAAATTAGGAGGATGGATGTAAATCTTTAATCTAAGTTATATTGATATTTACTTTATGTAACCAGTAATAATACAATTTAATGACAATAACATAGATATTAGGTATGTTAATGAACATATTCTTACATAAGCTTTTAAATTCAGTGTTTCTCTTATTAAAGAAATATATGCAAATAAAATAAATCAGATTTCTCTAAACCATATAGACGTTTCTTGTTTACTTAACAAGAATGTTGATTATACCCAGTTTCAGAATTGGTTTAATAGCAGTTTATGTCATGAAGGTCTGAATGTTTTCTGTTTTTCAACTTTGTCACCTTTTTTTCCTCTTGTTGGTTTCAATATGGCTGCACTAGATTCAAGTTCCACATATTAACTTTGTCTTCTAAGGCAGAATGTAGTCTGTAAAAAGAGAGATAATTTATTTATTACGTTTTTAAAACCAGAAGAATAGATTTCCTTGGAAACCCTCCAACAAACTTCTCCTACCTAATGACTCCCTGCCTAGAAGTGTGTCACATGGCAATACCCTAGGGCAAGCAAAATTCGGAAAGTGAATATCAGGTGGAAAAAACTAAAAGATATGAATAATTGGCTTATACTTCTCAGTCCCCTTCTAGGCTGAGCACATTGACATTGTGAAAATCATGCCAGTTCTTCTAGGAAGGGAGGGATCATTCTTGTGAAATAGGAAACTGACAGCTTTTGCCATAATTGATAAGTGATATGAACAGGGGCATAGAAAGGATGCTCAGAAACTCAGATGGTAAGGAAGCCCAGTCCAAGGACCTGGGGGGGTAGTCACAAAGGAATAGAGGCTAAGTGATACAAATCTGGAAGGTAGAATAAGAGTTAGCTAGGTAGACATTTGGGAAGGGAAACAGAAAGATATTATCTGGGGCCTTAGGTGGTATAAAAAGTCTGAAGTGATTTCAAAAGCCAGTTTTCATTCTATAAATTCAATCTGTTCGAAGGTAATTACTATGCATATCTCTGCACCTTTGCATGGGTATGTTTCAAGACTCAAGCAGTGCTAAGATTAAACCAGTTGGATACATGTCCACATAGGCATGTCACTGCATTAGGTCTATGAAGTGCTTTCACACACTTCTGATTTCCCTGCACATTTAAAGTGGTGTGAGAAAGACGTGTCCTTTTTCCTGTTAGTTCTCCAGGGAGACTAGATTCCTTATTACATTCTTTTAGATTACATTATCAGTCTCTGGTGGGGTCTTCTTAACTTCTAAAGCACAAAACAATTAAAATCACTGAGCAAAGTGTCTTGGGACCTGCTGGCCTTTTTTCTCTCCAAAACTACACTCGGAAGTTAATCAGTTGAAATCAAATACCTTTCTGAAAAATTATATTTGTTGTATAGGCATTGTTAAGACTGGACATTTCCAGTAATGGGCCCACTAGCCCACTGCAGTTTACCTGGAGAATAGAGATTTCATGAGTTTGGCTTTACTAGGCAATAATGAAGGAAGGTAATGGGTGTATCTTCCATTATTGTCTCAGTTCTCTATTCAAAAAGTGTTTGCAAACTTGCAATTAACAGAGACTCCTTGTTTCTGTTGATTTTATGTGGCAGAAGAGCTTGGAATTTCATTTGTCTAAGCAAGTAGTATGATTTACAAGAAGTTCAGTCATTTCAATAGTATATCATTCTGTTGGAAACCTAATAATATGAACGGGTCTGTGTCTGTCACTCTTGATTTTCATTACTGCAAACAGAAATTGATAAAGTTATCTGGCCATAGTATGACTCTTTTCAGTAGGGAAAGCCATAATTGAAGAACAACTGCTAACTATGGAAAAATGATGATGACACATTTTTGTCCTTAGAAATTTATTGTATAGATAGGATCTATTATTTATATATTGCATTTGATTAATGTTTATTTATAAGGATTTAAAAAATATTTTTATACTCTGAATAATAGTGCCTCCTTGCCTGAGAATGATATTCACTGTATGTATCAACAGGTTTCATCTTGACATTGATAACACACCTATATCCTAAGAGACTTGTAAATGTAGCTGATTGTTAGAAATAAAGTGGGTAGACTTCATGCCAAAACATGAAGATAGAATAATACTTTGTCTAAACCCAGTCTTTGTTCAGATGATCCATGGTAGTGGGTAGTTCTTGCATTGATAAGTCAGGAACAGGCTTCATTGACTGGAAGTGATTGTAGACTGTGAGCCAGTGTGGTAGCCCGTGCATTGTTACAGCACTGATAGTGACATTGGACTGCACTGGCCATGCTTTGCCTAATGAATCCCAGCTTTCTTCCCTTAAATTGAACTGGAAAGTTGTAAAATAAAAATGTAAGATAATAAATTATAACCCAGTGTCTAATACTCACTTTTTAAAAAATTTATCTAAAGAAATTAACAATATTTGTGTGTATGAACAGATTCCTTTTTTTCCTGTGGGTGGTATTTTACTTAAGAATCCAGCTTTGTTTTTTTGTTTATTTTTTGCTTTGTTCTGCTTTTTTTTTTAAACAAAAAGCCGTTTTCTAGACTAGGTATATAGGGGAATTGCAATTCTCTTTTGTTTGTTTTAAATTTAAATGTTATTAATATGCCTTAGACGAAAGTGAACAAATGACGATTTGGCTTAGGTACACATCCTACCTTAAGGGAATAATCAAATGTGTTTTCATATTTACTTACTCTGACTTTCCATTCTAGTTCCAAACAAGTATCAGTAACATCACCAAATTTCTTTTCCCACCTTCCTATTTTAAGCACTGCTTACAAAAAAAGGGGGAGGTGGCTGGGGGAGGTGGAAAATCTTCACTCCTGTCTAAACCACTTAAACATCAAAAATAAGCTTCTGGCAAGAGATAGAAAGATGCAGGCCAACCCCAGGCATAATACACACCTTTCAGAAGTTTCTTTCTAGAACAGAAATGGCATAATCCACCTTAGGTGAGTTTATGGATACGCCCAGTTCAGATTAGTGGAACACCATAGGAAGAGACCCAGGCTGACTATTCAGGAGAGAAAAATAATTGAACACTTATGGTGCCAAACTCTATTCTAGGGCCCTTCAGGTACATGCTCATTTATGCGGTACTGTAGCTCTGCAGGATAGGGATTATTATTCCCAATATTTATAAGTGGAAAAAAAGCAAGGCTCCAAAAAGCATAGTAACTTGTCCAGAATCTCCCATTGTATGTGGTAGTACCCGGATTTGGCTATAGCTGTGCCTAATTCCAGGCTTTTCCCACTGCATAGCTCAGGAGAAATGTACTGCCTTAATGAGAGGTGGAATTCTGTACCACCTTATCCCTTAGTAGCTTAATCAACAATTCTCACAGTATGTAATTAAAACTTATTTTATCCAGGTGCATGCCATCTATGAACTATGTATCACTTTTGTTATTTGTTTTATTTTAATTTTATGTTTTCTGTATTCATTAGATGAAAATCATAATTTCACTTATAATAAAAATGACTCATATATTTCAATAAATATTAGCTATAGTCTGGTGATTGACATGAGTAATGCATAGGTCTTAGTTTCTGAACTTTCTTAGTAGGTACCAAAATGTTATTTTCTTATATATTTAAAATTATATTGTTAACTTCAGAACTCAATTTAAAATTCACTTAAATGTGATCTATTATATAAATTTTTCCTGGTTTCTTCTTTCACATTCAGTGAGGATGCCTCAATTTTATGTATTTGTGAGAATCAACAAAATAGAGAGTAAGGAAAACCTAATGGGGATATAGATTTTTAAAAAATAGACAGATTAAGTCTTCAGTTAATTAAAATACCTCTAAATCTCCAAGATCTTTTTGTGTTCTTTATTTATATGAATCTAAACCTGAGTCTATTATTTATAAAGTCAAGTCATATTCATTCCAACAGCAGAATTTCTAAATACATGTATTGACTGTTTAACAATAATTCAAGAAATAGTAATCAAAAAAATCTGCACTCTCTACTGAAAATTTATCCTTAATTCATGCATATCATCTAATCTTACAGAGCTATTTTCTTATTTGCTGTACCTCTCACACCAGATTTTATTTTAAAGCATGGGGTAAGGATTCTGGTGACCTCATTTTTTTTTAGTCAGTCCTAACTCTTCCTATCATGTACAATATGACATTGGACAGATCATATAACTATTTGGAATCTCAGTGTTCTATTCTACAAAACGAATGGTCAGAGTATTTTCCAGTTTTGAATAACTAGGATTATATGAAACTAAGTATATATTGCCATTATTACTTCTGTAATTTGAGTATATCTCATTTTTGTTTTCTCAAACCCCCTGGCTATTTCACACAGGAAATGACGATCTTAAAGTTTGCTATAGGTAGTAAGAGTCCCTTCACACCAATAATCTCTATGAAGCCTTTGTATGAGAAGACTGTCATCCAATTATTTTCCTCTTCTATGGAAAACAAAAGAAGATACTTAGAAGAAAGGAAAATTAGTTCAGTAATTAGTACAGAACTATTTAGCCAATCAGTGATAACAAGGAAGCATATAGAACACAGTTTTGCAAAGATATTTTAAAATAAAATGTTTTAAAAAAAATATTTTTATGATTTGCTAATACTATGTTTAGGAACAGGACTGAATACTCCTTTAATACATTGTAATCAGTGATTACATGATATCAATCACTGATATCTCCTTAGAGTGGATGCATTTCCTAAATTCAAACCATGTTTATGATTCTGGAGGTATGGACAGACATTTTGTCAGTAAGATGAACTTATTGATCCATCAAATGATTCTGGTTTTGTTATCAGACCAATAGAAGATCTACATTTACATGGCTATTTTCATGTTATTTTCAGTGGCATTTATCTTTTTAAGTGTAAATGGTAATGCTTATCATAAAACGATACCAACAAATACTCGCCATGTTTCACCCATCTCCTTTTTTCCTTCCTATCGTATTAATATTTCCTTCTCATTTATTTTTCTCATGCGTGGTCCTATGTCGCTTATGTCCCTTTGTTGACTTCAACTTCCAAATTCAGAACCTATAGTCATCTAGTCAGATGAAATGCCAGGCCCCATCATGAGTGCTTTCATACATATTAATTTATTTATTACAACAATTATAGGAATTAAAGAGTACTGTCCACAGATGAACTATTATGTAGGAAGGCAAGGGACTGAACTCAAACTCTTTTACTCCAAGTCTAGAGTTTCTTCTACTGCAACAGAGCTGCCCCCAGATCCACTGATCTTATTGATTTCCTTTTTTTTTCTTATTTTTTGCTTTATAACAAATTTAATCAGTTATACATATACATATGTTCCCATATCCACTCCCTTTTGCGTCTCCCTGATTTCTTTGTTCATTCATTCATTCATTCGTGATCACAGATAGGAATCAAACATTGCAGGTTGTAATGACTGGTGGCATTTGAGATCAGTGTTAGAGTCATACTGAGTGGCAGTTAAAAGTTTGTGTAAAGTAGACCCTAAGTCAGTCTTCAGCATGGGTTCATCACATATTTTATGAAGTCAGTTCATCACATACACTAAAGAAGCCTCCATGCCTTTGTGAGTTGTTAGACTCTTGGGAATAAAAATGTGAATAAAAAAATGTGAATAAGAAAAAGTTCTTGTCTTTGAAGAACTTACGTTTTAGTAAAAAGACTACCAGTGAAGAGGGAGTTGAGTTCTGTGACAATCGAAATGATTGCCCATCTCCCCTAGATGGCCCCTTTAATATTCTGATGTTCTGTGAGAGATAGGAAGTACTTGGTATGTGCACTTTGCTCAAGTTCGCAGGGTAATTCTGACTCTTAACCTCCTTATCCTTAACCCCTCTTCTCAGTTATGCTACTTAAACTAGTTAGAAACATAGTATATACAAACTCAGATTTCCTACCCATAGTTTCCCCAAATATTTTTGTTTATATATAACTCCCTTAATAGATTTAAATCTTCAAGGAAATAAATCTTATTTTTTTGTTCTCATTCTGCAATCCATACTTGGGTCAGACTATACTAATGGATGCTTTTCCCTTGGTAGGGCATTTAAAAATGGTTGATATATAAATAGCAAAAATGGAATGAGACTTTAGAGTTAATATAAATACATCATGGAAAAGATAATATAAGCACTTTTTCTTTGTATTTTTGAGTGTGCAAATTTTCACCTCATATTTTACTCCATAATAATCAAGTGCATAGTGACTTTCTGGTTTAAGATAAACCAACAAGAAGGAGAGTATTTTGCTGATACAAGATATTTATAAATACATTCTCTGAGTTCTGTATGAGCTCAGTCCTATTTATTTCAAACCTTCTATAGATATTTATTTTTTCACAGGACACTCTTTAAGGAAGCGTGAGATTCTTGAATACATCAATAGCATTCACGAAGATCCATTAATTGTGCATTGAATGGAAAGAGGGAAGGAGTATTCTTCACTTTTCCCGGTCCTTTGAGAGGCAACACTAAAATTTAGAGTTTTATTGAATGTTTCATTGGTATTTGAAGCTGTTCTTATATAGGAGGACAACTATCATGTTTCTCTTCCCCAAGATGTAGAACTGTACATACAAACAAATGAACAAAAAAATACATTGTATATGAACAATATTGTTTTTGCAAGGATATTCTCTTTAAATTTTTTTAAGTTTTATATTGCAGTATAGTTTATTTACAATGTTGTGTTAGTTTCAGGTGTACAGCAAAGTGATTCAGTTATACATATACATATATCTATTATTTTTCAGATTCTTTCCCCATATTGGCTATTACAGAGTATTGAGTAGAGTTCGCTGTGCTATACAGTAGGTCCTTGTTGATTATCTATTTTATATATAGTAGTGTGTATATGTTAATCCCATGAATTCTGCCACTTTGGGAATCTCCCTCGTATTGAGAGAGCAGCAAATTACTTAAATATATATGTTCGTGATCTAATCATTGACATATATTACAATAATGTGTTTGTATTCAGTATATTTTATTCATTATAGAATAGTCTCCTTGCATGTTCTACTTGTCAGACAGCTACATTTTATTAATTGTGCTGTGTCCTCTACTCAGCAAAATTTTCCTTTTTATTCACTTAAAAAGTAGCACATGTTTATTAATGAAGCAGCGGCATCTATCCCATTCCTTTTTCTGGCCTATTTTTCAAAGTTGTATATTAATTAGAACATTTAGTATTTAAATGAAACATCAAATTAGAAAGAGGGCAGTTGACATTATAAAGCTGATTGTCCCTTAATATATTTTAAATGCTATGGAAGTTTGAATATTCTCAGTCCTCTTCCATAGTTTACTAAGAAAATGAGAATGCAAATATGTCGGGGCCACCCATAAATAAGAATATTTAATTCTGTTATGGACACACAGTTATGTTGTGGTCAGTTGTTATGTTTTTATTTTTGATGTTTAAGTGATTTGTGTTTGGCTATAAAGAAAAGGGTCACAAAATACAGCAATATTTACTATCCCCAGTCTTTAAGTCAGGCTTTCTTATCCTTCCCATCCCCAAGCAAATAGGTAAAATAAGCACCATGCAAATAAATATTATACTAACTTCTTTCTGGAAAAGGTATAGGAAATTTTAAGAGAAGGAAATCTGTATGCTAGTATTTCTTAAGGTAACTTCTTCTGTGCTTCACTCAAGAAGATGTGTTTCACTGATATGCTATAAAAGGTAAACTTTACAATTTATTATTTCAGCCAGTGACCCAGAAAATCTAAGACGGTTCTCCACCACCACTACGTTTTCAACTCCTCATCATTCTGTCTGGATAATCACAGTATTTTTCTAACTTGACCCCCTGCCACGAAATTCCAGCCCACTGAGTCACCTTCCACATTCCTACCGCAATGAAATAGTGTTTTCTTCCCTCAGCTTTGTACCCATCTATTTCTCTTATCAGCCACAGCATAATGTGAAGTGCTTAGCCTTGCACCAGTTAGCCCTTAACAAACTTGACAGATTCATTTCCTGCCTCATCCTCTCCCTTCTCTCCTAGTCAGTAAAACTTTCCTAACTAACCAGTAGCCACCAGAGACAAATGAGCCTCAGTCCTGCTACCAATAACTTAGTGTACCCTTCATTTAAGAGACATGAGTCACCTTTAGAAACATGCCCTTACCTTCAGTTAACCTAGATCCATCCTCCTCAACCTACTCATGGTAGGTCTATAATTTGTGCATACTTGTTTTATTGATTTATGTGTCATGCATGATATACCTTTAAAGTTATCCACTCCTTCAATAATTATTTATTCAGCATTAATTATGTGTTAATGACCAGTCTTAGCCAAAAGCTACTATGGATACCTGCTGGCCTTCCCCAATGGCACGAATCTCCTATGTCCATCAACGTGTCCATACTTTGCATTATTTTCAATATTGTTACGTTTCTGTTCCCAGCCATACATCATCTCCTTTGACCCCTGTGCCAGCTTCTCTCCCTGCAGAGCATAGATGATACTGTGCCGAGTCAGCTCTTTACATAGAAGGAATTAACAGTGGTGCTATGCCCGTGGATCTGGTTACAGGTCTTCCTAGTCTTAAAACATAAATCATTACAATTCTTACAACATAAATCATTACTTGTCTTGTCTGAGTGGACAAGTGGCTATTTGCAGACATGAAATGTCCTCTATAGTCTGACTTTTCTATCATCTGTGTGTAGATTTATTTGACAGAAAAATTGTTTAGATCTAGAATCTTAAACATCAACAAATAAGAATTATATCATTTTAAGACTAGAAAGAAATTTACACTTGGAACAAAGAAGTCCAAATCCTCCCTGAGCTGGACTCAAGGTCACACAACAAGTCTGGTGAAATATACAGAAAACAATAAAAGTGAAAGTGTGTGGTAGTGTTTTAATTTGCATCTAAAAAACACCCAAGGTTTAGAGAATTATCAAGGTAATAAATGTTGTTTGCACAAGAGATAAATCAATTATTCCTTTTCCAGTGGATTTTTAAAGTCTTACCTTAGGAAAGATGCAATGCCCATATTTTTACCCTACTCTGCTCATTTGAAAAGAGCAAAGTGTTGCCTGTAGAGATAGGCAGGCTTCTCCTAGGTTTGTGGGTGGGCAATTCAGAACAGAGATGTGACTTTCATAGCAATTTTTATAGCTGAACATGAAGTAGCGTTGACCCATTTTATCTCCATAAGTTATGAAAGTGTGTGATTCACACCCAGAAGTGTAGACTGCCAAGGAATATACGTTTAACATGCTGACCCATCCCTGCTTCACTTTGTGCTCTGCAGACCTTAACATTTTCAGTTCCAGAGGCAAGCAACTCTTTTAAATTTAAGGAATAACATAAAATTGCACTGCAGACAAACTCAGAGGGACAGTTTAAGAAATAATGAGTTAGTTTGTTGTGGGGAGAAAACAATACATGATGTTATTATTACTTTTAATTCAGGAAGTGCAAAAATGGGTTTGGGGTTTATTATAAAAGACATGACCTGAATTACATATCCAGCCAACCATATAAACATTTCTAAAATTAATTTAATATACATTTTGACAATTATGACATAGTTAAGTAATTTTCAAAAATGTCATGAATAACAGTTTTTTGTACTGTTACTTTTTATTCTATTAGTAAAATATATGTATTTAATACTATTACCTTAGATATATGTCTAAATTGGCTTAACAAATGATTTCCTCAAATATTAACTGAAATAATATTGTTTACCTTGAGAAAGCATATGTTCTTCTACAGTGACTACTTAATCTTAGCATTTCAAGTCAGTTTCATTTGACAAAATTATATTTGATACCTAACATATGTTACTGTAGTACTCAGGTAATACAAACTAGCAAGACAAATTTCTCTTGTTCTCAGTGATTCAAAATCTCTTTCTACTACCTAGCTTTATATAACAGCAGGTTTTGAGAAGGTTGCAAGTATGTCAGTTAATATATTGATTTCTCGGGCTTCCCTGGTGGCACAGTGGTTGAGAGTCCACCTGCCGATGCAGGGGACACGGGTTCGGGCCCCGGTCTGGGAGGATCCCACATGCCGCAAAGTGGCTGGGCCCGTGAGCCACGGCCGCTGGGCCTGCACGTCTGGAGCCTGTGCTCCACAACGGGAGAGGCCACAGTGGTGAGAGGCCCGCGTACGACACACACACAAAAAAAACAAAAAACAAAACAAACAAAAAAATATATTGATTTCTCCTCAGAAGTTACCATGTAAACTAAAAAACTCAAACGTGTGTGTGTGTGTGTGTGTGTGTGTGTATGAAGAGACTGAAGTGTATTTTCACTATAAGTTGCACATCAGATTTATTTTGAGCAACCTGATTCCATATCAGGGCAGATTGGGCGTAGATCGCTTTCATGACTGACATAACCTGAGCCCTTTAAACTGAATACATGATAAATTCCTTCTCTAAGACTTCTAAGATATGAGCTACCTTTCAGTTGTTCATTCATTTATGAAGGTTTAGGTTTGGTTCTCTGAATTGGGGGAAAAATTGCAATTCATGATACCAAGAAATGAGCATAGACTTCTTGCCATGCAACATTGAATTTGTGAATCTAACCTGAATATGTAATGTGAGTTTCCTAAATTTGTTGGCAAGTTCCTCTTTTATGAAATCACTGAAGCTCAAGCCTCTATTAGATACACTTGTTGACACTTTGGTGCCTTAAAAATGTACCTGTTCACTGAAGAAACTGATAAAACAGACAGAATATTTGTAGAGTTTAAAAGTATTTGGAGCTTCCTAGTTACATTGCACAACTTTCATTAGGAACTTTCAAGACGTTAACATGACAAATGTTATTTATAATTATACAGCTTGTCAGCAGGCAGTTCATATGCAGGATCTAAAATTTTAAATAGGCTCTGGTCACTTATTGTGGCAAAATAGTTGCTCATAAAATTGTTGGTTGTTATTGGATGTTATTTTTTGTCATTTTACTAGTGACAGTGTATCTTATATTACAGCGTTCTGCTGAAATAAGGTTAAAAAAGAATTAACGAGTTACAGATCGCTGTTACAATAAGAGACGATACTGGTAATATAACATATTTACATGCTGATTTACAATGACAGACTTAGTAAAATATAAGGCTGTCATTTGAGTTTATTTTCTGGAAAGACTGTAGACCCCAAACTGTAGCTGTTTTCCCATCTGATCTTCTCCTAATAGCAACATGCTGGATTGGGACAGAAGGCATAGAGCTAGGAAAAATACCTTGATATTCTCTAGCCTCCACTTAATAGGGATAAATGCTAGTTTAAGTAATGGTATGGGAAGCCTTGAAAGGAAAAACAAAGAAAAGGCAGACAAAGGTATAAGATAAATGAAGGTGTGAATGCCTTAATGACTTGGAAAGCTAGTCCCAGTTCTCCACGGTAACAGTTTCTACCCTCAACATGCAGACCCCATCTATTCCCTAGAATGAGACAATGGGACACTGTAAAACATGTTCTGGGCTATGAAGCAATGTTGTGGGTGGGATGGTTTTGCTTAGACCTTTAGACAACTACTAAGTGTCCCATTTCTTTCTGGTTGATCTTTCCCCCAGGAATTCTTATTTATTCAGGAGATCTACCAGAGGATGTGATCTAATTATAAGGTTACAGGGTGACTTCTAATTTTGGGTCAGAGTGAATAAAAAGATGAGAGCCAGAAAACAGACCCATGGCCTTAATTGATCCCTCATGTCAGAACTAACTCAGATTTAGTCTGCCATGCTTGCCACTTGTCCACAAATTTAAGTGGAGAGGCAATTATATCATATCATTGGGGAAATGTATTCTCTTGTGAATTCGTATTTTGAAACAAACATAAATATGTGCATTTTAGACATTGTTTGAATATTAACATGTTTTTTTCCCAATGGAAAATGATCTAAACAAACATACTTAGATGTAATCTTGTGCCTTGAAGTTATCTCTCTGTCTCTTTTCTGATTCTCTCTCTCTGTATGAAAAATCTGTGACTCCGAAAAGATTTTATGTGTGTGTGGGAGAGGGCAACGTTTTCTTCCAGGAAAGAAAATATTAAGGAGACATCATTTTAATTAAATAGACATGTATGTCTGTATATAATTCTAATGAAAGCTTTATCAAATAATTTTTAATTGAGGTAAAGATTGCTATGAAAAGAAATTTCATGACTAAAGTCATCAACAACATTTTTGAATCTACATGAAACTGGAAGATTAGCTTCTAGGAAGCAAAAGCAGATCAATATGGCTCTGCTTATCTGATATTACATTTAGTCCCTCTAACTAGTGAAGGGAATTGGAATCTCTTTACCAAGTAAATTTGATCCACCTAAGAGCACACATAAACATCAAGTTTTTAAGCCTCTTTTTGGACCCTGTTTCATATCCAAGGAGGATGATGTTTAAATGAATTTAGAATTGATGTTTAAATCTTAAAGCCATTTGGTAAAAATTATATCTTTGAAAGTCTTAGAAAATTAATTTTTTTTTGAGATTTGTTATAGTTTCATATATTTACCCTTAAAACCTGACTCAGAACTTGATTTTTACATATGGCAGAACATATTTCTTCATTTATTTTTAGAAATTACTTTTCATGAATCAATTCCTATATGCATCCAATATTAAGAAAAAAATTACATTTCTTCAAAGATCTTTCACATTGGACTTAATTATTTTAAAACAGAGTTTGGGACAGGGGAGCAAGCTGGAGGTTGGGGAATACAGGATAGTAAAAGGGCCCCAAGATGGTACTTTAAAATACATTATAAAGATCAAAATTAGCTGCCAAAATTTGAAATGGATAAGTTCTTAATCCAGTGATTTTATTTAAAAATAAGGAGAGTTTACTTTTTGCATGATTTTCTGTTACTATAATGATTTTACAAATGTATGTTTTAAGAGTGTGAAGAAGAAATATGATAAGGAATTGTTTGCATAACATAATGTTTGCACACATAATTTAAGGAAAAATTGTACATCATCATCTGTTTTGGAATAATTGAAAGCATGATAAAATATCGCTAATTTAATACAGAATATTTAGATTGGTTGTTACTAATTTCATTTCTTGAAAATGTGATCTGAATGAATATGTAGGCTTTACTCTCTGAGAGGCTGCATCTTTACATATTTATGAAGAATAACTTCTTTTTTCCAAGGGACTTGTATGATTACATGTTTGTGAAAATAGATGTTGGTTTGGTTAACAGGATTTTGAAACAAGTATTCATGATATCCAATAGTATAAATAACTGTATCATATAAAATGTAATGTCTGCCCTCAGATTACAAGGAACTTTTTAACTTGTTTCTTATTGACTTGTGAATATTAAATCACACGCTTGAATCAAAGGCATAAACATTATTATTTTAATTCTTGAAAAAAAAGCTTAACAGAAAACTATGTAAACTTCTCACAGCCAGAAATAAAACCTTTAATTCTTTAAAGTCACCACATAATACCGTTAAATATTACTGAAAAGTTCAGTGAAGTGGTTGTGGTGGGAATTATAAGGAAAAAAACCTTGATAAAATCATAAATACCACATTGACTCTCTTTGAACCTTGGTAACAGTCACTGTGAAATCTATATTAATCCAATAAATGAAAAAGCTAAAATCAGTTCGCTGAAGGGAAAATCATTATCCAAATAGACTAATTCTATTTCCAGTGAGTAGGAAGTATAATTCTTATGAGTGTAAATGTAGTTACACATCTCACTCTTTCATAAATATAGATGATATATCCCCCAATCCTTTTAGTCTAGAAGAATTCATTGTGTTGGCAAGCACAATTATTTAAAGGAAATATATCTTAACTTTGAGTGGTCATAGGCAAAAATCGAGACAACTATAAATTAATGAAATCCTCTAATAGAAGGCTCTTTGAAAATACATTTGCAATAATCACCCTCTCTTGAGACACTTAATCCAGGGAATTTGACTGGCATCCAGATAATAGGAGACTGACTTTTAAAAACTGTCCAATATCAGCTTTGGGGAAAGAGCCCTGTTTATATCAATTGAATTCATTTAGTTATATATTCATCAAATAATTGGTGCAACTATGCATCAGGCACATAGTAGGCTCTGGAGACAGAAGTGAAAATGAAGCAGAAGGTTGCATTTGAGAAGCTCCCAGTCAAAATTATAAAAGAAATAATTACAGTAAAGGTGGTTTTGTCAGTAAACCTAACTGGGAAGCTCAAAGGAAGAAATAGTGAACTGTCTGTAATTTTACGGGAAATTCACACTGAAAATAACTTTTGAGATATATTTGGGGGATGAATAGAAATCAATCAAAAGGTGAGGACTTTTGTTGCTTAATTGGTTGGCTGTAGAAGAAAGTCTTGTAACTGGCAATAGTGTATAGTCAGCAGGAGGTGTGGGGGGAGTAAGAAGTAATGCTTTGTGTCTGAGGATTTTTTGTTTATTTGTCTGTGTTTTAAAGAAGTACATCCATGAAAACCATTTGTCCAAAGTAGTACATAATCCTTAGAAGGCAAAATGTAAATGGTTATTTCAATACTGAGTATTAATTACAGACTTGCTTTTTGTGTCTCAGGGACCATTAAATTGACAAGTTATGATTTTTTTGGGGGGGAGGGAAGTAAAACATTTAAGAATTAATACAAATGCAGGTAAACTATCTTGCCATTACTACCTGAGTTGAAGAACAGAGAAACTGTGACATCATGTAGCAAATCTGATGTTTAGTGGGATAGCTGAATAACTTGGCCTGTTTGACAGATCTCTCTCTCTCTGGTGTTTTATTCCCAATAAATTAATGTTAATAATGTTGCCATGAACACCTGCACAATGGTGTTGGGGACCACTCAATTTTGTCATTAATTCAGAATGAAGTAGCTCTCCATTTCTGCCAATCACTACTGGCATATTTCTATGACACCATAATTTTTGGAACCCACTTGCTAAGTAGAGACTACAGTAGAATTAATCTATAGCAGGTTAATCTGATTGTAAAATAATTACAAATAATTTTACTACTACTAGTAAGGTTACGCTGTGTAAGTACAATGAAATAAAGCATTATGTTTTAAAGTTATATTTAGTAAGCCCGGTCTTTATTCTTTGATGGTATAAAACATTCATTCAACTCAAACTTAATTCATCATTTCACCCCCAAAAAACTAAGGCATATTCATTATATGTTAGGGACTTCATGGAGTAGAGTGGGAATGCAAAGGAGTTAAAGATATAATATCTGACTTTCAAAAAATAAAGCAAAAAAACAACCATTAGTAATGGAGAGGAGGATACATTTCACAAGATTTTCTTTTGAGATAGAAGATTTAATGTCAGTTTCATAAAATAGTAGTAAATTATAATGTTGGGAAATAAATATATTAGAAAAATGCATAGTATTACTTCTTGAACAGTGCAGATGCAGTGCTGTTTTGGATGAAAGATAATATGCAACATTGTTGCAAAAATATATAATTTATACATGTATAAGAAAAGAATCTTATGGGCCATTAAACTGATTTATTACCAACATTTTTGAGTCTAGTTAAAAGATAACTTTTCTTCTCTTTCTTTATCAGACGTGTTTCTTAGAACAAAATGGAAAATACAGTGGTAACATTAACATTTCCTTTGCTACATTAAACACACTTAAGTGCCTGTCCACCAAAGACTTTCACATGCCATGCTTTCTCTTAAGATTGACATATTATTCCCCATAGTTCTCAACTTGATTTTGTGTTCTATTAAACCCTACCAGATGGGTTATATTTGAAACCACTGTTAGAATTAAAATGTAACTGAACCCATTTAACTTTTATTATGATATGTTTGACTGCCTTCTCTCTCTCTCTCTCTTTTTTTTTTTTTTTTTTTTGTGGTACGCGGGCCTCTCACTGTTGTGGCCTCTCCCGTTGTGGAGCACAGGCTCTGGATGCTCAGGCTCAGCGGCCATGGCTCACGGTCCCAGCCACTCCGCGGCATGTGGTATCTTCCCTGACCAGGGCACGAACCCGTATCCCCTGCATCGGCAGGTGGACTCTCAACCACTGAGCCACCAGGGAAGCCATGACTGCCTTCTCTTAATTTTACTTCTTAGAATCATCTAAAAATCCATTACCATTTTACTAAAAGCTATACATTTAAATTAAAAGAAGAAAAAGAAGGCAAAAGCTCTAAAAAGCTGTTGATCATATCATCTTATATCTGATTATTTCCATCACATCATCAACACCTGATTCGGGTAACATGAAACACCCTGTTATTAATTTGTTGGATTGGGATAGGTGAAAAGGAGCATTCCTGTGCTGAGTCAGTGGTTGGATTTGTGGTTTTGAAGCACTTTTTTGGGTGAAGGATGAAACAGGGTGGAGATAGGCATGAGGAAGTAATGCATAGTGGATTCCATTTATATTTATTGTTTTTTGTTTTTTACCTTTTCTGATAGCCCAATGTAAATATCTTTATGTTTTCTTACCCTAAAATATGTCTCAACTCTCTTTCTTTGCACTATCAACAGATGTATGCAGTTAATATTAGATTTTTGAAATTTTTGAAGTAGTATGCTTAACTAGTAAACAAAGTAAATATATTAATAAGCTTAAACCAGAGGTGAATATCCATAATGTCTGTAGTTTGAATGCACAAATAGAAAACTCTCTATTTACATGTTAATTGTTTCTATAAGTTTCATGTTATCAAAATTATCATTTATACTTTGATCAGAAGTATTTTTACCTGAATATAGTGATTTAGATTTCTGTGACATCCAAGTCCTGTAAAAAATAAACATATTTAAGGAAAAAAGACAGGCAGGTATATTTAATAATGATCACTAACCACTTGTAAATGATTAATATTAATCAGTTAACACATTTCAGTAGAAATATTATATCCTTAAAATGTTGCTATTGCTCCTCTGTTAGAAGATCATCTTGCTAAGGAAATTTCATTTTAATTATTATCATTTGGAAATATTTTACACTGTTTGTAGTGATTGTAAAATAGTGTTGCATACAGGGAAAATAAGAATTTGGAAAATTAGAGTGATTATTAAAAATTCCCAGAAAGTGAAAAGACTGATATTAGGTCATAAATGAAACACTGGCACAAACAAGATATATATATATATATATATATATATATATATATATATATATATATATATATATATATATATATTAGTATCTTCATAGTGAAAACCATTGTAACAATGTATTTTTCTTTATTTTTGTTAATATCTGGATGCCAAGTGATCAGTCTGTTTCCTCTAGAATTGCTGCTGGAATAACTAGGTAATGTTCATAGTTGTTGGAAAACAACTAAAACCAATTAGCAAATTGACTTTGATGTGTGCCATCCCTTTTCTATTGAATTTTTGAATTTTATTTTATTTATTTTTTTATGCAGCAGGTTCTTATTAGTCATCCATTTTATACACATCAGTGTATACATTCCAATCCCAATCTCCCAATTCATCACACCTCAACACCCAACCCCGGTGCTTTCCCCCCTTCATGCCCATACATTTGTTCTATACACCTGTGTCTCAACTTCTGCCCTGCAAACTGGTTCATCTGTACCATTTTTCTAGGTTCCACAAATATGCATTAATATATGATATTTTTCTCTTTCTGACTTACTTCACTCTGTATGACAGTCTCTAGATCCATCCACGTCTCTACAAATGACCCAATTTCGTTCCTTTTTATGACTGAGTAATAGTGCATTGTATATATGTACCACAACTTCTTTATCCATTCGTCTGTCGATGGGCATTTAGGTTGCTTCCATGACCTGGCTATTGTAAATAGTGCTGCAATGAACATTGGGGTGCATGTGTCTTTTTGAATTATGGTTTTCTCTGGGTATATGCCCATTAGTGGGGTTGCTGGGTCATATGGTAGTTCTATTTTTAGATTTTTAAGGAAAGTCCATGCTGTTCTCCATAGTGGCTATATCAATTTATATTACCACCAGCAGTGCAAGAGGGTGTCCTTTTCTCCACACCCTCTTCTCCAGCATTTGTTGTTGGTAGATTTTCTGATGATGCTCATTCTACCTGGTGTGTGATGATACCTCACTGTAGTTTTGATTTGCATTTCTCTAATAATTAGTGATGCTGAGTAGCTTTTCACATGTTTCTTGGCCATCTGTATGTCTTCTTTGGAGATATGTCTGTTTATGTCTTCTGCCCATTTTTGGATTTTTTTTTTTTTTTAATATTGAGCTGCATGAGCTGTTTATATATTTTGGAGACCAATCCTTTGTCCATTGATTCATTTGTAAATATTTTCTCCCATTCTGAGGGTTGTCTTTTTGTCTTGTTTATGGTATCCATTGCTGTGCAGAAGCTTTCAAGTTTCATTAGGTCTCATTTGTTTATTTTTGTTTTTATTTCCATTTCTCTAGGAGGTGGATCAAAAAAGATCTTGCTGTGGTTTATGTCAAAAAGTGTTCTTCCTATGTTTTCCTCTAAGAGTTTTATAGTGTCTGGTGTTACATTTAGGTCTCTAATTCATTTTGAGTTTATTTTTGTGTATGGTGTTAGGGAGTGTTCTAATTTCATTCTTTTACATGTAGCTGTTCAGTTTTCTCAGCAACACATTGAAGAGACTGTCTTTTCTCCATTGTATATCCTTGCCTCCTTTGTCATAGATTAGCTTACCATAGATGTGTGGGTTTATCTCTGAGCTTTCTATCCTGTTCCATTGATCTATATTTCTGTTTTTGTGCCAGTACCATATTGTCTTGATTACTGTAGCTTTGTAGTATAGTCTGAAGTCAGGGAGTCTTATTCCTCCAGCTCCATTTTTTTCCCCTCAATACTGCTTTGGCTATTCGGGGTCTTTTGTGTTTTCACACAAATTTTAAGATTTTTTGTTCTAGTTCTGTAAAAAAATGTCATTGGTAATTTGATAGGGATTGCATTGAATCTGTCGATTGCTTTGGGTAGTATAGTCATTTTCACAATATTGATTCTTCCAATCCAAGAATATTGTATATCTCTCCATTTGTTTGCATCATTTTAAATTTCTCTCATCAGGGGCTTCCCTGGTGGCACAGTGGTTGAGAGTCCGCCTGCCGATGCAGGGGATGTGGGTTCGTGCCCCGGTCTGGGAAGATCCCACATGCCGTGGAGCGGCTAGGCCCGTGAGCCATGGCCGCTGAGCCTGCGCATCCGGAGCCTGTGCTCCTCAATGGGAGAGGCCACAGCAGTGAGAGGACCATGTACCGCAAAAAAAAAAAAAAAAAAAAAAAAAAAAAAAAAATTTCTCTCATCAGTGTTTTATAGTTTTCTGCATACAGGTCTTTTTTTTTCCTTAGGTAGGTTTATTCCTAGGTATTTTATTCTTTTTGTTGCAATGGTAAATGGGAGTATTTCTTTAAATTTTCTTTCAGATTTGTCATCCTTAGTGTATAAAAATGCAAAATATTTTTGTTCATTAATTTTTTATACTGCAACTTTAGCAAATTCATTGATTAGCTCCAGTAGTTTTCTGGTGGCATCTTTAGGATTCTCTAAGTATTGTATCATGTCATCTAAAAACAGTGACAGTTTTACTTCTTCTTTTCCAATTTGGATTCCTTTTATTTCTTTTCCTTCTTTGATGGTTGTGGCTAAGACTTCCAAACTATGTTGAGTAATAGTGGTGAGAGTGGGCATCCTTGCCTTGTTCCCGATCTTAGAGGAAATGCTTTCAGTTTTTCACCATTGAGAATGATGTTTGCTGTGGGTTTGTCATATATGACCTTTATTATGTTGAGGTAGGTTCCCTATATGCCTACTTTCTGGAGAGATTTTATCATAACTGGGTGTTGAATTTTTACGAAAGCTTTTTCTGAATATAATGAGATGATCATATGGTTTTTATTCTTCAAATTGTTAATGTGGTGTATCACACTGATTGATTTGCGTGTATTGAAGAATCCTTGCATCCCTGGGATAAATCCCTCTTCATCATGGTGTATGGTCCTTTACATGTGTTGTTGGATTCTGCTTACTAGTATTTTGTTGAGGATTTTTGCATTTATATTCATCAGTGATATTAGTCTGTAATTTTCTGTTTTTTGTAATATCTGTCTGGTTTTGGTATCACTGTGATGGTGGCCTCATAGAATAAGTTTGGGAGTGTTCCTTCTAGAATGAATTTGGGAATGTTTCTTCCTCTGCAATTTTTTGGAAGAGTTTGAGAAGGATGGGTGTTAGCTCTTCTCTAAATGTTTGATAGAATTCACCTGTGAAGCCATCTGGTCCTGGACTTTTGTTTGTTGGAAGATTTTTAATCACAGTTTCAATTTCATTACTTGTGATTTGTCTGTTCATATTTTCTATTTCTTCCTGGTTCAGTCTTGGAAGGTTATACCTTCCTAAGAATCTGTCCATTTCTTCCAGTTTGTCCATTTGATTGGCAATGAGTTCCTTGTAGTAGTCTCCTAGGATGCTTTGTATTTCTGCACTGTCTGTTGTAACTTCTCCTTTTTTATTTATAATTTTATTGATTTGAGTCCTCTCCCTCTTTTTCTTGATGAGTCTGGCTAATAGTTTATCCATTTTGTTTATCTTCTCAAAGAACGAGCTTTTGGTTTTATTGATCTTTGTTATTGTTTTCTTTGTTTCTATTTTATTTATTTCTGCTCTGATCTTTATGATTTCTTTCCTTCTGCTAACTTTAGGTTTTGTTTGTTCTTCTTTCTCTAGTCCTTTAGGTGTAAGGTTAGATTGCTTATTTGAGATTTTTCTTGTTTCTTGAGGTAGGCTTGTATAGCTATAAACTTCCTTCTTGTAACTACTTTTGCTGCATCCCATAGGTTTTGTGTCATTGTGTTTTCATTGTCATTTGTCTCTAGGTATTTTTTGATATCCTCTTTGATTCCTTTAGGGATCTCTTGGTTATTTAGTACCATATTGTTTAACCTCCATGTGTTCTTGTTTTTTACATATTTTGTCCATGTTATTGATTTCTAATCTCATAGCTTTGTGATCAGAAAAGATGCTCAAAATGATTTCAATTTTCTTAATTTTACTGAGGCTTGACTTGTGACCCAAGATGTGATCTATCCTGGAGAATATTCCATGCACACTTGAGAAGAAAGTGTAATCTGCTGTTTTGGGATGGCATGTCTTATAAATATCAATTAAATCTATCTTGTCTGCTGTTTCATTTAAAGCTTGTGTTTCCTTATTAATTTTCTGCTTGGATGATCTGTCCATTGGTATAAGTGAGGTGTTAAAGTCCCCCACTATTTTTGTGTTTCTGTCAATTTCCTCTTTTATAGCTGTTAGCAATTGCCTTATGTATTGAGGTTCTCCTGTGTTGGGAGCATATATATTTAAAATTGTTATATCTTCTTGGATGGATCCCTTGATTATTATGTAGTGTCCTTCTTGTCTCTGGTAACATTCTTTATTTTAAAGTCTATTTTATCTGATATTAGTATTGCTACTCCAGCTTTCTTTTGATTTCCATTTGCATGGAATAACTCTTTCCATCCCCTCACTTCCAGTCTGTATATGTCCCTAGGTTTGAAGTGGGTCTCTTGTAGACAGCATATATATGGTTTTGTTTTTGTATCTACTCAGTGAGCCTCTGTCTTTTGGTTGGAGCATTTAATCCATTCACATTTAAGGTAATTATCGATATGTATGTTCCTGTTACCATATTCTTAATTGTTTTGGGGTTTGTTTTGTAGGTCCTTTTCTTCTCTTGTGTTTCCCACTTAGAGAACTTCCTTTAGCATTTTTTGGAGAGCTGATTTGGTGGTGCTGAATTCTCTTAGGTTTTGCTTGTCTGTAAAACTTTTGATTTCTCCATCAAATCTGAATGAGATCTTTGCTGAGTAGAGTAATCTTGGTTGTAGTTTCTTCCCTTTCATCACTCTTAATATGTCATGACAGTCCCTTCTGGCTTGTAGAGTTTCTGCTGAGAAATCAGCTGTTAACCTTATGGGAGTTCCCTTGTATGTTATTTGTCATTTTTCCCTTGCTGCTTTCAATAATTTTTCTTTGTCTTTAATTTTTGCCAATTTGATTACTATGTGTCTCGATGTGTTTCTCCTTGGGTTTATCCTGTATGGGACTCTCTGCACTCCCTGGACTTTGGTGGCTATTTCCTTTCCCATGTTAGGGAATTTTTCAGCTATAATCTCTTCAAATATTTTCTTGGGTCCTTTCTCTGTCTCTTCTCCTTCTGGGACCCCTATAATGCAAATGTTGTTGCATGCAATGTTGTCCCAGAGGTGTCTTAGGCTGTCTTCATTTCTTTTCATTCTTTTTTCTTTTATTTATTTATTTATTTATTTATTTATTTATTTATTTATTTATTTATTTATTTTAATTAGCTTCTGCTTTATAACAAAGTGAATCAGTCATACATATACATCTGTTCCCACATCCCTTCCCTCATGCATCTCCCTCCCTCCCACCCTCCCCATCCCACCCCTCCAGGCGGTCACAAAGCACCGAGCTGATCTCCCTGTGCTCTGTGGCTGCTTCCCACTATCTATCTACCTTACGTTTGGTAGTGTATATATGTCCATGCCTCTCTTTCGCTTTGTCACAGCTTACCCTTCCCCCTCCCCATATCCTCAAGTCCATTCTCAAGTAGGTCTGTGTCTTTATTCCCGTTTTGCCCCTAGGTTCTTCATGACATTTTTTTTTTTTAATTCCGTATATATGTGTTAGCATACGGTATTTGTCTTTCTCTTTCTGACTAACTTCACTCTGTATGACAGACTCTAGGTCTATCCACCTCATTACAAATAGCTCAGTTTCGTTTCTTTTTATGGCTGAGTAATATTCCATTGTATATATGTGTCACATCTTCTTTATCCATTCATCCGATGATGGACACTTAGGTTGTTTCCAGCTCCGGGCTATTGTGAATAGAGCTGCAATGAACATTCTGGTACATGTCTCTTTTTGAATTATGGTTTTCTAAGGGTATATGCCCAGTAGTGGGATTGCTGGGTCATATGGTAGTTCTATTTGTAGTTTTTTTTTTTTTTTTTTTTTTTAAGGGGAAAGTTTTTTTTTTTACTTTTTATTTTATATTGGAGTATAGCCGATTAACAATGTTGTGATAGTTTCAGATGCACAGCAAAGGGACTCGGCTATACATATGCATGTACCCATTCTCCCCCAAACTCCCCTCCCATCCAGGCTGCCACATAACATTGAGCAGAGTCCCCTGTGCTATATAGTAGGTCCACTGGTTATCCTTTTTTTTTTTAAGTTTATTTATTTATTTTTTTAATTAGTTTCTGCTTTATAACAAAGTGAATCAGTCATACATATACATCTGTTCCCACATCCCTTCCCTCATGCATCTCCCTCCCTCCCACCCTCCCCATCCCACCCCTCCAGGCGGTCACAAAGCACCGAGCTGATCTCCCTGTGCTCTGCGGCTGCTTCCCACTATCTATCTACCTTACGTTTGGTAGTGTATACACGTCCATGCCTCTCTTTCGCCTTGTCACAGCCCACCCTTCCCCCTCCCCATATCCTCAAGTCCATTCTCAAGTAGGTCTGCGTCTTCATTCCCGTTTTGCCCCTAGGTTCTTCATGACATTTTTTTTTTAAATTCCGTATATATATGTTAGCATACGGTATTTGTCTTTCTCTTTCTGACTAACTTCACTCTGTATGACATACTCTAGGTCTATCCACCTCATTACAAATAGCTCAGTTTCGTTTCTTTTTATGGCTGAGTAATATTCCATTGTATATATGTGCCACATCTTCTTTATCCATTCATCCGATGATGGACACTTAGGTTGTTTCCAGCTCCGGGCTATTGTGAATAGAGCTGCAATGAACATTCTGGTACATGTCTCTTTTTGAATTATGGTTTTCTAAGGGTATATGCCCAGTAGTGGGATTGCTGGGTCATATGGTAGTTCTATTTGTAGTTTTTTAAGGAACCTCCATACCGTTCTCCATAGTGGCTGTACCAATTCACATTCCCACCAGCAGTGCAAGAGTGTTCCCTTTTCTCCACACCCTCTCCAGCATTTATTGTTTCTAGATTTCTTGATGATGGACATTCTGACTGGTGTGAGATGATATCTCATTGTAGTTTTGATTTGCATTTCTCTAATGATTAATGATGTTGAGCATTCTTTCATGTGTTTGTTGGCAGTCTGTATATCTTCTTTGGAGAAATGCCTATTTAAGTCTTCTGCCCATTTTTGGATTGGGTTGTCTGTTTTTTTGCTATTGAGCTGCATGAGCTATTTATAAATTTTGGAGATTAATCCTTTGTCAGTTGCTTCATTTGCAAATATTTTCTCCCATTCTGAGGGTTGTCTTTTGGTCTTGTTTATGGTTTCCTTTGCTGTGCAAAAGTTTTGAAGTTTCATTAGGTCCCATTTGTTTATCTTTGTTTTTATTTCCATTTCTCTAGGAGGTGGGTCCAAAAGGATCTTGCTGTGATTTATGTCATAGAGTGTTCTACCTATGTTTTCCTCTAAGAGTTTGATAGTTTTTGGCCTTACATTTAAGTCTTTAATCCATTTTGAGCTTATTTTTGTGTATGGTGCTAGGGAATGATCTAATCTCAAACTTTTACATGTCCCTGTCCAGTTTTCCCAGCACCACTTATTGAAGAGGCTGTCCTTTCTCCACTGTACATTCCTGGCTCCTTTATCAAAGATAAGTTGGCCATATGTGCGTGGTTTTATCTCTGGGCTTTCTATCCTGATCCACTGATGTATCTTTCTGTTTTTATGCCAGTGCCAGACTGTCTTAATTACTGTAGCTTTGTAGTATAGTCTCATTCTTTTTTTTTTTTTTTTTTTCTTTATTCTGTTCCACAGCAGTGAATTCCACCATTCTGTCTTCCAGGTAACTTATCTGTTCTTCTGTCTCAGTTATTCTGCTATTGATTCCTTCTAGTGAAGTTTTCATTTTAGTTATTGTAATGTTAATCTCTGTTTGTTTGCTCTTTAATTCTTCTAGGTCTTTGTTAAACATTTCTTGCATCCTCCCTATCTTTGCCTCCATTCTTTTTCTGAAGTCCTGGATCATCTTCACTATCATATTCTGAATTATTTTTCTGGAAGGTTGCCTATCTCCACTTCATTTAGTTTAGTTTTTTTTTTTTTTTTTTTTTTTTTTTTTCTGGGGTTTTATCTTGTTCCTTCATCTGGTACATAGCCCTCTACCTTTTCATCTTTTCTATCTTTCTGTGAATGTGATTTTTTTTTCCCCACAGGCTGCAGGATTGTTGTTCTTTTTGCTTCTGCTGTCTGCCCTCTGGTGGATGAGGCTATCTAAGAGGCTTGAGCAAGTGTTCTGATGGGAGGGACTGGTGTTGGTTAGAGCTGGCTGTTGCTCTGGTGGGCAGAGCTCAGTAAAACTTTAATCTGCTTGACCACTGATGGGTGAGGCTGGGTTCCTTCTCTGTTGGCTGTTTGGCCTGAGGTGACCTGACATTGAAGCCTATCTGAGCTCTTTGCTGGGGCTAATGGCGGACTCTGTGAGGGCTCATGCCAAGGAATACTTCCCAGAATTTCTGCTGCCAGTGTCCTTGTCCTCACGATGAGACAGACCCCCCTCCCCCCCCGCCTCTGCAGGAGACCCTCCAACACTAGCAGTTAGATCTGGTTCAGTCTCCCCTGGATTCACTGCTCCTTTCCCTGAATCCCAATACACACACTACTTTGTGTGTGCCCTCCAAGAGTTGAGTCTCTGTTTCCCCCAGTCCTGTTGAAGTCCTGCAGTCAAATCCCCCTAGCCTTCACAGTCTGGTTCTCTAGGAATTCTTCCTCCCATTGCTGGATCCCAGGTTGGGAATCCTGACGTGGGGCTCAGAACATTCACTCCACTGGGTGGACTTCTGTGGTATAAGTGTTCTCCAGTTTGTGAGTCACCCACCCCCCAGTTATGGGATTTGATTTTATTTATTGTGATTGTGCCCCTCCTACCATCTCATTGTGGCTTCTCCTTTGTCTTTGGATTATCTTTTGGTGAGTTCCAGTGTCTTCCTGTTGATGATTATTCAGCAGTTAGTTGTGATTCTGGTGTTCTTGCAAGAGGGAGTGAGAGTATGTCCATCTATTCCTCCATCTTGAACCAATCTCGATGTGTGCCATCCTTGAAAATGACATGGTATTTCTGAGCATTTCAAATGAAATGTGAACATGAAGGACTCACATTTTCTTAGAAGAAAGGCAATGGCAGTGGCAGCGTTTTCAAACCAACCTTCTGGCGTGGAAAAGGCAATGACCTAAGAGTCCAAAGATCCTTCTACTTACATTTTGGTGAAGTACTCATAGAAGCATGTCATTTTTTGTGTGTTTATTACATCTCATTTTCCTCATCAGATAAATATTCAGAATGTAATTTTCTTTCTGTTCTGACAGTCTTGTTGATCAACAGAAATTAATGCCTGATAATATTGACTGTGAACTATATTCTGCTTTTGTAAAGGTAAGGTACATTTTCCTCATATAGGAAAACATTAAAGATATTTTGTTATTCTTAGATTATAGTTGAAAATGGTTTTTAGTGATAGAAAAATCACAAATCCTCGCTCTTGGACAGCAACTTTCTGATAAATGTTCAGTTCATTTCTGAAAATAGTTTTGTTCCAAAAAATAGTTTATTAAATGTCCAAGTAGTTTATTAAATGACCAAGTAAGTTCATAAAAATCATTCAAACATATGTATTTACTTCTATATTAAGTTTTTTTTTAGTAGCTAGAGAAAGAGCAACTGGTAATTCCCTTTTTTCTCAAAGAGTACACTCTTTTCTTTTTGCTATTGTTTTTTTCACTCAACTTAGCAACTATATGGCGTCAGTAGCCACCATTTCTGCCATTCCTGACATTAATACCATTTTATTTCTAGGGCTTATCTGATCGTTTTCCTTATCCATAGGCTAGGTGTCCTATTTATTTTTTGTGTGTGTGTGTGGTACGCAGGCCTCTCACTGTTGTGGCCTTTCCCGTTGCGGAGCACAGGCTCCAGACGTGCAGGCTCAGTTGCCATGGCTCACGGGCCTAGCCACTCCACGGCATGTGGGATCTTCCCAGACCGGGGCACGAACCTGTGTCCCCTGCATCGGCGGGGGGACTCTCAACCACTTGCACCACCAGGGAAGCCCGTAGGTGGCCTATTCTTGTTAATTAGATTTGCTTCAGAGAAGTTGACCTATCAGTACACACTAGATTTGAATTAAGGTCATTTTCAAGTAGTACATTTGTTTTCACAGTGTATTTAAAAGAGGAAAAGATTAACAATTAATAGATTTCCTGGGTAAGAGTTCACTTTTTCACATAGCTTTATAAAGAAAGCTTGAATTATTTTTCTTTTACTCGCCTACACTTTCTTATCTTCATATAACTTTTTTTAGAAGAAATATTGGAGTACCTAACCTGCACCCTTTACACAGGAATCTATGCCAAGTCACATGTTTTCTTTCTTTTTTTTTTTGCTTTTTAATAATTCTACTCTTATGCATCCCTTATCACATTGAGTTTGCCCTTGGTACAGATGGCAAAGCTTTAAGTGAGTGTTTAAGTATAGCCATTTAGAGACAATTTTAAAACTCCTATCTAACTTACTGCAGTTCTAAAGTAGAGTCTGGATGAGTGTTTGAAACTTTTGAAACTAATAGATAAGATGCTTACAGGGAGGTTTGTACAGTTTGAATGATTTTTCAAGGAGAAATGAAAGAATCAAGAGACTTATACATAATTAAAGTCACTTGACCAGGCCTAGGTTAAAAATTGAACTCCTTTAGTTGTGATTTAGAATTTGATGGCTTAATTGACTAGCTTTATGTTTATCTTTTCTGAAATGGCCTTCTACGAACCTTTTGCTATACTTCTGACTTAGGCTTTTTTGGTATGTGTGTGTGTGTGTGTGTGTGTGTATGTGTGTGTGTGTGTTTTCATAGAAAACTGCTTTAAATCATAAAAATTTAATATTATTTAATTTTAGTTCTAAAATTAAACCTTACAAAGTCTGACAGAAAGAACATCATCTTGAGTTATCTTGAACTCATTTAGTATCTGCTTTAAATACATATGACAGGTTTTATATACCTAAGTTTCTCTTATTATTTGAGAGCATACGTTTTAATCAGATATTTTGTATTACTGTAAAACAGAAATAGATGCTACAAACACTTATTCTATATGTTTCCTTTACTGTCAAATGCTAAATCTCTAATTTTTCCCATAATGAATTCTAATCCTTTATAAATTGTGAGATGTAAGTTTTTCCCCTTAAAAACAGAATTTAAAGACCTCACTGAGTTACGAAATGAAAACACTATCCTTAATTGAGAGGCTAATGCCAAGACAATGGTCTTCAAAGGGAGAAATATTTTAACTGCTACTTAAAAAATATAATTTAAAATTCTATTTTTCAAATAAATAGAATGATTTTTTTTTGCAGACATGAGACAAGGTAACTAGATAGTTTTGCAAGCATTATGTGCACTGCTAGAAACAGTTCTTTGTATTTCTCTTACTGAAGGTTGACATGAGTATTTCTTTCTCAACTTGAATCAGGGGTTCATTTCTGGGTCTTGTAAAGGAACACCAATAAATATTTCATAGACCCTGGAGGAAAATGTGACTTTCTCCCTTAAAACAACCACAATCCCTTCTCCATCTTTTTTCCCTGGCAGTATGTGCCATCTTCTATACTTGCTACTATGTCAATTCGCTGTGGAAGTTGTATTGCTTATGTCTTAACACTTCCCAAATTCCTCTGTTTACAGTTATTTCAGTGTACAGTTTAATGAAATCCCTGAAATAGGAAAATAATATGTGATATCTTCAGATGACATTGGAATGGACAAAAGTTTTGAAGTTTTTATCTTGAAATTCCAAACATTGAGCTATCATTTTATCTAGTTTGGCTCTGTCTTATTATCCTAGTATTGGGAAGCTACTTATCAAAGTTCCATTCATCCATGAAACCTGAATATATTCCTCAGGATTAAAATTTTTATGGCTGCTTCTAAATTGTTTATAACTAAAGAGCTAATTTGTTCTCAAAGAAATTATGTATTTTTTCTATACTCTGAATATGAATCTCTGATCTCAGCTGTGTGTTTGGATAACTTTTGATTTCACTCAGTACATGTATGTTCTAAATGTGATCCTTTTGACTGATCTTTTGTGTGTGTGTGTGTGTGTGTGTGTGTGATACATGGGCCTCTCACTGTTGTGGCCTCTCCCATTGCAGAGCACAGGCTCTGGACATGCAGGCCCAGCAGCCATGGCTCACGGGCCTAGCCACTCCATGGCATGTGGGATCTTCCTGGACTGGGGCACAAACCCATGTCCCCTGCATCGGCAGGCGGACTCTCAGTCACTGCGCCACCAGGGAAGCCCTTGACTGATCTTTTTCTTCTTTCCCTGTCACCGGAAAGCAACAACCTCACTTTTGTGTTTTGTTTATTGTTTGTCCTTAAGATACAGGCCCTTTCCCCCAACCATTCAGAATGATTTTCTTATTAAACAATTAACAGTGGTTTCTCCTTTATAAGCAGTAACTCTGGAAAGCTAATTGCCTGCATCAGCTTTATATACACATGCACAGATATAACACAGAGATATGATTTTAAACTTCTTATTTGTTCATGTTCCATTTCTCCAAGTAGATTTTCCTCTCCATCTCCTTTTCTTTCTCCTTCTCTTTCTTCTCTCTTCCTCTCTCCTCTTTTCCCCCTGCCCCCTTCCCTCCTCCCTCTTACTCTTCCTCATCTAGGTTACTGAGGCACACAGCGAAGTAGGTTGTGCCCACACCTACACACAACCCACTCAGCCCCAGAGAGGAATCTCAGCTCCACCGAGGCTGAAGGCAGCACTGCCTAGCTTATTTACCACCAGATCCTGCTTCTCTGTGCCACCTCCACCTATATCAATGAAATGATTATATTTTTGCAATGATTCAACAAAGATTTATTCATCCAGTACGTATACCAGGAACAGAATTTCCCTATCCCACAACATTTAGGCTTTGAGGGTAAAGATTAGTTAATGCTACACATAAACTACATTAAAATATTATTCTGAGTTCTGACCTGATGGCAATACTAATATCAGGGTAGTCCAGCAGGATAGACACCATACCTCTGGCTCAGAACCCAGTCTGTGATTTTCTGCAGCATCAGCACCTCTCCACCTTGGCCTCATTTGTGTATGCAGAGTGGGTGTCATATACCAGAAACTACAGTGTGCCATTCTTGCATTTCAGCTGTAACTATGCATCTCTCCCTGCCACTCAAGAAAGAACATCAGAATGCAGTGAGTGAGAGAAAGGAATAACATAACATTAATTTATTTTTTTAAATATGCAATACTAAAACCTTTGGTCCTTTAAGTAAAAATAATAATACATTCCTTGCACTATTAATAAAAACTTTTATCCTCTAGTATCACACTGCTGTTGAAAGCCATTCTTTTGCCACTCTGAAAACTTATCAGCTGTCCACCCCTCTCATATCCTCCTGTGATGTGCAGCACACATGGTGGGACAGATGGCTGGAGAGAGGTGTGTTATCTGTGCTCAGGCAGCAGTTTCTCTGTGCATCTTTACCATTAGCATATGACACTTCTGCCCTTATTTCCTTCCTATGATAGTGTTAAGTGAGGTAGTCACATCTGCTGTACAGATTGTTGGGATCCTTGCTGCTAAACAATTAGGTAGGGATACAGTGTAAAAATTTTAAGTGTCTGTTTCTGCATGGTTTCCCCTGAGAGGTAAAGACCATATATTGACAGCTTGAAGGTGACTTGCCTGGTGAACTTTTGATATCTTCTTAATTCAGCAGCAAACTGTAGGTTCACGGAACTAAATGACCTACAATCTGTTCTTTATTTTAAGAGCTCTAAAATTCCTAACCTTACGTTTTGGTCTTGGCTATGAATGAGGGAGTAAATCCTAAATCTAGTCCTTTTATGTGTAAACAGTCAAGTGGTTAATACACAGACATACCAAGGTCTAAAATCTACAAAGTAACAGTCTTCTTAAATCTTTCTTCTTTAATAATATTTAATAAATACATATTTAGGAATAATGAATAAGATGAGGATACAAAATAACATTTCCTAACCTCAAGAGACCTCAAGTCTACTTGAAGAAATGAAGACTCATAGCTTCTTTGAAGTATATATTATGCTTGGGGTTAGGGTAGGTGGGAATGGATATGTTCTTACTTATCTGGGAAACACAAAACTATAAAATTACACTTGTCAAGTATGATGCTTAGAATAATGGTGTGCATTGTAATATTTTTCTCTTTTGGATAGCATGGTATTCAAAATGAATTAGGTTTTAATGTCATACCATAATTGCATTCAGCAACTGCACTAAAATCCAGAATACATGGCATTTACTTAATATTCTATTGAAAACTGATTTTTAATATATACTACTTTGTATTTAATAAAGGAAACATCAAGATTTAGTTTGCTCATGTGTCTGTTTATAAGCCAAATCTGTGATCACTCTTTACTCTCTGCATGCACTCAGAAGTAATTTTAATATGCCCATTTTGTACATGGAGCATATATAAACAGTTCTGTGAAAAAAATGTACCACCCTTATATAGTAAGGCATAGTTACATTCTAGAATCATAGTTCTTTAGTGCATGCCCTAAAAACTGAGCCTCCTATTGTTTTCAGGTTTCTCATTTAGCTTTTAAAATATGCCCCCCCCCGGGACTTAATGCCACTTTCTGATAGAGTCAGTGTGAAAATGTATAGTTTAAAACACACACACACATGCACACACACATTAACACACGCACACACACGCACACACACACACACAAGATTACTTACTGTCCCAATCTCAAAGTACTGTTTCACAGAGAGCATAGCTTGGATACAAGGAAAGCACTTACCCATCTCCAGTTAAGGAGTTAACAACTATACAATGAACTCAGGATGGATTACTTGTCACAAAAACCAGGACTTGGACAAGATGATATAAAAAATTACCACATCTTTGAAATGTTGAATGAAAATAATTACAGCACAGTTCATGTGACTAAATCTATTTTCATTTAAACGCACAGTCGGCACTTCTCTTCAGCTTCAGGGCTTTCCAGCAGTTATTTATATGATCAATCCTTTAAAGAGGAATAGAAAATGTAACCTAGAGTCTTTTCTGAATGAATTTTCCTTTCTCTCCACAATTTAAATTTCTTTGAAAAATGTTTTCCAAATTGATTTTAATCTATTACACTAATGAACAGAATCGTACCTTTAGGATCAGTTTGTGAACACAGTTGGAGGCATTACTGAAATATTGACATTAAGAAACTCATTTGTGATTGTGATTACACCTAGAAACACAGAGAGAAAGGAACATTAGAAAGAGGAAAAGAAAACACCAGGCAGAAAAAATGTATGGTGAAAATAAAGATAGGCATATAGATATGAGAATGTAGATAGTAGGAATCTTTTCAATTCTCTCTAAATTGCATAGTCAAATTTAAGAAAAGAGACATATAATTTTATCAGTATGCTTTCAAAATATTTCTTAGCACATGCTAAGTCATATTTGTTTGTTCCTACACATACTTAATCACCCTCCTTTATTCTTGTGAAGGAGAAGATTTTCTGGCTGATTTCTTCAAAACCCTTTATATCATTGACTCTAATGAAATCTGGGATGGATTGATGGACAATCAGTTGGTTAATTTATCTATTGAATTATGCATATGCCTTGCTCTTTGCATGTGATTTCATCCTATCTGAGTTTTTTTTAGAGTGCAACGTTTTCTACAGTAAAACTAGTTTGTTTGTTCGTTTGTTTGTTTAACGTCCTGAAATAGTGGTTTCTAAAATGTGGTCCCTGGACAAGCAGGAGCAATATCACTTGGGAACTCATTCAAAATGAAGTCCTGCACCCTCATCCCAGACCTCTTGAACCAGAAACTCAAGCGATGGGGCCCAGAGGTCTGGGGTGTTAAGCCCCTCAGGTGATTCTGATCCTTCTAATTTGAGAACTGCTAGCCTAAACCCCACTCATTGTACAGTGAGCTGATCAGAGTAGGTGTCCACTAAAAATGACATGATTTTCTGTCCTACTTCAGTCCACGTGCACAGAAAACTAACAATTCAGGCTTAATTATATTTTGTTCACAGTCATGGTGATTGCTTACAGGTGAAAAGATAATCATAGCAAAGCACAACACCCTCTGTGCCTATTACATTCTGTGAGGGCATCTTGATTCAACTGGTTTCTAGTGAGTTTTCAGCACAGGCACTTTTCATTATTTTGCTACTCATTGTAATTACATATAACAGAAGGCCTTGTACCTGATGCTAGTGGCCCAGGTAGGTGGTTGGTTATTTAAATAAGTTGATGAAAGTAGGAATAACAAAAACATTTTAGTTTAAAACATGTAAATGTATAAACATTTGTCAATCTGTTTTATGTAATGCCAGGGCCATGTTTTGGTTTGTTTCCTTAAAGAACTGTATTTTCTTTCTTGATTAACCCATACTATAATTCATCCATTTTTGTACTCTTTTAAGCACAGAATTTGCCAGAATTTAAAGATACATGTAAAGAAAGACATTTTCATTGACTTAAAAAAACCACAATGTAAGACCTGTGAACTAAGTTTGATTTGGGGTCTAGCTAGGACTATAACCTGGGAGACAACCCCTCACACAACTCCTAGGAATTGCTCCTGAGAGGTTTGGGGAAGGTCGGTATGTATGTGATTTTTGTGAAGTGGGTACGTGCAATCAAGTGCACACTTTGGCAGAAGGTTGCTGCTAATCATGAGGAGCAGATGTCTCTGTTAATGATTTTAGTGATTTTCTAGATATGGGAAGATGCAAAAAATTGAGCTCATAAAATCTTCTGAAGCTATCTAACTATCTGAAAGCCTCTTCTGCCATTTATTCCCAGAGCACAGAGTACTTCATTCCTGGTCTTAACCCTGAACTCCTTTCAGGGAGTGTTAAATGTCAGTGACTAGAGTGGTCAGTGACCTAATCCTTGTGGAAGCAGATGGTGAGGTACATTCTTTAGCTGACATTTTGATACAGAACTTTTCTAGATTTTTGTGATGTTTCTCCCCCAACTTTTATATGTTTTACCCACACACAATTCAAAAATAGTTTTTGTTACATTTTTGTTTGGGTAAAGTGCTTTCATTTTGCCTTTTACAGAAATCACGGTAGTTTTCAGGAAAAAATACCTCATTATTTTACACTTAAATTTTAATGATGCATAACATATTTAATCAGATATTTATAAGAACAATTGCAATGAAAAGATTATATTAACTAAATTAGTCAATTTAAAAAAAAACAACCTCAGTATTAAGATCAAATTTGAAAACAATCAAAAGTAACCTGGTTAGCAGGCAGCAGGTGAGTGGCTGGGTGAGCACTGACATACAGGAGCTGGTGAACCAGAGCAGCTCCCACCCTCACCCCTTAGCCTCAGTTTCCAGTGAGGGAGTTCTGTCTTCAGGCTTTAGACATCAACAGTGGGTTGATAAGTGACCCTCTAATATACAGTTACTCTTGAAGGACTTGGACTTGAACTCTGTGGGTCCACTTATATTCAGATCTTTTTCAAGAGTAAACACCATCATTTCTACAGGAGGTTAGTTGAATCCCGGGATGTGGAACCACAGATACAGAGGAATCTTGGATAAGGAGGAATGAAACAGAAGGACCCAACATAAATTATTCGTGGATTTTCCATTGTGGGAGAGGGTCAGCATCCCACACCCCATGTTGTTCAAGTGTCCACGGTATTAGGCTATAGGCTAATATACTAGGTTCTCAGACTCAGTTAACCTTGTTTGATTCCTTCTATTTAGATGATGGTAAATTTGGGGGCTTGGGCTGAGCGATTATTATCGTTAGGAAACTTTGAATGGTCTAACTCCATGGGAAGTCACTTATGAGGATGCTCTACCTTTATTTACTTTATTTTTCTTTTTTTTTGTGTGTGTAAGTTGAACATCTGTTTCTCATTAAAGACACAGTGCTCACAGAGGAGAACTGAAATATAATTTTTTTTGAAATATCTCATGTGGGACTTTGACTCTAATGGAGGCTCAACTCTGCTATGGGTGATGGAGTAGATGTGGTGATGGAGGAGGGGTATATTCCTGGTTCCAAAATAATAAATTTAACTCCAAGATGCTATGTTTATTCAAATCGTATTTCATTTTAAATAATAGTTGACTCCATTATCATTAACTAGTCTCAGTTTGTTACCGTACTTTCTTAATATTGAATGCAGCTTAATGAGTGTTTTCTGACATCGCTATATTCACCTTACAAGTCAATAAGAAATACTGCAAGATGAACTTTAAACCCCTGTAAGTCATACTCATTAAGTATTGAAGAAGCATGGTTCTGTTACTTGTCCTGATGTTTCTTATTAAAATCATAATAAAATATACAAGTGTTACCTGTCATGAAAGAGAATGGAAAGACAAATATACTGCATATGTTTTCTTGCCATGTTGATCAAAACAAAGCAATAGCCTAACTTTAGGGACTAGTGAAAAAAGGATGAAATGAGTAGGGAGCCAATATCAGGAAAACATATTCACTGCAAGTGTAGGAACTCCAAAGTGCCAGGGTTTTTAGACCAATCTACCTTTTACTGATTACAGGTAATAGTGTGGGGTTACTTCCAAGAATTCTGGTGATAGGGTTAAGAATATAACTTATCAGTAAACACCTGTTTACTAATATGGAATTACAAAAAGGTGGTCTAGCTCCATCCGGTAAATATACCTTTTAATAAAGTATGCTGTTGGCAATGAAATTTCAGTTTTCAGTTTTTTTTCTACATCTTTATTGGAGTATAATTCCTTTACAATGGTGTGTTAGTTTCTGATTTATAACAAAGTGAATCAGTTATACATATACATATGTTCCCATATCTCCTCCCTCTTGCATCTCGCTCCCTCTCACCCTCCCTATCCCACCCCTCTAGGTGGTCACAAAGCACCGAGCTGATCTCCCTGTGCTATGCATCTGCTTCCCACTAGCTATCTATTCTACGTTTGGTAGTGTATATATGTCCATACCACTCTCTCACTTTGTCACAGCTTACCCTTCCGTCTCCCCATATCCTCAAGTTCATTCTCTACTAGGTCTGTGTCTTTATTCCCCTCTTACACAAGGTTCTTCATGACATTTTTTTTTCTTAGATTACATATATACGTGTTAGCATATGGTATTTTTCTTTCTCTTTCTGACTTACTTCACTCTGTATGACAGACTCTAGGTCCATCCACCTCACTACAAATAACTCAATTTCATTTCTTTTTATGGCTGAGGAATATTCCATTGTATATATGTGCCACATCTTCTTTATCCATTCATCCGATGATGGACATTAAGGTGGTTTCCATCTCCTAGCTATTGTAAATAGAGCTGCAATGAACATTTTGATACATGACTGTTTTTGAATTATGGTTTTCTCAGGGTATATGCCCAGTAGTGGGATTTCTGGGTCATATGGTAGTCCTATTTGTAGTTTTCTAAGGAACCTCCATACTGTTCTCCATAGTGGCTGTACCAATTCACATTGCCACCAGCAGTACAAGAGTGTTCCCTTTTCTCCACACCCTCTCCAGCATTTATTGTTTCTAGATTTTTTGATGATGGCCATTCTGAGTGGTGTGAGATGATATCTCATTGTAGTTTTGATTTGCATTTCTCTAATGATTAATGATGTTGAGCATTCTTTCATGTGTTTGCTGGCAATCTGTATATCTTCTTTGGAGAAATGTCTATTTAGGTCTTCTGCCCATTTTTGGATTGGGTTTTTTTTTTTTTGGTTATTGAGCTACATGAGCTGCTTGTAAATTTTGGAGATTAATCCTTTGTCAGTTGATTCATTTGCAAATATTTTCTCCAGTTCTGAGGGTTGCCTTTTGGTCTTGTTTATGGTTTCCTTTGCTGTGAAAAAGCTTTAAGTTTCATTAGGTCCCATTTGTTTATTTTTGTTTTTATTTCCATTTCTCTAGGAGGTGGGTCAAAGAGGATCTTGCTGTGATTTATGTCATAGAGTGTTCTGCCTATGTTTTCCTCTAAGAGTTTGATAGTTTCTGGCCTTACATTTAGGTCTTTAATCCATTTTGAACTTATTTTTGTGTATGGCGTTAGGGAGTGTTCTTATCTCATACTTTTACATGTACCTGTCCAATTTTCCCAGTACCACTTATTGAAGAGACTGTCCTTTCACCACTGTATATTCCTGCCTCCTTTATCAAAGATAAAGTGACCATACGAACGTGGGTTTATCTCTGGGCTTTCTATCCTGTTCCATTGATCTATATTTCTGTTTTTGGGCCAGTACCATACTGTCTTGATTACTGTAGCTTTGTAGTATAGCCTGAAGTCAGGGAGCCTGATTCCTCAAGCTCCGTTTTTCTTTCTCAAGATTGCTTTGGCTATTCAGGGTCTTTTGTTTCCCCATACAAATTCTGAATTTTTTTGTTCTAGTTCTATGAAAAATGCCAGTTGTAGTTTGATAGGTATTGCATTGAATCTGTAGATTGCTTTGGGTAGTAGAGTCATTTTCACAATGTTGATTCTTCTAATCCAAGAACATGGTACATCTCTCCATCTATTTGTGTCACCTTTAATTTCTTTCATCAGTGTCTTATAATTATCTGCATACAGGTCTTTTGTCTCCTTAGGTAGGATTATGACTAGATATTTTATTCTTTTGTTGCAATGGTAAATGGGAGTGTTTTCTTGATTTCACTTTCAGATATTTCATTATTAGTGTATAGGAATGCCAGAGATTTCTGTGCATTAATTTTGTATCCTGTTACATTACCAAATTCATTGATTAACACTAGTAGTTTTCTGGTAGCATCTTTAGTATTCACTATGTATAGTATCATGTCATCTGCAAACAGTGACAGCTTTACTTCTTCTTTTCCAAATTGGATTCCTTTTATTTCCTTTTCTCCTCTGATTGCTGTGGCTAAAACTTCCAAAACTATGTTGAATAAGAGAGGTGAGAGTGGGCAACCTTGTCTTGTTCCTCATCTTAGTGGAAATGCTTTCAGTTTTTCACCATTGAAGATGATGTTGGCTGTGGATTTGCCATGTATGGCCTTCATTATGTTGAGGAAAGTTCCCTCTATGCATACTTTCTGCAGGGTTTTTATCATAAATGGGTGTTGAATTTTGTCGAAAGCTTTCGCTGCATCTATTGAGAAGATCATATGGTTTTTATCTTTCAGTTTGTTAATATGGTGTATCATTTTGATTGATATGTGTATATTGAAGAATCCTTGCATTCCTGGAATAAATCCCACTTGATCATGCTGTATGATCCTTTTAATGTGCTGTTGGATTCTGTTTGCTAGTATTTTGTTGAGGATTTTTGCATCTATGTTCATCAGTGATATTGGCCTGTAGTTTTCTTTCTTTGTGACATCCTTGTCTGGTTTTGATATCAGGGTGATGGTGGCCTCATAGAATAAGTTTGGGTGTGTTCCTCCCTCTGCTATATTTTGGAAGAGTTTGAGAAGCATAGGTGTTAGCTCTTCTCTAAATGTTTCACAGAATTCACCTGTGAAATCATCTGGTCCTGGGCTTTTGTTTGATGGAAGATTTTTAATCACAGTTTCAATTTCAGTGCTTGTGATTGATCTGTTCATATTTTCTATTGCTTCCTGATTCAGGCTTGGCAGGTTGTGCATTTCTAAGGATTATCCATTTCTTCCAGGTTGTCCGTTTTATTGGCATAGATTTGCTTATAGTAATCTTTCATGATCTTTTGTATTTCTGCGGTGTCAGTTGTTACTTCTCCTTTTTCATTTCTAATTCTGTTGATTTGTGTCTTCTCCCTTTTTTTCTTGATGAGTCTGGCTAATGGTTTATCAATTTTGTTTGTCTTCTCAAAGAACCAGCTTTTAGTTTTATTGATCTTTGCTATTGTTTCCTTCATTTCTTTTTCATTTATTTCTGATCTGATCTTTATGATTTCTTTCCTTCTGCTAACTTTGTTTTTTTTTTTTTTGTTGTTGTTGTTCTTCTTCTTCTTTCTCTATTTGCTTTAGCTGCAAGGTTAGGTTGTTTATTCGAGATGTTTCCTGTTTCTTAAGGTAGGATTACATTGCTATAAACTTCCCTCTTAGAACTGCTTTTTCTGCATCCCATAGGTTTTGGGTCATCGTGTCTCCATTTTCATTTGTTGCTAGGTATTTTTTTTATTTCCTCTTTGATTTCTTCAGTGATCACTTCGCTATTAAGTAGTGTATTGTTTAGCCTCCATGTGTTTGTATTTTTTTACTGATCTTTTCCTATAATTGATATCTTGTCTTATAGCATTGTAGTCGGAAAAGATCTTTGATACAATTTCAATATTCTTCAGTTTACCAAGGTTTGATTTGTGACCCAAGATATGATGTATCCTGGAGAATGTTCCATGAGCACTTGAGAAAAATATGTATTCTCTTGTTTTTGGATGGAATGTCCTATAAATATCAATTAAGTCCATCTTGTTTAATGTATCAATTAAAGCTTGTGTTTCCTTATTTATTTTCATTTTGGATGATATGTCCATTGGTGAAAGTGGGGTGTTAAAGTCCCCTACTATGAATGTGTTACTGTCAATTTCCCCTTTTATGGCTGTTAGTATTTGCCTTATGTATTGAGGTGCTCCTATGTTGGGTGCATAAATATTTACAATTGTCATATCTTCTTCTTGGATCGATCCCTTGATCATTATGTAGTGTCCTTCTTTGTCTGTTCTAATATTCTTTAATCTAAAGTCTATTTTGTCTGATATGAGAATTGCTACTCCAGCTTTCTTTTGGCTTCCATTTGTATGGAATATCTTTTTCCATCCCCTTACTTTCAGTCTGTATGTGTCTCTAGGTCTGAAGTGGGTCTCTTGTAGACAGCATATATATGGGTCTTGTTTTTGTATCCATTCAACCAGTCTGTTTCTTTTGGTGGGAACATTTAATCCATTTACATTTAAGGTAAATATGGATATGTGTGTTCCTATTCCCATTTTCTTTATTCTTTTGGGTTTGTTATTGTACGTTTTTTCCTTCTCTTGTGTTTCTTGCCTAAAGAAGTTCCTTTAGCATGTTTTCTAAAGCTGGTTTGGTGGTGCTGAACTCTCTCAGCTTTTGCTTGTCTGTAAATGTTTTAATTTCTCCATCAAATCTGAACGAGATCCTTGCTGGGTGGAGTAATCTTGGTTGTAGGTTTGTCTCCTTCATCACCTTAAATATGTCCTGCCAGTCCCTTCTGGCTTGCAGAGTTTCTGCTGAAAGATCAGCTATTAACTTTATGGGGATTCCCTTGTGTGTTATTTGTTGTTTTTCCCTTGCTGCTTTTAATATGTTTTCTTTGTATTTAATTTTTGACAGTTTGCTTAATATGTGTCTTGGCATGTTCCTCCTTGGATTTATCCTCAATGGGACTCTCTGTGCTTCCTGGGCTTGATTATCTCTTTCCTTTCCCATATTAGGGAAGTTTTCAACTATAATCTCTTCAAATATTTTCTCAGTCCCTTTCATTTTTTCTTCTTCTTCTGGAACCCCTATAATTTGAAAGTTGGTGTGTTTAATGTTGTCCCAGAGGTCTCTGAAAATGTCCTCAGGTCTTTTCATTGTTTTCTCTTTATTCTGCTCTGCAGTACTTATTTCCACTATTTTATCTTCTAGGTGACTTATCCATTCTTCTGCCTCAGTTATTGTGCTATTGATCCCATCTAGAGTATTTTTAATTTAATTTATGTGTTGCTCATCATTGCTTAATTCATCTTTAGTTCTGCTGGGTCCTTGTTAACTGTGTTTTTGTATTTTTTCTATTATATTTCCAAGATTTCGGATCATCTTTACTATCATTATTCTGAATTCTTTTTCAGGTAGATTGCCTATTTCCTCTTCATTTGTTAGGTCTGGTGGGTTTTTATCTTGTTCTTTCTCTTGCTGTGTGTTTTTCTGTCTTCTCATTTTGCTTATCTTACTGTGTTTGGGGTCTCCTTTTTGCAGGCTGCAGGTTCGTAGTTCCCATTGTTTTTGGTGTCTGTCCCCAGTGACTAAATTTGTTTCGGTGGGTTGTGTAGGCTTCCTGGTTGAGGGGACTAGTGCCTGTGTTGTGGTGGATGAGGCTGCATCTTGTCTTTCTGGTGGGCAGGTCCACGTCTGGTGGTGTGTTTTGGGGTGTCTGTGGACTTATTATGATTTTAGGCAGCCTCTCTGCTAATGGGTGGGGTTGTGTTCCTGTCTTGCTAGTTGTTTGGCATAAGGTTTCCATCACTGCAGCTTGCTGGTCGTTGAGTGAAGCTGGCTGCTGGTGTTGAGATGGATATCTCTGAGAGATTGTCACCGTTTGATATAATGTGGAGCTGGGAGGTCTCTTGTGGACCAGTGTCCTGAAGTTGGCTCTCCCACATCTGAGGCACAGCAGTGACTCCTGGCTGCAGCACCCTGAGGCTTTCATCCACATGGCTCAGAATAAAGGGGAGAAAAAGAAAGACAGACAGAAAGAAAGAAAGGAAGAAAGAATAAAATAAAGTAAGATAAAATAAAATAAAATTATTAAAATAAAAAATAATTATTATTAAAAAAATTTAAGTAAAAACAAACAAACAAAAAACGGACGGATAGAACCCTAGGACAAATGGTGAAAGCAAAGCTATACAGACAAAATCTCACACAGAAGCATACACATACACACTCACAAAAAGAAGAAAAGTGGAAAAATAATAAATCTTGCTCTCAAAGTCCACCCCGTCAAATTGTGATGATTCGTTGTCTATTCATGTATTCCACAGACGCAGG